>NW_004524578.1:18558984-18560529 GCF_000260255.1 Octodon degus
ATCAAAGGCAGAAAAATACACTTCACCCCTTACTGGAGGGCGAGTAAATTAGCACTGCTAAAGAATTTGTGGAGTGAGAGGTCTAGTTGAGCCAACCTTAAAAACATAATCTATCGAACCACTAGAAGAAAATCAATAGATAGTTACCATTAGGAGAGGAGAAAAATGGAAAAGGAGTTGAGAAAGTATGAGCTTAACAATTATTCTAGATCCAGCCAAATGTTGATAAATCAAAAAACATGAGCCATAACTCTAGAAGCTGAGGCAGGAAGATCTAAGTGTTCAATCTAAGTGTGGGCAATGTAGTGACTTAATAAGACACGATCTCAAAAAAAAATGTAAAAAGGCCTAAGGATGTAGCCTGTTATAAAGGTTCCGAGCTCAAGCTGTGGTATTGCAAAAAAAAAAAAAATTATAAAAGAAAAATAAATGAGAAAGAAATATGAGACAAGCATTCCACATGGTAGCCACCAGGAAAGCTGAAAAACAAGATGAAGCAGAAATCTGATGTTTCAAGTTAACGTCTTTTTATACAGGAGAAATTGCTGTTTATGGAATTCATGAGTTAGTTTTATAATGTAAGCAGGAATTTTATGAAGTTAGGTTAAAAATTAATCTAATTATGAGGCAATGTGCTACGTATCAGTCAGGGTTTTCCTAGAGGAACAGATACAACACAAGATGTACGAATGTATGAGAAATTCCAAGATTGGCTTATGACAGTCAGCCACAGAGTCGAATGAGGAAGCGTGCAGAGGGCGTCTGCACACCGGAGACCGAGGATGAATCCAAGTTCTGGAGCTCGCTGCAGTGTTTTGAGTAAGTGTGTGTCAGGAGGCTGATGGGTCTGCAATGGGAGGCCTAGGAGTCTACACCAGAAGGCTGAAGTATCTAAGGCGGAGGCCAAAGAGTCTGCGCTGGAAGCCAGGAAACAATGTCTAAGCTGACTGTGAAGACCGGAGCTCCTCCAAGGAAACACAGCACTAGTGACAAAAAAAAGAGAAAATGGAAATTAGCGACATAGCAGACCAAGTGGGGTGGAGTTGCGGGATGCAAAGCAGGTTGGACTTTGAAAATACATCAATATAATACATCATAGTAATAGAACAAAGAACAAGAAATTGTTGGTCATCTCAACAGATGCTGAAAAAATATTTGACAGCCTCAATACATTTTCATGATAAAAATAAACTCAACAAGTAGAAATAAGAAGACTTTGGGCTAAGGGTACAGTAGCTGCCTAGCAAGTGAGAGCCACAGAGGAGCTCCACAAAGGAACAGGAAGAGAAAGCAGAGGGGTGGGAGAGGAGAGAAGTTCCTCAGCCAGATGCAGAGCACATATAAGGACTCCAGAGCTAACACTTCACTGCCAGGAGAGGACCGAATGCTTTCTTTTTGTCTATTTATTTATTTATTTATTTATTTATTTTTGGTTTTCTTTTTGTGCATAGTCTCACTACACAGCTCACATTAGTAGTGATCCTCCTGATTTCTGCCTCCCAAGTGCTGGGATTACAGGCACGCACCACCACGCCTGGACTCCAT
>NW_004524578.1:18562369-18574149 GCF_000260255.1 Octodon degus
TACAAAGTGAGTTCAAGGCCAGCTTGAACTGCAGGGTGAAACTCTGTCTCAAACAAACAACCAAACAAAAGATGAATAGTTTATTATTTTTCTTTTTTGTGGTAATAGAGATTGAGCTCAGAGCCTTTGCACATCTCCAGCCCTATTTATTTATTTTTGAAACATGATCTCAGAGTTTCCCAGATCGAGCTTGAACAGGCAATCTTCCTGTCCCAGCCCCCAGGAGTTCTGGGATTACGGGTATGCATCATTGTACCTGCCTCAACTGTAGAAATGAATACTCCCCAAAATAAACCTATCGCACTTACAATAGCATAAAAATACTTAGGAATTGCATTTAATAAAAGAGGTATAAGATTTGCACACTAAATACTATAAACATCATGAAAGAAACCAATGAGCTATATTAATAAGAAGACATTCCCTGTCCAGGGGCTGGAAGACTTGTGTTACTAAGATGGCAATACCGCACGCACTGAGTTACAGGCTCGGTATAATCTACCCCGGGCTGTTTTGTGTTGCTATAACAAAATGCTTGAGGCTGGGTATTGTTAAGTAGAGAAGTCTATTTTGCTCATGGCTCTGGTGGGTGGAAGGTCTGCACAACACGACACTGGCATTCTGGCAAGAGTCCTGAGTCACAAGACACTGGAGGAGCAGAAAAGGAACCAGCCATTGTGGAAGAGGCCAAGAGTACAGAGCAACTTTGTTTGCTAACTACCTGCTCTCAGGAGAACTGATCCGCTCCTCCAAAACCCAAGAGCAGAGTCAAGCCCTTCCTGAAGGTGAAGCCACTGTGACATAATTACAGGCCCCTGCGCCCAACCTCTATAGATTCTACTATCTGGACTCCGGCACAGGAACATGTTGGGGACACAGTCCCAAACCACACCTGAACTGTTACACTTTAGATCTGAAATGTCCCTCACGGGCTCCCATCTAGAAGGTGACTGGATTATGAGGGCTCCGACCTCTGGGGCTGAATCCATTTATTAATTCATTTGATGGCATTATTGGGAGCGGGTGGGCTCTTAGGAAGTGGGGCCTGTTAAAGGGAGTCGGTCATGGGACCATGCTCCTAGGGATGTATTTGTCCCAGGTCCCCTCCCTCCTGGCACTGTCTCTGACTCCTGGCTGCCATGAGGTAGGCGGCTTTCCTCTGCCACAGCTTTGTGCCTCACCACAGATCCCAAAGCCTGGAGCCAGGTGACCACGGCCTGACAGCTCTGTCATCCCGAGCCGAAGTGAGCCTTTTCTCCTTATGGGGTTACTCTCAGGTATTTTGTCACAGGGAAAAACAGCTGACTGATGCACAAGTCACCGCGAATCTCTTTTAAAATTTCAGCTGCCTACTTTACAGAAATTAAAATTCACTGACAAAAGTACATGGGCTACCCAGAATAGCCCAAAATCAGCCTGAAAAAGAATAGAGTTGGAGGATGTGTGTCTTCTGATTTCAAAAGCTATTATGAATCTTATTACGAACAAGGTTATATGGAACTGAGATAAAGACAGATGCAAACCCTCCGCTATCTGGGAAACTGATCAGTGACCCCAGAGGCCGAGCCCATTCATTGGAGGAAAGAAACATCTTTTCAACAAATGTTGCCTAGACATACACGGGCAGGGAGAAAAAAATGAAGCTCCTGGCTTGTCCCACATATAAACATTACCTCAGAAAGGATCAAAAGCTAATGGCAGGAATGGAAGAGCGCTAAACTTCTAGAACCCTCAGAAAATAAGCAAGGAACGCGCCTACAGATCTCGGTATCAGCGATGATTTCTTAGCTAAGACCCTTATGGCACAAGCAATAAAATAAACAATACATAAATTAGGATTTATTAAAACCAAACATTTTTGTACTTCACCGGACCCTAAACATGTGAAAGACAACCCACCAAATGGGAAAAATACCACCAAATCATATGTCTGATAAGGGCCTAAGAACCAGGCTGTACCCTTAACTCACAATTCAACAGCAAAGACAACTCAATTTAAAAATGGACAAAGAATTTGAATAGCTATTTTTTAAAAATATGCAAATGGCCAGCAGGTACACAAAGAGATGTTTGGCACCAAACACTGGGCAGTTGCAACTGAAAATCACAGAGCCACTACGTCTCGCCCACAAGATGGCAGTAAGCAAAAGACAGGCAATAAAACGTGTTAGTGAAGCTAGGTGAGAAGCCCGAGGCATGAGGGTTGCAAGTTTGAGCCTACCTGGACAACTTAGTGAGATCTCGTCTCAAAACTTCTTTAAAAAAGTGTTTTTGAAGGGCGAGGATGCAGCTCAGTGTGAGAGGCCTAGGTTCAATCTCTAGTACAACCAAAACACAAAGGCGGTGAGGATGTGGAGATGCGGGGCGCCTCACACTCTGCTGAGGTGGTAGAGACCACTGTGAAGCGACACTGAGCAGGATTTAATGTTAACCAATTGCCTTTTCATGTCAACATGTGAGTTTACCCGAGGCGCAGGCCCTTGTCAGGAGATGGGCAGCAGACTCGTCCTAAGTGAACCTCTGTGAGTCACTGGTCTCCACTAAGGCCTGGGTGGGTCTGTGAAGTTGAAAAACCTTAAAGGACAAGATAAGGCCACAGCTTGGCTCCAACCCCAGTGAATTAACTCAAAGGAGACTGCAGCTGCAGGCTCCACACTCCTACAATAAATGTCAACTAAAGATAAGGCACTTCTCCTGAATGACATAATTTACCACTTGGGAAAATATTTCCCAAGGTCCTGCTAGGTTCTGGCATTTTCTTCAGGATCTTCTTCCTTTATTTGAAAACCAAATAAATACAGGCTGCCCAGAGAAGTTCTTGATCAGAACCCAGAGACTCTCAAAAGCTTTGAGAGGTTTTTTTTTTCTTTTTATCCTCCTAGAAGCCCTAAAATCATACCACTTGTCTCATTTATTTAAGCCGTCACCATCCACTTGTTTGGGAGACTGTGGGCCTGATCAGCCCACAATAACTAAGGAATGATGTTAATCCGATACTGATAGAAATACAAAATGGTGCAACTACATCCAAAACCAGTGTGGCAATTTGTCAAAAGATTAAGCACAGAGCTGCCATGTGACTGAGCAACTCTGTGTACATAGTGTACCCAGATAAGTGAAAACATATGTCTACATAAAAACTGTACACCAATGTTACACAACAGCACTATCCACAATAACCAAAAGAGCAAGCAATCCAAATAGTATCAACTGCTGAACTGATAAACCATATGGTATACCCATATAATAGAATATTACTCAGCAAAGAAAAGGAATAAGGCTCTAATGTATGTTACAGCATGAATGAGCTATTAAAACATTATACTTACAGGTAGAGAGAAGTCACAAAATGCCACATAGCCTATCATTTACATTCATATGGATGCTGAAAATGAGAAATCTGTAGGGATAGAAACTAGATTGCTGGTTTTGGTGCAGGGAGAATAGAGTAAGTGCTCAGGAGTGCTGTGTGTCTCTTGGGGGCAATAAGAGTGCCAGGTAGGTACTAAAGAATGCTGCACAACTCTGTGAATATATAAAAAGCTACTGAACTGATTATTTATTTATTTATTTATTTCTGGGAATCGAACTCAGGACCCTGTGCTTGTCAGGCAGGGGCTGTGCCCCTGAGCTAAACCCTCAGCCCCGAACTGAACGTTTTAAAGATAAATTTTATGGTGTGTGAAAAGGAAGAAAAGGTAAAATGTTGAGGGAGAAAAGAAAGAACCAAGACTAAACGGGGCCCTTTATTTTCTCAGTGAAACAAGCACTCGCTGCACCGAGCCCGCCTGCTGCATCTGCAGTACTTTGTAAACACTTCCTGGCCCGGCTGAGGTCAGCAGCTCCCTACAAAGAAGGCCAAAGGGCTCTGCTGATGCAGAAGGGCTGGGGCTGAGGAGTCGAAGGGGGAAGCTCCCACTGAACCTGTTGTGTTTCTGGAACAAAAAGGGATATGGAATTTAGGCTTTTTACATTTAAACCTTTTTTTTCAGTACCAGGGATTGAACTTGGGACCTTGTACTTTCCAGGCAAGCACTTACGACACTAAGCTATAGCCCCAGTCCTTTAATCTTTAATTTTCAAACAGAATCTCTCTCAGTCACTAAATTACACTGGCTGAACTGGAACTTGGAATCCTCCTGCCTCAGCCTCCCAGAGTGCTGGGATTGCAGGCCTGCACCTCCAGTCTCCGCTTCCACTGAGCCTCTGAAGGGAAGAGGCAGCCCTCTAAATGTCTCTCCTTCTGGGCCATGGTCTGTTGCCGCTTTCTTCCTCGGCTGAGTTGCTTCCCTTGCCAGTGACCACAGGCAGGCAGCCCTGGAAAAAGCCTGTTTTCAGTTTCTGGGTAAGATGCCTCAGGCTTCAGCAAGCACCTTCTTTTGCCATTTTCCCAATGAGTGACTCAGTCTCTTGGAGGCGACACTGTGGTTACTTCCTGGACACCCAGTCACCTGGAAAATCTGAGGTTGCTCCTGTCCAAAAGGCGGGCGCCGCGGAGGCAAAAGGTACAAAACTTCACTTAGATCCAATTCAAGAGATGGAGTGTGGGCTATCTTTAGCAACACGCATTTCTGCTCCAAAGTGGCTGCGTGGTTTTTCTGGGTCCCTCTTCTCCATAAGTGGCTCTGTGACTTTTCTGGGTCCCTTGGACAAATAAATGCGAGGATACGATGTCTTACTGCACTCACACAGCTGAGCACATCGCATGTCTCCACGGTTGATGTACACAGATTTTGTCAGCTAAATCAATAAGAGGGCCCGGGGAGACAGCTCAGTAGAATAAGCGCTTGCCTGGCAAGTTCAGGGTCCTGCGTTCAATCCCCGGTACAGGAGGAAGAAAAAAAAAATCAATAAGAAAGGAAGAAATGTGCCGGCTTCCTCTTCTCTGCCCTCCCAAGTCCCCTCAGGGTCTGGGGTTCCCTCCCCAGGGCTCAGGGTGCCCAAGAACCCGGCCAGTGCAGCCGACGCCTTGGAGCCCGTCCCTGCCCCGTGTTCCCCACGCCTGCCAACAGAGTGAGCAGAGCTTTCCCGCCTCTCCTGGAAGCGGAGGGACCGCGCGCTGCGGGCGGTGGCCACTACCTGTGCCAGAGGCCCGGTCCACCTGGCGCTCGCTGCTCCTTCGCGCCCTCTCGCGGTCATCTGCACGCGCAGCCCTCTTGCTTCTCTCCATCTAACCTGTGGCTCCCAACTCTGCCTGACCAGGACTGCACAACGTTCTGGTGCGGCTCCCCCATCCCGTTCTGATTAGTAGTGTTTCGACACACTGGTGACGGAACCCAGGAGAGTCTGATGTAATTGATCTGGGTGCAGCTGGCGCATCGGGATTTGAAAAATTCCCCAGGCGCAGCCAAGGCTGGGGCCAGCTGACTCAACTTGTGCCCCCAGCGCGTGGCTGATGGCATTTGTCACAGCAGAGTCAACCATGGTCTGCTCTGTTTTCTCATATGAAGAGGTTTTGTTTTTTGGTTTTTGTTTTTTGGGTTTTTTTCCTCCCAGTGCTGGGGCTTCCTGCAAAGCAAGAGTTCAAACACCAAGCCACAGCCCAGCCCCGAAGGACCATTTTGAAAGGCATACTACTTCCCTGACCCCATCCCAATGTCACCCCCCCTCATGAGATTCTTACGACAGTCCATGCTTTTAGAACTCATTTCTTGAGAAAGCATTTTTGAGAAACTGCAGTTACAGCAATGGCTACTTTGGGTCATGGGGGCAATACCTATGGCCTCCCTGGAATGGGCACGGGTGTGGTTTGCATGGCTGTGAGTGGACACCTGACCCCTTGCTACCATTCAGGATCTTCCAGGACCTTGGCTCTGAGACCCACTGGTCAAGCAAAGACATCCTGCTCCTGCCACCCCGTCTGGGGACTATTACTGGCTAGGGACCAAAGGGCAGCTGACTGAGATTCCCGGGGCCTGTGAGGACCCTCTGTGGCACCCCAGGTCTCTTGGAGAGGGATCCAATTCTTCAGTGGCTCCTGCAGTCACAGCTCATGTTAAGGACTTCACAGTAAAGAGGCTGGCAGGCTCCTCCCACAGAAGGTCATTACCATCATCCCAGCGCCCGTATCCCTCGGTGCCTACGACATGCACAGTGCTTTTCGGGAACTTCCTAGCACTGCCAGCAAGGACCCTTGGATCCCAAAATGTGTGATCCCATGGGGGGGGTGTTAACAGCAAAAAGTACAAGAAAATAAATTTATCTTGATTTTATGAAAGTTAATTGAGTGTCAAGCATGATGCCATATGATTTTTTTTAATGCCATATGATTTTAATCCCAGTATCTGCAACGCTGAGACAGGAGAATCATGAGTTCTAGACCTGCCTGGGCAAGAGCCTGTCTTTAAAAAAATTTAAATTGTGCAGTCACATAAGACTTTTTCTTTCTAATACTGGAGATGGAACCTAGGGCTTTCCTACTGAGCTCCAACCCAAGCCCCTTTGATTTCTTTCTTTCTTTCTTTCTTTCTTTCTTTCTTTCTTTCTTTCTTTCTTTCTTCTTTTTTGGAGACAGGATCTCCCTAGGATCTCACAAAGTTGCCTAGGCTGGGCTTGAACCTGTGGTCCTCCTGGATAGACAAGGATAGGTTTAAGCTAAGGTAGCTTCAGATATTGCAAGATCCAGGGCTATGATGCCAGGAGGAAGTTTCCTCTCCTTTCCCCTCACCCCTCCCATGACCTCACTTTCTGGACTTTGCCTGTGGCCTTCCTTCTCTGCACAGAAGTACTTCACAGCAGGAAATACAACCCGAGATCTGGCCTCCTATCTTGGGCCCCATGCCAAGGAGGAAAAGAAATCTTCCAGCTCCATCTAAACACAACAGACTTTAACAAGAGCGGAAGATCTCCTCTTCCAAGGGTGGGGGGTGGGCAGGAAGTTTCTAATTGATAGTCATCTAGAGCCACGTAGCTGGGGATAGGGGGAAGTGGCCCCCAAAAGAAAGGACACGGTGGGCTCTGCAAACAAAACTAAGTAAACCAGGAAAGCTGTGTGATCACCTTCTCTGGAACAAGCACCCACAGTTTCTAAGCAGCTATCAAAGGGGTCCCCAAGCCAGATGTTTAGTTGTCATCCCAAAGGAACCCTGGTGACCATGGAGTTAAATGGCTTTGTTTGCTGGTGTGAAGCACTGAGACATGGACAGTGTAGGTGGCCGGCCCTGAGACAACAGACTTGTGTGGGCGTCCATGAGCCCTTAGAGGTAGAGGCCGGGACTGTGTGGGATGCAGGAGGCCAGACCTGTTTTGAAGTTGAGGTCAAGACAGTCATTTAAAAATGATATAGTAAAAGGAATAGTAACAAGAGAGGGTAATGATGGCTTATCCTAAGAAGAGGAGGTGCAACCAGGTGTGCTGGTCTACATCTGTAATCCCAGCAATCTGGGAAGCTAAGGCAGGAGGATCACAAGTTTGATCCCAGCCTGGACAATTCAGTGACTTAGCAAGGTCCTGTCTCAAAAAAAAAAAAAAAAAAAAGCTGGGAATATAGCTTAATGCAAAGGTTGTGGGTTAAATCCCCAATACTAATAAGGAAAAAAAAAAGGAGAGTGTAGGGACACAAAAATACGAAGGGAATGAGGCTGGGTTTTTTTAGACAAAAGCCAAAGTCAACACAAGCTGACTGGTTGCTCCAAGGCCCACAGAGATCTGTACCCTGGGAGGAATTCTGAAGAACAGGCATGGCCCATCTAACTAGAAATGGGTGAAGGCTGTTCTGATTTTCCAAAAGAGGAAGAGCAAATTCCAAGAACCTTGAGCTGGGCTGGACGGCAACCCCGTGCAGGCTGGGTGCGGACGCGGCCTGCCAAGTGTACTACTTCCCTTTACGCAAAGGCCCTGGCCAGCAAGCTCCTCAGGGGAGTACTCTGGACTGCAGGGGCGTCTGTTGGTGTGTCTGGAAAAAAAAAAAACATTAGGAATTTAAAAACCAGGATGACAGGGGTCGGGCCGCAGCTCAGTGGCAGAGCCTGTGTTGGACACGCGTGAAGCCCAGGGTCCATCCCTGGCTCCAAAGCAAACAGAAACCAAAGGAAGAAATGGCAGGTGGCGCCCAGCCAAATTCACCCTCCAGACAGTCCATGTCCGTGAGGAAACTCCCCATCGAATCTCCTTGTCTGGCCTCGAGATGACCCTTGCCTTCTTTCCTGCCTGGCAACGGTGTCGCTGTCCTCAGCGACAGGCACACACCAGCCGATCCTGTAGCGAGGCCGTGTGAAGCCAAGCTCTGGATGCTCCCAACAAGCCACTGATAGGCTCAATAATAGGAAAGCCAGGACTGTGATGTCGTGAGCACTGTCATGAAGCAAGTTAACAGACTGGCAAAACTCAGATGCAAAATAAAAGACAAAAAGATTAGCTTCCACAATATAAAAACTTCCTCTAATTGGGAAAAGAAAAATAAACTATAGAGACTTGAGAATAAAAATGGGCAGAAGTTGTAAGTAGGTCATTCTCAGAAATTAAAACCCACAAGACTAGCGAACATTCAGAGACACTCAACTTATTAACAGTTGAAGAAGTACAAAGGAAAATAATTGGCATTATATGCACTTCCATCAAAAAGACTGAAATAAGAAACCCAGGCTGGCAGAGATATGGAGGGGAAAGGACCTGATTTACAGGACTCTAGCAGCAGGAGTTAGGGGACCAAGGGACAAGGCTGCGACTCCAGTTCAATAATATCCATCCTCTATTGTCCAGCACTTTTCCTAAGTTAATTTCTCCAGGAAATTCTTTTACAATGTCATATAAGTGTGTATAAAAAGATGTTCAGGGTAGCATTGCAATCACAAAGAGGAGCAACCTAGGTGCTTACCAAGGGGGATGCATAAGTAAACTGTGGGGCGGGCAACAGCTGGAAGTGCCTGAATAGATGCACATTTAGCAGCATGGCGGATGTTTTAAAACGGACTGTTGAGTAAGCAGAAGCCATCTGATAAGCTCCACCACGTGATACATCCATGAAAATCAAGAGCACACGCCCATAAAATAGCAACACATTCTGCAAGAACACATGCAAATAAAAGTGAACACAACAAACACATTCGAATGGCTGTTTTCAGGGAAGAGGGAATGAAAGCCAAGCTCCTCTAGGGCTCACCTGCTGCTTTGTCCTTTCCTCCCAAGCTCAGGGCAGAGCTGTGTTTCTCTGTTGCCCACTGCCCTGCACCTAGACAGGGGCATGGAGTAAGTTCTGTCCCAGGAGTTGTGGATGGAAGACAAGCTTGCTAAGCAGAGACTAGAGTCTTGTTGATGGTGGGAAACCATTGGCGCTCTGGTCCCCATTGTCATGGCGACAGGAGCAGAGGGGAGACTTTCATCCACCTGCATCCCTGAGTGAATGCAGGGAACCTCTCCAGCCTCTTCCTGCTATCCAGCGCTGGACCAGAAGTGCTGGGAGAAGAAAACGTTTGTTTTAATCCCCACAGATTTGGGGTTATTTGTAACAGCAGCATAATCTGAACTGATTCTGATTAATACAGAGAATAATCAATTAGATCAAACTAGAGATAGCAGCAAGATTAATTCTACCCTGAAGCTTAGCTGCCTCCTGCCCCAACCTGAATTAGATAAAGGAGACATTGCAATGGTTTTAGGTCACACAGCCTTCCCGGAGGGCAGGAGGACAGCTCTCAGAACAGTAAGCTGGATAAACCCTGTTCCTCAGGTGGCTTCAGCAAGGGCGTCCCCAGGATGTGGCTCCCAGGGACCCAACGGAGACCAGGGCTGCCGAGGGGCTCTAGTCATCCCCAAGTAGCCTGCTGTGCTGTGTGGCTGGGTCCTCAGTCTTCCCTTTCAACCTTCTGTCATTTATCAGACCCCAAAGCTACAACTCTTGTTGCATAGGTCCTGCTTTACCTTGGTCTTAACCATCCAGCAGAAAAGTATAAAAACGAAGTATAAGAAGTAAAGCCATGCTGTTATGTTGAGCTGTAGGGGACTCTGGTCAACAATTTCTGACATTGCCAGTGAAGTGGAAGACCCAATACTATTAGGGACTAATGAACTCTTTTGGATTATTTTGCTGAGTTAACACACCTATAATATTCAAATAACGGAACTTAACAAAAAAGGGTATACAGATGAATGTCCATTTTGTATCTGTGTATTCAAAGTGGTTAGGATAGATATATAGTTACATTCTCTTAATGAATAGAGGGATTTGTTCTAATGGTGTTTGTAAATAGGATCTCAAGTCCGCATCTTGTACAGCAATTAACCACTAGGAAGAATGTATGCAATGTGTTAATTATTGAAACTGTCCTACCAATTTGGTTTGAAAATGTCTCATCGCTATTTATTTCTCAATAAAATTATGGGGGAAAAAAAGAAAAAAAAACCTCTTTTGCCGGTTATTTAGGTGAAGAGACAAAAAGGGGGCTACCATCTGAGGGTAGTGTCTTGCGGAGATGCCTGAGATATAAAATGTGAATTCTTTGTTTTTCTTTTCTGTGCTGGGGATTGAACCTAGATCCTCACAAGTATCAGGCGAGTGCTCTTAATACTACTGAGTTTCATTCCAAGCTGTTGATTAGTTAGCCGGTGGGTTGGTTGATTGGTTGATTGGTTGATTGGTTGGTTGGTTGGTTGGTTTTCCAGGACTAGTGATTGAACCAAGGTCTTTACACTGAGCTGTGTTACCAGCCCCCTTTTCAAAATTTTGAGACAAAGCCTCACTAAATTGCCCAGACTGAACTTCAACTTGCTGTACCCATCTCAGTCGCTAAGTCCTGGGATTACAGGAATATGCCTCTATGCTTGCTTCTCCCCCACTTT
Source organism: Octodon degus (assembly GCF_000260255.1). Classification (NCBI taxonomy): domain Eukaryota; kingdom Metazoa; phylum Chordata; class Mammalia; order Rodentia; family Octodontidae; genus Octodon; species Octodon degus. Next base: position 18,573,146 of record NW_004524578.1, read on the forward strand.
TTAAACTTTTTATTATTTTTTTTTCCAGAACCGGGTATTGAACTCAAGCTCTTGCACTTGCCAGGCAAACGCTTAATCTACTGAGCTATCTCCCCGGCCCCCTAAAATTTTTATTCTGACTCAGGTTCTTGCTAACTTTCCCCTGGCAGGCTCCCAGTTGCCTCCCTCCTGCCTCAGCCTCCCCAGTAGCTAGGGTTACAGACCTGCTCTATAGGAAGGAAGTTTTTAGGTCTCACCTCACTTCTGAAGCAGCTGAAATCTACATCAGCCCCCCAAGCAGCTCTGGTGCACTCTAGGGCTTGAAAGCTAACATTTAGACCCATGAGTCAATACCAGGAGCACCCTGATAATGTTAGCCTCCTCATCCTCCCCAGCTTTCCTCATCCAGTAATGGGGGAGACTCCCGCAAGAAACGGAAGTTATTCGACAACATTGTAGTTTAGACATTTCTGTTTTCTTTTTTAAATTTATTTATTTATTTTTTAAAATTTTTTCCCATAATTTTATTGATAAACAAATAGCAATGAGACAGTTTCAAATCAAATTGATAGGACAGTTTCAATAATTAACACATTGCATACATTCTTCCTAGTGGTTAATTGCTGTACAAGATGAGGATACGATATCCTATTTACAAACACCATTAGAACAAATCCCTCTATGCATTAAGAGAATGCAACTATATATCTATCCTAACCACTTTGAATACACAGATACAAAATGGATATTCATCTGTATCCCCTTTTGTTGTTAAGTTCCGTTATTTGAATACTATAGGTATGTAAACTCAGCAAAATATTCTAAAAGAGTCCAGTAGCCCATAATAGCATTGGGTCTTCCGCTTGATTGGCAATATCAGAAATTGTTGACCTGAGTCCCTTACAGCTCAACATAACACCATGGCTTTACTTCTTTTACTTCGTTTTTATACTTTTCTGCTGGATGGTTAAGACCAAGGTAAAGCAGGACCTATGCAACAAGAGTTGTAGCTTTTGGGTCTGATA
>NW_004524578.1:18574514-18585221 GCF_000260255.1 Octodon degus
TTTTTTTTTTTTTTACTATAACATCAAAGTGAACTGTGGAGGACCATCCAGGTGGCACCTCCTGAAAGAAGACATTTGTCTCCATTTTGGCTCACCTTGCTTCCCTGTACTGATGTGCGTGGAGCTGGCTAGGAAATTGCTCTGTTCCTTCAACTGGTTTTAAGCAATGCAAATTTAAGCAATGCAAATGGGGCTAGCTGAGGCGCTGACATGTAGTCTTTGAAGCAGTGCAACAGGACCTCAATGCCCTGCTAAAGCTACCTACTACTAAGCCTGAGCTAGGCTGAGAGACAAAACTACCCTCATCCCCTTCACCCCCTACTCTTTACACCCAAGTCTCTGTCAGCTAGGATTGAGCCTCGAGAAAGAGGCCCTGGTGTCTCAGGGCAGAGGGGCCAGGGATCAAAGCTGAAGCAGCTGACCCAAAATATAAAACGCTGCCCCAAACTGTGTTGTGTAGATTCCTCCAAACCTAGAGGCTACCTGTGGAATCTGGTACTCTTTCTGTAGACCTCTCTCTGCATATTTAAGAGGTGCTATTGCGCCCCCTACCTAGCCCAGTTCACAGCACTCAAGTTCTTACTGTCACTCTCACAGTCACTTAACCTGAGCCCCTCCCCTATTCACAAATTAATAAAACCCTGGTTGGACCCCAGGTTGGGCCCTGGGTCAGAGCCTTTGTTCAGGTTAGCCATTGTTCCAACTGGACTTAGGACCCTTTGGCTGCAGATATAAAGACTGTTTATCTCTTTGTTCTCACCGTGGGTTGCACTGGAAGTGGTAGGCTGGAATGTACTTACTAGAATCCCATTAACTTCTCCCTGGGTTTATAAATATAAACTCCTCCTGACTTCGACGAGTTCTGGATGGTGCTCCCTTTAGTGAATGATTGGTATGTGATAGAATTTTACCAAAAAGTTTTTCTTTTTTCTTTCTAGCTCAAGGTCTTTGTACTGAACTACATTCCCAGCCCTTCTCTATTTTTTATTTTGAGACAGAATCTTGCTAAGTTTCTAAATTGCCTGGGCTGGGCTAGAATTTTTATTCCCCCTGCCTCAGCCTTGCAGAATGCTGAGGTTACAGGCATGTGCCACCATGCCTGGCTCAACCTGTATTTCGTACCAGTTCTGCTCGATGCCAGAGTGGAGGGATGAGGTGGCCCGATGCCTACCTTGTGTGCTTTGGCAACTGAGGTCAGCAGCACCCAGTGTTTTGCCTGCCCCGTTTAGCTGTTGCCCATCTGGGCAGCCTTGCCTAAGCTTATTTTTAACTTCTATATCATGAAATAAATTTTAAGAGGCTTTAAAAAGAATTGAGCAGGGCTGAATGTGTGTTGCACACCTGTGATCCCAGCACTTCCCAAGCTCAGGCAGGAGGATCTCAGGTCCAAGTCTTGTTGGGCTGCACAGTGAGTTCAAGGTTAGTTTTGACTATGTAGTAGTCCCTGTCTCAAAATAACAAAAAGAACTGAAAGTGTAGAAGGGGATGCCTGCCCCCTGGTGGGTGCCCACGGTGATTTTTTTTGCCCGTCAGGAATGTTAAAAAGATATGCAGCTGCTAGATGCACAGCCAGGAGGTGACCCTGGCAGCCCAATGACCCCCGAGCCTGCTCAGAACCACGAGATCCAATCAAGGATTTTGCCATCTTCTGCATAGCCCCCTAGTTCCACCATTACATCTTGCCGCCGAGTCAACCCTTTGGCTAAAGTCATGCCGCCTGGCTCAGTGGTTGAGCACTCACTAGCACACATGAGGCCCTGGTTTCCACGCCAATCACACACATGGAAAGAAAAGCCCCTGCATTGGGAGAACAAGCTGCATTCCACTGCCCCTGCCCCCAACCTGCTGTTCCTACTTCCCCTGCTCCTTATGCCATCTAAGCCCTGTACCCAATGCCACCTCTTCTAGGAAGACCCTTGACCTCTCCCTTCTGCAAATATAGCGCTTCTTTCTTAGCCTTCCCAGAGCCACCAGCTTGTCCCCCTTTTTAACCCCGGGTCATCATGGTCCGTTTTTATGCCCACACTGGTCCCCCAAATGAGCCTGCACCCTTTCTCTGATGAACACTCTCCTAGCCCCCCTAGGGTGGCCAGGAGAAGTGAGCAATATGCCGGTGGAGAGGACAGACAACAATAAGTCACAGAGTTCCTCAGAGGGTGGCAGCCACCCTGCCTCAGCTCTTCCTGGCAGCCTGGACATGGTGAGCTTACTACACAGAGCTGGGGCTAAAGGCCATCTAGGGGCATCTCTGGAGGAGGATGGATAGTTTGACATAACCATCTATGAGTTTCTCTCCTGCTCCTGTGTTTGTCCTGTGTCTATCCCCGAAATCCATATGTAGGAGTGGCTCTGTGCTCATTGTCACTGAGCAGGACTGTGACAGTGCGAAAAATACCACTGCCCAGTACATTTCCTGAGCTGTCTCCATAGTTCTGGCCCATGACCCTGAGGTGGAGAGGTAAACTGAGAGACAGCTTGACGAGGAGCAAAGGAACTAGCACCCACCCTGGAGATGGGGACCACAGCAGGCCAGGCCGGCTCCCAGGTGGACCCCATCAGTCACACACAGGACCCAGAGAAAGGTGGCAGCGCTGTCTCTCGAGGGTGCTTAGATGGAACGTGCAGAGTTTCTGGGCTTGTGGGTCAGACAGGGGTTGTGTCTCAGGCGTAGCCAGGTGGACAACTGTCTGGTGATAAAATGCCTTAGCACTACTAGGATTCGAGAGCCAGAGCACAGCCCTGGGCTGGAGGACGGGGAGGAGTACGGAACACTTCCCCAAGAACTGCCATGACACTCCCCCAGCTTAGCAGACTCGTGGACCTCGGGAAAGCGAAGTCAAACCTCACGTGGAACTGCACTGAGGTTTCTGCACGCTGCACATGTTCTCCCAGTGCGAGACCCAGGCCTCCAATCTGTCCCATTCTCCTTCAAGCGAAGGAGCCAGCAGGCGCACCAGGCGCCATCTGCTGGGAGGGAGCTGCAGAGGAGGGGCTGGCTTTCTCTCCCACACCAGACAACTGTTCCTCAGGTTGCTAATTGAGTCACCTGCCCATTCCCTGAGCCCCGAGGGAGGGCGCCCACGAGTCAGGGAGCATGCACGCGTGTCTGGGAGATGGAGGGATGGAGGCTGGCTGCAGGAAGGTTGGCAAGGAAGGGGATCTGCCATCAATTTAAGGGCCTTGACTATGCCAGATTCTGGACTAGGTGCTGGGGAAAATGCACAAAAAAAAGCGCTATTGCAGAGCGTGGATACAGCAGGTGCTGCTGAAGCGCCAGATACTCCCCACTCTTCCTGGATACAAAGATATAGGGACACAATTTTACCCCCAAGCATCATGCACAGCTCTCTGCAACCCAGGTAGAGCAAGGGAAGCACTGAGCCCTATCCACAGACCCCAGGGACTCCAGGAATAAAGAGGCGCATCTGGCTGAGGCTTAGCAGAAAAGATGCCAGGTGAAGGCTGAATGGGACTCTAGGCGAGATGGGGACTGAAGAGGGAAGCGAGGAGCAGGACTCCCGAGATGCTAACTGGGGCCTGAGCCATAAGAGAACACTTTCTGGCGGTCACCAACACCCACGTTCCTGTGGTGAGGAATTTGGAATGCATCGTCCCAGGGAACAACACTGTACATGGAGCCAGGCTTGCTAGGCCTGAGAATAGGAACAGATTTAGCCCGTGGCATTAGCCAAGTAAATTACTCATGACCATTGCTGTATAGGGTTTGGGAGGGTGGGCTATGCAGCACAGCTCCTTCCTGTGGGGCTGGGACTGAAGCCAGCCAAGGTCTTTCTGAGAAGGGTATGGTGTGATGATGAGGGAATTAACTCATAGAAATCAGAAGGTTGGATTTAATTGTATCTAAAACAAAGCTCTCTACTGACATACATGTATAATTACAAATTAGAATATTCAGTTTGTAGGTGGTAGTGATGAAATAAATTTTAAATCACTACCAAACCAGCAGGGAGGGGAAGCTCAGAATTTCATGTGGCCAAAGCAGCACTGGCTGATGTAAATGCCTCCTAAGGGGTCGGGGAGATGGCTCAGTAGAATAAGCGCTTCCCTGGCAAGCACAAGGGTCTGAGTTCAATCTCTGGTTCGGCAAAAAAATAAAAAAATAAAAACAAATGCCTCCTAATCCCTAATCGAGTTTGCCTGGGGTCTGTATAAAAGAAGGCACTGGGCACAGGGTCAGACACACGCAGGCCATATGACAAAAAGGACAGACATTTGACAATGTCTCTATAATGCCAGGAACTCTAAAGATTGCCCACAAACCTCCTAAGGGGAAAAGTGTAGAATAGATTCACTCCCGCACATACCAGAAGGAAGCAAGCCCCCTGACCCCTTGACCCCTTGACCTCAGACTGTCAGGCTCCAGAATTATAAAACAATAGATTTTTATTGTTGAAGCCACTCTGGTGCTTTGTGACTGCAGCCTTAGTAAACAAATAAAGGCCTCAGAATAGAGCAGTAGGTCACTGACAACCAGTGTGCTCCCAGCAACCCAACTGCAGCTGGCTGGGCTCTGGGTTCAAGCAGAAATGTAGGCAGCAACCTGCAGGCTCCTGGTGCCCTCTGATGTGGCCTGGTGCCAGGGCTGTGTTCAAATATATATATTTGAACATTCACTCAAGTTTTCAATAATACAAAGGGAATTGAAACAAGAGAAGGAGGCCTGCCAGAGCTGGTCATGCAGAAGAGAGGGGGGAACTGTAATAAAAAGGTAAAAATGGCCCAAGACACGCATGGACTTGCTGTGCGTGGAGCCAGAGTGCTCTGCTCTCCTGCAGAGTGAGGAAGTGCTTGCCCATGGCTCCTGGGGCTGCTGCGCACCAGAGCTACCTGTATCCTAGATAATGCGCACCCTCCCAGAAGCCTGAAAATAGCCTTGGCCAGGCCAGGTGAGACACCTGGGCAATACCTGCAACCTAAGAGAGCCTAGTACATCCCTCCACACATGCAGTGCATGAGGCCTCTGGAAAACTTAGGCAATACAGACCGGCCAACATGAGAAAATGAAAGGCACCTGTAACCTCGCCATCCAGAAATACCCGCTGCTGGCATCTCAGCATTTATTCTCTCTGAAGTGTTTCGCCCTATGCAGACAGCATTTACCAGAAAGGCAACGCTGCTTCTGCTGCTTTACAGCATGGCTTTTCTCCCAACAGCCTCCAATAAACATTCTCCTAAATGAATTTAAAAACTGCCGTTGTTTGTGGTGGGTGTTCATTGGGTGGGAGGTGCTTAGTCATTGTCCTTTCGTTGGAAAGCAATGTCCACTTTTAACAAGTCTCTCCTTCTGTCTCACATCCCTACATTTAGGACTAATCTCAGCCAAGTCATGCGCTGCTGTTAAAGAATTTGTTTACAGAGGTGTTTACGACAATGCTACTAGAAATAGCAAAAAATCACTAGAAAAAACTTAGATGTCCATGAACAAGAAAGAGACGGGACGGTTTGTGGAACACTTGGGTTATGAGATTTTAGGCTGCTACTAGCTGCGAGATGGATAAATACTATTTGTCAAGATTATCATGATATAGTAGATGAAGAAATGGATCACAGACTAACCACATAATGTGATTTTTTTCTTCTTATTAAAATTTTATAAAATCAGGGAACCCTTCTTATGGGTGTTTATGAATCTGCATCCATATTTATCTTCAGTGAGTAAAAAAAGGAAAAATAACTCACAAAACTATAACATTGCCCACCTCAGGCAATGGTGCAGGAGACATCTGACGAGTACATTACATTGGTTTTGCAACTTGAAAATTGTAATAAAAGCCATCTTAAGAGCTTTGTGCGGTGACACAGGCCTGTAATATCGGCACGAGGAATGCTGAGGCAGGAAGACGCCTGGGAGTTCAAGGCTTGCTTGTGGCACATGGTGAGGTCAAGGACCGGCTGGTCTACATAACAAGACCCTGTGTCAAGAAACAAACAAAATAAGTAATGATGGGGGAAGGCGGTTGTGGCAGCAGAAATGTAAATACTTAATCCTTTTAGAGAAGAAGATAGAGCAGTGCAATGAAAATAATCAGGTAGAGCCACAGATGCTTCTCAGTGACCCTGAACAAATCATTAGTCTCGTGGGTCTCAGTTTCCCCGTCTATAAAATAGGGCCATAGTAATCTCTACCTGTCGGGGCTGAAATACCAGCAAAGGCAGGAAATAGAATAAATAAGCATTAGCTTCGTTCCACATTATTAACCTAGTTTAATCTGTAAGTAGTACGATTCAAAATACCATAAGTGAAAGGGGGAGATTAGGCACTTAAGCCTATTTTGTGCGCATGTGAGCTCTCAGGAGAAAGCCTGCCCAAGTCAGCTTGTCCACCCTGCTCATTGCTAATTCCCCCCCTCTGCTGCTCTGAGCTACTCCGGTGCTTGGCACAAGACAAGGATTTCAGAGTATGAAGAGTTGAGGATGGGGGTCCTACAGAAGCTGCTGAAAGTTGGGGACTGGACTCTTCCAAAGCTGAGGGAATTGATCCTCCGTTCCTCCCCCTACCCGCAGTCGTGTGTGTGTGTGTGTGTGTGTGTGTGTGTGTGTGTGTGTGTGTCCCAGCAAGCACCCTGTACATCATCTTCCAGAGCCTAGGGCCTCTTCGGGGTCTGCCCAATTGCTGCTGCCATTCCCTCCCTGACCTCGGGGTGGCGCTGCTTCCTCTTCAACGATGGTCGTTTAGCGCAGGTTTCTTGCTTAGCCATGGAGATAGCTAGAATTTTCCTACTAGACGTCCTAAAAGCTGATGAATAACAAAAAGGAAATAGACTGAAAGGTTACAATGATTTAAAGCTCTAGTTCCCTAGAACTAACTCATGCTCCGCAGCTCACAGTCCCTTACAGGTTGGCCAGGGATCCCAGCTCTTTCAAATCCCACTTTCAAATTTTAGGCCCAGTCACCTATAGAAGGCCCTGGGCGGAAATACAGGGGGAGCTTGTGGTCCTGGGTCTAAATGCTTTTGAGCTATTAGGTCAAACTAATCAACTGTTAAATGGAGTAAGTTCTAGCCTTCTAACCCAGCCTCCATCAACCACCTACAAGGTCAGGTTGTGTGACGGTGCACACCTGCAGTCAACTCTGGAGACTGAGACAGGAGAATGACAGGTTCAAGGCCAGCTTAGGCTGCAGAGAGAGTTCAAAGCCAGCCCAGACACCATGACACATTTCTCATATACATTCCTGTGTGCATGTGTATTTATTATATTTGTATATAGGACTGCATAGACATTTGCGATTTCCAGATGCTTTGGAGACTCGTGCACCTGAGCCTCCACTTCCAGCCCTAGGCGCACCCCATTCTCTCAGACTGTAAGGAGCCCCTGCCTGATGCACACATGTGGCTACTCAGGTTCACACATCCAAGCTTCCTCTATCCCCACGGCTCCTGCAGCCCCCCAAATGGCTGGCCGTGGCTGCTCCTAGGACTGAAGGCAACAACACTGATAACAGGGTTCATGCTGGGGGAAAGACCCAAGAAGATGCCCTCACTAGTCTTGAAGAAGACTTGCTTCCATGTGGGCATGAACTCGGGGTCCTTGTCATGGGTGGGAAAAGGAGGTAGACAGAGGGGACCTCTCTTCCTCTGAGTACTGGAATGGGCACAGGGAGAGGTGGTGTCCTTAACCCCTCTGTTACCAAAATTGTCCCTTGGACATCTGGACTTCTAGACTCTAGATTGTGAGCAGCCAAGTCCCCTCGTAGCTCCTCTTTCCTGCTGAGGCTGCCCCTCAAGTCCCACGATTGGCGCCAGGAAGACCTCACCCACCTGGCAAGACCCCAGTCTCTGCCCCAGAAGTCCTTCTCTCTCAGCCCTCAAGAGAATCTCAATATAAACAGCAGCCCAGGTTCAGCAGAGTGAGGTGCAGCAGAGAAAGGGGGTGCTCTTTCGAGACCACGGGATGCCAATTCTCCTTCCCAGCGCAGATAATTCTGGCTTTGGTACAGTCCTTCATCTGGCCAGTCTCCAGGGGATGGGACAGCAGCTTCTGGAGCAGCCGAGAGAGAGAGCGCTTGGCCTGTGAGGCAAACTCCATGCAGCCAGACTAGTAATGGGGCACTCAGAGGGCCACCAAGCAGCTGTGTTCTGTGGACAGGGCAGGGTGCTCTGACAACCAGGGGACATTTTCTTTCCTCTCCAGCACATGGCATCCTGCCTCCCTTCCGTTCGCCCCGTGTCCCTGACCACATTCTTCAGTCTCATCGATGCCCATATCCCTGGGCATTCAGGAAGAAGGGTCTCCTGCCCACCCAGACTGGCCACATGGCACCCACTCAGCAGCCGCCAGAAAATGTGCCTTGTGGCTGGACAAGCTGGCAAGAGTCTGACCACCTGCCACCCCAGATGCAGAGGAAACCCAAACTGGCTATTATTTGTTCCTTGGGTGGACACCTACAGGACACTTCCTGTTCCAATTCCCTGACCAACAAATCTGACCAAAATGAACATGTTTGGTTAGATGGTCAGGACACATAAGCTGGGAAAGAGGTCCTGCACTTCTAGTCACTGTGCAAACTTACAGGGGTTAGGATGGCTGTACAGGGAACAGACAGAGCTACGGGTACATGTAGTTCAGTGGAGGGGCAGCTGCAAGCATATGCTAGGCCCTCAGTCCATGCCCAGCAAAATAAAAAAAAAAGAGTTTGAAAAATTTAAGATTCACGTGGATGGGCTTGACCAGCAGATGAGGGGAGGCAGGATCAAAAACTGCAGGAACGTTTTTAAAAAAATTAAAAGATGTGTCACAGTAAAAGACATATTGCCAGGAATCCCACTCAAAATCTTCCCCCTAGATCCAGCACACTTGTCCCATTGTTCTTGTCGCTTTCTGAAGCACTTCTGAAAACAGCCTTTAGTGAGCATCTTTAGTGAGGCTGTCGGCTACCTTATTGTCAAAGTTGATTCAAAAATCAAGCCATTTATCTTCCATGGTCATCTCCACTGTGGAGAAGAGCCAGAAGGCATACAAGGCAGAGTGGTGAAGAAAGTGGATGAGAACCCACCAGAATGTTCTGATGTACTTGCCTTTCTGATGGCCCTCGGCAGCGGCTCTCACCCTAGTTCTGTCACACCTCATAAAGCCTCTCAGGAGAGGCTTTCCAGAGCTGCTTCAGAAAGTGGCAGGGATGACAGGACATACAGGTGCAAAACAGAGAGGAGTGTTCTGAGCAACAATCATGGCCATGTATCTTTTTTTTTTTTTTTTTTATGGCCATGTATCTTATTGGAATAATTTTTTAGAATAATGTAAACAGTCATGGTATATTTTGATCAGCCCTTGTTCATAAAATGGCGCTCTAGTTGCAGCCGCCATCCCAGAGGATCACACTAGGAAGGAGTCCTGACTCTGGTCTCAGGGGACGGGGCGCTTGAGGCTCCTGCTGCAGAGCCGCAGTTCCTCCTCCCCGCCTTGTGGTGTTGGTCTCTCGCCTTCTTCTCCGAGCCTCAAGGCCCTGACTGTAGGCTGTCAGTCCTCTCAGGCAGCCTCTTCTACCCTGAGAGAGACGTGGGTTCAGAGAAGCCTATCCCTCGGCTCAAGACAGAGAACCAGCCCAGAGCCTTGTACCAAGGAGTGCTTAGCCGTGTGCCCCGCGGAACAGGGCGCAGGAAGAGCGTGGAGCTGAGGCAGGTCTGCCCCGTGGCCCCCCAGGGACAGGAGCCTGTCCTGGGCAGGCCACTCTGACAGACTCGATGGGCCCCTTGTCTAAACCGAGGCCCAGCAGTCAAGTTGGGTGCCAGTGAAAGTACCATTTAATGATTACTTCTTTTATGTGTGTGAGGTCTTTTGAAGCTTTTTCTTCTAGATTATAAAAGTGATTTGTATTCACCGGGGAACATGTGAAAAGTGCAAGTATAAAGACAAACAAAGTGGAGGAGGTACCCGTGATCTCATGACCCAGAAGAAGCTGTTAATATTTTGGCATATTTCTCTTTTTCTCCTGTTTTTGTTCTATGGTTTTCTTTCTTTCTTTTTTCAAGATACTTAGGAAGGGACTCAGGGTGACAAGCACAGGCAGGGAAGCAGAGAATCGGGTCATTGCCACAGACGCTCTATTGTGACGTGGGCTTCAGTAGTCAAGGAAGAGCTGCTAATGCTGCCCGTCTTGTCTGATTGATTTCTGCTGCTTACAGGACACTTTGCCTATAGTGGAGAACAGTTTCCTTTTAATTTTCTTTTATCTTGCTCATTTGACTCTGCCGAATCTCTTTCAGCCATGCCCATTGCTGCCTTTCTATAGAACTTCCTTTTTTTTTTTTTTTTAATTAGAACTTCCTTTTTAAGTCAATTTTTTTTTATAGCGAAAAGCATGAAAGAGAAAATAAAAATCATATGGAACCTGGTGGCCAAAAGATAAGCAGTGTTGACACAGGGAGGTAAATGGTGCCAGATGGCTTTCTATCCTTATGGATGGACAGCCAGCCTCCGTCTGTCTCTCGCTCTCACACACTCACAGAAGCATTCACCAGAAAAATAACCGTACAAACATGTGGTTTCCCTTTGTTCTTTGCCCTTCCTTCCTACCCTCCCCTCCCTTCTCATTCTCCCCTCCTCTTTGTTCCCTTTCCTCCCTTTCCTTCCCTTCCCTTCCCTTCCCACTTCCCATCCCTTCCCTCCCTTCCCCTCCCCTCCCTTCCCTTCACACCCTCCCTCCCCTCCTTTCCCTCCCTTTCCTTCTCTCCTTCCCCTCCCCTT
>NW_004524578.1:18585555-18594714 GCF_000260255.1 Octodon degus
CCTCCCTTCCCTTCCCACCCTCCCTTCCCTTCCTTCTCTCCTTCCCCTCCCCTTCATTCCCTTCCCCCACATTCACAGTGTTGAATGACCACCAGCACCATCCACCTCCAGAGCCTTCCGTCTTCCCCAGCTGAAGCTCCATGCTGGCTAAACGCTGACACGTTACTTCTCCCCCAACAGCCCTGTCCTGAGGTGTGTGGCTGCTCTAAGTGCCTCACCAGGTGAAATCGTATCATACTTGTCCTCTTGAAGTTGGTTTATTTCACTTGGCCAAATGGCTTCCAGTTTCATCTGTTTCATTTCCAGTTGTAGCATCTGCCAGAATTTCATTCTTTTTAAAGACCAAATAATATTCCATCATATGGATGTGCCACCTTTTATATAACCTTTAATTCACTGATATACATTTGGTACAAATAGTTTTTAAGCTACTTTTTTACTTATGTATGCATTTATCCATCTATTTATCTATCTATTTTTGTCATTAGGAATTGAACTCATGACTTTCATAATGAGCTACATTTGCCCTCTTCCCTCCTTTAAAAAAAAAATTAATACAAGGTTTTTCTAGAGGGGCCAGTGAGATGGCTCAGTAGACTAAGTGCTTCCCTGGCAAGCACAAGGGCCTGAGTTCAATGCCCGGTTCCGCCAAAAAAAGAAAAAAAAAAAAGAAAGAAAGATGATTTTTGGGGGGCTGGGGAGATGGCTCAGTGGAATAAGTGCTTGCCTGGAAAGTGCAGAGGCCTGAATTCAATCTCTGGTTCCACAAAAAAAAAACCAAAAACAAAAACAAAAAAAAAAGCACCAAGGTTTCTCTGAATCACTAAATTGCACAGGCTTGGCTCTAAATTGTGATCCTCCTGCCTCAGCCTCCTACAGTGCTAGGATTACAAGCACATTCCACCATGCCCAGCTTTTAAGCTGTCCTTTTTTTTTTTTTTTTTTTTTTTTTTTTTTGGTACCAGGGATCAAACTCAGGACCTTGCAATTTCCAGGCGTTGCCATACTAAACACAAAGCTGGTGGCTTGAAACAACAGAAATATATTTTCTGAGACTAACATTCAAAACCAAGGTCTTGCCGGAGTTGATTTCTTCCAAGGACTCTGAGGGAGAATTCCTCCACACTGCTATATGTGGATAGTTAAAGGTCTTCCAAAGATTTGTGTTTTTTTGTTTTTTTAAATTTTTTTATTTTAAGATCATTTATTTATTTATTTACTTAATTTCATTTATTTTGTGTGTGTGTGGCCAGCTCAGCCCACCAGGGGGCGGGGCTGGCTGGCATGTGGTGCTGGGGGATTGAACCGCGGTCCCTGTGCTTTGCTTAGCTTGTTCTAAGTAGGTGCTTTAGACTACTGAGCCATCTCACCAGCCCAAGATTTGTGTTTTAAAGGCTTCTTCTCCAAAGCAGCACCTTTGGGAGATGACGGCACCTGTAAGGGGTGGGGCCTGCGGGAGGTCCCTCGGTCACTGGGGGTGTGCCCTGGAAGGAGACAGCGCAACTCCAGCTCCTTCTGCGCTTTCTTCTGCCCCTGCCGTGGTGGGCTGCCTCCCAACGGGTAAAGCAGCAGGGCCAGTTGATTAGGGACTGCAACCTCCAAACTGTGAGCCACAGTAAATCTTTTCTGGATATAAATCAGTTATCTCAAACATTTGGGTACAGCGATGGAAACTAACTCACATGCTTCACTCCTGCCTTCTAGTGGCTGCTGGCAACCTTTATCATTCCTTGGTTTCTAGCTGCGTCACTGTAATCTGTGCTTCAGTAATTGCACAACCCTCTTCCTTGTGTCTCCATATCCAAATCTTGTTCCTTTTTTAAAATAAAGACACCAGTCATTGGGACTTAGGGCCCATTCTAACCCAAAGTGACTTCATCTTAACTCGATTGTAATCCTAAAGACTGTATTTCCAAATGAGGTCACATCTGCAGACACCAGGAGTGAGCACTGAGTCCTATCTCTTTGTGGCACAGTTTGACTCAGCAGCCTGTGGGTTCTTATCACCACCACTTGCCCGTGCTATCTTCTTCAAGGGGCAGAGAAGAGCCCTGCTCCCTGCTCAGAAAACCAAAGGGGAGGGCTGGGGGTCTTTTACCAGGCCAAGCCACAGCAGCAGAGCTGCACACAAATGTGCTCCGAACAAAATACTTTTCAGTGGAAGAAGCCCATGGTGGCAGGGTCAGAGAGCCATGGGCTGGCAGAGTAGCTGAGCCAACCCATGGCAAAGCAGCTCCTTTTGGTGTCCCCAGCAGAGACACTGGGCTCCATGGTACAGCCCAAGGATGGCAGTCCTCCCTCCTAGAAGGGCTTGCCCTTTAGGACGTTTGGCTGGACTTGTGTGAGGCCCGTGTAAACAGAGACAAAAGATCTGAGGGTTACTACTCTTTCTACTCCAGATTCTGCAGGGTCAAAGAACGGAGGTTTGGGGCTGGGGAGATGGCTCAGTGGAATAAGAGCTTCCCTGGCAAGCGCGAGGGCCTGAGTTCAAGCCCTGGTTCCACCCCCCCCCCAAAAAAAGGAGGTTTGAGTTGACTGAGGGGTTCCACAGCTCCTTGAACCTAACACCTGTTCTAATGCCACTCCAGGTGACTTCCCTTCACTTCTGATCCATCTTCTCCCTCTGGGTTCTGAGGGACCTCCAGATAGGGACCATGACTGGGCTATACACTGAGGGCCAGGCTCATTGTAGGCGATTACCAACTCTTTGATCAATGAGTGAGTTCTTCAATGAATGACTGAATGAGTTATTCAATGAATGACTGAAGGACTGCATGAATGAAACAATCCAGTAGGATCTTCTATCCACAAACATTAATCTTCTCCTTTTACTATGGAAGAGAAAGGTTCTTTCTCAAAAACCACAGTTCTAGGCTTCATGATATTTTTTTATTTTATTTTTGCATTTTTTTTCCATGGAAGGACATCTCTTTTTAGAGCCCTCCACAGGCATTCTATGGGCAACCTACCAGCTAGTATATACAAACTCCTTTTTCAAGGCTCCAGCTGTAATCTGTATGTGTGGACAGATGTCTCTGAACTAAGATGATTTAACTTACAATTGTCCGACTTTTTCATGGGCTTAGTGGGGTATTAAGCCCATTTGTTTTTCCCACACTGAAGATTAAAACCAAGACCTTGTATAAGCCAGCATTCTACCACTCAACTATACCTTGTCTCTTTCCCAACCCGTAAGTATATGTTTGACTCACAATAATTCTGGCTTACAGTAGGTTTATCAGAACAAGAACAGCATTTGTGTGCAATGTAAGTTACCTGCATAAGAAACTACCTCAAAACTTAGTGGCACAAACAACCATCTCATTATGCTGATGGGGTCTGGGCTGAGGAACCCTGACAGAAACTGGCAGCAGGGGCTGCTCTCCACCCCCAGGGGCTGGAGCCCCTACTGGAGACACGTGGAAGCTAAAGTGACCCAGCAGTGGGGGCTGCAGCCACCTGGAGGAGTCTTCACCCACATGGCTGGTGGTTTGGCTGGAGCTACATCCGGGCTGTCAGCCCAAACACCCACATGGTCTCTGCCCGTGGGCTCTCCAGAGGACCTGCTCTGAGCTCCCTTGGGGTTTCCAGGAGGTGATACCCAAGAGACAAAGTGCAAGTGCGCAGCACCTCTAGGATAGATTCCTGAAAGTCACAGAGCATCATGCGGCACCATGCTGCCTGACTCAGGCCACACAGTGTGTCGGGGTTCAAGGCACAAGCAGTGAGCACGTTTACTGAAGACTTATGGATAGGAGATACGGCTGTGTCCAT
The DNA here is from genome assembly GCF_000260255.1 of Octodon degus. Classification (NCBI taxonomy): domain Eukaryota; kingdom Metazoa; phylum Chordata; class Mammalia; order Rodentia; family Octodontidae; genus Octodon; species Octodon degus. Next base: position 18,589,330 of record NW_004524578.1, read on the forward strand.
CATTTTTAATTTTTTTATTTTTTTTCCAAAATTTTATTGATAAACAGCAATGAGACAGTTTCAAATCAAATCGGAAGTACAGTTTCAACAAATAACACACTGCATATATTCTTCTTAGTGGTTAATTGCTGCACAAGATGCGGACTTGAGATCCTATTTACACACACCATTAGAACAAATCATTCTATTCATTAAGAGAATGCAACTATATATTTATCCTAACCACTTTGAATACACAGATACAAAATGGACATTCATTGGTATACCCTATTTTTTCTAAGTTCCGTTATTGAATATTATAGGTGTGTAAACTCAGCAAAATATTCCAAAAGAGTCCAGTAGCCCATAATAGCCTTGGGTCTTCTGTTTAACTGGCAATGTCAGAAATTATTGACCTGAGTCCCCCACAGCTCAACATAACAGCATGGCTTTACTTCCTATATTTCGTCTTCATACTTTTCTACTGGATGGATAAGACCAAGGTAAAGCAGGACCTGTGCAATAAGAGTTGTAGCTTTTTGGTCTGAGAAGGTCAGTGAAATGCCCTCAGGATTTATCCTGAGATCCTGTACCTCAGATTGTAGAACCTTTGTCAGTGTCAGCCATGTGGATGAGTCACGGCCAATGCTTGGCCAATGTGCTCTCTGTGAAAGCCTGAGAGAGTGTTTTCTCCCCATGTGACTCTCCTTAGGCACACTCTACGTCATCGATCACTTTCCTCTTTGGCCCCATAATCTTCTTGATCAGAAAATTTGGGACGGCTGTGTCCATCTTTGGAAAGCACAGTCCTCCATGCTTTTTCTATTTTGTTTGTTTGTCTGTTTTATTTAAATCGTATCACTCATACATAAAGGAGTAAACATAATTTATTAATAATTTCAAACTCCCCAGTTGTATTTCCCTGACCCTCAGTCAAAAATGATCACTCTTCTCACTTGTTATTTATATTCTTTCTTTCTTTCTTTCTTTCTTTATAATATATTGATTGGTTTTTTCGGCTTGCAAAGCTTTATATGGATGGAATCATCCAGAAGTATTCTTTGGTGGCCTTGTTCACTTACTCTTGTATTGGACAGGATAGGCTTGATTATGTCATAAGGACAAACATTACCAAAATCTCAGTGGCCTACCACTATAAATAATTGTTTCGGCCGATGAGATAGCTCAGTAGAATAAGCACTTGCCTGGCAAGCGCAAGGTCCTGACTTCAATCCCCAGTACCACAAAAGAAAAAAAAAAGTTTCTTCCTCATATTCTGAACTCTGGTCTGGTTTACAGGCTGAAGAAGCAGCTTCCACACAGAAGCACAGAAAGAAGAGACAAGAGTAGCTCAAGTGCCCGCTCTTCAAAACCCTGCTCAGAAGCAGTATGTGCCAGGTCTCCTTGCATTCTGTTGGCCAGAGCGCGCAGGGAAGCCAAATAATTGATGGACTTGCAGATGGAGCTCTCATGTGAATAGGAACTCCAAAGTGACTAGTCCTGGAGAGGCAACAGGTGTTTGAATAATAACACAAGCATCCATAGAATTTTCCATTGGTTACAATTATTTGCTTTCCTAATCTAACTTACCCCAATACCTCCCCTTGCTCAAATACTTGTTCCCCACTTTTCTATAACCCCCTTGCCCTCCTCATGGATACAACCTAAATTCCCATCTAATTGTGGCATCAGACTCCAAGTCTAGACTCTCATGATGGTTCCTACATCAGGTCCAGATGTGGGGCCCCTGAATCTGGAGATCTATAACTAGAAAGATAAGGGATCATCTGTTCACGTCCAGGGAACAAGGATGGGTAAACCCAAGAAACAGTCTGCTTAGAATGGAAAAGAATGGGGGTCAAGACTGTCACTGGTAAATGGTCACTGGTATCTTCAAATTTCCATGGGCTGACATTGCAAGGGGCCCCTTATCCTGGGATGGGGACTGTTTCTTGACTAGGTAAGACTCCTACTTCTAGGGCAAAGATGGATCCTCAGGTCACAGTCCTTCATGGCTCATGGCTTTGCCATCTGGGAGGTCCTTCTGTTTCTATATTCTTCCTAAAGAGGGCATATACCTTCCAAGTCATATTTTTTATAGTAGAAGAGATCCAAGTCGTTCTTATGCTGCCGTTGCAGGGACCCTACTGTGAGAACCACAGTGTTAAAAGAAAAAAGGTGAACTGGGTTTGGTGGTACATTACTGTGATCCCAGCATGCTAGAAGGTTGAGGCAGGAGGATCAGGAGTTCAAGCCCAGCCTGAGCAATTAAGAGAGTCAGAGAGACTGTGTTCCAAAATTTAAAGAGTTTCAAAATGGCTAGTGATGGTGCTCAGTGTAAAAGTCTTGGCTTCAACCTCATGTACTAAGAGATGAGGGGTGGGGAAGGGAAAGAAAAAGTATGGGCTTTGGCACTGGCAGAGCTGAGTTAAATTTCACCTTAGGAACCCAGCTACCATGGACAAATTCTTCACACTGCGTTCTCCACTCTATGTTAGAATCACCCAAAGAACTTAACCCAGGTGCCAATGTTCTTGCCCAGATCTAACTGAATTAGAAAATCTGCTCGCAAGATCAGGTCCAATATTTCAACAGATTCCTGGGTATTTCTATTGTTTAGCCAGCGGGAAAAACTGAAGAAATACTCTGAGCCACATTTATCTGAAAACCACTGCCTGAAGATTAAAATACATGTAAAGGATCTGGATCTGGTATGAGACAGGCACTCAAAGTGGCTGCTATGACTACTACACTGTGTGTGTGTGTGTGTGTGTGTGTGTGTGTGTGTGTGTGTGTGTTTTCAGGGTACTAAGAATTGAACCCAGCAGCTTCAAACTGAGCTACATCCCTGGGGTGCTATTTTAAATTTTGAGACAAGGTCTCTCTATGTCATTGAATTGCCCAAGCTGGGTTTGAACTCATAATCTTCCTGCCCCAGCCTCCTAGAATGTCTCTTCTGGGGTTTTGGGTTTTTGTTTTTTTTTTTTTGGCAGTACCAGGTATTGAACTCAGGACCCTGCACTTGCCAGGCAAGGGCTTATTCTACTGAGCCATCGCCCCAGCCCCCTGCTGTGTTTTTACAGAAACACAGCATGTATACCTATTTATGGGGTATAGTATTGTAATTTGATATCTGTAGACAACATGTAACAATCTAATCCAGACCTTTAGCATTTCCATGTCCTCAAATATTATCACTTCTATGTGTTGAAAACCTTCAGAATCTTCTCTAGTTATTTGGAAATATGTGATTAATAGCTTTAGATTGTAGTGACTCTGCTGTGCTACTGACCATTAGAACTACTGCCATCAACAGCTATATTTTGGAACTCACTTCACGTTCACCCTCTTTCTTCCCCTCCCCTTACTATCTTCTAGTGACCTCTACTCTACTTTCCACTGCTATATGATCAGCTCTTTTTAGCTTCCATGAATAAGTGAAAATAAGTGGCATTTGTCTTTCTATGTATATCTTATCTCACTTAATATAGTGTCCTCCAGTTCTACAACATAACATCCTGATTCCATCCACATTGCCACAAGTGACAGGGATGGATAGATAGATAGATAGATAGATAGATAGATAGATAGATAGATGGCTTTTGTTATCTATTCCCTTATCAATGAACATCTCAGTTCAATCTGTATCTTGGCTATTGGGAATGTGCTGCAGCAAACATGGGTGTCTGTATCTCTCTGACATAACAATTACTTTCTTTTGTTTTGTGGCTGTCTCAGCCTGCCCTGGGGATGGGGCTGGCACAGCATGTGGTGCCGGAGTTTGAACCATGGTCCCTGCACTTGCCTAAGCTTGCCTAAGCAGGCACTTTAGACCACTGAGCCATCTCACTGACTCCATAACAATTTCTTTCCCCTTGTATAGCTTCCTAGTGGTAGGTAGGATTGCTGGGTGATGTAACTGTTCTGTTTTCAGGTGTTTGTCTCTGTTTTTGAAACAGGTCTCGCTGTGTAGTTCAGGCTGGCCTTGAATTCATGGTGCTCCTCTGCTTCCTCGTGAGTGCTGGGCTTACACATATGGCTCTGTTTGCTATTTTTGGAGGAACTGCTGCCCTATAACAGTACATTGTAACTGTTTTAAGTTTCCTATCCGTCAGTGGTGTCAGAGAGTTCCCCTTTCTCCACCTTTGGACCAACGTTTGTTGTTTCGTTGTCTGCTCATAGCCATTCTAACAGGGGTAGACACTACTGCACTCTGTACCTTTCCTGGCCATCTTAGAGGAAGAGTTGTCCCTGGCTGGACAGGGCCTGCTGGTTCCACTTCACCAAAAAAGGTCATTCTTCTTTGTCCTTCTGCTTCTGGGCCCCTAGCTTCTCTCTATTTGTCTTTTAAACTTCTCAGAACTCCCCTGTCACTCTCCCTTGCCACTCCCATTTCCTGCCTCTGCTCACTGATAACATTTCTCAAATAGGTGGCCTAGATGGTGCCAGTTCCTATGTCCTTATTTTTATTTTTTAAAGAGAGTGCAAAATAGTAATAAAAATATTAGAAATGACACAGCATTTCACTAAGCAAAATAATTCAACAGTATTGTTGTATTGCATAGTATTGTCTTCAACTTAGTTGTTTAGCTTACCAGATATATGCATGCAAAACTGGAAAAAAAAGAAAAAGAAAAAAATGTTATAAGAAATTAAGAAGAGAGAAAGAGGAAAGATAAATGAAAACAGAAAGAAAAGGTTAAGCAATAATTGCTCCTCTCCATTGGCCAGCAGAAATCCACAGTACAATTATCCAAGCCGTCCTACATACACGCATAAATATATCTCTTTCCCCCTCTCCACCCCTCTCCCGTCCTTCTCATCTCAGAAATTCCTTCCTCTTGGACAGATCTATTCCCTTTTCACAGTATCCACTGTACCCTTCAGGTTTTATTTACTCATTCAGTTTCTTACACTAGGAAGACAATCATTTGTTTGCACATGTGGGTCTAATTTATTTCACTTAAGAGCATGGTGTCTAGTTGCATCCATTTATCTATAAAAGATTAAATTTATCTTTTAGGGTACAAAGTGCAGTAGTGTCTACCTCTATTAGAATGGTTGTAAGCAGACAAAAAATAACAAATGTTGGCCAAGATGTGGAGATAGGGGAACTCTCTGATACCACTGATGGATAGGTAACTTAGTACAGTTATGATGTACTGTTACAGTGCAGTGGTTCCTCCAAAAACAGAAAACAGGGCCATATGCATAAGCCTAGCACTCAAGAGGAGGAAGAGGATCATCATGAATTCAAGGCCAGCCTCAAATTTATCTTTTTTTTTTTTTTTTTTTTTTTTACTTTTGGTATTGGGGATTGGAGTCAGGACCTTGCACTTGCCAGGCAGGTGCCTAAGCTGCTGAGCTATGTCCCCAGCCAAAATTTATCCTTTTTCATAGCTGAAT
>NW_004524578.1:18595041-18601226 GCF_000260255.1 Octodon degus
CAGCAAAATATTCTAAAAGAGTACAGAAGCCCATAATAGCATTGGGTCTTCTGTTTAATTGGCAATGTCAGAAATTATTGACATGAGTCCCCCACAGCTCAACATAACAACATGGCTTTACTTCCTATATTTCATCTTCATATTTTTCTACTGGATGGTTAACCATATCTTCTTATCCATTCCTCAGTTGATGGGCATTGGGTTGCTTCCAAGATCTAGCTATGACAAATTGTGCTGCTATAAACATGGGTGCTCATATATTACTGTGAAATGGTACAGTGAAAAACTGGCTTTCCACATGCCAAAGGCTAAAATCAGAGCCATATCTAACACCATGCACTAAACTACAGTCAAAATGGATCAAAGATTTAAATATTAAAACAGAAACAGAAACACTAAATCTCCTGGAGGAAAAAGTTGGTAGAAATCTTGAAGACATAGGGATAGGTAGAGAATTAATGAATAGAAATCAAACTGCATGGGAAATACTTCAAAGAATCAACAACTGGAATCCCATCTTTTTGAAAAGTTTATGCAAATCAAAAGAAATTACCAACAGAGTGAAAAAAGAACTCACAAACTGGGAAAAAATTATAGCCAACTGTCCCTCAGACAAAGGCCTCCTATCTAGAACATATAAAGACTGTTTAAAAAAGCAGAACCCCAAAATGCAAAGACCCAATACAAAAATTGGCAAGAATCTACACTTCCAGAAGAAATACAAATGGCAAATAAATATATGAAAAAATGTCCAACAACACTGGTCATTCCAGAAATGCAAATTAAAACAACCCTGAGATTCCATCTGACCCCAGAAAGAATGGCTATCATCAAGAAGTCAATCAATAACAAATGCTAGAGGGGCTATGAAGAAAAAGGAATCCTTGGACACTGTTGGTGGGAGTGCAGACTGGTACAACCACTATGGAATCAGGGTGGAGATTTGGCAAAGAGCTAGGACTGGAGGTCCCATTCAACCCAGCTGTTCTCCACCTGGATATTTTTCCTAAGTTCTTCCTAATTCCCAGGAGAAAAGCCTTGTTCCCTACATCCCTGACCCTAGCCCTTCCCATGTTGATATCTGAAGATTATCAAGGGTGTTTGCATGGCTAAACCCAAAGACCTTTCCTCAGCAGGCTCCTTCAATTCAACTGACCAAACACACTTTAGTGTCTATCATTGCTGGAGTACAAAGGGGCCAAAGTCACCGTCCCCAACCTCTCAGGGTAGGGATGGGGAGCTAATGTTATATAATCAGGCCAGTCTGTTGTTGAAATGGCAGCTGTGATATGCTGTGTGGCTTGTGTGCATGTGCAAGTGTCCTTGGCCTCAGCCTAAGCACAGGGCTCACCTACAAAGGGCTTCTGTATGAACAAACAAATGAAGGACTGAGTGAATAAGTGAAGCCCAAGGGCAGGCGAGACGAGATGACTTCCTTATGGAGTGACTGTGGCAGCGTCCTGCCCTAGGTGGGGAGGTGGCTGGGTGGGGGTTCCAGACTGAGTCACATCTGGAAGGGGAAAGAGCACATTCCAGAAGTGCCAACAGTGTAACTGGGTGACGTGGAGGGGGCAAAGGAGAGCAGGGAAGGGGGAAAAGAAGAAAAAAGGCAGAAAGGAAGTGGAGGTAGAGATGCTGCAGATTCTCCTGTGTCTGCAGTGTTTGTAGAGATGTTACTCTTTGGGCAGTGGAAAGCAATTGTATTCCTGGCTTTTAGCAAGGGAATAAATTGATCAGAATTATATCATTATCATTATTATTATCATCATCATTACTGGGTTTTGAGAAAGGGTCTTACTGAGCAGTTGAGGCTGGCCTTGAACCCACTATGAGGCCCAGAACTCACAGTGATCCTACTACCTCAACCTCCTGAATGCTGGGTGCACTACCACACCCAGTGCAGAACTGCATTTTCCATAGCCCTGATAGCCAGAGAGCCCTGGCAGCATCTGGCCACTAGGAGAGGACAAATCCACTTGGAAAAAGGGTGTGGGGGAGAAGAGCAGGAGGCTGAGGGTTTAACTAAGGGCTGAAGAGGCAGTGCAGGAAGAAGAGCCCAGAAAGCAGACAGCAAAAGGAGGAAGAGATGCACAAGGCTGCCTTGCTGGCTGAGTGGCCTAGCCATCTGAGCCCCCGGCTGCCAGGAGGTCTGGCAAAAGGGGACTGAAAGCCAACTGCAGGAAATGGCAGTGGAAGTGGGGGCATGGCAGAAGAGAGGGACAGAGATGAAAAGACCTCCACCGTCCTTGACATGGTCTCCTTCCTGGAGTGCTGGAGTCCTGGAGTCGTGTAGGTGGGTTCCTCTCAGTCTCTCTTGAAGGGAATATGAGTGTAAGCATCTAAAGCTATGGAGCATGGAGAGTCCTCCTGGCTCTCAGCATATTTTACTTTATTTTTTGTATTTAGTACAGGGTATACACAGGGTCTCACTACACAGATTGGACTCATAGTGATCCTCCTGTTTTCAGCCTCCCAAGCACTGGGAAGCATATTTTAGAGATACTTCCTGATGTATTTATGGATGAAGTGAAACAGTGGCAATGGGCCAGGGCTTGGCCGTGGTCAGACCTGTCTGACAGTTACCTGGGTTCTTTGTGCTTCTGTTGGCATATGTGTTTGAACATCATGCTAAGTAAGGAAAATTTGAAAAAAAAGAAAGAAAAAAAAAGAAGAGGAAGAGGAAAAAGAGGAGGAGGAAAGGAGAGAGAGGGAGTAGGGGAGGAGAGAGAAGGTGGGGGAAAAGGGGAAGGAAGAATGAAAAGGAAGGGAAAGGAAAAGGAAAAGCAGGAGGGGGAAAAGGGAGGAAGATCAAGAGGGGAGAAGGGAGGAGGGAAGAAAGAAGAAAACTTCTATTTACTGCGTTAGCGAAGAAGCTGCTCCCCATGGCTGGGAGGGGACAGGATCTTGCTGTACAGCTCGCCCCGAGCTGACCCCAAACTCAAGGTGATCCTCCTGTTTCTGCCTTCTAAGTGCTGGCATGCACCACCATGCTTGGCTTTTAAATTTAAATTTAGGATCCCCCTCCAGAATTTTCTTTCACTGAAAAGGAGTAAGGACACTTGCTGTCTTGATAGCCTAGTATCTAAGAGCAAGGGTCCTCAGTTAGACAGCTTTGGCCTATCTCATTTGCTTCTTTCATATTTTAGTAGACTCCTTATTGGCATGTTCTCCATACCAAGAAAAGTACATGAATTGTGTCAGCTTGATGAATTTTCATACTGAATGTGTCTGTAACCACCAGGCAGTTCTGGAGCTTCATATAAATTGAATGGTTGCTTTTGTGACTGGCTTTCTTTATTCAGCATTTTGTCCATGTTGTACTTACAACAACGGTCTGAGGCTGTTCAGTGCTGGATAGTATTCCACTGAACATGAATTTACAACTCAGTGGACACTTGGCCTGTCTGCAGTCTTGGGATTTTACAGCTAGCACTTCTGTGACACTGCTTGTGGTATACTTGGGGACTCAAGTGATGCATGCTGGGATAGTCTGAGGTTTAAGCTTGACTTTGCTTCAATAGCACTTTCGTGACTCTGAGCACATTATTTCACCTACCCAGCCCCCGCTTCTCAAAACATAAGATAAAGTCAACAATACCCTGTTGAGTTCTTTTGAGGATTATATAGTGCTCTTAGAATACCACTAGGCACTTAGAAAGGGTTTGGTAAGTATTAGCTATAACTATTCCTACCTTTTTTAATGCTAACTTCTCGATCTCCTCTGCTGCTTCCTCCTCCCTCCCAAAAGCTCCATTCTCCCATAGTCAAGCCAACCTGGTTTGCTTTTCTCTTTCTCAACACTTACCTCCTCCAAATGGTTTCCACTGTCTTGTATGTGGACAACTTTGCTGCTTAAAAAAGGACATGGCCAACTCCGCAACACACAGCCCCTCCCTCTTCCCCAATCCTCCTTTTCTAGTCAGGATGGAATATTTGCTCTTTTCCTCGAATGCCTGTGCTTCCATAGTCTGAGCCGATCATATCACACTTGCCCCTTCCCCAGTTACCTTGGAACCATCTCCAACCCCTCCTTCTTCATTGCATCCTAGAGTTAATCTGCAGGGAAGTCCTGAGGAGTGTATCTGCACTTGCGTATCTCTTCCTTTTCAGTGTCGACTGACAGGTCTTCCCCTCTCTCCCCCAACCCCCAGCCACATGAATGGCCAATTCCCAGCTGCCTGAGCCAGGAACAATGCCCGCACTGCTAGGACACAGCGCACCTGCCCCACCTGCTAGATCACATTGCCTATACAGATGGTCATATAATCCATCACTATTGGCTCCCATCCTCACCCTTTTGTATTAACCCACCAACGTAGTCCTCTACTGTATCCACATGCAAGACCCAACTTGGTAAACTAAAGTTGGATTCTCCTGCGAGTCTGTCTGTCTGTCTGTCTTCTGTTCTTCCTTTCTTTCTTTCTTTCTTTCTTTTTGTTTTTGTTTTTGAGACAGGGTCTCACTATAGTTCAGCGTGGCCTTGAACTCACGGTGATCCTCCTACTTCAGCCTCCCAAGTATTGAGATTACGGGTGTGCCTGCTACACCCAAATTCAGACTGTCCCTTTGGGGTTCCTCCAGGAGGTCCCACCTAGAACCCCCTAATTCAGACTGGCAGTGTTCTTTAGCAGACCAACACCATTTACCTAATGTTTAGTGCTGTAAACCTGGGAGGTGGTGGAAACTTTCACCTACCCAGCCCCCATTTCTTAAAACATAAGATGAAGACGATAATACCTTGTCGAGTTCTTCTGAGGAGTATACAGTGCTCTTAGAACACCACTAGGCACTTAGAAAGGGTTTGATAATAAACTCCAGCTTGCAGCCCCACTACTCCTACCCTTCCAGTAGATGAGAACCAGTGGCTTCACTGCTTCCAGCCCACCAGAGACCCCTCTCCAGCAACTCCTCTGCCTAATCCTGCTGCTCAGGACCATGGGTAAATCCTCCCGGGGAGCAGTGAGGGTGTCCTTCACTCTAGCCAACTATCGACGTCCTAATTAAGTCTGATCTCTGGCTTTAGCCTGGACACAACAGACCTGACCTGAACACAGGCTGGTATGTTGTCCTTCATTCTGGCTTTTGGCTCCTTTGGATCCCAATCGCCCTTCTTCCTGTTGGAGACTCTTGGTCCTGGCCCACCGTGGATAGAGCTGCCCCTGCCCCTTTAAGAAGCCCTCCTGGGGTGCTTTCTCAGTAACCATTTCAACTTGGTTTCCAATCCTAGCTCAAGCCAAAATGCCTCATCTTTTTTTGTAACATGGCCAGGGGACACATTATAAGTTAGATAATGGCCCTCTTTGGCCAGAACATGATTTATGCAATTTCCAGATCTTCTCTGACCTGAACTGCTTTCTCCAGAGTTCAGACAAATGGGAAGAGGGCTCCTATAATCAGGACTTTTCAACTCTTGTCCCTCTCTCTATTCATTGTACTCGACTTCACAACAGATAAGGGCTCATGCTGCCACCCCCATGCCAGCCTTTGGCCCCAGACCCTTCCTCTCACACTTTCATGGTCTAAACACGCCTCCTCCAATCTCATACCCTCACTTTGCATCACCCCACCTAAGCCTCTCCTATTAGCCAGGAGATAGGGCCAGGCTAAATTTGGGGGGTCTGAGTGGGACTTCTTGGAATAATTCTGCTATAGCTTGTGTCTAGCTGTCCCCTCACAGCCTCAGGTGCTCACAGGTGGGGCTTATTGGAGGTGGTGGTGGTGAACTTGTGGAACACACGTCACAGTGTATACCACACCCTGTCTCCTACCCTATCCATAAGTGACTCAGTTCAGTAAACAGGGCTTGGACTCTCCTTTGGAATGTGTCTTAATTACTTTTCTTGTTGCTGAGATAAAATACCCAATACCCACAAGTTAGAAGAGGAAAGATTTGTTTTGGCTCCCTGTTTGCAAAGGTTTCTTTCTGTAGTCTGCTGACTTCAAGGCAGTGTAGCATGGCAGAACAGCTCACAGAGGAGAAGCAGTCCCTGGCAGGGCAGGCAGGAGGCAGCAGAGCAGCTGAATGAAACCTCTCTCTCTCCTCCCCTCTCCTCTCTCCCCCCTCCCCTCTCCCCTCTCCTCTTTTCCTTTTCCCCTCTCGCTTCTCCTCCGTCTCCCCTCTCTCCTCTCCCCTCTCTCCTCTCCCCTCTCTCCTCTCCCCTCTCTCCTCTCCCCTCTCTCCTCTC
>NW_004524578.1:18601326-18624180 GCF_000260255.1 Octodon degus
CCTCTCCCCTGTCTCCTCTCCCCTCTCTCTTCTCCCCTCTCACCTCTCCTCCCTCTCTCTCTGATAGGTCTCCTTATGTAGTTCAGGCTGGCCTGGACTCACCAGATAGCCTAGTCTGGCCTCAAATAAATTTTCAGTCACCCTCTCCCTCAGCCTCCCCAAGTGCTAAGATTGCAGACATGTTCCACTACAGTTGTACCTTTCCCTTTTATCCACCTGATCTACAAGACTTTTGGGAAGTCCCACCCACACTGAGGGTGGGCCTTCCCATTATCCACACCCAGAACTATGCAAATTCAATTAGTGGTCTAATTTAGTTATTATATCCTTAAATCACACTCACACACCCTAAATCATTGGTGGTGAATCTTCTAGAGCTTTCAGTAATACAAATAGTCCACTGTGATGTGTGTTCCACAAGTTCACCACCACCACCACCACCTCCAATAAGCCCCACCTGTGAGCACCTGAGCCTTTTTTTTTTTTTTTTTTTCAGAACCAGGGATTGAACTCAGGCCCTTGCGCTTGCCAGGGAAGTGCTTATTCTACTGAGCCATGTCCCCAGCCCCGCACCTGAGGCTTTGAGGGGACAGCTAGACATAAGCTATAACAGAATTATTCCAAGAAGTCCCACTCAGACCCCCCAGGTTTAGCCTGGCCCTATCTTTACTGGGTCATCAACATTTACCTAGCATTGAGATTAAATCCAGGGTCTTGCATGGGTAAGTAAGAGGTCTAACACCAAGCTATATCCTTACCCTACCTCTTTTCTTTCTGTTGCATTTTACTTTCATGGTCTGGTTCAGGCCCTCATTGCTTTATGCCTAAAGCAGAGTAACAGCCTGCTATCTCTCCTAGCTGACTCCAGCTTCTCCTCCTCTAATTTATGCCTACTACTGCCTCTAGGTCAACTGACCAAACTATACTCCACACTTCGTGATCATGGTAGGGCCAAAGACTCCAGGAGTGGCAACATAAGGGATTCCATGAACTCTCCCCATTGGAGCAACCACCAGGTGAAAACCGCTTAGAAATGAAAACCAGTTGAAAGCCTCTTGGAATTAGCCTAAAGGCATAGAGAAAATTAATAAATTTGTGTTCAAGAAAATCTGCTAAATCTCAGGAAGAACAGCAAGAATCAATGGCACTCAGACACAAGCCGCTCCCTCCCTCCCACTCCACACCCAGCAGATGAGACCGAGAACTGAGCTCCTGGTAAGACTGGGTCTGAGGCCCACACCACAGGTAGAGGCCGGCCCACACAGATGTGTACGTCACACGTATAAAGAACTCTTTCAAGTCAGTAGTTAAAGGGAATGAAATAATGACACATGCTACCATGTGGATGAACCTTGAAAACATCAAATGAGGGCTGGGCAAATAGCTCAGTGGATTAAAGTGCCTTCTTAGGCAGATGCAGGGGCCAGGGGTTCGATCCCCGGGCCTGCCACGCTGGGCCCTACCCCAGGGGCGTGCTGAGACAGCAATTGAGACTGAGCATGGTGGCGGGCACCTGTAATCCCAGCACTTGGGAGGCTGTAAACAGGAGGATCATTATGCGTCTGATCTATGTAGTGAGACCCTCAATGCCCTGGAGAACCTTCCCTAAATACAGAAAGAAAAAGAAAACCATCAAATGAAAGACAGCCCCAAAGGTCACACATTGTATTATTTCTTTTATGTGATGTCCAGAGTAGACAAATCTAGAAAAAGAGAAAGTAGGTCTCCCCAGGTCAGCGAGTGAATGTTCCAGGAAAATGGAGAATCATTGCTTATGGGTAAGGTGATTCTTTTTTGTTTTATTTACTTATTTTTGTGAAAGGATAAATGAACCCAGGCCCCTCATGAATATGAGGCAAGCGCTCTACCACGGAGCTAAATCCCAACCCTTTTTAAAATGTTTTATCTTGAGACATAGATTCACTAAGTTGCCCAGGCTGACCTTAAACCCAGGACTCTCCTGCCTCAGTCCCTCAAGTAATGGGGATTACAGATGTGCACCACCACACCCAGCCAAAAAAGTATCTTTTTAGGGTAATGAAAATGTCAGAAAATCAATTGTGGCCTTGGTTGCACACCCTGCGAATATATTAAAAACTAAGGCTTTGCACATTTTAAGTAGGTGAAATGCATAGTATATGAATTATATCTCTGTAAAGCTACTAAAAAGAATCACTGTAACAAGACCTATCACTTACTATGGAGTGGATAACGTAGTGTTTCACATGCATTACTTTATTTTTTCAACATCATGGGAAAGTTATCATTTTATCTATGTTATAGGTGAAGAAACTGAGATTCATAAAGTCTTAGGTTACTTGCCTGTGAAAACACCCAGTAAACACCACAGCCTAGAGTTGAAGCCAGGTAGATTCTCTGTTTATGGCGCATGCGCTTCAGTTACTTCTTTTCTCTTCTTCCCGTGTGTGTGTGTGTGTGTGTGTGTGTGTGTGTGTGTGTGTGTGGTTTTGTTGAGATAGTGTCTGGATCTGCAGGTTAGGCTAGTCCCAGACTCACTGTTTAGCCCTGGCTGGCCTTGAACTCACAGCAACCCTCCTGCTTTAGGCTTCTGAGTTCTGGAATTACAGGTGTACGCTACCACACCTGGCTAATTGCTTCTTCTACTCTCTCTCTCTCTCTCTCTCTCTCTCTCTCTCTCTCTCTCTCTCTGTATTTTAGGGAAGGGTCTACAGGGTGTTCAGGATCTCTCTATGACCATGCCCAGTCTCAATTGCCATCTCAGTGTGCCCTGGGGGCAGGGCCAGCACGGCAGGCCTGGGATCTAACCCCTGACCCCTGAACCTGCTTTTAGGTGCTTTAATCTGCTGAGTCATTTGGCCAGCCCTTCACTGCTATTTTTCAATTATTAAAAGATAAATCGGGGGGCCTGGCCCTAGCTCAGTCCTTTAAGTGGCTGTTTCCACAAAGCTGTCAGCCTCAGGTTGCTGTAGTTCGATCCTCACAACACTCCAGCCTGCCAAAAGTGCCCTGAAGGCATTCGGGGAGCAAAAAAAAAAAAAGATAAATCAGGACTGGGGAGCTGGCTCAGTGGAATAAGCGCTTCCCTGGCAAGCACAAGGGTCTGAGTTCAATCCCCAGTTCTGCAAAATAAATAAATAAATAAATAATAAATCTAATTCCTTTACATTTTATTCAGTAAACACAATTGACAACCTACTACAAGGTAGGCCTTGGGTTTCCCACAGTAGATGAGGCTGTACCACAAGTGATCTTGGGAGGTGATTCTGAGAAAAAAAAAAAGTGATTTGTTTTTGTACTGTGGTCAAAATACATGGGACATAAGAATGACCCTGTCAGGGCCGGCGGTATAGCTCAGCGGACTAAGCGCTTGCTTAGGTAAGCGCAGGGGCCAGGGTTTGATCCCTGGCTCCTCATGCCGCACTGGCCCGCCCCCGGGCGTGCTGAGCCAGCGATGGAATCTGGGCGTGGTGGTGCGCACCTGTAATCCCAGCACTAGGGAAGAAGAAATCAGGAGGACCACTGAAAGTCTGGGCTGTGTAGTGAGACCCTGCACACACACACAAAAATAATAATAATAATAATTAAAAAAAAAAAAAAAGAAGGACCCTGTCAACCATCTGTAAGGGCATGATCCACTGGCGTGGAGTATGCTTGCATCGCTCTGCTGGCATCACCACCAGCCTCTCCAGCACTTTCATCCTTCCAAACTGAAACTCTGCACCCATCAGACAGGAGGCCCCATTCCGTGCTCCTTGTAGTCCTCTTCCACTTTCTTCCTCTGGATTTGACTATTCAATTACCTTATGTAAGTAGAACCTATATGAATCTGTCCTTTTGGCTTATTTCCAGGTTCACCTATGTAGCACATGCCAAGTTTGTATTCCTTTCCAAGGCTAATATTCCACTGTGTGTAGATATCAAAGTGGTATATGCGACATTTTATTATGCATTCTTCCATCAGTAAACATGTGGGTTCTTTCCTTCCTTTGCCAACTGTGACTAGGGCGGCCATAAATATTGATACGCCAACATCTATCTGAATCAAATTTAACTTTTTCGGTGCCGTGTCTGCCTATAGATGTTAGTTGATTTTAGACAGTAATGTGAAAGAACATTTTAAAAATTTAATAACTATGACCTGAATTTAATGTAAGTAGAATGATTACAATCAGCACATCAAAGTCACAGTCTCCGGGGCCGGGGAGATGGCTCAGCAGAACAAGCGCTTCCCTGGCAAGCGCAAGGGCCTGAGTTCAATCCCCAGTTCGGCCAATAAAAAAAAAAAAAAAAAAAGAGCTGGAATTACAGGCACACACCACCACGCCCAGTCTCAATTGCCCCTCAGTGCACCCGGGGGTGAGTTTCTTAATGACTGGATGGCTTTTCTTTTCAAAAATCTTTTCTTGGGGCCGGGGAGATGGCTCAGTGGAATAAGCAGCTTCCTGGCAAGCACAAGGGCCTGAGTTCAGTCCCTGGTTCCAGAAGGGAAAAAAAATCACAGTATCACAGGTATTATTGCTTCAATCGTCGGGTTTCTCAACCTTGGTACTTCTGACATGTCAGTCCCCTCACCCCAGTTGAGAACCACTGGTTTAGGAAGACAGTTTTTTGTTTTTCTATTGGGAATCTAACTCAGGACCTTGTACTTACCAAGCAGGTGCTTATGCCCCTGAACTATCTCCCCAGGCCTCAATTTATTTTTTAAATTAAGTTTATTGGTACAATTTAGATATACAGAATGATCACATTTATCACGAGAAAGTTTTACCTGCCATGATATATCTTGATTCCTCTTTTTCCCCCAGTCCTCTGCCCTAACTTCAACCCCTTTCCCCCTCCTTATTTACAAAAGCTTTATTTCCATTTATCCTTCTTTTCTCATTTGTTTCCTTTTCCCTTCCTTCCTTTTCACCTCCCTCCTCTCTAGTTCCTCTTTTCTTTTGACTAGTCTCTTCCCATTTCACAATATCTATTATACATTTTGATCCTTTATTTGCACTTTCCATTTCTTACACCGGAGAGACAATGTGAACATGTGTGTCCAATTTATTTCACTTAAGAGTAAGATCTCAGAGGGCTGGGGAATATTCATTTACTTCAAAATGTCTCATCTATCCTTGTTTATGACTGAGTAGAACTCCCTTGGATTAAAAAAAAAAACACCTCAAACCTTTTTTATTCATTCCTCAGTTGACAGGTATTTAGGTTATTTCCAAGATGGCTATAACAAACTGTGCTGCTATAAACACGGGTAGGCGTATCACTGTGGTATGATGCTCTTAGTGATACTCAATTTAAAAAGCGAGTCAGATTAATGAAATTGTTGATAATGGAACAAGGCACACAGGGACAGAGCCAGGATTACGGCGATGGTGTGCAGATGGGGGTTTGGGGTCCTGCTCGCACTGGGCTGACAGCAAGGCTTGAACTAAGGTGAAGGCGCTGGCTCCCATCCAAGCACTAACCAGGCCCGACCTGCTTAGCTTCCGAAATCAGACGAGATCGGGTGCGTTCAGGGTGGGATGGCGTGGACTAGAAGGCACTGGCCGCCTTCCGGTTGCCCTGCCCACCTGTTCCCCCCTCCCACTTGGACTCCGCTCTGGACAAATTCTCTTTCGCTCCTTCACTCTGAGATCTCTGCTGGTGTCGTCCTAACGGGGGGGGGGGGGGGGGGCGCTCCCCCACCACCACCCAAGCTCAGCCCCATGGATCTTCAAGGAGAACTCAAACCTCCACAAATTCAAATCAGAAGCCAACGTTCCCTCTTCTGCGTAAGAATTTGTGACGCTGGTTACACTCGATTGCTTACTGCTCGGTCCTTGGAGCTCTCTTATTAACTAGCTCCCCTTTGTCCTGTGTTTGTTCCCGTGAAGGGATGGGACGTTGCTTTGTGGTTCCGCATCTCAGCACTACACATCTTGCTGGATAAAAATATTTATGGTCTTGTTAGCTTAAATATATGGTAAAACAATCTAAGGGTGTCTAAAAGCATGTAAACAGCTTGAAAATAGATCAATGCCACAGATTTACATAGGAAAGGGTATGCAGTGCACTTACTTAATGAACAAGTTTTATTGACTCCTTTGAAATTAGTAGCATGAAGAATTCAATTTTTATGGCTGTAATTAAGGATGACACCAGGAAAAGGAATGCATGGTGACTAAGGAGCCACCTTTAGAAACCACCTGACACGCTGACTGTATCTTTTTTTTTTTTTTTTTTTTCTGACTGTATGTGATTAAAAGACTAGAGCACTGTTTTGGGGGTGTTTTGTTGTTGTTGTTTTGTTTTGTTTTTTTGAAACAGGCTCTTGCTCAGTAGTCCAGGCTGGCCTTAAACTTATGATCCTCCTCCCTCAGCCTCCTGAGCACTGACATTATAGGCATGTGTGACCAGCTGTAACACCTTCCCAACAGCTTATGTGTGTGTGTGTGTTTGTGCGTTTCGTGAACATTTTTAGAGTTGGCCCCTATGTATGTAAATATAAGATTACCACAACATTTAATACCTTAATTGAGACCATTTGAAAACCACTCTGATATATTATTACATTTTTCTAGGACTGTCCATTTCCCATAATTTTATTATAAACAACCTCCCACAGAAGGTTAAGAAACAAGCCCAGACCATAGACAAGGTTATTTTTTATCATCCTTTTGATTGCCAAGCAAGCAGTTTTTTCCAATCATAAAAGAAGCCAAACCCTTGTATTTCGTCATAGTTTGTCCCCATGCAACAGTGCATGCTGGGACTTAGAACTGCTAAATAGGCTTAATGTCTATGATCAATGGGAAGCTAGCCAGGACTGCCGGGCACAGAGCACTCTGAGCCCACTTCCTGGACTGCCCACAAACAGCACTGGGTGTGACAATAAAGTGACAATATTGGATTTCTCAGTCTGAGTGGTCACGCCATCAGAGGAATCCGGGCTGAGCATCGAGGCTGCAGGTTTTCACACCATTCTCGGAGGCTTATCCTTTCCCATCTCCCTCTCGGTGATTATGTTGATGAGCTCTAATCTCACAAAACCCCATCTCAATCCTCTGAACCCTGTTTGGGTAAAGATAAGCCAAAGGAAAATTTCTCCCACTGGGTGGTGGATTATTGCTAGTAAAAAAATTCTGCATATGTCGGGGCAGGGTGCACACAAGAACTCTCTCTACTTTCTGCTCAAGTTTATTATAAATCTAAAACTGCCCAATCATGATAACTTCTTCAAGGGACAAAACTTAGAAAATGAGTTAGCATCTTAGAAGAATGTTCTTAAGTGGACTTTCATCATAATGGCAAGCATTCATTAAAGGCTGAGTGCATGCCAGCCACTGGTGAGGCACTTTACATGTATTAACTCATTTACTACTCCCAGGTCCCCAGGAGGGAAGCACTTTCTTGTCATCTGCATTTCAGAGAAGAAAGTGCTGCACGGAGAGGTACTGTCCTTGTCCGAGGCTGCCAGGGTAAAGAAGGCAGAACCAGGATGCAGCCCTGGCAGCAGAGGGTCTAGAGTTGGTTGCTTTCACTCATTTCCTGAGAATACAGAGTAACAGACAAAGCAGAGGCACTGCTAGTTTTACCCAAAGAGAATAACCAGAGCATATCACGGGCCAGACCCCTGCTCCCCGCTGTTCCCCAGGGCAACTGAAGCTGTCTCTTGATGGTCCTGAAGACAGGCCCCACTGAATCACAGTCAGTTCTACTTTAATGAAGCCTTAGAGCTTTTGCCAACCCAGAGCATGAGGCGCACCTTCTTCCCAGTTCTCTTGGTAACAAGATCTCTCTTGCTTTTGGAAATGTACTTCACAGCCACCCCTGGTTGTCCAAGACCAAGGCTCATAAGACCTCAGTCCTAGCAGGCTACTAAACTGACAGACAAAAGACAGCATTCTGTGTCCTAAGTGGCCTCCCAAAGAAGTGCTTTACAGAATGAAACACATATATAATTAAACAGAATATGGCAGGATCCACAGCAGAGAGGAGAACGGAAACCAGAGTCAAACACAAGACATTTGTGTGAACTGAGAAATGAAAGTGGGTCATTCAGCCACTAGCGCTGCACACATGTCCTTTCACTCTTCCTCCGCTGCCTGGACTTATCTGGCACCTCTTTTTAGCCTCAGTGACCCAACTGTATTTGAGAATCCCTGAACTGGAGAGACATCCTTTTACAGAGCCCTTGGCTGAACCAGTGCTCCTGATATGGGTGGAAATGTTCACCTGCACAATGGCAAGCCCACTTGCAGCTCACTCCAAACAGCTGTGTTGCGTGGCTCTGGATCAAGCTGAAAAACTCATCCAGATCTCATGAGCCATTTCACATTTACCATTAGCAAACTCAAGCAGGAGCAAACCTTACTGTCTCAGGTGGTTTCCCTCACATGCATGCAGCCATGTGTATGGCCTCCAAGCAGCTCCGTAAAGAACCAGAACACTGTGGATCAGAACCAGGTGTGCACCCACACGCACATACATGTGCCCCTTACCTCTACCTAGCAACAAATCTATTTTTAAATTATTATTTTTAATCAACAAAAATTGTATGCATTAATGGTATTCAACATAATGTTTTGATACATGCATACATTGTGGAATGGCTACTATCAAGAAGTTAGGTAATGGGGTCCAGGGAGATAGCTCAGTAGAATAAGTGCTTGCCTGGCAAGTGTAGGGTCCTGAGTTCAATCCCCAGTACCGGAAAAAAAAAAAAAAAAGAGAGAGAATATTCATTTGGAGCTGGGAAGATGGCTCAGTAGAATAAGTGCTTCCCTGACAAGTGCAAGGGCCTGAGTTCAATCTCCAGTCCCACAAAAAAAAAAAAGCTAGCTAACATACAAATTGCCTTACACGCTCTTCTGGTGGCAAATCTAAAGCTCTTTTCTTGAAGTCAAAACTGTTTCAACACAGTAACATAATATTCCCTCACTAAGATCTTTTGTTACCTAAGGTAGAAGAGAAATATAGGGGAATCAACATTGAGATGAAACTAAAGCTCAGTATGTTTCGTAGGCTAGAAACTGATTATGAAGTACAGCAATAGCAAAGGATTTTTTCTCTTCATTCTAGTGGGCCATAAATGTGGGTTCTTTCAGAGGTGAACACAAAAGATCTGGGGCTCAGTTCAGCTCTGAGAGAGGATTTCTATCCACACTTTGTTTTTTTGTTTTTTGTTTTTTGTTTTTTTTTTACAGTTTCAAAACTGATTATTAGGACAGTTTCAAAAACTAATACATTGTACATTGTTGTCTTCTTAGTATCTATCCACACTTTGAGATGTCCACATCTTCAGAGTGAGGAATGGGCTTCAAGTGGGCCTGGCCAGCAAACATTGTGGAATGGCTACATCAACTGATCTAGCACAGACCAGACTGAAAGGATGTTATTTGGTCTCTATGAAAGCCCAGTTCTTTTCTCTTCCCAATCCCGAAGTGTGTGTTGGGGGTAAAATTAGCATTGTTTCAAATACCACTTCCAGCTGCATAGCTCTTTCATTTGGCCTCCTGCTCCCTCTTACAGCCCCACTGTGCCTTGGTTGTGTGTCCCTGTGTGCTGTTCAGGAATTGCATTTCAAATTATTCAAGTGTTTAAGCCCATGTTATTGCAAAAGTAGTTTCCAGCTCAGAATTTTAGAACCGCATGAGCAATGACTCAATCTTGAGGAATACCTATTGAATGCTGGTAGCCTTCATCTCATCAGCTACTGCTAATACCCCTGGTTGCCAAATGAAATCAAGGTGTAGGTAGAGAGGCTAAGTGACTCAATGTTTTGATCCTCTTGTCTCAGCCTCCTAGTGCTGGCCTAAACCTGCTTTCTTCCTGGAGGTCTCCAGCTAGCAAGGATGAACAAAAGCTGAAAGGACAAGGAGGCAGTAGCTGAGGTCTAGGCGTTCTCATATCCGCATTCGTTCCCGAGATGAGAGGACTCTGCTGTCACATCCTTTCATCTCCTACTGGCCTAGAGACCCAAGACTTCCTATTTCTCTTCCCCTTTTTGATTCCAAGAGTCGCCACCGTGTGTCCAGAGCTAGAGATCAGTCAGTCGTTCCGTCTGATCCACCAGAACCCGCAACTAAGCCATCTGCCAACCTTCCTCCTCCTACTCCCAGAGGACACCGGATCTCACTCAGCCCCCCAATCCAGCTTGTGGTCACAATCGCCCCTCTTCACCCACACAGTATCAACACAAAACAGGACCCATTCTAGCCAGCTCCTTTATCCCTGCCCCCTTGGGGGGGCTTTACCCAATAGCATCTTGGCCCAGGGGCCAAAGACGTCAAAAACAACCAATTGTCAAAGAACTCTCCTTTATATGCTCCCGCCTCCATTCTGAGGAACAGCTCTGCTGACCAATGGACTGCCAACAGGGTTCAAAGAACGCGCCAGGCAAATAGAGTAGCGGTTGAGCTACCCAATGAACAGGCCGGTTCCCGCGGTTAGGGGCGTGGCAGAGTCGGTCGCCAGGGGCGTGGCAGCAGTTGCCTGGGCGGGGCCGGTAGCGGCGGGAGACGCTCAGGCCAGGGGTTCCGGCTGTATTTCTATGAGCGCAGCCGGCAGCTGCGGAGCTGCGGGAACCGGACAGGGGCCGAGCTGGACAGCTGTAACCATCCACGTTCAGGTAAAGCCATAGTCGAGCGAGGCTCGTGGGCCGGAGATAGCACCCCGGAGCTGTCGGGCCTGAAACCCCAGCCCGCGGTCCCCACCTTGGCCCGGCCGGTCACCCCACAGTATACGCGCCCGGGGTCCTTGGGATGTCTCAGAGGACTGTCACTCGGCGCCGCAGGGGTCCCGAGGGCCGGCTCGCCAGGCGGCTGGGGGAACCCGGACCGCAGGGGATACGCCTTCCGGAAGGTCCTTTGTCCCCTTGTGCTCCGGGAACTGAGATGGGAACAGCCCCGACAGCGGCCTCCCTGCGGCCATCCCCGCTCCCGCTTGCGCACTCCCGGGGCCCCTGAGGTCGGACCCAGGGGCTTGAGGGCGGGGCTCGATGAAGGTCCAGGGTCTACAGCTGGAGAAGGAAAGGATCGCGGGGCCTGATCACAACCCCGGAAATTCCTTGAGTCTCTGTGTTTGGGGGCTCCAAGGGCGCATCCGGGACCATTGGGTTCAAGTTCTAGTTAGGCAGCTGTTGACCCAGTCGGAGGCGCCTTAGTGAGCACGGCCCACGCCAGGCACTGTTCTAGGCACTTCGTGAGCTTCCCAAGACGAGAGCTGTCCAGCAGCGCTGGAGGCGGTCTGTTCGCCAGGCCATCAGCCAGCGCCACGACCTTGGAAGTGTCCAGGCAGGAGCCGGATGACAGCCACCTGTCAGGGATGCTTAAGAAGGACTCCCAAGGGAGGAATGTACGATTCATAGCTGTAAGGCTCTTCTCCACCCACAGACACACACTGTGTGCCATCTAATGCCTAGATTAGGGCAGATACTTCTAAGGGGTCCATTAAGTTCGAAGTGGGTGTTAAATTCACCCATAATAAATCCTGAAGTTTCAGCTCTCGTGTGGGTGTGATCACAGAGAATAGGTCATACCAGAAGATGTACCAGAAGATAAATAAGACAAACGCTTTGTTTCACCACCTTAAAAGACCTTAATTTAAACTACTGTGGATTTGGTTTTCCTAATTCCTCTGTTTTGTTTTTTTCTTCTTGCGGAACCGGGGATTGAACTCAGACCCTTGCGCTTGCCAGGCAAGCGCTTATTCTACTGAGCCATCTCCCCGGCCCCAATTCCTCTGTTTTGCTGGCACCGGTTTCTCAGTTTCGCCTGTGTTCCAGTCACCAAACCCAGAGACAGCTGCCAGGAACAGGGTGAGGAGAAAGACCTCCAGAGTCTGCAGGTTTGGCAGAGTCAACACGATTAGTACCTGGCGCTTTTCAAGGGCCATTTGGTTACAGTCATATAAAGCAGAGTCCAAAAGAGGGGCAATCTATTTTTTCCTCTTCATTACCTTCTGTCATTTGCCTGCACAGAGAGGACATGATCTACTGAAGGTCAGGAGGCAGAGAAGGAATCTGAACATCACTTGTTGCCTGTTTGAGGATGAATTAACCTGTAAATAAATAGCCAGTCAGAAAGCAGGCCAGGCCATATACCACTGATTGTCAGCGTGTGCTTGTGGCATTTTTAGAGCCACAGACCTTACATAGAACTCACCCAGTTCAATCTTCTCAATGTATAGGCAAGGAAGCTGAGGCCAGGGGTCACCAGGCTGGCTGGTAAGCCCTGAGCCATGACTAAGGGTTGTTTTCTTTCTGTTGTACATCTAGTTAGCAGTATCTCTTATTCTCAGTGTTTAAATTTCAAGGGACCCCGGAGAGGCTGAGAGCACAGATTTTGTTGTTCAAGTACCTGGATTTGAGTGTTAGACTTGCTTTTACAAGCTGTGCAACTTTGGATGTTCCTTAACCTCTCTGTAAAACAAGAATAATAATGGTACTCTGGTTAGAAAAGTTTTTGCAAAGTGCATGAATTACTATAGTGGAAATGTTTAGAACAGTGCCTATTGCATAGTAACTACTATAGATTTTCTAATTAGTATGTTGTTACCTTTTTTTTTCCATATCTAGCAATATTTTCCAACAGGAGGTAGTTCCTCCCCCACCCCAAGTCATTAAACATACCCCAGATTTCATTTTAGCATAGACATCTGTAGGGATCCCCAAGTCTCACTGTTTTATTTGCT
The DNA here is from genome assembly GCF_000260255.1 of Octodon degus. Lineage (NCBI taxonomy): Eukaryota > Metazoa > Chordata > Mammalia > Rodentia > Octodontidae > Octodon > Octodon degus. The sequence goes on from NW_004524578.1 coordinate 18,613,981, forward strand.
CTGCCTCTGAGCTACATCCCCAGCCCCCATCCTTTTTTTTTTTTTTTTTTTTTTTTTTGAGACATACTCATACTGGTCTTGAACTTTCGATCCTCCTGCCTCAACCTACTAGGTAGCTGGAATTATATATGTAAGACTCTGCACTTGGCTGCATTTTATCTCTTATCTAGTTTTCTTCTTTTTAAAAAAAATTGATTTTGCTGGTACACTTTTGATATGCATAATGATCACATTCATCATAGGGAATTTGTACCTGTACATAATATATCTTTTATACAATCAGATAATTCAGTTTCTATTAGTTGTCTCCTGTGATTACTCTTCTTAGATGACAATTTTTAGAAATTAGCTTTAAAGGGGGTAGAAGGGAGTCTGTCCAAGTGATAAACAAAGCCTGAGATGATACACATCTCCACAGTAGCCTTCCAAATATGTCCGGCCTACCTCCCCAGTTGTCAGTGCGGGGCAGCTTGATTATAAATGGACGAACATTTTTAGATTAAGATTTCATGAGGCGCTGTATTAAGTGCTTTTCGGAAGTTCAGGGATCGTATGTCAAATGCATTTAAGCAAGTGCCTTAGTCATTTGAGTAGGGGGAGCAGAGGCAGCGCATGCCTGGCCTGGTAGGAAGAAGCATGTGACGAGTTCTGGCTGGTAATCTAATTTGTCAGTAGCTTATCTGCATTTTGCCTGTTCTTTTCCAGAGCTTGAAATAAACCACATGGCAAGTGCCTCCCCTTCTAGCTGGAGAAGTTCCCATTCTTTCCTTCTACTTTCACTTTCATTCCCTGACTCTCTGGTTTTGATCCACAGGCCCCTAGCTAGCTGGTAGCTAGTTCCCTTTCACTGGGGAGATGCTTGTCACCTCTTATTTTTGTGCAGAAATCCAGTCCCCTTTTTTTTTTAATCTATGTACTACACTGAATCAGCGATGATAGCTTTTCATTGGTCACACCTTCTTTCCCTTATTTTTCCTAAGAATTGGTTCTGGGTTTCAGCTTTTGTTTAGGCTGCTGCTTTGGTATTAATGTAAGCTCTTTCTCATAGGACTTTGGTAGAAGGGCTTCTTATTCCCTGATATTCCTTGCTTCATTCATCCTTTTCCATCTTTCCACTGGTAATCCTGGGCAGGGCCAGCTCCTGCCTAGGGAACAGCCATTTTCTGGTCGTTTGGAAGTGTGGGAAAGAGCCAGTCTTATCATTTGCCTAGAATCTGGTACTGTGAAAAGCCCTGCAGGAAGACATTTCCAACCTAATGAGAGTTCCATGTGGTGGCATTTCTGCCCCTACCTACTCCTTACAATACTCTGATTCATGTCGGGGGATGGGTTTCGAGCCCTCTTCGACCAGCTGAAGAGCATCAATGATGTGGGGTATGAGGTACTTTGGCCTTTTTATTCATTTATTTATTTTTTTTTTTTTCTGTATTTGCTACAGGGTCTCACTACCCAGGTTGGGCTCATAGTGATCCTTCTGTTTTCAACCTCACCGGCGCTGGTATTACAGGCGTGTGCCAACACACCCAGACTCAGCAGCCAGCTCAGTGCATCTGGGAGTGGGGCCTGTATAGCATGTAGTGTCGAATCCCAATCCCTGCACTTGCCTAAGCAGGCGCTTAGTCCACCGAGCTATCTCACCATCCCTTGCTTTAGCCTTTCTGTGGCATCTTGGACTAAACTGCCCCAATGAACAAAGCAGTAGACATGCATGTGCCCCCAAAGTGGTCTGCCGTTTGGGGCCAGTGAAGGATGAAGGCCATTCCTACTCTGCTTCCCGGCCTGCATGGCTTCCCCAGGTGCTGACATTGTTTCCCTTAAGGATCCTTTTTACATGTGCAGATTTATTTTTGTTGTCTTGGTTCCAGGGCATCATGTTTGGGGATTAAAGATTCTCTGTTTATGAAACGGTTGGTGTAGACAGATGACGAGCCCTGCTGGTCCCCATGAAATGCGTGCTCCGATTGTAACCCAGGGACCGTTCTCTGATTTTTCATAGTGGTTAAGTAGCAGACAGGTAAAGACTTGATTAAATAATTGGAACATTGATGTCCTGAGCTTTGCCTGGTTTTTCATTTTCAACAGAGTGAGCATTTGGTGTGTACTAAGAACACAGTTAATGAAATTAATGTATTTTGTTGTATTAAAAGTATGTATTTTAAAGTTGTTTATACATATTTTAAATTCATGTGGTTAATCAAATTTTGCTTTTCCAAGCTAATGCATTTATATGATGAAAGAAACTATTTCAAAGGCAAAACAGGTTAGATAGTAAATGTATCTCTGTCCACCCTTGCTCCCTGCCACTAGTTTTACCCATGAGAGGCAGCCATGTCACTGATCCTTTCATCCTCCAGAGGTGGTCTGTGCACTTTGAATATATTTTATACATCCACAGCATATTTGTTATGAATATTCCACCTACTCATCCTTTTCACACAAGCAGCAGTGTATTATATGCATACTATTTAGAAACTTCTTTTTTTTTTTACTAAATATTCCTTGGCAGTATGAAAAGGCTTCCACGTCACTTTTTATGAAAGCTGTCTATTTTAGATACTTGTTTCCTGTTTCTGGGGATGCTGAGAGGAAGCCTTATTCGGGCAGCAGCTTCGGAATGGACATCGTGAGGCATTTTGTGGCTGTTGGGGGACAAATGTTTTTCTTCTCTGCGTTCTGCAGCCGAGACTTGAGATGATGTGAAGGCTGCTCCTCAAGGTCACGGTGTGAAGAGAGAGCTGGGGCACTGGACAGTGAGCAGCTTCCAGGAGACCTCGGGCCCTCCGCCAGGACGTCCTGGAGGTGGGTGGGGCGGAGGAGTTTGCGGTGTTCTCTCTGATCTCTGAGGAAAGTCTCCTGACCTCCCAGAGCACTTTTCTGGCATCCCTGTCGCGCCCAGCCCTGTATCTGCAAGACACCACAGTATACCCTGTGTCACCCTCACCTCCGGGCATAAGAAAGGAGCCCTTTATCACAGGACTTCCTGTTTGGGGAGCTTTATTAAGCGCCCTACCCCCTCTTTACTCTCACCCCGGGAAAAACCAGCTCTTGCACCTGCCCCTCTCTCTGTAAAGCGTCTTCCCCAAACCATGTATAATTGTTTTGCTTTCCTCGCAAGAGGTATTCCCTATAATCTCTTTAGCACTTTACCATTTCTAAGGTCTGCCCAGGACCAGCCTTGCTAACAAAAGCTTTCCCGAGTGCTGATTCTGAGACTAGAGTTTTCTGGTTCTTCACGTTTGAATTCTCTATGGCTGTGCTTGTGTTCTAAATAACCGTGTTGAGTTAAACATTGGTCTCGGAGTCTTTTGTGGCTCCCAGATATTGCCTATGGGTTTTTTTGTTTTTCCTTCTGTTTGAAAATGAATTGACCTTTATCTTGATTTTATTTACCTTGAGTCTGATTTAGAGCCACCTTGAAATTGAATGTTCAGGGTGTTAGTCAGCCAGTCTAATCTAGAGACCTTACTTCCTGGGATTGCTTCATGCTGGGCAGCCACAGTGTCCTTCGGCTGTGCCACAGATGCTATGCTCAGAGGAGAGGGTGGCAGTACTACTGTTTACACTCTTTCCACTCTCTCTTAGATAAAAGATTAGGGGGAAAATAATAAACCGATTGCCCCATGTTTTTGCCCAATTATCATAGGCATGTATTTGTGTACCATTTACTTAGTCATAACAGTGAAAGCAGTAAATCACAGAAATCAGGAAGTCCAACATCGGATTGCTGTAATTTTAATTTTCAAACAAGGAAATACAGAAGCCCTGGCACCTCTCACCACTCCTATTTCATTTAACAATAACTGTTTTGGCATCCAGAATGTTTGAAGGTCAGCATCTCCAAATAAAAAGCACCTTCCAAACAGGAGATATGGAGCTTGATAAAAAGGCTGACTTAATGTCACCATTGAATTGTGGTGTTGGGGAGGACCTAGAATGGAGAGTCCTATTCAGGGAGGGGTTCTCCATTTTCAGTTCCTTTAGACAGCGCTGCTGTTCTCTTGTGGGGAAGCGGGTCCATTCATTTAGTCCACTGAACCTGCCAGTGGTCCCATCTGTTGGCATTGTGCTTCCATTGTTTTGGGCAGTGTGGACTACACAGTGGCATGCACCTATAGCAGTCATGATGATAGGGACTGATATTAAAAATTGTTCTTTGGCTCCTTGAGGTCCAGATTTCTCTCTCTCTCTCTCTCTCTCTCTCTCTCTCTCTCTCTCTCTCTCTCTGTGTAATACCATGTTGTGACTCTTAAAACTGAGGAGTCACAGGACGCTAAAGCTGGACCTCAACAACCAGCTGGAATTAATAAGACCCTTTGGCAGTTCCTTCAAAGCATGTGCTTAAACTTATTAAATTCATGATGAAGCATGTCATGATTATGAATCATGATAATGATTCAGATTATTTTTTGAGATCCAATGTGACTTCTCATCCATGAGCCCAGTACAGTTTAATCTCTTCCTATAGCCCTATCATGTTCTCCTTGTGCTAAGGAATTCCCTGTCCAGGGTCTACAATATATTCTTGACATCCTTAGGGTTCTTGTTAGATAAGGAATGAACAGACTTTCTGGTTTCATGTTAATGATTAGAAGAAGCATTTTAAAGGACTGTCCTGGAATGTTGGGATACCTAATGTTGTCAGGGTCTGCCCACGTGACCTCAGTGCCCCCTACCTTTGTGAAGTTCTGATGAGCCAAACACACCCCAGATATGGGCTTAGCACAGAAGCAATGAACTGGCATCAGGTACAACTGGGCGACAGCTCAGAGCACAGTGCAGGTGACAGCCACAGCAGCTGTCCCAGCAGAGAAAAATGGCAAGAGAATGGAGCTGTCATACTGTACCCTGTGGCGTAGACTCTCAAGACCTACGGGCCCTAGCCCCTCGAGGCCACACTGACATTGTTGGCAAGCATGTCAGGCCTGAAATTTCTTCTCATTTCATCAGTGTAGTTCATCAGAATTTTACTGTTTGAGAAACTTTATTCATGCTTATTTATAAATTTGCTTTGGTCTCCACAGCTATAAAAGTGCTGAAGAAGTTTATGTCAAGTTTTAGGTTTGTAGGTTTTCAGAAATACTATGACAAATAGTAATTAGATGAAAGTAATTCAATTTAAATTCAAGAATTGAATACAAAGTAATTTAATTAAGGGAATCTGGCAGGACTAGTTTTTCCCCTCAGCAAGGGCCATTTGGTTTCTAAATTTGAAAGACCCTAGTGCAGGAATCTGCAGGCCATACTGTCTTATCTGTTTTGAAGATGGTTCCATTTCACATGCCAAAGTATAGAAGTAGTGATTGAGTGCAGATGAAGGTTAGTTGACTCTGTTGTGTTTTTGCCTTAGGGAAATCCTGTTTGTTTAAACCTGGAAAGTGTTAACAGGATTTGGAAAACTTAAGAAACACTCCCAAGGAAAGCAACAAAAATTGTGGCTAGGTTTGGGAAAGATGCCTTGTCGAGGCTGTGTGCACCGTGGCCAACGCTTACTGTCCACACTAATGGGATGGAACCCTCCCAGAGTAATTTGTTTGTTCTCGGATTGAGCAATGAAGTTTACTTATTGATATTTGTAGACTCTGAACACTTGCCCAGATGGCCTAACTGACAGAACCAAAAGCTTGTCATCAGACTTCTCTGCAGCTGAAAGTTGGGGGGAACTGGGTCCTTTATTTCTCAAGCCACTTCCCCAGCATGCATTTATTTTGAAGTAGATACTAAACTTCATACAGTTGCATATATAAATATTTTCATGGTATCTTTTAAAGATATAGCTACTTTATTAAACATCCATTATTACACTTTTAAAAATTAATAATTATGTTAATATCAAATATCCAGTTGTTCAAATTTCCAATTGTTAAAAATGTCAAGTTAAGTTTAAATCTTCAACATAAGGATTCAAATAAGAATCACACACTGATTTGTTGTTCTACCATTTATGTCTTTTAAATTATAGGTCTCGGGCTGGTGAGATACTTCAGTAGTCTAAGCGCCTGCTTAGGCAAGCATAGGGACTGAGGTTCAGTCCCTGACACCACATGCTATGCTGGTCCAGCCCTCAGGTGCGCTGAGCCAGCCACTGAGACCAGGTGTGGTGGCACATGTCTGTAATCCCAGCACCAGGGAGGCCAAAAACAGGAGGGTCACTACAAGTCTGAGCTACGTAGTAAGACTGTATCATGTACATAAGTTATGGGTCTTTGTTTTCTCCCTTCTTAATGAAGAAACTGGGTACCTTGTAGAGATTTATTTCCTTTGGACAGGTACTACATTCACATGATATAACATTGAAAAGGTGCATCATGGTACTAAGTGAAAAGCCTTCTTCCCCAGAAGCAATGACTGCAGAAGGCTGTTATTAGTGCCTTGTGTATTTTTTCCCAATTTAGAAAACAAGCCCTTTCCCTCAGACAGCCATTAACATTGCCCATCCATGATTATTATTGACTCTACATGCAAAGTTGGATGTTGTACTGAAATTGAGAAGTGAAATCTTGACTTTGTCATTGTAGAGTGTCTGAGAGGTATGCAAATGCTCCTCTGGGCCAAGTATGGGCTGAGCTATTTTATACATAGTACAGCAAATATGTGTTTACATCTATATCCTTTTTTTTATGTAACTGGTAACATATTGTGCATATTCTGCTTATTGCTTTAGTCACTTAACAGAGAATGGTTCATTTTAACCAATCGCAATATGTGTTGTTTGACATCCTACCAACATTTCTCGTCTATCCAATGCACCCTAATGATTGCACCCTAAAAATTAGGGGAACTATAACATTTCTAGGACTGCGCAAGTGCTAGAATCTTTAGAAATAGAAAGGTTTTTTTCCTTTCTTTTCATTTGTTCAGCAGACATTAATAGAATTCTTTCTCTTCTGGATGCTCTGCCGGGCTTATGCCCTCAGGATTGTTCCTGGGGCCTCAACTTGCTGGGCCCCTTTGGCCCATGCTTGGCCCAAGGAAAGACATCCCTGAATGTGAGCTACACGTCCAGTCCCTCACACCTCACTGTGTGGCCTGCACTGTGTAGACCAACGTTTCACGTTCCAAGTACCCTGGCTGCAGTTCTTCTTCTCTCCCATCATGGAAAATAAGTGCTCACTCATTCTTGTCAATGACAATGAAAAATGTACCCTTCACAATAGTGTGGTGATGGAAAAATGCTGAATAGATGATAGCCAGGGATATTTTCCTCAGTTTAGAAAACAGTCCCTTTCCCTTATTCTGTCATTAATACCACCCATCTGTGATTATTAACTGACTTTACACACAAAGCCGGATGTTGTACTGAAATTGCGGAGTGAAATCTTGACTTTGTCACCATCAAGCCCCTAGGAAAAGTGTGAATTTCTTTATGTCTCTCTTGTCCCTCTTTGATTGGGAGAGGCCTTTTAGGGCTTTTGCCAAGAGAGTTGGGGTGTTGGGATCCATTTGGCTCTGTGAAAGGTTTTTAACATGGAGACGTACCATCCTTTTCTGTATTCCTAGAGCTTGACACAGGGAGGGCCCCCAAGCCTCAGTTCCCTCAGTTACATTCATAATAACTCACTTCGCTGTTGTTGTGAGTACTGAATGAGGTAATGTCTGAGAATATGCTTTGCAAACAGTAAATTGTGTGCTTGATCTCCATTGTCCACGCCAGTGCATTTTGTGACCTGTTTGAGGAGTAAATGAGGTAATGTGTTGAAATCACAACACTTGATGAACTGTAGAGCCCCCCCAGTAGAAAATTTTGTTATCATCCACTTCTAGCATTGGCGTAAATATATATGGGATAAGAGAATGATGGCAAGCCAGAGTGCCCTAGTACGCCCCACCTCTGATCCCTACACTTCGGGCAGCTGATACAGAAACTGATGGTCTGTAAGTTGGTGTGGTTAACAAGCGAGTCAGAGGCTGGACTAACCGAGCTGGAGGACACAGCTGGACTGGGGTCCTCGAGCATTGGTGGCTGAGGAGCCCTTGTTTGCCTTTTCTGGTGAGCACCCCAGTGCGTGTTACACTGTGGGTGTTCTTAATTTTTATTGCACAAGCAGGACGCTCCAGTGTGGGTGCCTCAGCTGTTCTGCCTCAGCAACTGCACTGAAGGCCTTATTATTCCCGTTTAATTTAGTGTAAGGACACTAAGGTGTCACAGGTTAAGAAGCTTCCCCTAAGTCACACAGCTAGTATGTAGTACAGCTGTGACGGGGCCGGATCTGCCTGGCCCCAGAGCCCATGAGTTGCAGTCACTGCACACCAGAGAAAGCCTCTCCACAAAGTGCCATCTTTGGAACACCAGTTGTTCTGACCTCTTTCCACAAATTTGTTTTCAGAACACCACATAGACATTGAATGGAGGGTGTTTCAATTTTCCTTAGTTGTTAAAAAGGGAGCCCTATTTTATCATTCCACAAGCTTTGTGGTCTGGGTTAAGCTAGGGTTAATGCTATTCAGATTTATACTCTCTGGGCTAAGTAGGGTCATGTCACAGAGTTAGAAAATCCCATGGACAGTTTTGTTGCATTGGGTGCTTAGTCTGAGTGGCGGGAGTCATGGGCCTTCTGTGCTAGTCCAGTGTTTATCTGAACTCGAGCAGATGATGGGAAGGTTTCCACCTCTTCTCTATTGGGGCCTTTTCTTCCTCCTGCTATTAGAACAGCCTGGTTTTGCTTTGAATTATCTTTCCTCATTTGTGAGACAGCAATTCTGAAGTAGATTTACGCCTTTTTCAGCCTGGTAGGATGTTCTTCAGACAAATAGGGAGACGGGGAAGAAATATGGCCTTGAACAATAGCTCCTCTGAGTGTTGGAAGGCAGAAAACTCTGGTTTAGAATAGGTAGTTATTTGCCTGAACTTCAAGATGTTCCTTAAAATGTTCAAAAGCTGCTGACTCCCAGGTTGCAGTAAGCGACCTCTCAATACACAGTGGTGTGGTGGGTGTGCTTAGAGGCCCAATGGCATCATCTTCTGTAACAAAACCCTATTTAAGGGATTGCAGTGGGGATGCTTTGGGCCACTGCCTTTCCCACACACTCAGTCAACTAGTAAATATTTACAGATGCCCTGTATGTGCACAACACCCTTTCAATCTGTATAGAATTTAAATAGGAAGGTTGAATTAGAAAGACATCAACCAGAGCCCCAATAGTGATGAAATAGGTAGGAATCATCACGTTCGTATAGAGATGAGACTAGCATGTTTTCTAGTTGTGAAGAGGGCATTTACAGAATCTGAGGGACAAGGGTGTTCTTAGGGCCTGGGGGGCAGGGCAGCAAGATGCCCATCTCGTTCAGCACGTATGAAAGCTGGTTGGATGCTGTTGGGGACTGCTGAGGTATCATTCCACTGGTGGGCGGCAGCATTTGTCCAACACAGGCATGGGGCTAGAGACATAGAGCAAGGAAAGGCCTGGCATACCTGCAGCCTCGCGTCAGTCCCTCACAGGCACCGACAGCGGCACATGCGGGCCCTAGCATGTGGCCACGCAGCCTACCTGAGGCCCATCTTCCCTGCTGGTGCCCAGAATGGCCCTTATAGGAGATGCACTGAGCTGCATTCCACGATGATTCGCCATCCCCGCCCCCCTGCCATCCCTCTTGCCCCATCGTCCATCTCCTGCCCCGCTTTTTGGGGCCTTGGCTCAGCCATGAGCCCTGCCCAGCGTGTACACCCACGCCTCTGTCCCTCCTGTGCTTCCACCACTGTAAGTCTGCCTCCTTGAGCAGGGAAAGCTTACCAGAGGGCAAGCTCCTAGGCAGAGCAAAGTGGCCATGATCCTGTGGCCCGGCCTCCTGTGGGCGCCTGCTTCACAGGCTGGCCTAGTGCATAAAGGCAGACCAGAAGTTGACATGGAGCAGACAACTGCCTATTACAACTGACAAAATCAAACAACAAAAGAATGAATCCAGTGCCGGCCAAATAGCTCAGCAGATTAGAGTGCCTGCAAGCATGTACAGGGCAGGGCAGGGGAAGGGTGGGGGGAGTGGGGGAAGGTGGGGAGTGATAAGTGGGGGGTGGGGGGTGTTTAATCCCTGGGCCTGCTGTGCCGGCTCTGCCCCCAGGGTGGCCTGAAAGGGTGATTGAGACTGGGCGTGGTGGGATGCACCTGTAATCCCAGCTCTTGGGAGGCTGCAAACAGGCAGGTCATTACGAGTCCAATCTAGTAGTGAGACCCTGAACACTCTGTAGGCCCTTCCCTAAAACAAAA
>NW_004524578.1:18624280-18665879 GCF_000260255.1 Octodon degus
AAAAAAAGAAAGAAAGGCAGATCAGTATGGAGGAGACCCTGTCTCAAAACAAACAAAAAACCCCACACATACAAACAAAATCAACAGAAGAAGGCTGCTGGCAGGTCACACTGGCAGTGAGGACTTGCCCCCAGGCTATAAAGAAGGCGGAGGAAAGTCTTCCAGAAGGGGAGGCCAGGCCAGTAGTGGGCAGTGGGCTACAATGTGGGGACATGGAGGCATTTGAGGGTGTGAACTTCTGTCTCTTTACCTGGAAAATGAACCTATTTAGCTCAACCTCCAAATATACCAACCCAGAGTGCTTTCTTCTGAACCTCTGTTTTTCCAGGTTGCCTGGTGTCCTCAGAGCAGGAGGCCACGCTCAGGACTACCTGGAGGCTAATGGCCATGCTCCTTGCGCGTTAAAATTCCTGAGCAGTTGCTTTAACACTAACATTATTCTAATCTTGAAGTTTTTAACAAGGCAATGTTCCTCTAAAGAATGCAAAACATCTTACAGCCCTTATTTTGAGTATATCTGTGGATATTTATAATTATAAAAAAAAAAAGTTTAGCCCACAGAATTTTATCAACTTCTTTCCCTCAATAAACCATAATGGAATTTCTCCTTTCCTATTTTTAGAAGAAAGCATAAACTTTCAGGGTTTAGATGACTCATTCAAGATTACTTGGCAGAACCTGGGCTCAAACCCAGGTCCTCTGATTCTAAAACCTGTGTCACTCAGTTACACTGCATGGGCTCTTTGGCTAAGCCCTCAAATTCCAAGAAAGGCCAAGTGTACTGCCCAGAGCTGCATAGCATGTTGGGCAATAGGGAGATGATTATAGATGCCACTGGAAGCAGGCAGTGTGGAGACTCACAGGGGATCCCCTCCCTCCCCTGCCATCCAAACTCTAGCGCTTCCAGATCCTTCCACTTGAGTCGTGTCCTAGAAGGTGGGGTGAGACCCTTTCAGCAGAAGCTGGATAAGGCTCCCTGAGACCAGGTATTGGGGCTGGCTTGTTCAGCACCCATGGGTGGCCATCTCACAGCACCCTTTCACTGTTAGCTCATGGCCCTGAGCCCAAATCTGTCCTCTGTATTTACCTATACTAGCTGGTAGCATCTGTTGTCTCAGAGTCAGTCACTGTGGAATCCATGTGACCTCCAAGCCTACTGCTTTAAACTGCCAGGAAATCTGTTCAATTCATGGCATCTGAGGTATTTATAAAGAGTAAGTAAGGCAGACACTTCTGGATCCTGCTTCATGCTAACATGCTTCAGATGCATGGGAGGTGTCTGCTTCTTTCATCAGAACTTTCCATCAGTGTGGGAAGGACACAGAGCCTTGAACTGCTTCTGCCTCCTGCTGCAGGGAATGGTGGCCAAGGCCTGAGAATTCATCCTCTGAGGGCCACTGAGCTGGGGAGAGGCAGGAACGGAAGCCGGCAGAACCAGTCCCTCCTCCAGGGAGGACCAGGGCCTTGCCTATGGGCATATTCCTGTTCCAGGACTAACAGCTTACTTAGGTAGTAGTAGCTTAGTTCCATGATCTGGCTTCAGGGTTGTAGGAGAGCAGAACACCCAGGAATTGGGACTCCCTTGTAGTTTTACTTTATTAATGGGGTGGGGGGAAATGTACGTTCCTTGCTGTTGCAGCTGTGGGTGACACTTTCTCTGCCTGCTGAGTTTGTTTAGGTGAGGGATCCTTCCCACCCTTGCCCCCGTTTCTTCCTTCTATGTTTATGAAGCAGGGTGTGTGTGAGCTGCATGCTCTTGTTCCTAGGAGGCACCCAGAAGCTTGTTTTATGCCACAAATCATAAGCGATGCTTCTCCTCAGCTGTACCCTTGAAAATGCCAGTAAACTATAGCCACTGAGTTTGTTGGGTTCTGGTAAACTGAGATTTTGCTTTTGATATTACAGAATTTAATTACAGTAATTTAATTACAGGTTTTTTATTTTTGAGCACAATGTTTAGAGCTGTGGAATCTGTCTGTGAAAGTGCCTCTCCTCTTTGCAAGTTCTGTACTCTTCACGGAGGAAGCGCTTGGCTGATGGCTTTCTGTCTGCTCTCTGGCATGGAGTGGTTTCTCAGAGACAGCAGAGGTCTGCTTGTGATTTTCCTAAGTGCTTTCAGTTGCTTCTCTAGGAGAAATCCCAGCTGTGTCGGGAAGGTTCTATGCAGAGGGGCAGGCTGGCCCACTTCCCTTAGGCATCTTAGCAAAGACCTGGGAAAAGAGCTCAAGCGAATGTGCTGTTGACTGGTGACTCAGTCTTCAAGTATTTTTAGTTTAGGGAGTTTCTATTGTGAAAGTGCCTGGATTAGTAGCCATTCTTGACATTTCAATGTAAAGTTCATATTTTTTGGCTTTGGGTAACTTTCCTTCTAGTATTAGGAACTGGTAGGCCATTTTCTAAAAGCAGGTGGAGTACGTGGGACCTTACGACTTTGCAGAGGAATATGGTTAAATAAACTCATCACCTGGGTGAGCCTGTGCAAAAAGGCAATTTCAAGGCCTCAATTTTGAACACACAGCAATATTAACATAAGTGCATTTAATTATGTGTCAGTTCCTCTGGTTTTCTTGTACTAAACTGTGTCTGGCCTTGTAGGATCTGCCTTGTAAGAGATGTTGGACTAGATCAGCAAGGTGCCTTCTCCTTCCTGTCACTTTCTACCCCACTCCCACCCTGGTCCCAGTCCTAGAACCTGCTATGAGCTCCAGGGCAGCCCTGGGAGATGGGGAAAGAAAGCAGGTCCTCCGTGCTTAATGTTCAACTAAATGTCTCTTGGCATCTCCTGGAAACAGGACTGGAATGGGCGTGATGGTCCTGCCTAGCGTCCTAGCACTCTGGGAGACCAAGGCAGAAGAAGGATTACAAGTTTGAGTTTAGCTTGAGCAATTTTGTAATTTAGCAAGACTTTGTACTTTGTCTCAAAATTTAAAAGGGGAGGAGAGTTGGGGATACAGCTTAGTGAGAAGCTAATCATTAATACCATGCGCACACACACACACACAAACACACACACACTTTTTTAAAGGCTGAAAAGTGGTATATGCCTGTATCCCAGCACTCTGGGAAACTGAAGCAGGAGAAACACATGTTCAAGCCCAGTCTGGACAACTTAGTTGACTTATTGAAACTGTCTCAAAATGAGAAATAAAAAGGGGCTGGGAGTGTTGCTCAGTGCAGAATTCAGTCCCCAGGCCCACAGAACAAACAAAACACAAAACTGGCCCTGTTGTTGCCAATGCTTGTCCGTCATTTTGGGCTGTAGGCAGCAGGGAGGGGGGTGCTTTCGGAGCCTGAGTGCCTGAGCACCCCCAATACTTCATTCCACAGAAGAGAAGAACATGCAGGCCTAGACCAGCATGGGTGTGCAGAGGTGATTCTGTGAGCTGCTGGACAAGGTGCTCACCTACCTGGGGACATTGGTCCTGGCAGCAAAAGAAGGCACAGGACCCAGGTTGTCAGGGGTGGGACCCGCTGTTCTGAGTGGAAGAGACCCTGTGTGGAAAGCCTTTCTGGTCCTTCTGAGGGCCCCAACCTATGTACTGAAGGCCTCTGCAGGTAGAAAGACACAGCTCAGAGAAAATGCTGGACCTTCAGCATCCTCTGTGGGTGTGTCAGAGAAAGCCAGCTACTGCAGCATGACTTCTGCTTTTTTCTACTATGATAGCTCTGATTCCCTTAGTTAAATAACAAATAAGGGGAGAAGCTGGTCCTTTTCCTGCCTGTTTTCTCCTTAGATGTGATATGGTGCCTACATTAGGGTGGGCTCTTCAACGGCCACCAAAAAGGCTGAAAGATCAGGCTGACGGAGGATGGAGACAGACCGTGTTTTCAGGGACACATGTATGCCGAGTGCTGTGACTTTCTGGTATCCTCCAGCTATTCTGGGAGGGATGAAGCCTGCCAGAGGTCCCTGTGCTGGCCGGCGGGTGGCTGAATGGGTTTTTCTGCAGGGAGGAGGTGTGGCTAAGGGGCAGCCTGGCTAAGGTCGGGGAGAAGGTGTATGTTAGGAGTCCCCTTTTAACACAAAAATAGGAACAACAGATTGTGGAACTATTTAAGGGACTTGGTGATCACCATCTCTTACCCAGGAGCTTAGGAAATCCAGTATGGCCCCACTGTAGAAGAATCAAGAAGAGCATCTCCCAGGATTAAGTTTAGACTTGCAGGAGGAAGTCCTTTCAGTAAGTCGGCCAGGTCTTGCAGTGGGCCAAGGCCTTTGTGTTGGTTAGGAAGGCAAATCCTTTGAGGTGATTTCTGTGTCAGGTTATGTCATTTACAGAGGCAAAATGGAGAATCTAGTAGTGGTGACGGTACTAATATTTTGGGACACTTACTGAATTAATATGATGGAAATATTGGCATAAGTGGTGCTCCTACAATGGATAAATGTTCAGTTTATTTGAAGAAGTGACAAAGGCCCTGAGCGTTGCCCATCCTGATGAATTTTGTTGTATATAGTCTAAGAAGCAGGGTGGTACGCAGGGGCTGTGTTCTGTGACAAAGCAGAGATTTTTTTTTCCTTGTGCTTTTAGCCAAGGACTGCAATTCTATCCCTGGCACCTCAGACAGTTTGAGCTAAAAGAAACCTTGATTGGCATTAGTTACTTCTAATGCATTCTGCTCATTTTACACATGAGGTGTTTAGAGCACCAAAGGTTAAATGACTTCTTCAAAGTCACCAGGCAGAAAGGGACAGAGCAGGCTGACCTAGCCCACAAGTCCCAGGACCCCCAACCGGAGCTGTCACTTCTGTTCTGTGTCTTCTTCTTCACCTGAGTGCTTGGCCATGGCTGAAGTGACAAAGACCTAGCCTGGACCTTCACCACTGGCGGAGATACCGGTTATGCATTCCTGAAAGACCAAGAGAAACATTAAGGTTCTTTTAAGGCCCAGTGTTGGACGTGTCAGTGCCGTGGGTTCCTTTGTTAATGTAAAGACTACAAATGGATTCTAACTATCAGTTTCAGCACCTAAATCCCACTTATACAATAGAGGCAAGCGTTCAAGAATAATATAGGAAGACAGAAAGCCCAGAGAGTATCTCAACACATCCTGAGATAGCAACAGAGATGGTGATAGAGATGGGGTGGGTTGGGCAGATGTAGACTTCCCATCTTCATATACCCAGTCTACCAGCACTTTTGACTTTGTTTCCCAAGGCAGACTGCTTTGTGGTCATTTCGATCAGATTTTACCTGCCTAGAAAGGAAGAAGGGCATACAAAATAGTACAGTGCAATCTGAATTTATTATGTCTAGGACAAGTTGAGAATACATATAATTAGTAGCAGGTTGGATGAGGAAATAAAGAGCACCATAGAATAAAGTTGCACGATAAATTGAATATTGTTTTGTTCTAAAGTTACTGCAGTAGTGCCTGCCTGGCAAGTACAAGGTCCTAAGTTTGATTCCCAGTACCAGAAAAATGAAGTGAAATAAACTAAAATAGCAAATTCCTGAATTAATGTCTAGATAGAGAGCTAGATCGATAGGCATTACACAGTTACAAAGATGCACATGCCTACTTCTAACTCCTACACTTCACGGGCTGGCCAGATAGCTCATTGGCAGTGAAAGGGCCAAGGGTTCGATCCCTGGGCACACTGAGATGGCAATGAGACTGGGCGTGGTGGCGCAAACCTGTAATCCCAGCTCTTGGGAGGATGTAAACAGGAGAATCACTATGAGTCCCATCTAGTAGTGAGATCCTGAGCACCCTGTAGACCCTTCCCTAAAATACAGAAGAAAAAAATAAAAATTAAATCCTACACTTCATTCACTCAGGCCCATTTCTAGCTGCTCCATAAATCCTTCTATTTAATTTTTTCCTCAACTATTCTTACCTCCAAGTTTCTAAAGTACGCATATTCGCAACATAAACTTGTCGCCTGAGTTAAAATGCGCGCTCCACTTAATTGTCATCCTGCACAATAGTCGGCACACAGTAGGTAGTCAGGTACCTAAGCCAGCAACATTGCGGGGAGGGGCCACTGGGATATGTGGGTCCAGTTCAGGCCCTGGATCCCGTGGGCCACAGTGATCATAAATCACTCCCAGGATTGCCTTCCCTGAAGATAACTGAATTTTAAAACCTTGGTATTGTTGCAACAATTACCTGCTGCATTTGCTATTTAAAAAAAAAAATTGTAGGAGGACACTGTCTATCACACCACTCAGGGGCCCCTTATATAAAGTCACATGTAGTTTAAAAATAATTTTGTGCCCCCAAAGCCCTGTTTCCACTGAGTATGTTTTCTGTCTGGGCCAAGAGCGCTTTTTGCTACTCTCTTTCTATTGGGAGACTACTGGCCTGGCTGCGTCTCCTCTTGCCCTTGACAGTCAAGAGGCTCAGAGACATTTGGAGCTGGATCACACACATATGATGATGTATGTATTTTCCTTGTACAGGATTTCAACTTTTTCCTGTCTTTCTAGTTACTATTTTAAAGCTTTTTCCCCCCTTTGTGCAGGGATTAAGCCCAAGGCCTTACGCATGTGAGGCATAAATTCTACCACTGAGCTAACCCCAGCCCTTAAAGTTTTAGCTCAGTGATCTAAAGTGCCTGCTTAGGCAAGCTTAGGCAGGTGCAGGGTCCTGTGGTTCAATCCCCAGCATCACATACCCGCCAGCCCCGCCCTCAGGGCAGGCTTAGCCAGCAAAAAATAGAATAAAATCATGATGAATTTTAGAAAATAGAAAAAAAGGGAAATTTCCAGTACTTTATAACCCTTCAATTTAGATATATAACATATCTTCGGATATTGTTGGAAATTGTAGAATAAAAAGGTCTAGAAATAACAATGATGTAAACGATGCTGTCATGGGAAAGATATCCTGAGGTAGGTGATCTCAGTCTGATATGGTGGCTCCACTACACTATCAGGAACACGAGTCTTTCTATTCTGCTGTCATCTTCATGAGGCCCCTAGAGTGACTTCAAAGTCACTCCTTGCCCAAAGTGGCTGTCAGAATGGAGGCAGGAAGGAAAAATAGAAGACAAAGGATCAACTCTCTGCCTATGGAGGAGCTTTCCTAGAAAGCAGAGGGGTATGGTTTAGATCTAAACTGTTCCCCAAAAGTCTCATATGTTCAAAAGTGGAATTTTGGAGAATGACTGGATCATAAGGGCACTAGTCTCATCAAAGGGTCAATCTATTCATAGCTGAGTGGGCTATTGGGCAGTGGATCCCTGTTGGAGGAAGGACATCATTGCTTTGAAGGATGTCTCTTTTCTCGGCTCTCTTCCCGCTTACTCCATGTCCTTGCTGCCACGAGACAAGCAGGTTTTCTCCACCAGGCCCTTCTGCCATGGTCTTTGTACCTGGAAACCAGCCAACCAGGAACCAAAACCTCTGACGCTGTAAGCCAAAATAAATCCTTCTTTCTCTGAGTGAAATTTTTTTTCCAGATATTTGGGCATGGAGAGAAAAGCCTAGCTAATAAACCAACCCAGCCAAAATTGGCCAGAACTTAATCCCATAGACTCACCTAGCTGCAAGGGAAGCTGGATTATGATTTTTTTTTCATACTCCAATTTTATTTTTTTTGCATATTTCCAGGTTCTGTTACTAAAGATGAAGGGGAGACTTACTCTTAGAATCAGCAGTCAGCTATTTCCAAGTCTCTCTCTCTCACTTCCTCTCTTGATAGATAGATTGATAGATAGATAGATAGATAGATAGATAGATAGATAGATAGATAGATAGATAGGCAGGCAAGCAGGCAGGCAGGCAGGCAGGCAGGCAGGCAGGCAGACAGACAGACAGACAGACAGACAGACAGACAGACAGACAGACAGATTAGTATACATATATTAGTATATACTCTGTAGTATATGCTACGTACTATATATGTAATATATAGCATAATATATACAAATACTACCATATATGTATAGTATTTATTGAAGCCATCTCAAGTAGTTAATGGAAAGAACTGAAAGTATAAGTAGACTTCAGTCAATAGTTAAATATCAGTCAACAAAAGGTGCTATGTTTTGTTCCCCTGTAAACTTTACCACTCTATTCTTCCCCCTTTTTCTATGAATTTTCACTTGCTTTTACACTAATAGCATTTTTAAAACATTTGATCAGTATGAACTTCTCCTGAGCTAGAAGGGACCTTAATTTTCTCTAAGAGTTACATATTCCAGTGCTTCAGGGCCTTTCAAGTCCTAGCCACAATTAGCCTGAGCCAGGAGCCAGGGCTGAAGATAATAATGGGTGCAGGGCATCGCTGAGGGCGCAGACTCTGCCTTATCTGAAGGGGTGGTGCTGCTCAGGCCTGGTCTTTGTCGCCCTGTGAGAATGCCGGCTCCATCTTGCCATATCTTAGAATTTTTTTAAGTGAAACCAAAACTCCAGATTCTTATCTGAACTTTCCCAGTGATTGTAGCTTGACAAGTCCATAATTTGGTGTACCCTGCAGCCCACGGACTGCTAGTTTGGGGTCTCAGGTCTGCCCAGGCCTGTTTCTGAGCCTGTGGGGCACAGGGGGCCCTGTTGTGGCTGGAAAGGCTGCTCAGAGCCCCCAGCTCCCCACAGTCATCTGGGGCTGATCTCTGCCTTCTGAGGCGATCATAAGAATGCAAAGCTGAGCAGGATGCTGGGAAGGTGAGCTGAGTCTTTCCTCTGACTGCTGCTTCCGTCTTCAGTCATTCTGCTGTGGCGGAATCAGGGAAAGAAGCAAGGCTTGAATCGCAGCTCAGGTTTTACAGTGACTGTGGCCAAGCCATTCAGCTTTTCTGGTTTTGGGGTGTGTGTGTGTGTGTGTGTGTGTGTGTGTGTGTGTGTGTGTGTGTGTTTTGCTTGCTTCTCTCTCTTTCTTGCTTTCAAGTAGCATAGCATGGTGGTTAAGAGCATGGTCCTCTGGAGCCAGAGGTGGGTCCTGGCTTTTCTACCACCATTACAACCTTGAGCAAATACTTAAAGCCTTCTTAAGCCTCAGTTCCCTCATCTGTAAAATAGGATAATAATCCCATCTCCCTTACTGGGCATTAAGAGTTAGTTTGCATGAATTATGAAGGACAGAGCTTGGTGTATAGGAGCTCAAAATTAGAACTATGTCAATTTTGCCTGTTTCCTCATGTTCTTGTGTTCCCTTCCTCTGCTGCTTTGGAATCTGTAGATTTTTTAGCATGTTTACAAGGGGGCTCAGGGCTCTGGCTCTTCACCTCACAGTGAGCACATGTTGTTTCCGGCGTCCCTCGGCAGCCTGTCTCTGGGACCCTGGTCCAGGCACAGACCTGGAGGTACTTCAGCCCTGTACCTAGCGCTTTCAGCTCTGTCTTGAGCTGTGTTCTAGTACTTTGTTTTTGAGCACCTTTCTTTCTTGCTTCTCTCGGCTCATAGTTTTCCTGCCATGACCTCATGTTTGAAAGAGAAGGAATGTGTCAGCTGGCTGCACTGTCTCGACCCAGGGCCTCACTCGGTTATTATAGTGGCTGCGTAGACATAGTGCTTGACCTGCTAGGCATTGCTGAAGAGCATGTTGCAAGGTGATGCATAAAAGCAGCAGGGATCAGCTTTAGCTAGGACAGGAAGCGCTGCAGGTAACCTGTCCTGGAAGCTGTGGAGAGCCTCCCACACAGGGCTCTGCCTACCAGGCCTGAATGTAGCCAAAGGACCACAAGAATGGCACATGTGTTACAGGACTTGCCAGACACAGTAGCACACACTCATGATCCTAGTACTCAGGAGGTTGAGGCAAGAGGATGGTAATCCAGCCTGCACTACGCAGCAAGTTCAAGGACAGCCTGGACTACATAGTGAGAACCTGCCTCACAAAGCAAAATAGAATTATCTTTTTCCCTCATGACATCGGGTGCAGAGAAAGTTAAACTTTTTATTTCAATCAAACAGTTATGTTCTCATTCTTTAACACGTTACCCTCTAATCTTTTTTTCATCTTTTAGGTTAATTTGAATAAGAGATCTGACCTGACCAGCTCAACTGTACACATACAGCTCTTCGAAGAAAATTAATATTTGCCCTGAGAGGAACAAGTGACACAGGTATGTATTGCTAAAACTCTCCTTTTTCTTGCTTCTCTCCACCTCCTCACATGTTAGTTAGCATGGAGTAGAAATGGGAAGCAAAAGACTTATTTTTTAATTCCATAAACATTAGCTACTCTAGACCAGTGTGCACTGGTAGCTCAGCCCCCTGGCCCAGGCCAGGCAGAACCCCTCCTGCGGAGCCACACTCTGCAGCCTGCATGACTCTGATCTCTTTCTAATGAAGGAGACAAGGAAGAACTTCTCTTTAGAGCCGTATTCCCAGCACACACTCCAAGAAACTTTGGACTCTCTGATAGGTTTTTACTGTATGCCTTCCACTTCCTAGATTTAAAAACCACAATTAACCAGCTGCTGCCTTGCCCTGGGTGTTTGTTCAACATTAGTCTGACTAGCTGAGGTAACAGGGCTCCATTAGGGTGAGGGATGGGCTCTATAGAGGACCCCTTGAGCACCTGTAAGTGCAGTGCTGTGGCATTATTTAAGCCATGGGCCCTTTGGAATCGGACAAATGCTGTGAAGCCTCTCTCTGAAAACTGCACTTACGCACAAGCTTTCATGTATGATTTCAGGGAGTTCCAGGACCCTAAAGTCCCACAGGGGCTCCACAGGCCCTCAAGTTAAGAATCCTTGTTGTGGAGGGTTATAGACAGCCTTCAGGGGACCTGACTGACCCCAGAAGTGAGATGATGTGTCACCAGAAGCAAAGATAAAAGAAAACTGCTCAACAGGTCAAATGTTGCTGCAGTTGAGAGGGCATTCCAAGATCTAGCCTTGATGCAAAATTGTGTCAGGGATGCTTTAAAAAAATAACTTCCGGTAAGGATGGTGGTACATACCTGTGAGTGCAGGATTGTGAGTTCAAGTCTTATCTGGGCAACTTAGCAAGAGCCTGTCTCAAATTTTTTGAAAAAGCCTGAGGGTGTAGCTCAATATGAAGGCACTGTGTTTAATCCCAGTACCACTGGGGGAAAAAAAAAAAAAATCTTCTTGTCCTGATGGTGGAAGGGTACTTAAGCAGCTGTGAACATTGATTTTCTTTCCTCTCTGAGTTGAGAACTCTTTACCAGGGATCATTTGCAGTGTTTTGAGGGCCTACATTTGCTGAAGTTGCCTTGATTTTAGAGAAGGATTTCTGGGGCCTTTCTGGACCTGACTAAGGACTCAGGGGTGCTGAGTCAGCTACACCCCACTTGTTTTTTGGAGTTTATTTGCCCTGCCTGTTTTGTCTCCATTCTTGGCTACCAGAGTTCTTGTAATGACTGATTTTTGCAGAGGCCACTTGGAATCATTCCAGGAGAAGCAGTTGCCACAGATACCTGGGCTATAAGAGTTACCATTTTCTTCTCTTTCTCTTCCTTCTCCTCTATCCCTTCCTCCTCTTCTTTTCCTCTTTCTCCCTTCCCCTCCTCTTTCTTTATTAGCTTGTGTTTTCCTAATTCCTAAAGTAACATCTGATGCTCTGTTACTCAGCTCAGCAGCAAGGAAAAGGCTAAAGGTTTGTTACTGCTACATTTGTTCAGTTCAGGATGTGTGTGTGTGTGTGTGTGTGTGTTGTGTGTAAAGTAAAGCTACTTTAAAACATGAATATTAGGGGTGCTTGTGGAATATAATATACATATATAGTTTTTGTGCTGTAATTTAAATTTTTGGTCTAGTGGTCAAATTTGGTTCACCTTTAGCCTAATTTTGTACTAGTGGATACAGCCAGGCTCCTTCTACAGGAAAAAAAGCCACAATCATTGTCACACTGCCTGAAACCGCCAAAGCCATGGCTTGGACTGAGTCAGAGCTAGACTCCAGCACCAGGGCCTCCAAGGAGGAGATGCCTGGGTCAGGCTGAGATTGCTTCTACTCGGCCTGCTCTGAAAACATAGGTGGCGCAGCAGGCAGGACAGCGTACCTGGCACCTGCAATCCCATCCACATTTCCACCTGAGGCTGTAAACGCAACACTTAGCGCACACCTGCTGCTCCAGGTGCGGATTAAGTGTGCAGTGCTTTGAGGGGGCCTGTTCACAGAAATCCATGTGCTGCCTCCAGTCCTGCTCCTGCCTTTTTTACTAGTCTTATTTTTCCTACTCTCAAAAAGACACAATGGTCAGCATTTTCCAATCTGCTCATCTTGGAAATGCTCATGAAATTAGAGAAAGAAAAGCCTGCCGGCTCCAGTCTGTGACGGTCCAGGGCTGTGTGCCTGCAACTGGTGGCTGCCAGCACATCGGCAGTTGGAAGGCCCTGGTGGTGTCCTCCTGGGTGTGCTCCATGGACACCCGTGCCTGGCTCACCACAGGATGTGCCTGTGCTGCGTGGCATGCTCCACCCCTCCTCAGACCTGTCCTTCTGCTCACCAGATCAAGATGAATGCCATGATGGAAACCCCTGAGCTCCCAGCCGTGTTTGACGGGGTGAAACTGGCTGCCGTGGCTGCTGTGCTGTACGTGATTGTCCGGTGTTTGAACCTGAAGAGCCCCACAGCCCCGCCTGACCTCTACTTCCAGGACTCAGGGCTGTCGCGCTTCCTGCTCAAGTCCTGTCCCCTTCTAACCAAAGAGTGAGTAGACAGCGTGCTGTCACATGCCAGCCTGCTGACCTGTGTGTCTCTGGGTGGTGTTCAGAGAAGACCCTTCTCGGGCTGGGGGTGCGGTACCCAGTGGTGGACGTGTACTTAGTGTGCTGTGTGTCCTGGGTTTGATCCTGAGCGTTCCCATCCTTGCCAAAAGAATCTTTTCGTGTTGTGGCCTTATGGCACTGATGGAAAATGTCCTCACTGGTATTAAACCAGCCAGTACTGATGGTAGCCAGTGTTTACTGGAAGGCCTGGGAGAGAATCAAGTCTTCGTTGCCTGCAAGCATCTTGTCTTCCACAGTATGGTATGATCCATGCCAAGGACCTTGCGCAAAGCATTAGTCATGTAGGTGGACGTGGAAGGCCTGACAGCATTCTGTTTCTTTAGCTAGTGCTCTGTTGCCAATCCTAGGACTGAGGAATCATCCAATCTAGAATGCGATAAACAAAAGGCACAGACATGTTAGTTGGATACTCTGTCCTTGTCATACCGGAAACTTGCCATACCGGAAACTGCACCCAGCATTAGCTGAGAGCTGTCTCCTGAGGAGAGTGGCCTCACCTCAGTGGACCAGGTCTCCCTGCAAAGGCCGTATGTGAGTTTTGGAGGTGGCAGGAAGGGCACTGCTTCTGACAGAGGAAGCCGTCGGGAGGCTGTATTCTAGGTCACACATACTGCTCCACACAATGCAGTGTGCAGTAACCCCGCCCCCGTGGATGTCTTCTGATTATGTCCAGGCCTCATTCACTCCCCATCAGGGTAAAGTCCCCCTCTTTGCCATGGTTGCTTCGTTCTATATCTTTGCTAGCTCATTCCCCTCTCCTGCTCTACCTCTGGCTGCCTGGAAAGCTATCTTTCTTCGTCTCCCTTCAACGTGAGACGAGGAGGGTATGATATCCTGTGGGTAGTAACATAGTAGAAGCCTGTCCCTTCATCCTTCTTGGGGTTGGTACACGGGTGGGTGATTCTTCCCTCCTAGCAAACCAACGGGTCACAGAAACAGTTGAGTGTTTGGTGTTTGCTTCCTCTAACTGGCTGACACGTGCCCTTAGACAAGGGTGAAGACCTTCCCCTGTGGGCTTTGGCATTCGGTTGTTCATGTATAGTTTTCTCATTGTTGTAAGAGTGACACCATGAAGTTTCCTCTTAGTCGTAATGACACCATAACCCCATGTCAAGACAGATAGTGCTTAACTCTGGTAGAGTGACGGTGTACCACATAATGTCATCTTATGGCGTCTGAAACTGCCCCTGCTGAGGGATTGTGTGTTGTGTGGCCTCCACAGCTTGGCACCAAATAAAGATGTAGTGCTTTTACTGTGCAGTGTTTGCAGTTAAAAATCTGCTCTGTGCCAGTCATGGTGACAAAGGCCTGTAATCCCAACTTTTCAGGAGGCTAAGACAGGAGAATCATAAGTTCAAGCCCAACATGGGCAACTTAGTGAGACTGTCTCAAAATAAAAAGTGAATTACAAAGACTACAGATATAATTCAGTGAAAGAGCACTCTTGAGTTCAATCGGCAGAACTACGGGGGGGGGGAGAGCAATCTGCTCTGTAGAGGGTATATACACAGTATCTATGTTTGAGAATTGTCCAGCATTTTTCTTACTTGTATTCTGAATGTTTCTTCAGTACTTATTTAGATAAGTCACTAATTTAGACTGTGTAGCAACCTTTTACCTCCTTTCAGATTAAGTGGACTCTTACTTTTTTTTTTTTTTTTTTTGTGGAACCGGGAATTGAACTCAGGCCCTTGCACTTGCCAAGGAAGCACTTATTCCACAGAGCCATCTCCCCGGGCCCTGGACTTTTACTTTTAAAGAGCTTTTAAAAGCAAAGTATTTAGCCATGTGCAGTGGTGGAACCTGAGGTAGGAAGCTTACAATTCAAGGCCAGCCTGGGCAATTTAGCAAGATCCTATCCCCAGCTCCCCTCCCAAATTATATATATATATTCCTCCTGTTTTCAGCATCCCCAGACTGGGATTATAGGCACACACCACTACACTCAGATTCTGTGGCCAGCTCAGCCTGCCTTGGGGGTGGGGCTGAGGATAGAACCATGGTCCCTGTGCTCGCCTAAGCTTGCCTAAGCAGGTACTTAGTCCACTGAGTTGTCTCCCTAGCCCCCAAAATAAATTTTAAAAATGGGCTGAGGCCATAGTTTAATGTGAAGGCCTTGAGTTCATTGCTCAATACCACACACATACATACACACACGTATATACATACACAAAGGCATTCAAAACCTTGCAAGTTTATCTGCAGACAAGAATTAAATTTGCACGTAGCTTTGGCTCCTGAGTAATTAGAAGGAAAAAGGCATAGGAAAGCAGCTTTTACGTAGGCCCTGGAAAAACACTGTGTAAGGTTTGATTGTGTACTAATTGCTGAAGTGTAAATAAAAGCTGATTATGGCCATTTTTACCTCTTCGTCTTATTTTCCTTTTAAAAATAGCCAGAAACATTGAATCCCAGCCTCCCTTTGCTTCTTTTCCCTCCAGCACCCGTGATAAGCCTGAGGTGCTGGTGCCATGTGACTCTGTCGAGATGACTCAACCTCCCCTCCCCCTGGGATAGGAGAGGGTCCCTGTCTGTCACCATCTCCATGGAGGTACAGGCTGGGTGTGAGAAGTGAGCACCCATGTGTGTGCTGGTGACATCAGTGTGGAGGTTCTGGTCACTGGCCATTGCCACCTCCCTTCCCGAAACTCAGATAAGGAGGGTGCTGCTGGCCTGGGTTCAAGGAGAGCTGATGTTGCTTAGGAACTAGCTGTGGTAATGTGGGCATATCCCTTCAATTCATAGGACCAGCCCTTTTAGAGTGTGTCGGAGCGTTCTGTAAGCACCTTCCAACTTGAAATGATAGACGACTAGAGGGCAGAGGGATTCTTTCTCTCCCACATTTTTTTTCTTTCTTTCTTTTTTTTTTTTTTTCTTTTTTTTTTTTTGTATTTTAGGGAAGGGTCTACAGGGTGTTCAGGTGTTTACATCCTCCCCAGAGCTGGGATAACAAGCCTGCGCCACAACTTCCAGTCTCAATTGCCATCGCAGTGCACCCTGGAGGTGGGGCCAGCATGGCAGGCCCAGGGATTGAACCCCCAGCCCCTGCACCTGCTTTCAGGCACTTTAATCCACTGAGCTATTTGGCTGGCCTTTCTCTCCCAGTTTTAACTAACATCTTATTTATGATGTAGATTTGGAGTTTAGGACTAGCTGCATCCTGTGTTTGTGTAGCACATTGACAACATATTTTCTGCATTTGCAATGACATTCTGCCATTTAATCCTCTTAAAAGTGTAAAGGTCGAGTTCACTTTTTCTGTCATTTTAAGGATGAGAAAACCAAGAGCAGCAGGGGGAAGCTGAACACAAACTGGGGCCAGTTTCCCTTCTTAACAATGGGGTGCTTTCCCGGAGAGGGTACAGGAGCTGAGGCAGGAGCAAGAAGAGGCCAGCCCTCAGAAGCAGCAGGAGCAGGAGCAGGAGCAGGGCTGGCCTCCTGGTGGCCTTTGATCCCTTCATGACCTCTTTCTATTTCCATCACTCCAGTGGAAACCACTGCCCTCTGATGTTCTGTCACTTGCTGTATTTCCACAGTGGCCGATCGTGTGTTTGAAGCTGAGAGCAGGAAATGCCTGTTCTGGGTAAAAGTGCTTCTCTTGACGCTTTGAAGCTGTTTTCCTAGGAGGAAGCCACGTGCAGCCTCACGAGTACTGGCCCGAGCTGGAAGGGTCAGTTAAGGGCTTTACAGCAAGCTACTGCTCCCATTCAGTAGCCCCGACTGCAAGCCGCTGCTCATTACACCAGCAGCGCACATCAGAACATACCCTCTCGCTGTCCTGTCCGCAGCAGGGAGTGATTGATGAGAGGTGAAGACCGAAAGTTTCGCCCCTCTTAGCATTCAAATCAGTTTTACATTTGGTTTCAGATGATTGACCTAAACATACATCACAAACAAATCTTTTTCCATCTGGAGGAAAACTTTGCTTTGGGGGGAGGATGTGCCTCTTGTTCACTTAGCAACAGATCAATATTTGCCTAGCACTTTGTTTTCTGTTCCCGAGAAGTGTTTGCTTTTAGTGTTCATGGATTGAGAACAATCTAGCTGTTGATACAGATCTCTATAATAAATTTAATAATGTATTTATTTTTTAAAAATAGAAAATAAAGCACACAAAACATCTATAACTCTACCCGAAGATAACATCCCATTGCTATTGTGGTGTTCATCTCTGTGGTTTTTATCTTCAACACATAACAGTGTGGGTCCCATATAGAATCAGTTTGCTGATTATTTGTGTTAATATAGAATTAGTTTGCTTTGTATTTGTGTTGTGTTGTTTGGTTTCATGATGTTAGGGATCAAACCCTGGTCCCTGAGAACCTAGGGAAGTGTTTCACCCCTGAACTCCGTGCGCCCCCAGCTCAGGACACTGCCTACGTATTACTTGGTAATCTGTTTTAGTACTTGGTAGGCCCTGAGCATACAACCACACCACAACCTTTCTTCTAACACGTGATTCTTGTTTTGTTTTGTTTTCTGGTACTGGGCATTGAACTCAGGACCCTGCGCTTGCCAGGCAGGCGCTTATTGTACTGAGCTATCTCCCCAGCCCCTCTAACATGTGATTCCTAACTGCTTCAGAATTTTGTCATTCACTCAGGTTTCCTCATGGTTTTTGGCCACAGAGGTGTAGAGAAATTTGGAGTAGGACACAAAGCTAGGTCTTTTCCCTCCCAACTAGCCAGGGAACCCCGGACAAAGCGCAGCTCTTCTGACCCTCAGTGTCCTTTGTAAAAACAAACAGGCAAGTTGTGAGCAGTGTCCTTCAGTGCCAGCACGTCTGCTTCTGGCTTCCTTGCATGGTCAGCAGCGTGATGCTAAAGGGGGTACCCTGAGAGGGGCCCTGACTACGGGCCAAGGGAAGAAGCTAAAGGGAAAGATTTTCTTGTATACCTGTCCTCTTCTAACTATTCCCATCCTGCACGCTCTAGGACAGGCTAGCACAGCCTCCCTTGGAGTTTTTAATGTCTCTTTCTGAGCTATTATTTACATACAGTAAAATGCACAATTAACTGTACAGCTCTGGACCGTTTATCTGTGTTTTCAGCTGTGTAATCTACCTCTCCCTTGGCCTTTTACCTCCCTGTCCATGACCCACCCATCTGTCATAATATCTCTTGAGTTGGCTTCCCAGGCAGGACAACACCCGAGGCTTGCTGGGCTGTCACCCAAGCCTATTTGCCCAACCTATCACTTGTGACCTTCTCTTGGTGCCAGGAGGGGCCGTTGTTCTCTCGCTACTCCAAAGCCCCTTCCCTTTGTACCAAAATACCTCTTTTCCTGCAAGAAAAACCTAACAGCATCACTCCTGAGAGGCTTTCCCTGACTCATCCTCGTCCCCTTCAGCCATGTTTCCACTGCGTTTTCCCTCTGTGTGTGCCTGTGTCCCTTTGGGGCTTGTTCACAGCAAGGTGCATCTTGTGAACATTTCATCTGGCTTTGTGAGAATCCATGGCTATCTCTTCCCATCACTGGGGTCCAGTGTCCCAGTGAAGAGCCACACACTTGGTGGGCAGAGCAGAATCCCTGGCAGTTTCCAACCTCAAGTACAGTATCGTTCCTTCTTTTGTTCACCATCAGCAGATGTGGGTGAGTGACATTATTGTTTTGGCCAATGCTATGTGCACCCAGCAAAAAAAAAAAAAAAAAAATCCATCTCCAGCTTACTCAGTGGCGCCCAGGGGACACAGTGTACCTTTAGCTCTCTCAGGGCTTTGCATTTCTAAGAAGGTTCTACTCTTGTCTCTGGAAGCTGATAGATATTTGTTTATTTGTCTTAAATTAGGCAGCCTGCAAAATGGCAGCCTGCAGCCTCTGTCCTTCCCTGTGGGCCTTGCTGAAGTTTCTATCACCAGATCCAGGTTGGAAAGTGATGATAGGCAGCAGGTGTCTGTCACTGGAACCAGCTATTAAAATGTCTCTCTCCCCCTGTGGGAAGGCAGGCAGCTAATTTTTTCCCTCATTAGCTGGCTTGCCAGTCAGGTCAAAATGTGGCCAAAGCTGAAGGAGTTTAGGAGAAGCAAGATGGAGCCCTTATTCATAGACAAACCTAAAACCGAGCTGAGGTATCTTCATGGGATGCAGGAGACACCCCTGGACCCCCGTGAGTTCCAGAGAATGCTAGCAGTCTGATCAAAACCACAGCCGCAGGCTTGTGGCTCATTTCTTCCCTAGAGATCAAAACCTAATCGCTTTCTTCTGCAACCAGCTGCTACTGCTTCCTCAGAGCTGTCGTTGCTGCTCTCCGTGGGCTGAGCTACCTCAGGATGCACGGTGAGGATCACACCCCTTCTCACCCGGAGCCACGCTCACAGGTGGCTCTCCCACGCCATGGTGCCCTCCTGGAATTAGTATTCTCGGAAATCGCTTTACCCAGTTGCAGAGAATGGCAGAAAGCCCAGAGCCCTTCTGCAGACGGTAATAAAGTCCTCCCGCCTCTCCCGCCTCGCTTACCGGAGCACAAGCCCCGAGCAGGAGCCCTGCTGAAATGGCATTCTCTCACGGTGAGCCACATCTTCAGTTTCTGGCAAAGTCCATTGTCTTAGTTCATGAACATTTGTGGATCTCCTTCCCTAGACTCAGCCATTGGGGGATGTTTTTTAAAGATCATTTAAAAAAAAAAAAAAACTTATTCATTATGGCCTTTTTAAGAAACTTGTTCTTTTATGTCCCAGTGTTCCAGAGGCCTTTTTTTTTGGTTCCTCACAGTTTTGCTTCATACATACTCATTTCCTAACAGTAAATATCCATTTTTCTTTGATCTGCCCCCAATAAAAGCCAAATTCTCTATACATACATGCTGTATTTGTCATAAATGTGCCAGACACACTGTTTTTCTCTTAGTGTACGAAGGAAGTATTAAATAATCAGGAATACCCTAAAAAAGCAGGTCTCTCTGATGGTGCAACACACAGAATTCTTTTCCAGATTTAAGAGCAAAAGACTTTTTATAAACTCCCCCTTTGTTTCTGCAGTCATTTATTTATTTATTTATTTATTTATTTATTTATTTATTTATTTATTTATTGAGGCTGGGTCTCACCATGTAACCCAGGCTGGCCTCAAACTCACAGCAGTCCTCCTGCCTCAGCCTCCCATGTACTGGGATTAAAGGCACGCACCACCATGCCTACCTCTGCCTCCTTTTAATGAGGCTGATTATTGGCAATAAGATTGCCAAAGCTGAGACTGGGGTAAAGGCCCTTGATGTGGACAATTGATGTTTCCTCTGTCTCAAATACAACCGTAGGCAAATACAGTTTCTCATACTCACTTCCAGGCAGACTGCCACCCAAGGCCCCTCAGACATAAACACTGTGGAGCAAGCACAACCTATTTACAGAGTCAAAGCCAAAAAGAATTTCAGTATCTTGGGTTTAAATTCCTCTTGCTCACAAACATTCCAGATGAGATTTTCCTTCCTTCCTCCCTGGCTGAAAAAGCTTTATCCTTTTCACAGCATAAACTCCTGATTGCCAGGCGCCTTAATTCCATTGACCTGATTTTATACTTTTTAAGAGCTCCACAAATATTTCCTTAGGTAATTGTGGTAGACTGTGAACAGCTGACAGGTGGGTCTGGCATGCTTATGCACTTAGTGTGTAATCCTCAGACTCAGTTATCTGGAAACTTACATTATGAGAGGGTTCTTAAAAGATGAAAGATGAGATCATCTTTATCGGGGCTAAATATTGATAGATAACCTCAAGTGAGGTCATATTTTCTGGTGACTTCCTCTTAATATTGCTTATGCAAGTTTAAGTCATTGTAATCACACTTACACTGTCAAATTTAAAAGCTGAATTACTGACCCTGGGATGTAATCCTCTGTTACCCAACTGACCAAACATCTCAGTTTTGCTAGGTCTGACAGGTTTCTTAGGACATGGGACTTTTGGTGCTAATACTTAGGATGAGCATTGGTTTTTTTAATGCTTTTTTTTTGCAGAACTGGGGATTGAACTCAGGCCCTTACGCTTACCAGGGAAGTGCTTATTCTGCTGAGCCATCTCCCTAGCCCCTGGTGCTAATACTTAGGAATTCCCAGACAAACACGAATAAATTGGTTATACTCATGCTCAGCATTTTCTGCCTCCATATGGTGAGCTTGTTTGGTGAGTGGATGATGTACCCTCCTTGGAGGTGATGCTTATTTTGCCAGTGGCCAGGGGAGTTTCCCTCTTGGATGTTGGTTTTCCTGCACTGTCTCTGCCCTACCAGGTCCCTTATTCAAGGAGCTAGCCACAACCAAAGGAAAGTGCCGCCATCTTTGAGGCATCTTATGTTGAACTAAGATAACCAACCTGAATCTGCTACAACACTCATCTACTCTTGCTAACCCAGATCCAGATGTGAGCTTCTCTTAAAGATTCAGTGCCTTCTTTCAGGAATTTTTGAAGCCTGAAGTATCTAAAAGGGCTTCAAAATATTTAAATCTAATCAATTTAGTTCAGACAGGAAAAGACTCATCTCTCATATGCCATGCACTTTGAAAGAATCAAATTCTAATTTCTCCAAATGTATGCCCCTTGCTCTGCCAGCTTTATTCATCAATCTGAGTTTATTTTGGGGGTCTGCACTAATCTTCAAAAATGCAAGAGCATCGTGTGCTTTGAGGGTTCCACCATACAGCAAACATGGTACACATAAAAGAGCAATTGGGTCTCGGCCCCTACCATGGACCTTTTGGCTGAGTCTCGCTCTGTTCCAGTCTTTCCCAGGCTAGGGGCCAGGGTCAGTCTTGTCCACCAGCCAGCCTTAATTGCTACTCCATTTAAACTCCTTTCCTTAAACCTAACTTACTTTCTAAGTCCTGCCTGGAATCCATGTCTGTGGTCCCTTCTCAATATGTAGTTGCCTAAAAATTGTTGCAGTACTCAGCATCACAAAACGGACCTTGCTTTCTAGAGAAATCTAAAAGTTCTAAGTATAGCCAGATTTTATCAGCTTCTCATATTTTATTGATTCCATGAATTCACCCATCTTTGGCGGAACAGCACTTGGGGAAGTGACTGGCTGTGAAACCTGCTTGCTGTCAAGAACTCTTGTCCTACCAATGGTGACTGTTGGAATAACTGGCTCTGGAGTCTGTGCCCACCAGGGGCATAAAGTTATGGAAAGCATAGCAAGGACAGCATTGTCCTGGGTTTGTTGGTTTATTTATTTATTTATTTATTTATTTATTTATTTGGTGGAACTAGGGATTGAACTCAGGCCCTTGCGCTTGCCAGGGAAGCACTTATACCACTGAGCCTTCTCCCTGGCCCCTGTCCTGGGTTTATATGGAAATCTATACCTCCATGAAACTCCAAGAAGCCACTTCTCATGTGAAAAGCTCTGATCCTTGTGTATATGTGGCTGGATGGAGCATTATTGCTGTCCATGTGACCAGATTTGTCCAGCTATGACCAGACTGAACTCTTCATTTGCCCAACGTGGCAGCCTATAGTGTCATAGTGAGCTGTGGCAGCAAGTCAGCCATTGTGACAGCTGTGACTCGCCCTAAACCTCCACCCTAGGTCAGTTTCTGGGCAGGGAGGGAGGGCTCTGGGTTAATGTGGTCATGTGACCCCCAAGCTAGGCAACCTGATGGCTGAGGTGGCCATTAAAAAGTCTGTCATATGGACCCTTTGGGAAACCTCACCAGGATGCCGGTGGCTAATCCAGAGCCACCTGTGGCCTCCCAAAAAGGGAGAGGTTATGTGTTTTCTGATCTTGCCATAGGAGACTAATGCCATTACCACAAGAAACCTGACTTTCCCAGGATGGGTAACACAACTCCTCCTATTGATGATCCTGAACTTATGTATTCAGCTAGATCACACAGTTTTATTATTTTTTTTTAATCACACAGTTTTAAACAGTGACTCTATGTTAATATGAAATGAGAAACCCCAGAAAAATGTATTGTTATTGTTATTTTTTAAAATTTGAGACCTACCAAGCCATTAGGTATAAGACTAGTCATGCTCAGTAAGGGACTTGGGAAGAGGCTGATGGGCCTGAGAGAGATGTGAAGGCCTGATGGCCAAGGCAGGCCATGGTCCAGGTGAAAAGTACCAGCAAAGTAGATAGATGCAGACTTTTTCTTCCTTGGCATTTGAATCAAGGAAGGTTCTCCCCTAGGAATAACTACCACTATGTATTTTTATAATCTGCCAATTAATATATTTAGGAATCTGCTTTCCAGTTGTCCACTCTCGGTGTTCACATCACCTTCTCTAGTAACAGTCACTGTACTTTTCCTCTTATTTCCCCCTTTTCTGCCCACCAAGCCCTCTTCCTTCATCCCTCCAGGCTTTCGCAAGTCCTAGCTCCTCTTCACCCTGTAATTTTGCCCATCTGCTGTCTCTTTAGCTCTTCCCTAATGACAAGGATATAAGCAACTTCCTGTGTGTGTGTCTGCTCAATTCCCACTGCATTCTGGGAGGCTTGAGGTCAGAGAGTGCCTAAAAATTGTGAGTGCTGCACCTTTGCCCGGGTGGGGGTTGAACCTGTGATCAGGTGTCACAGGGAGTAATTCAGATGGGGAGAAAGAAGTTTAGAGGAGGAGGTAGATAGTGCTGTGACACTTGGATGCAGAGGTCCTCGGGGCTCTGGGGAAGTGAGACAGTGTGAGAGAAGGCAGAAATCCACGTGAGCATGAGCCAGTGCACCCGTCATGTGGGCAAGGGCCCTGGCAGAGCACTGGCTCCACTTCTGTGCCAGCACTCTTCTCCTCATTTGCCCCTTTGTCCTGTGGACTGCTAACCAGCTGCCAGGTGACAGAAGCCACCTGTCTTGCCATATTTCCTGCTTGTTACTGATTTGCTGTGACTCACAGCCCTAGGTGCGCCTGTCTGCAGGTCCAAGACTCCATCTGGCTGGACTTTGACCATCTCTCTCGGAATCCCCAAAGCGATCTGAACTTCATGCTATCTGCGTGGCATTTGGAATTGCCACCCAGCCTGCCCTTTGCTCATGGGGCCCTTTGGGTTTGTTTGCTAGTGAGCTTCTGGCCCTCTCATGGGTCTGCTCTCCACAATTGCTTCCTGGCCAACTCCTAACTATGCTCTGATCCAAAGAGCTCTCTGATTGTACCTGAGAATCCCAAGTCTATAGGGGAGGAATGGTCAGGTCACATGGAGTCTCACAGTCCTAGAAAGGAGTTTGAGTGTGCCTCAAGTGGTGGTGACAAAAGGAAGGGTGGGATGAACTCCAGAGCCTTCCCAAGTGGAGCCTGTGGTGCTGGTGGATGATGGAATGGCCTTGGGCACTGGGACAGTCACATCACAGGCAGGGCCCAGGTTACAGGCAGCTCAGGAAGAATGGAGTCATTGACAGGAATAGAGAAGTCACATAAGGAAGCTGCCTTCTTGGGCAGAGTTGCTTACTTTGGGGCTTGTTTGTGGAAGTACGATTGTTTACTTTGGGCTTCTTTGTGGAAGTACAGATCTGGCCATCAAACTTAGTTATGAGCTTAAGGTCAGACGTGAGAATCCCAGATCTTCCCAGGCTGGGGAGTTTAGAAGGGGAGGTGGAGGAGCTGAGAGACTTGACGAGGGAGTGCTGATGGCCAAGGCAGACCATGGTGAGTGGGGGAAGAAGAGGCAGCAAAAGAGCCCAGGAAAGGGAGGGGAGAGCCGGAAACCTTGAGCGTCATGGAAGCCAGAAAAGGAAAACCATGAAGAGAAAGTGCCAGACAGTGAGTCAGGAAAGATGAGGTTCTGACGAAGGCCCATAATCTTGGCCAGAAAAAACTAGGGATGTTTGAAGACATGTTTTCCATAGTAAGTGAGAAAAGAAACTAAAGCAGCTACTGAGGAAGGGGGACAGAAGCTGGGAAGGAAGGGGGACAAGAGAGATTCTGTAGATGAGGATGTTCCCCAAGATGGGGAAGGTGGGTGCAGAGGAGCCAGTGCAGGAGAAATTAGCAAAGCCAGTAGATGAGGAGCTCTCAGGCTGGGGACCTAGGGCCCAGTCTCTGCCCAGAGCCCCTCCCAGCTGGGCTCAGATGCCAGCTCTGCTCTCTGCTGACCAGGTAACCTCCCCCTGCTGAGTCTCTGTTTCCTCATTTGAGAAACAGATTAATTGCATTTATTTTGTATGTTCAATATGAGAAGCAAAAAGACAGCATGCAGAGTGGATTGTAGGACCCCTGGGACATATATGAGCTTAGCTGCTATCATCATAGCTATTTATATATTAATATTGTTAACTAGATCAGTTATACAAATGACAAAGGACATAATGAACAGAGTTTATATGAATATATTTGGGTGTCAAAATCTCAGTGTATAAGTGGGTAAAGGATATGCATAGATAATTTCTACAAGATGAAATACAGTATAAGTAATAAATACCAGATAATGTTACGAAGCTCTTCATCTTAGTAATAGTGAAACTATAACAACTAAAGTATTCTTTTGTACTCTGGGAAAAATCTAAAAGTATTATCAGTCTAATCTTCCTTCCTTCCTTCCTTCCTTCCTTCCTTCCTTCCTTCCTGGTTGGTTGGTTGGTTTTTGGTTGATTTTGTTGAGACAGGGTCTCACTATGTAGTCCAGGCTGGCTTCAGACTCATGAGGTGACCCATTCTGGCCTTGAATTTGCAATCCTTCTCCTAAACCTCCAGAGTGCTTGAATTAAAGCAGTATTCCACCCATGCCTAAATTAAAGGAGTGTTCCACCCATGCCCAGCTTACCACTTTTTTTGTTCTTTAATATATTTAGTACAGGGTCTACAGGGTCTCACTACACAGCTCAGACTCGTAGTGAGCCTCCTGTTTTCAGCCTCCCAAGTGCTAGGATTACAGGCATGCACCACCATGCCTAGTATCAATTGCTGTCTCAGCACACCCCGGGGCGGGTCCTACACAGCACACCAGAGATTGAACCCTGGCTCCTGTGCTCTGCCTAAGCAGGTGCTTTAGTCTGCTGAGTTATCTGGCCAGCCCTTACCACATTATCTTGATAGGGCACAAATTTGATGACCTTCCTGCCCTGATTTAGACTTCAGGGGCTGCTCACTGCCTGTAGCGTAAGGTTGAGCTTCAGCCCTGTGTTCTCCTCCCGCATGGCCGTACTGTATTAGAGCCCTCCATATCTCCTGGCACAGCATGTCCTCTCCAGCCTGTGTCTTATACTCGCACTTCTTCCTGGAGTCCCCTCATCCTCAGCCAGAAGCCACAGATACCCTCTCTTGAAGAAGCCTTCAAGGAAATCCTCCTCTACACCCAGCCTAATTAGTTTTCTTTGATGACAGAAGCCCTAAAGCAAGCCTCCAGTACTGCCATTAGAGAGTTTATACTCAGTTGTCATAAATTTATTTATAAATCATCATGGATGCCTACTATGTCCATTGGCCACTGAGTTCCGTGATTCCTATGTTGTTTTTTGGTTTTTTTTTGCCATCCGGGTGAGACTGGTCCTTATAGGCTCTCTGGGTGTCAGCTGAAGGAGAGTAACCAGGTGGTAGTAGACAAGAGGGCTCACAAGACAGACCCACAAATTGAGATTCCTCTCTTAAGGATCGTGTCCCATTATGTTTATTTGTAATGTAATTTATTTAATCATAAATTTACCCCATAAAATTAAAAAATAAATTTACCCCAAATGTTTTCTTTAATCTTCAAAACAACCCTATAAAATAGGTGTTTTTGTTCCTTCCCCCACTCTACACTCTTAACGCAGGAATAAATCCAGCTGAATGAGGTTAGCCAAAGCCACAGAGCTCTCAGAACTGCAATTTGACCTTGCCATCTTTGACCATAGTCCTATTTCCTTCTGCCAAGTATCCTCACTGCCCAAGATAATGCCCAGTGCCTAGTAGGCAACGTGCTCAAAAAATGTTTATTGGGTGGATGTACCAGTTGTGAATAAAGCAGCAAAAAATGATTCCATTACCACGATTTTATGTATTTGCTACAGGGTCTCACTATGCAGCTCGGATTCATAGTGATCCTTCTGTTTTCAGCCTCCCCAGCACTGGGATTATAGGCGTGCACCACCATGACTGGACTCGGTGGCCAACTCAGAGCTCCCCAGGGTGGGGCCAGCATGGCATGTGGTGCAAGGGATCAAACCCCAGCCCCTGTGCTTGCCTAAGAAGGCACTTTGTCTGATGAGCTATCTCACTGACCCTCCATTACTACCATGACTTTAATCCAAAGAAATTACTTATGCAAAAATAAATTTGTTTATTCATTTAATTTAAACAAAAATACATGTGTTTATTCCCAGTCCATGGCCTTTTTCCTGACCCTTTGAGAGAGCTCTTTCGGTACCAGGGAAATGAGCCCTTTGTGATATGAATTGCAAATATTAGTTCCTGGCTTGTCATTTGTCTTTTGACTTTGCCCATGGTAGCATTTGCCATTAAGAATCTCTGCTTAAACCTTTGGTAGAAAGTGACAGATTAAACACATTTATCTTCACTCCTTCCTGAATCCCCACTAAAATGAAAATAAAGAAAAAGGAAAAGGAGCAAATTCTTAAACACAAACTGACTTAGCAGACTTGAAAAGGTGAGAGCCCAAGCTTGCACAGGGGTCCCTGCAAGGACCAGCAGGCACTGGCTGCTGCCTCGGGGTGGGGAATGTGACAGAGGACACAGGACTCATAGGAAGTTGCAGTTGCCCCTTCCAACACACAGGTAACTTCCCTTTTCTGCCTAATGGGAGGCTGCTTCCCCCAAAAAGTCCCCTAAAACCCTCATTTAGGGATCCACTAACAGAATAGCTGGAAGCCCCGGTAGAAAGGCCTGCCTAGACAGACAGATGAGATTGCTCTGTGACAGCATCTTAGCAGGAAGAGCAGATGGATGTTTGAGGGCAAATGGACAGGTGAGGGAAGCCTGGATGTGACAAGCAGAAGAAAGGAAGCATAGAAAACAGGCTGAGGTGAGCGGAAGTAAACCTGTAGGGCTGGAGAGGAGGGAGAGAGAAGAGACACATCCAGAGGACAGGAGAGGGCTCCAGAGCAGACATCTAGATTAACAAGGGGATTTGAAAGTAAGATTGAGGATCTCCCATAGAAAGCAGGATAAAGACAGAGGTAAAGTGGAAAGTAGAAGAGAAAAGTAGAGGATCAGTCCAGGCCATGAAATACCCAAGTAAGATTAGTTCCAGAAAAAGGCCAGAGAAAATGCAGGCAGGGCAGGGAATATGGAAGGAGTTTCCCATAGCTATCCTAAACAGTGGGACTTGACGCTCAAGATTAAGTGTTAAACAGTGACACCTGCCCTGACGTGTGCATTTGTGTTCCATGTATGAGGAGAGATTTTGCTTTCACAGAACTTTCTAGAACATGCTTATCTGTTTGATTTTGTGATACTCTGCAGACAAGAATGCAGGTCTGATGCCTCAGCTCCCTGCTCCCTAGAAGTGTAGAGTTGTCACCATTTGAGGAGATGCTGACCCATGCTCCCATGCCATGGGCGAGGCGCACTGCCCCCACAGGGTGCATCTGTGGACATCACCAGGCCATCACCATGGCTTCTCTCAGCTCTTGGAGCTGTGTTCCTCCTTTGAAAGCTCCAGGGTGACCACATCATTTCCCTCTGCATTTCTAACCAGGAAGTAGTGGCCTTGTGTCCCAGTAGGACCTATGACCTTAGTCTGGCCTTCAGTGTTGCCCTTGCTCTCTGGAAGCTCTTCTCTTTGTCCTTTGATCTTCATGTCCTATTCCTCAAAGTTCTTCCCCTCCCCACTGAGCTGTATCTCCAGGCATTTTTTATTTTTAGTCTGAGACAAGCTCTCACCAAGTTGCTCCGGCTAGGCTTGAACTTGGGATCTTCCTGCCTCAGTCTCCCAGAATTTACCACTGAACCCACCTTCATTTATTTGTGATCTTTTGCTTCGACAGTGCTTCAATGAATCATTTTGTATTTATGTTGTGATGGACATGTGCCGGTGTCATATAAACACCTAGAAGAGGCATTGGTTGTCACAGAGGGTGTGAATGGGAAACACCACTATCTGTTGCCCTAAGATATATCCAACCAGCACTGTATAACAGCACCTGGCTCCCCCACACCCCACCCACCAAATCAAGGTAGTCCTACTTTTTGATATTTGCCAAGCTGATAGATGACAAATATTTCTCCATTGTGGTCTTAGTTTGTACTTCTTTGATGAAAGAACCTGCATATTTCTTATACACTTAAAATCCATTTTTATTTCCTTTCTGAGTTTCTGTTGATATCCTCTGACCACTTTTCTCCTGGTCAGTGGCTTTTTTATTTCCTGACCCTGTGAGAGAGCTCTTTGTGTACCAGGGAAATGAGACCTTTGTGATATGAATTACAAATATTAGCTCCTGGCTTGTCATTTGTCTTTTGACTTTGCCCATGGTAGTATTTGCCATGCAGAATATTTTAAAATGTGTGCATAGTCAAATCTTTTGAGTCATTTCTTTTCTGGCCCATGGGGTTTCTGGTTTCCTTAGAAAGGTCTTCTTCACTACAGGACTTTTTTTTTTTATTTGATCAGGAAAAAAAAGGGTAAAACAAAATGTCATAACAAAATAATAGGAGAATAGTGATAGCTAATACATTGCATATTGTTGTCTTTAAAGTAGTTGCTCAGAGTACAAGATATTAAAAAAATTAATTCTGAAAATTTTTCCAATTGATACTAGCCCCAGTGTTCCTTTTCAGTGAACTAAGAGACCCGAATAGTGTAACTGACTTGCAGGATTATTTTTAATTTTTTTTTCTGAAATTTCCTCCATCACACATATGACTTCATTTTTATTTTGAAATGTTTGATCCTTCCAGAATTTATTCTGCTGTGAAGTGTGGCTCCAACTTACCTTTGTATAGAAGGCTACCTTGTGCCCCACACCATTTATTGAACCATCCATCTTTACCCTATGTATTCAAATGCCACCTTTTTCTCCAGCTCAGTTTCCTGGATGTATTTAGGCCTAGCCCAGCCTTTTATCTGACTGATTTGAATATATACCATTGGCAAACTCTGGCTGAACAGTATGTTTTGCTGGGAGCAGTGGGGAGGTGCAGGACCCCTCTTTATTCCTCTTTTATAATGTCCTTGACTCTAGATCAGCCTCATTTTCCCACATGAATTTTTAAATGACTGTTTAATTTCAAATATAAAAATCCTCGCAAGCGCAGGGACCAGGGGTCAATCCCCAGTCCCGCATGCTGCGCCAGCCCCACACCCGGGGCGCACTGAGCCAGCAAATGAGTCCAGGCATGGTGGTGTTCCCAGCACTGGGGACGCTGAAAACAGGAGGATCCTTCGAGTCTGAGCCGTATAGTGGGACCTTGTACCAAATACATAAAAATGAAAAATAAGTAAACAAATAAAAGTCCTCTTGTTATCATTGCGTATCTGTTTAGTTGTTGGCCACCCAAAGAGAACTGATGTGTGTGATGCCGTTTCCAGCATGAGCCCAGCGTCCAAGGCCCTTGAGCCTAAGAGCATCGTGGAGTGTCCTTCGTGCTCGTCTCATGCTTGTGAGCTCCCAGGGATCGAGAACAGAGGCAGGTTTTACACATGGCTTCTTAGAAATGAACTATATAATTACTAACAAAAGAAGCATAATTTTTATTAAACATTTTAAGAACCATCTCCTCTAATATCATAATGTGCCATCTTGTGGGTTATTTTCGGCACCCAGAAGGAAGGCAAGATAGAATACTGAGTGCTGATGTCGGATGTCAACACTTAATTCCTACAGTCATCTCTTAATTAATTAAAGAGTTCTTTAAAAAGCATTGCATGTAAGTAATCCAGGAGATTTACATTTAGATACTCCAGTTTTCCCCCACTAGGAATAGTGGGAGATATAATGGGATTTTCCAGTGTTATCCTGCCTCTCTCTAGAGCCTGGTACAGATTTTGAGGTCCTTGAGTGGAAAGTAGCCAAGGGCAACCGTGGTTGGACGGAGTGCAGGAGACTGACTCACCTTTGTCAACAAAGGTGAACTGTGTGCTGTGTGTCAACTTGAGGCCTGTTTGCTCAGCCCAGGTAGTTTTTTCACATCCATAATTTCATAGTAGGGAAGGTTAGGCAGAGCATGGTGTTTTCCAGGTAGAACCTGGCAAACAGTGCGCTTGAGAGCTCTGTGCTGGGCACTTTGGCAGCCTGGTTCCAGTAGTGCCAACCCATCCTCCAGAGCAAGGTAACTAATCTTTGACCAGCTTTTTGTATGACTCATTCTTTAACAGGTGATGATGTCAGGTGGAACTGCAACCTGTCTTAACGCATACATAGAGAGGCCAGCTGTGGTGGTGCAGGCCTGTAATCCCAGCATTCTGGGAGGCTGAGGCAGGAATGCAACCTGGGCTACAAAGTGAGTGCAAGGCTAGCCTGAACTACATAGCAAAAAGCTGCCTCAAAAAAAGGAAAAAAAAAAAAAAAAAAAGCTATGAGTCAAATGAACCTTTCCTCACTTTTAGTTGTTTATCTCTGGTATTTTGTTATAGTAAAAAAAAAAAAAAAAAAAAAAAAAAAAAAAGCAGAAACCAGGGAGAGATGCAGTGTGCACGGGGATTGAGCTTGCATCTGGGTACGGAAGGGCGTGGCCAGTTCTACGTGCTATTTACCCAACAGGAAGATTATGGCTCAGGTGCATTTAATGTGAATTCAGTTCTAAAGATTTTTGACTGGTTTCTTTGAACTTTAAAACCTTAAGACTTGGGGGGGTTTTTTGTGTTGTTTTTTTTTCTTAGAACAAAAGAATATGGTTTCATTTTCTGTGGTTTTATTGGAGCCCACTCTTCTGTCCTAACATTCATGTTTAAGAGCTTGCACTGCAGGCTCCAGTTCAGCCCAGTGTCCATCTGTCCTGTCTCAGGAACCAGCCACCGGCTTGGAGGCCATTCTTGGTCACTTTGTGCAGAAGGAGAATAGTTTCTGCTTCTTGTGCAGCATCCTGCAAATCAGGAATAGAATATTTAGAAACAGCACAAATGTACTATGCAGCAGCTGGGAGCAAGCATTTGGTTCCTGTAGGGGAAAAGGCTGTGTTCAAAGCATATTTCTGTTTCTGATGTGTCTGTTAATGGGTGTTTGGGAAGCTGCACATGAGACAAAGGCTCAAGATATTTGTCCCGTATGCTGCTGAGGAAGCCACCCCAGCCACCACCTTCCCCTCCCAGCAGGATACTGTAGGCACACATGGGCTGCTCACAGCTGCCTCCCAGAAAGAAAAGGCTTCTGGGAGGCTGTAGCCTAGTGGGTCGGGGAGTCCTCCTGGGCTGGGCTCTCTGCAGACCCATTGTTCCCCCTGGGTTTAGGTCAGGCCAGCTGGAAGGGGAACCAGACAGTCAGTCTGACAGGAGCAGCAGAAATTCTGGGTTCCGGACCTGCGGAGGTGAGGCTTGGGCAGCTCCAGACCCAGGATCAGTACTTACAGAACATCCCCTGATCACTAAGACGCCCTGCCCCTTCCTGACTTTCTTGCCTCCCCAGAGCATGCATGCACACTGGTGCGCATGCACACATAGGAAAGTCGGTTTTCGGACCTCTGAGGTTGCCCTGGCATCTTGAGCTGGTATCTGACCTGACAAGTTTAGAGCCTCCTTCCCCTTCTGCTCTATTACCACCCTCTAGGGTCTTATCTCAGAATGATTTGATTAACATTCTGGCCTCATATTAGAAATCACTGAATATGAGTATCCAAATAATGACTCTCCAGATGGATCTCTGCAGAAAAAAAGGAAAAAACCTCCACTAACATCAGAAGGCAGTTGTGCTGTGAAAAACATGTAAAGCAAAAGAAATGGCTTTCTGTTGAATTCATGTGAAAAATACCATAGAGACATTTCGACAGACTCAGCTATGACTTGAGCCGTGTGTGATGGCGCACGCCTAACACTAGTGTTGTGGGAGGCTGAGGTGGGAGGATTAAAAGCTCGACCCAGCCTGAACATCTCAGTGACTTGGTGTGGTGGATGGACTAATAGTTAGCTTATAACACCCAGCCAAACTTGATTCCAAGTGGTTCTGGATGCAGAAGCCCGCCTGAGAATTGTTGCGAACAATATAAAAGGGGACCCGGAGGGGAAGAGGGTGTGCTGTGGATTCTCCTGGAGAAGCTTGTCACGCTGGCTTTCCTGATATAAACTCAGCTATTCTCATCAGAGGCGCAGCTCAGGTCCTTGCTGTCACTGAGGATGGCCGTGGTTTTCTTCAGGGAAGCTCTCGTTCTTACCTTGAGCATCGCTCCCCATCTCCAGGGCGGATCTCTTACCCTGGTGCTACAGATCCTGCACCCTGCTGACGCAGGCTTTCTCGCTTCCCCCACTGGCTCTTGGGCCTTCCCAGTTCAGCTCCTTGATACAGACTTGTGTGAGACATTGCCATGGGCTCCAGACCTCCAGCTAGACTCCCGGAAGACATTGCTGTCGCTCTAGGTCCTCAGCTGGACTCGTGCAGGATGTTGCCATGGGATCCAGGCCCACGGCCCAGTTCTTTGGGTCTGTAATGGCTGGACAGATCACTTGCACTGTAATGCTTTTGACTGTTTAGGTGAATATTTTATTTATTTATTTATTTATTTATTTATTTATTGTGGTACCAGGGATTGAACTCAGGACCTTGCACTTGCCAGGCAAGTACTTATTCTACTGAGCTATCTCCTGGCCCTGGGTGAATATTTTAAAATAATCCTATAAATTATGTGTCCTGTGTGAAATCTATTTCCTTGTAAACCCTGACTATTGAGGGGCTTGGCAAAACCTTGTTTTAAAATTAAAAAGAAAAGGAGGTGTAGATATAGTTCAGTGGCACAGCACCTGCCTGGCAAGCTGGAGGTCCTGAGTTTGATTCCTGGTACCCCCCCCCCAAAAAAAAAAAAAAGATTTGAAAAGAAGAAAGGAAAGAGGCAAGTGAAAAAACCTGACTACTTCCATCCTGATCAGAGACCTCTCTAAACTGCCCCTAGCGCAGCTTTACCTGGTGACTACTATCTTATCGGCCCCGCCACTGGTGTCAGCCCATATCATTATTCAACCCTGCACATTCCCATACCTTGTCCTTGACTTTTTCTCAAGCGTTGGCCTTAGGCAAGCTTCTGTGGCACAGCCACAGCCCCCTCTGTGTAGAGTCTCCCCTCTCCGTGGCCCTACATGAGACCCCACAGCCTGTACGAGATCAGCCGGTCCAGTCTGTAGTCCACAACGTCCCTCTCCGGTTTGTTCCGCAACCAGCCTGTCCTGTTGAGCTCTGACCTCTGCTGCTTTTCCTCCTTTCTTCCTCACAGAGGGAAGTAAGAAGGGGAAAAGAGAAGGAAAGTCAGAAAGAAAAAGGCTAGGGATTTAACTCGGGGCAAAAGCTCTAGGTTCAATCCCTAGTATCATGAAAACAAAACAGAAACAAATTCAATTATTGATTTG
Organism: Octodon degus; assembly: GCF_000260255.1. Classification (NCBI taxonomy): domain Eukaryota; kingdom Metazoa; phylum Chordata; class Mammalia; order Rodentia; family Octodontidae; genus Octodon; species Octodon degus. Next base: position 18,658,276 of record NW_004524578.1, read on the forward strand.
GAGAAACATGATGATTCTTGGCCATACAGGAAAATATAAGCACAACGATGTTGAGTTGTTATTTTACCTTCTAGTTGGGGACCTGGGGAGCCTTGTGTGTCCTGAGTCAGAGGGCTGCCCTCTGTCCTGGCTGTGGGACACCAGGGTCATCTGTTGTTCTCATCTGTAAAATGGGGCTGATGTCGCTGCTCAGAGTTATGGAGATTCAGTGAGAAGTGTGACAGCTAGTGATTGACCAGACACTCAGAAACCTCCTGCCTAGCAGGTGTGGCAGTACACTCCTGTGATCCCAGTACTCAGAAGGCTGAAGCAGGAGGATTGCCATGAGTTCAAAGCCAACCTGCACTACATGGTGAGACTTTTGTCTTAAAAAAATAAAATAAAGCAAAGCAAAGAAAAATCACAGATAAAAGAAATGTTCCTTCTTTGAGAAGCCTGAACTGCCTTCTGGGCTGAATGGATGCTCCTCAGTCCTACAGTTGCACCCATCCTGCATCTGTGTGCCCAGCTAGGACAGCAGTTGCCCAGGTGTCTGTCATGTCCCCACTCCAGAGTACAACCCTGGAAAGGGCAGGGGCTGTGTCTCACTCCTCACTATGTACCTGGTGTTTCTGTTGACTTTTGTTGAGTCAGTCTACATGAACCAACAGAAAAGCCAGGCAGCAGGCTCAGCCCAGTGCTGCCGCAGGTGGCACTGGGAGCTGACAGTGCTCTCCTAGGTGGGTAGTCTCATGGCATATGCCACTCTCAAAACACATCCCTGGATGAGAGCAGAGGTCACCTCCTCAGTGGACAAGTGTCATCCTGGAGATGGAGATTTGGTGTTGCATTCCCGTGTATGCTCTGCACAGCGTGGAGTCCTACTGAGGGCTCCGTCTCTGAAACTGAGAACACACGGGATGATCAACACCTGCAGTGGGCTTTCCACTTGGAAAGTATTGCAGCAAAATATGCATTGCCATGAATCTCCTCAGAATATTCTCCACATCTTCATATACACCTATTCCATTGTTCTTGGCAATGTGCAATAAACTTACTGCAGTAATTTTAAAATTTAAGTACTATGTTTTGTATATCTTTCGATCAACCCTTGTGTGTCCCATTGTGAGCCTGCTAGGTGTCCTGGTATGAGACCACAGGACATCAGCAGCTGGGGGTGACGGGGTGCAGGGAGTTTTGCACGGCCCAGACAGTGAACGTTCCCTTGAGGGAGCAGCCCAGGACAGCGCACTCCTCTGCGTCTCACCCCTATCACCACAGTGTCCCCGTGGGCCCGGGTTCCGCAGGCCAGAGTGAGCAGTGGCAGAGCCGCACTGGCAGAGTCGAGCAGCCTGTTAGGAACCAGGTTGGGCCTGAGACTTGTGAGGCCTGCTAAGTCACACTGGGGTCACAGATGCTGCTCCTTGCACCCTGCAGAAATAGCTGCAGTGTTGACATTTCATAGTCACAAATTCCCAAAAGATGTTCACTCACTCTGCTAAGTGGCTTTTCAAGTAAATCTCAAGAATGAGTTCAGGGGAAACACTGGAGGTGGCTCCTAGGTCACCTCCTAGGAGGTGAGTGGGTGGGGTGTAAAATGCATTCCCTACCTCTTTCAAATTTTCTGTGTTTAACATTCCCTTTACGTGCCCTCAACCGTAAAGTGGAGTTCCATTTTATGCACATTTAATTTATGCAGATTCATATCAAGAAAGAGGCCACACGAACAGCTGCACACAGACGTAGATAGCTTCATTCTGCCGGCCCTTCTGCAACCTCTCCACTTAGGAGCACAAGCCCCTTTATACTGAGCTATATCCTCTGCCCTTTAAAAAAAAAAAAAAAAAAACTTTATCTGAGGACAAGGTTGCACTAAGTCACTGACTGGACTTGAACTTTCGGTTCTCCTTACTCAGCCTTCCAGAGTGCTGGGATTACAGAGACCATCTAGCTACAGCTTTGCATTTAAATGTGCGTTTTGTCTTTTGTTTTACCACAAGGCCCTGAAGTCACCTGAGCCTAGCAACAGCCCTAGTCACCCACTGGGCAGTGGAGGGGAACTGCCCAGGCTGCACTTGAAAGACAGGGTGTCCCTTCCTGGAGAATGTTTCGAGTGTTACTCAACTCTAGTTAATAGTTCTGTCTTCTAACTTGAGAAGCAAGCTGCAGCTGAGAAGTTGCCCCCCTCCATAAAAACAGAATGACCTGGAGAAGAGAGAAGATAGAGAGGGAGAAAGGAGTTGCTGCAGAATGATTCTGCCTAGCTGTAACTGCTATCACGTGCTTGCCGAAGGCAAGACTGCGGGCCATTTGTCCTTTCTCCTGGTCATTGCCAGCTTTGAGTCCAGAGGTTCTCAGTGAGCAGGTGTCTTTGGGAACAACTACCAGAGCTCTTGGTATTGCTGAAAGGTAGACAGACGTTGGAGACAGCCTTTAAAATGGCCAACAGCAGGATACGCACGTGCTCACTCGATCTGTCATTAAAACTAGAGGCTGGCTTTTGACGGTGTAAGCTATGACCAGCCCCAGTCACACCGGCTCTAGGTTGGGGTCACTAGCAGAGTCTCAGGAATGAAATCTATCTGTCCTCTTCGTGTCCATGTGATCACAGAGGAAGCCCTGGACGCAGTGTCAAGGTGTCAGTGTGAGTCTTAGCTCAACACTGTGTTAGAGCAAGCAGTTAACCCCCGTAGCACTCCATGAGCATCAGCCCATGTCACAAAATCGACATCAAAAACAAATGCGATGTGTACAAAAAAAAACTTCAAAAAACTGCACAGTGCTGTTAATGGATAAAAAAGCAGTTATGTTCTCTGTCCAAAGAAAACAGTCAATAAATTCATGATTGAGCCATGATTAGTACTTCAGACATCCCTGACTTCCTCTGTTAAAAGGCTTCCTTTGTTGGGGGAATATCCTTAATATGCCTTAGTCACTAAGGGAGGTGCCCATGTTTCAGTCCCAGTGATGTCATTTGCAGGCTATTTTAAGAGTCTGGTGGCTTTGGTCTTGCTATATGTCTCATTCTTTTTTGTTTTGTAAACATTCAAATAAACAATAGTCTTCCACAGCTCATTTTTTAGTCATAATTGGAGAAATTTTTAAACATAAGGGCTTGTTAAAATTTAGAAATTTTTGAGGGGTTTTTTTTTTTTTTTTTTGGTTTTGGTTTTGTTTTGTTTTTGCATTTTGAAACAGGGTCTCACTATGCCATTCAGACTGGTCTTGACCTCACTTTGTAGCCTAGCTGGCCTTGAACTCACAACGATCCTTCTGCGTCAGCCTCCCAAGTGCTAGCATCTTAGGCGTGCACCACCACGCCCAGCATGTATGTTTCATTCTTTTAGACAAAGCACGGTAGCTATTTCCTCCAGTTCCTTACTTCTCTGTGACGCGTGGGCCTGATTCGCCCTCTCTCGTGGGGAGGAGCCACGGCCTACCGAGCCCCACAGCCCCCTGCAGCCCCTGCACTCGGTCTCCTCCTCAGGGACCCTCCCTTCTCATCGTGCTCTCCTTTGTTGGTCCTTGGTCTCAGGTTGGTCCGGGGAGGAGGAGTGCGCAGGCGCGGAGCAGGAGCTGGAATCTCACCACTTGCGCTGCCATTGGGACTGGAAACCCTTGAGATTTAGGTAGAAATATTTCCATCACAGTTATGCTGACAGCAAAGAATTACTTTCATTTTATTTTGAGAAATCAGGTCTCACTGTGTTGCCCAGGCTGGCCGCTAAGTCCTGGGCTTTGCGAGTCCTCCTGCTTCAGCCTACCAGGAAGCCGAGATTACGGGTGCACATGAGCACACCTTGCCAAGAGTTTTCCTTGAAAAACTATTTTCTGGAACCAAGTGTACAAAGCCACCTCAATTCCATGATGAGTTACTTTTTATACACTACAATTTTATCTTCATCTTGTTTTATCTTCAATCTCAATTTTATCTTGTTTCCCACCTAAATTCTACTATAAAGCTTAGAGTCAGAGACCACTAATTTTTGCTCTTTAGGGTAAATTGTGCAGGTCTAAATGTTTTTTTATGAAAAGTAGATTATTCTACCAACTTTCAGTCAATACTAAATTTTGCACAACATGCAGTTTTAACTGTTGCCAATTTTACTGTGAGTTGATTTTTTTTTTTTTTCCTTACCGGTAATAGCCATTGTGATATGAATAGGAGCCTTGGAGTACTTATATATTGGCTAGTTCACTTTTTTAAAATTGTGATTATTAGAATTCGAGTTGAAAGTAGAGATACAGTGGAAAGAAATGGCTTAGAGTTTAGAAGATAGAAGTGCCAAACATCCTTACTCATAAAAAAAGTATCAAGCCTGGCACGGTGGCGCACACCTGTAACCCCAGCACTTGGGAGGCTGAGACAGGAGGATCGCTGCAAGTTCAAGGCCAGCCTGGGCTCCATAGAAAGTTCTTGCTGTACTACATAACAAGACCATGTCTCAAGAAGAAAAAATCATGTTAAAAGAAATGTAAATCAAAACCATAAAGAGCTGCCATTTCACATCTACTATGACTATGATTTTTTAATAGGAAATGAGAATATGGAAAAATTGAGCCCTTGTATGTTGCTAGTGGGAATGTAAAATGCAGAAAGTTAAACATAGGATTACCATATGACCCAGTAATTGCACTTCTAGGGACATACCTCAAAGGACTGAAAACAGTTACTCAAACAAAAACTTGTCCCCAAATGTTCAGAGCAATGCTGTTCACAAAGTACATATCATGAGCAAAAAAAGTAGAAACTACCCAATGTTTATCGAGTAATGATTGGGCAAACAAAATAGCGTATATACCCATACAGTGAAATATATAGCCGTACATGAGAACCAATTAGCAATGACATGTTACAGCACAGATGAACCTGAAAATATGCTAAGTGAAAAATCTCAAGATAGAAAAGCACGTATCGTGTAGTTCCATTTATGCGAAGTTTGCAGAATACGTGTCTGTTGAGTCAGGAAGCACAGCAGTGTTTGCCAGCAGCTGAAAGTGGACTGGAGAGTGATTGCTTAATGGGGGGAAGGAGGACTTTCTGAAGTGAAGAAGCATTTTAGAACTAGGCAGATATGATCATTGTCTGAAACTGTGGGTGCACTGTCACCAGAGTAGCCAGGTATGGTGGTGCACACACCTGTAATTATAGCACTCAGGAGGCTGAGGCAGGAAGACCACAAAAGTTGGAGGCTGGCCTGGGCTATATAGTGAATCCAAGTTCGGCCTGAACTACATAGCAAGACCCTATCTCTAGATAAATACCTTCAGATTACATACTTTAAAATTGTTCTTTCTGTGTCATATTAATTTTACCTAAAAAAGTGGTGGGGACAAAGGAATAGGTTCAAAATGTGCTAAAATGAATAAAGATTATTAACCAGTCTTACACGCTCTAATTTCCCAAATGTCTCCTTTAAAGAAAGCAACAGTAACTGGTATAGGTAGATTTGCCTTTTGGAAGATAAGTGCTACCTTAAGTAGTGTTTTTTTTAAAAAAAAGCCCTGATCCTTGCCTATTTCTGATTGGGCTACATCGGAGGTGAAGCTGGTGGCAATGTGCCAAGTAAACACTTCTAAGGAGAAGAATGTGAAATGCTGCGTGTTGGGAGCAGGGTTGCAGACCGGGACAGCAGGAGGGAGAGGATCCTGGAAGAACGAGATGGGAACATGATGTTTGATGCGGCTGGAGATACCAGGGGCACTGAAGAAACCTCTAGAACCAAAAACAAACCCAGCCCAAAATTTTGTAGGCAACATTTGTCTCCTCCGGCTGCTGAGCATCCATCGTTCCTTTTGAGGGCATACAAATTTCCTTTAAGGAAAATTCTTTTCTCCCACTGCTGTGTTCTGCCCACTGCCTCTGAAGCTGAAGGCCCCCATTCTTCCAGATACCTCGCGGCTGTGACACTGATTCTTATGTGGGGGAGGAAGCCTCCTGTGTAAAGAGCACATCCCTGAAGCAGCCTCCTGATTTTTCCCCTCTTCTCATGCTCAGTCCCCAGCCTCCTGTCCATTTGAGGCAGCAACAGCCTCTTCTCTTTTCTTCTTAATTTAAATCCACACTTTGTTGCTTTAATAAGAGTATCCTATCCAGGGGCCACTGAGATAGTTCAGCAAACTAAAGTGCCTGCTTAGGCAAGCGCAGGGACTGTGGTTCAATCCCCAGTACCACATGCCATGTCAGCCCTGCCCCCAGGGCGGCTGAGCCTGCCACAGAGACCATGCTTGGTGGCACACGCCTGTGATCCCAGTGCTGGGGAGGCTGAAAACAGGAGGATCACTGAGTCCAAGCTGCATGTGAGACACCGTAACAACCAAATACATTTTTAAAAAATATATATCCTATCTGATAGAAACCTAAAAGTAACAAGCAGCAGCTACCCATCCCAGAACTGATTTACTGGGCTATGAGGAATCCATCACAGATACTGTATCCTAAACACATACTGTGCCAGTTTGCTAGAGATAGAGAGAACCAAAGGGGAAAGCAGCTAACTCTGACTTTATCAGCGATCTACAAAATAGTTTGATCTCCAAACAAGGTGCCATGAGGAAGTCAGTTACCCACTGATTTAGGGCAAAGGCGAGCGTTAGTCAGCTCCATTTTCCAGCTCTTGAGAAGAGGCTACCAACCATCTGTCCTTTGCCATCTGCCCAGAGGCTCTGCATGTGCGTGCGGTTGTGAGTGGAGGGCGGTCCCTTACAGTCTTTGCTGTTGGCCAGTTCTGTTAATAAAGCCAGATGTTGCTCATAAATAGATTCAGAAGATAAAGACAGGCTGCCCTCGATTTTTTTTTTTTTTTTGTGATTTAGCTTGTTTCTTAGGAAAAAAACATTTATTAAGCCACAGCCCAACATTGGGTAAAATAGCATATGGATTGGTGAAGAAATGGATATTGTGCTTCCTTTCAGGGAGTTAAGAAGGAACAAAATATGCCCATCTACTTCAACTGTTCAGAGTAGCTTTTAAAACTACATATACAGCCAGCCAAATAGCTCAGTGGATTAAAGTGCCTGCAAGCAGGCGCAGAGGCTGGGGGTTCAATCCTTGGGCCTGCCATGCCAGGCATGCCGAAATGGCAATTGAGATGGGGCGTGGTGGCACACACCTGTCATCCCAGCTCTTGGGAGTGTGTAAACAGGCAGATCACTACGAGTCCCATCTAGTAGTGAGACACTGAACACCCTGTAGGCCCTTCCCTAAAATACAAAAAATAAAATAAAACTACATATAGAAATATATTCAAGTAAGTGTACTTTTGAGTACTTGGAAAACACAAAAAAGCTATACAGTTTTACCATAGAACCTATATGTGCTTTTAGATGGGACAAGTCAATATTGTAATGTCAGTTGCCCCAAAGGTAGTACATGTTTTGTATGTTTCCCATCAGAAATTCAAAAATTTTTGTGGCACTAAACAAGCTAATCTTCTAATTCACCTGGAAAATAAAGTAGCCAAGAATTTTTAAAAAAAGAATAGTGAAGGCACCCTGCAGTATCAGCGCTCCAAATATCCTGTGAAACTGTATTAATTAAAGCTGTGATGGGCTGGTGAGATGGCTCAGTGGTCTAAAGCACCTACTTAGAACAAGCTTAGCAAAGCACAGGGACCTCGGTTCAA
>NW_004524578.1:18676224-18681000 GCF_000260255.1 Octodon degus
ACGGCCTGGAGTCCAGCTGCCAGTGGAGTCCTTGCTCCCCTCTGAAAACTGTAGCTTGGCTTTTCCCATCTGTGTTTCTGTCAGCATACTGGTCTTCAGAGCCCCACCCAGAATCTCTCACTAAGCTATTTATAGCATTTTTAAGACTTGTTTAGCATCTCCAAGCCTTCCCATAAGCCAGTTCCAAAAGCTTAACATCTCAACAATGACCCTACTTCTCTGGTACCAAAATCTGCCATAGTCACTTCCTTTATTTTGGGGACAAAATACCCAATATCTGCATCTTAAAGGAGGAGTTCATTTTGGCTCAGGTTTTAATCCATAGTCAGCTGACTGCAGTGCAGAAGGGCCTGGCGAAGAGAGCTGCTCACAGCATGGTGGATGGGAAGCCGAGAAAATACAGAAAAGAGCCATGAAGGGAGATACAGCCTCCTCGGTCATACCCACAATAACCTACCACTTCTGACCAAACCTTGCTTCTTAAAAGCAAATGAAAAAAAAAAAAAAAAAAAAAAAGGGCTGGGGAGATGGCTCAGTGGAATAAGTGCTTCCCTGGCAAGCACAAGGGCCTGAGTTCAATCCCCGGTTCCACAAAAAAAAAAAAAAAAAAAAAAAAAAAAATGATACCTCCAAAATTTAGTCACCTTCCAAAGGTCCCATCTCTGAGCACATGACGATTTGGGAGACACTAGATCTAGGCCATAACAATAAGCATATTCAGGAGTTTGGTTTCTTGGTTCATTCCTCTCCCCATATGTACAGTTTGGGTCCAACTTTGAAGTGTGGGTCCCTTTATAGATAACAAAGATAAATGCTATATAGTATTCAGTTACCCCGTTGATGTAATGTTTTTAAGGTTTCTTTTTGTTACTTTCATAATCCACTCAACTCTTACAAATTCCTTAAACTGCTTTCCAAATGCCATCACTTCTGCACCTAGTGTTACATATTCTTCCAATTTTAAAATATTCTTTCCCCCCCTCCCCCCCCCCCCAGGAACTTGTCTGGGAAGTGGCTTAAGTGACAGTTGCACGTCTCTTAACTTTGTGTAATTTCTTTAATTACATCCACAAAAAGTAAATCAAAGAAGGGCCTCTGGGATCATCTGGCTTTGAGAAAAATGATAAGCATGGGTTGGCAAATAGGTTTAGGTAAATTATTAATAAGATACCACTGTGACACAGTACAGAGATGAAAGACTAATGTCCTCACTGTGCTATATTGTGTTATTCTACTTTATGTGGAGTGCACATCCAGGCCAACCATTGAGCTTGGGAGAAAAGCCATGGGCAAGAGACCAGTAGCAGTTTCAGTAAATGGATGATCACCTTGTACTATGGCTGTGACCTGTGGTCACTTAATTGTAGCCTGGGACACCTTCTTTTCCCAGTAATTTACTACTTTGTGTTTTTTTGCGTTTCCTACCCAAGCCTGGTGTCACTTGCATTTTCACAAACGATGGTTGTAGGGCAGGCCTTGTTCTTACTTAGGCACACGAGCCTTTATCCTTAATGAGCACAACAGTTACTTCCACTGCTCTGCCCTTCTAGCACATCGTGTGGGGGATGCATTGGTGCTCCCATGCACAAACCAGAAGACTTGTAGGCTCCTACATGAGTTTGCAGCCATTCCCAGTGTCGCCAAGAGCATTAGGTCCCAGTGATAGAGCAACAGCTACAGTGGTGGCCCATCTTGTCAAGGGTAGGGAAAGAAGTGAGCACTAAGTTTGATAATAATAAAGCTTACTTTGTCAGGTTAAAATGTGTTCAGAATGTATTACTTGCATTCTTTTTATGCCTATGGAAATAATCCATGTTGAATTACTTAACACCTTAAATTTAAAATCTCTAAGTATGTCCTGGTTGATTTCTGGAGCCAATCTGATATAGGCAGCATGTGTTAATGAGTGGAAAGGCAATGAATCATGGCATAAGTGGAAGATAATAATAATAAAAAATTTTTAAAACCCCTCATGCTTCATGTACAGAATGTGTCAGGAAAAAGCTTAAATAGGTCAAAAGCTTTGTCCAAAGAACATGGAGAAAATTGACCTCACTGCTCTTCTTTCTCAGATACATTCCACCGTTGATCTGGGGGAAAAGCGGACACATCCAGACAGCCTTGTATGGGAAGATGGGAAGGGTGAGGTCGCCACACCCTTACGGGCATCGGAAGTTCATCACCATGTCTGATGGAGCCACATCTACGTTTGACCTCTTCGAGCCCTTGGCTGAGCACTGTGTCGGAGGTGAGCTAGTTTAGGTCGCAGGAATCCCTCTCAGAGAAGGAGCAGTGGCCAGAGAGGAGCTGGTACAAATGCTTCTGCCACCTTCTGTCCCTTGGGCTGGCAGGCTGCTGAGATTCATCGCTCAGGAGCAACCTGCAAGGATTGGCTCCAGCATTGCTTGCCAGTGCTGAGGAAAGCTCTCCAGAAAACATTGCAGAATAGTTTTCAAATCCTCTTCTGAAACACTGGAGTGCAGTGTAATGGATGGGGCTGACCTTGGAGCTCAGGCCTCAAGGCCGAGGCCTCTGAGTCAATTTTGGTACCGGAGGCCAGACTGTTCTAAGCACTTGGTATCCACTGTTATTCCCTCAGAACCCTGTGAGATCAGTCTCTGCCATCCCCACTCTACTGAGGAGGAAAGTGAGGCTTGGAGAAGCAGTAGAGCCTGGCTTTTTTGCATTACAGAACATAAAACTTTTCAGATGCTCTATGCAACAGTTTCCTTGGACAAAGAGACTCATTAAGGTCATCTTTATCTTAGATAATAAACAACTCCTATTTCCATTGCTGTTGGAATTAGCATTGTTCTGTCAAATCTAGACAGTAGACATTCCTTACATAATGCTTCCTAACAGCCAAGTGTGGTGGCACACACCTGTAATCCCAGCACTCAGGAGGCTGGGGCAGGAGAATTGGTACAAGTTTGAAGCCAGCCTGGGCTACATAGTGAGTTCACGGTCAGCTTGAACTGCATAATGAGTCCCTGTCTCCAAAAAACCAAAAATGCTTCATAATGAGGATCTTTGAGCAAGAGGAATAAGGTACCAGCATCCTTTTGCATGCTATTCCTACTAGAAGCAAGCATATTCATAGGCATTTTTTTAAGAATGTGGTAATTATTTATGAATAAATTCCAGTAAATGTATTTTAAAAAAGTGTACTACAACCTTCAGTTATTTAAAGTATCTGGAGCTACTGAGCGGCCACTGACAGAAGTCCATGACCCCTCTGCCTGGAGGGCTCATCTACAGACCTTCACAAGGCTGCCTACTCCTTGTCGTTCAGCTCAGATGTCACCTCCTCAGAGAGTCCCGACTCCCCTACTGGGTGTTGTCTTCCCATAGACCCATCATGCCCCGTAGTTCCTCTTGGTCCCTGCTACTCCATAAAGTCCCACATACAGTCCTGCACCATCTCCCCAGTGGGATGCCAGGTCCAGAACAGTGGACTCCCAGTACACACCATGGCTGGCACAAGGACAGGAATAAGACAGCAGCTCACGTTCTGTTTAGAAACCTCATAGCTGTTCTTCAAACATTTATTTCTCCACCACATCCACTTCGTTGTTTCTTGTTCTCTCCCAGTGATGACACTTTTCTTTCTACTATAGTAGAAGAAGATTTAGCCTCATCAGTCTGCTACCCCCCCCCCCGCTTTTTTTTTATTTTTGTGTTCTTGAGACAGGGTCTCGCTATGCAGATCAAGCTGGCCTTTAGCTTATTTTATCGCCCAAGTTGGCCTCGAACTCACAGCCATCCAAGTGCGCCACCACGCCCAGCTACTTTTCTTATACCAGCACCAAAGGGCGAGTTGAAAGGATAAAGCACTGGCTCTTAGTTGCATTTGCTTGTCCGTTTCAGTCCAAAAAAAAAGGCTGGTGAAGATGATTCTGGGGAAGGCAGTATCTGTTTCCCTGAAATGCTCCAATCATATTTCTCTTTTTAAGACTTTTTTAACTACAGAAGCAATGTCCTTGTTCTAGAAAATTTAGATAATACAGAAACTTTTGAAAAGGAAGTAACACCCCCGCTGCACGCTGAGATGGCGAATGAGACTGGGCGTGGTGGCGCGCCTGTAATCCCAGCTCTGTAATCCCAGCTCTGTAATCCCAGCCTGTAATCCCAGCCGGGGAGGCTATAAACAGATGGATCACTACGAGTCCAATCTAGTACTGAGACCCTGGACATCCCGTAGACCCTTCCCTAATGAAAATGAAAAAAAAAAAAAGAAAAGGAAGTAATCACCTGTAATCCCATGATCCCACCACCCAGCATACAATTATTAACATCTTATAGTTCTAGCCATTAATTTCCAAAATTTGAATTGCTATATATTATATTATAAAAACCTAAATATCTTCAAAAACAGTTTCAATGACTGCTTAACACCATACCATAACACCATACTGCTGAATGCCAAATGGTGTTACCATAATCTAAATTTCTTCTCTTACTGGGCATTTAGCTCATTTATAATGTTTTGTCACTATGTATGATTATATTCTGCACACCCTTAAATATAAAATTTTAAACAAGATTCTGAGACTCTGAATTACTACATCAGTGTTTATAAAATGTTTAAGGCTCTGTATGCATTTTGTAGAATTATTCATTAAGCCACGTCTTCCTATTAACATTAAGAATTTTTCAATTGTTTTTATCTTAATTGAAAGGAAAATTATGAACTTAACATAAAAAGGGGATACAGATGAATGTCCATTTTGTATCTGTGTATTCAAAGTGGTTGGGATAGATATATAGTTACATTCT
>NW_004524578.1:18681907-18728211 GCF_000260255.1 Octodon degus
TATATCTGTTGGATCTAATTGTAAAATTTGGGGTTTATTTTTTATTTCATGTTTCTAATTTTTTCTAATTAATTTTCTAATAATTAATACAGAACACAGTTTTCAAAAGTATAAGCCTATGATGGATTAGAAGTTTTAAAAATAAACCCTTCCCCATAAAGAATTAGGGAAGCCTAAAATAGACAGCTCCAGCTGAAAGGGAATGAGGGAACGACATCTTTTCCAGCGAATTGAATGAAAGGGTGTGCATTAAGTTCCCTTCTCCTAGCCAGACGGGGTGGTGCAGCACTCAGGAGGCTGAGGCAGGAGGATCACCATGTTTTCAAGGCCTGCCTGGGCTACCTAGTGAGTTCAAGATCAGCCTGAACTATATAGCAAGACCTTTCTTAAACAAAACAAAACCTCAAAAATGAATACATAAGTTCCCTTCTCCAGGTGTCTAAAAGCCAGTGAAGTATGATTCTGTGTATTCATCATATGATAATGGTTGGTTACGTGAGGATCTCTTTCTCCACCCTGTAGATGATGTCACCATGGTCATCTGCCCTGGAATTGCCAACCACAGTGAGAAGCAGTACATCCGCACCTTCGTTGACTACGCGCAGAAGAATGGCTACCGGTGTGCTGTGCTGAACCACCTGGGCGCCCTGCCCAACATTGAGCTGACCTCGCCACGCATGTTCACCTATGGTAAACACGGGCCACATCCACGCAGAGGCCTCCCCTTTCTCTCCTTGCTTTAATATGTTGCTACTTCGTTTCTGTTTTCTTTATTTTTTTTTTTATTTTGACGTATTTAGTATAGGGTCTTTTTTTTTTTTTTATTTTGACGTATTTAGTATAGGGTCTCACTATGCAGATTGGACTCGTAGTGATCCACCTGTTTTCAGCCTCCCCGGCACTAGGATTATAGGCATGTGCCACCACACCTGGACTTGGTCCCTGGCTCATTCCTCCCCCCGGGGGTGAGGCTGGTGCAGCATGCAGGACCCAGGATCAATCCCTGGTCCTTGCACTTGCCAAAGCTGGTGCTTAGCCTGCTGAGCTATCTTGCCAGCCCTTGTTTCTTTTTTGAACTTAGAATTTATGCCTCTCCACAAGAGATGGTGAGACACACATTTAATACCAATACTAGGCATGTCCCATGCCACGCCTTACAACCACTCTGGAGTGGGGCCAGCACACCCACCCTGCTGAGAGAGGCAGTTGCTACAGCTCACAGAGAAAGAGCTCCCCAGGAGCCCTTAGCTAGTAGGTTCCAGAGCCGGCTGGGAGCCGGGTGGCTTGGGTGGCAGAACGTAGGCCCTCCCTGCTGTTCCATCCACACTCCTGAGGACTCCTGTGCCTAGAGTGTGAGGTGGCATGGAGTGTCAGTGGATCAGCAGCAGCTCCCTGGACCTTGAGGCTCCTGGGGGACAGGAATTGGCTCGCAGGCTTAGGCAAATGCCTCTAACTTCAGGGCGAGGCCTCTGTTAGCGCAGACTCTGGCTTCCGGACTGTTCATCTTTGATTCTTATGCAGCTCTCCTTTCACATTATATATGCACATGTAACAAATAAATGCACAGAATTATGTATCTGTGCACAAACATATGGGATGTTTATGACCAAATAAATTATGTTTTAATGGGAAACAACCAAAAATTACATCTATAATCTTACCATAACTATAATTTTCTGCTTCTTTATCTTCCTGTTCTGTCTTTATGTTTGTATATGTAGTTTTTTTTTTAGTTGCAGTCATACTATCTATCTATGGCATTTAAATAATTTTATAGTCATCAACATAAAATGCAAAGTCATTATATTTAATCATATTGACATCCACATTACTATTATTACTCTGTTATAATTTATATAACCATTCCTTTTTGTAAGACGTATAGGTTTTTTTTGTTTTTTTTTTTTTAAGTTTTCCAGCATTTTAAACAATGACTTAGAATATTTTTCAGGCTGGAGTGATAGCTTGGCAGCATTAGCACCTGCCTGGCAAGCACAGGGTCCCAAGTCTGATCCCCAGTACCACATGCCATGTGGGCCCCAGAACCCCAGGCATGCCGTGCTGGCTCCCAAATTGGAATGGGTGCCCATGCCTGTAATCCCAGCATTAGAGAGGCTGAGACAGGAGGGTCACTATGAGTCTGAACTGTGTAGCGAGACTCTATATCAAAAAAAGAATTTTTTTTTTCTCTTTAGTGAGTTCTTTGGAGTAAATTTCCTGAGGTGACTTGTTTTCATATGTTTGTACACATTGTCAGGTTGTCTCCTAGAAGGTCATTCCAGTTGACTCTGTCACTGGTAGTTCACAAGGGTGCCACGTCCTGCAGGGCAGGCACAGGAAGGTCGTGGGTAGGGAAGATTGAAGACACACAGCCACTTCATGCCAGGCACAGGACTGGGTACTCCAAGGCATTCTCTCCTCTGGGCTCGCTCCCACGCCTACAGACACCATTTACACTGGCTTCATTCACAGTTTGGTCTGCGATTCAAAGACAGAGGTGACTGTCTAGCTCACGGATGACACAGATGAGGATGTGGGAGGAAGAACTGGATCCAAAGGGCAGAAATAGTTAAAGTCAAACACAATGAAAACAGGGGGACCTAAGCATAAGGTCTTGAAGGTGGAGGTAAAGCTCCATCTTTACAAATAGGACAGGAAGGTGTGGCCTGGCCACAGGGCCACACAGAGGCTTGGGAGTGGTATTTAGCAGCAAGAGTAACAACAGCACAAGATAAGAAATGCCAGTAAGGGCACTGATATGTGCCAGCCTCGGTGCCCACGTCTGCATAATCTCTTTAACCTCACAGTGGCCAGGTGAAAGTCATTTCTGCTGAAAAGCTCAGGAAGAGACCATGTTTGGGCAAGGACATCACACCAGCCACGTCGAAGAGCTCAGATGGGGCCCTCGTCCAGCTGCCCTGGCCGCCAGGGCCCTCTCAGAGCTGGTGGCAAAGCTGTGCCTGAGGGGTCCGGGCCACACGGCCCCTGGGGTGCTATGGGTAGTAGTACAGGAGGCCAGTGGAAGGCATGCCAAATCCAGGGATCTGGAAGCAGGAGGAGCAGGGAGTGCGAGCTCTGTATGTGTGCATTGTTGGAAAGGGCACCCGCCAAGAGAGCAGCTCTGCACCAGGTCCCAGCCCTGCCCGCGACTGGCCATGTGGCCCGGAGCACGTTGCTCAAGTCCCCAGTTCTTCAGCTGCAGTAATTAAGTGTGTGTTACGAAGGTCTTGGTGGGCAGTGGACGTAGAATATTAGGTTTGTTCTTACATATCTGGAGGCTGTTAACGTCGGGGCGGGGTTAGCAGTGCTCCATGTAACCCAGATGATGAGCTGCGCAAGGGGAGACAGGCCTGTCGGTGATCAGCTCCAAAGCAGTGGAATGAGTGCACAACCAGGGCCAGTGCGGAGTCGCGCCTCATCCGCGCTGGTGAGCTGGCAGACTTACCAGATCACAAAGACTGGGCGCTCCTGGCCAGGACACTGGGCTCTGGGGAGGACAAGCCAAGCAGAAAGGTAGCGCGCTCCATTCCCATCAAGAACATGCATGGTGTAAGCCAAGCGTGGCACTGCCTGCCTGTATTCCCAGTACTCTGGGAGGCTGAGGCAGGAGGATGACAACTTCAAGCCTGGCCTAGCCATCTTAATGATTAGCGAGACTCTCTCAAAACTAAAAAAAAAAAAAAAAAATTTTTTTTTTGTATTTTAGGGAAGGGTCTACAGGGTGTTCAGGGTCTCACTACTAAATCAGACTCAGTGATCTGCCTATTTACAGCCTCCCAAGAGCTGAGATTACAGGCGCACACCACCACACCCAGTCTCAATTGCCATCTCAGTGTGCCCCGGGGGTAGGGCTGGCACGGCAGGTCTCAGGCTTGAACACCCAGCCCCTGCGCCTGTTTGCAAGCCCTTTAATCTGCTGAGCTATTTGACTGGCCCTTCAAAACTAAAATTTAAAAGGGCTGGAGGTACATACAGCTTACTGCAAAGGCCCCAGCTTCAATCCCCAATACCACCAGAATAAATAACAACAACAATCGTAATAGCATCAGGCATTTGGACCAGTGTGTTAAATCTGAGCATGAAAGAAATCTATGGGGAGGGACTGGTGAGATGGCTCAGTGGTCTAAAACACCTACTTAGAACAAAGAACAAGCTTAGCAAAGCACAGGGACCGCGGTTCAATCCCCCAGCACCACATGCCAGCCAGCCCCGCCCCCTGGTGGGCTGAGCTGGCCACACACACACACACACACACACACACACACACACACACACAATCTATGGGGAAGAGGTAGGTTCATGTAGGAAAAGCTTTAGCCCCAAATTTGAAAAAGTAATTTCTCTATGTTCTTTTTTGTTTTTGTTTTTGTTGTCACATTTTGTTTCCTTGGAATTTTAGAAGTAAATTCCTATAGTTAGTAAATTCCTAAGTGCAGTATTTTTCCAGAAAGACAGCTGACCTGGAAGAGAGGAGTGATTTCTTCTAGCCATGTCATTTAGCTTATAGCCCATCTCACTTCTTCTGTAAACAGCCCTTTTTGTTGTCCCCTCTCAAGGATTATTTTAAAGCAAGTCCCAATCAGCCGATCATCTCATCTGAAACTATTTGTGTGTATTGCTGTGATATTCAGACTCCTTGTAAACTGCTTTAATTTGTTTGAGACAAAACGAAGTGCCACATTCTGGGTGGCTTATACAACAGAAATGTTATTTTCTCACATTTAGGGAGTTAGGAGTCTGAGATGAAGATGTTAGCCAGCGTGGGTTCTTTTCAGACCTCTCCCCTTGGCTCGTAGATGGCCGTGGTGTTACGGTTTCTTCAGAGTGTGGTCCTGTCCTGTGTCTCTGCCACCTAATCAGTCCTTAAAGGACCCAACAACCCTGGATGGGAGTTCACCTTGACCCCTCCATTTTAACTTAATTACATCTTTAAAAGCCGTGCTCCAAGTACAATGACAGTCTAAGTGAGGTACTAGGGTTGAGACTTCAATATATGAACATTGGAGGACACTGTTCAACCCATAACCTAAACATAAGCACAATAGTATCGTCACAATTAAAGCAGTACATCTCAGTGCAGCTTAGTTCCCATATCTTAGTTTCTTTTTAATTATAGTTCATTCAATCCAGGATCCAAATTGGGTCCAAATACTGCAGTTAGCTAATAGGTTCTTTAGGCCTCCTTTAAGCCTCTTTCCCTCACTTTCATCAGGCCCCCCACCAACTCAGCCTCCTCCATGTAGGGTGACCCGGCCTCAGCACACCCTAGAACCCACGAATCTGACGGCCTGATCCCATTCTGAGCACCAGCCCTGGCAAGCACGAGACTCCAGGGCCTGCTGGGCTCAGGTCTGCCTGAATTCTGTTTCATCGGCCTCTGTGACCTTCACTTGGCTTCTCCCTGTCATTTGGGTCTCAACCAAGATGTCACTTTCTCCTTTTCCCATACAGTGTGGCTGGCCTTCCTGCACCCCATGTCATTCCCCACCTAATCCCATCTTGACATTCTTCAGGGCACTTAAGATTTGAAGGTGCACATTTATTTTCATAATACCTGTTCACAGCTACTGCCTGTCTCTCCATCCCCTGCTCTCCGTAAGAGCAGGTGGTCCCTCCTGTGGCTCTGGAGTGCCCAGCATCCAGCTCAGCCCATAAGAAAGCCTCTCTCCATCAGAGACCGCTGGCTGCTGCCCAAAGGAGCCCCCAGGTGACAGACATGAAAGGGCATATGCACGTAAGGAGACACTTTCTACCCCGCTCCAGTCTCTCCTTCTGAGAAATTTATGAAAGCTCTTTTCCTACTTATCAGACTGTTTCCAGCCACACACGCACTAATCCTTTGTTTCCGGTCACCTTTGCTAATATGATTAGAAATGGTTGGGAAGAGGTCCTCCTTGTGCAGAACAAATCACCTAAGTGGGTAGTGTCGCATTCTTAGAACTCTTAGTACCGCCTTGAAAAGATAAATTCAATGAAGCAACGTCCTTGAAGACACTCCTGAGTGTCAGGCATGGACTGAGCTCTATGTATGTCACTTCACTTGATCCTTACTGCCTGAGGACTGGTGTTATGTCCCCACTTCACGGCTTAGGAACGTGAAGTACTTTGCTTGGACTCATGTGACTTAAGCAGCAGAGCCACCAATCAAACTGTGGTTTTTACCCCAGCTCAACTGCTGTGGTTAATAGTGTTCATTTCCTATTCAGGATACTAAAATATAGAGGAGCAGAAGGATATGTGAGCGTGCAGAAAGATTTTTTTTTCCTACTTTGGTGGTAGGAGGCACTACGTTTTTATTGATAGCTGTCATTTCCATGACATTTGCTGTGGGTCAGGCACTCTCCTGAGTACTTTAGATGGCATATTAAATCAGTCACCCCCTTTCTACAGATGAAGAAACTGAGGCCTCCCGAAGTTGAATAACTTCTTCCACATCAAAGAACATAAAGTGGATGTGTAAGTGACAGAGGAGACAAACCCCAGGCAATCTCATCATTTATGCGAGTCCCACTCCTCTTCAAAGGAAACAGGAAGGAGCTCTCAGACAAGTACTTCGTTTATTTGCTTTTGTTTTTTGAGACAGAGTGTCACTGTATAGTTCAGGCTGGGCTTGAACTCACTGTGTAATCCAGGTTGGCCTCAAACTTGCAACAATTCTCCTACCCCAGCCTCCCCAGTGTATGCCGTCATGCCCTGCTTAAGTACATTTTAGGCTGAGAGCAAGAACATCCAAGAGCCTCTCAGAGCCACAGAAACAGGCCAGGTGGTTTTGGTCTCTGATCCTCCAGATACTCATGGGCCAGCACCTGTAATGAAAAGACAGATGCAAGTTAAGTCCCAGCCTTAGGAAGAATAGCTCAGCAACACCCTAGCGTTGATGTTCAGAGCAGATTGTCGCTGGATAAGATCCATCAGCCCGGGAACAAGCAGAAAGCCAGAACTTCCAGGTATCCGCCAGCTAGTTTGGATGGGGTGGGGGTGCACCGCCTCAATCAATCGAAACCCAGTGAGGTCTATCTAGAGTATTCACCAGGAGGCTGAGGCAGATGAACTGTGGTGAGTTTGAGGCCAGCCTGGGCTAAATAGTGAGACCATATCTCAAAAAAAAAAAAAAAAAAAAGTATTTGCCAATGGCACCCTTCTCAGGGGACATGGACTGGATCTCAGTCTCTAAGGACTGTGTTACTGTTTGTTAACATCCTGCCTTTGGAACACCACTTAGGGAGGATCTGCTCAGGAAAGGCCTGTGCAATGCAGAACAAAAGCCTGTGCTTTGGGGGCCAGTAGATAGGGGCTGAGAACCTGGGAAAAGAGATGAGGCAGACTGCTGGGAAGATAGGCAGGAAGATAAAGCTGTACCCGCAAGAACCAGAAAATGATGATGACTAGTGGTCCTGCGCTCTAACGTTATGTTTTCTGTGAGCCAGCTTAGAGGAGAAAAGGCAGTGGTTTACTTGAACAGTTACATGACCTTGCTCCACGTCAGCCTCCCCAATGACCTCAAGGGAATGGGTGAACTCTGCAGGGACCAATTGGAGATGCTGTTTTTGTTAAAAGGAAAATTCTTTGGGCTTCATTTTTATTTTTGTTTTTTGAGCTTGGTCTAGGTTATGGCTCTGTTGGCGGCCCTGTAGTTATTTTGAATGGCACAATGCTTGTTTTCTAGCTGAGTGACCTTCAGGATGTACCCCTCTGCCAGATCTGCTTGGGCCACACACTCCAGCTCAAAGCTACTGGAGTCAAATTTAGACTCTGCTCCCTCCTTTTGTCTTACCTTGTTTTGTTTCGTGGTGCTAGGGATTGAACCCCAGGCCACATTCATATGAGACAAATGCTGTACCACTGAGCTACACTCCTAACCCCGTGCTAACTATTCAAGCAGTGGCAAGCTTCTGCCAAAGTGGAAGTATGTGCTAAGATGAATAGCAGCACCCATGAAGATAGAATTTACCACACTGTGTTTTAATTTTCTTATTCAAAGACGATCTTACACTAGATCAAGCCAGGTGTCCATCAGTCCGTAACATGTGGAAGAGAAGGGAGATGGAGAAGTCCTAAAGATGCTTTTGAAGTGTATTTATTATAAAGAGCCTAAATCTTTAGTTGGAAGGCTGTCGCAGTAGACATGTAGGCTTACTCTTTATGACTTAATTGATTTTCTAACTCAGGCAGTGTTGGGAATGTGAGTGCTTTTGTCAGCAATACTGTAGGGGGCCAGTAATTCAGGAAGCATTCTGCTCCTTCTGTCTGTCTTTGGCTAAGTGCCTTGTACCCCGGCAGCTCAGTGTTGATGTTCACAGAAACTGTAGCTGGATGAAAGCCAGCAATCATAGCTGAAAGCCAGAATTTCCCAGCCGGTAATTACTCTGGCCTCTGGATCGCATCATTATATCTTGAAGTCCTATGACCAAGACATTAAAAAACAGGTGATAAAGAGTCTTATGAGTTTAATTTTGGTTCAGAAAGGGTAAGGAATCTAGGATTTTTTTACAAGTCTGTTCTACACCGGATGAAAGGCATTAAAATAACATGGCTTTGGCTGAGTTTCTTAGGACTACAAGGCTCCGAAGAACTTAGCATCTTTCTCCGACAAAGCACCAGTCTGAGGAATTTTGACATTGAAAACGGGTTCATGGGCCAGGGAGATAGCCTGGCAAGCACAAGGTCCTGAGTTCCATCACCAGTAGTACAAAGAAAAGAAAAGGAAGAAAGAGGGAACAAAAGGAAAGGAAAAGAAAAAGGGTTTGAATGATTTAAACTGATTTTTCTTGTAGGTTTGACTTGTGTGAAATAGGCTCTTATCTCAAAACTCTTGACTTTCTGGCTTTAGATGTGATGCTGGGAGGAAGTTCTTGAAACCATAGCGTTGCATTTTGATGCTCAGGAGAAGCTCTTTATTGTCCAGTCCAGAATGCTTGAGGTTTTTGTCTTGTAAAATGGATTTTGGAATCTCAAGGTAAGATCACAGAACATTGCCTTGTTTAGAGATCCATGATTTAGTCTTGCAAAGGAAAGAGGACCTGTGCCTGGAGTGACAGTGTGATTTAGCATCCCAGCCAGGACATTTTGCAAGTAAAAGGGGACAGAAGAACACATCAGAACCACAGACAAACTCCAGGACCATCTCAGACTAATGCGGATGTGTGGCCTCCCGCTCCACACACACTGTGGAGACCACCCAGGACCCAAGACACCTCTCCATTAGGAGTTGCAGACTTGTTTCCAAGTTGACAATTACAAATTGCATTCCCTTGGCATTAAACAGTCATTTCTTATAATAGCAGAAGGCATCATGGGAAGGGAGGAAGAAGAGAAGGGTCAAGGAAGAGAGTCTGAAAGTGAAGGCAGTGAATTTGCGAGAGAGTGGACATGTTAGGGCGATGCCTGACGAGACTGCTGAGAATGTGGCAGGGCATCTTATCTGGAGCAGGACTGGAGGAGTAGAGTCTAGCTTTCAGGATGAGACCAAATGCTTGCTCCAGCTATCAAGGGCACCTTATCCCCAGGGAAAGAAGGCTAAAGTGCTCATTTTGTTTCAGCTCTAAGAACAGGAGGAACTTGTATGCCGGGCAGAGGCACTCTCCCTTGATTTCTACAGCTGTTTTCTTCCTGAGTGACTCAGCTTAGCAGTAGCTTCCCCTCAGCTTTAAGAAATGATTTACCTATTTTTACCATGAAGTGACAGGAGCTGCTGGATACACCCTCCCCTGCCAGCCTGCAGCCCACCGGCCCTCAAGCTATGGTATTAGCCCACCCATAGTGTGTACTTGTTTCTTGCTCTCTGCATGGCCACGCTGGCCAGCACTGTGTGCTTTCGTCGCTTGTGATTCAGACTTCCTTCCTGTCCACCTTAGCGTTGTGAGGCACACCCACCAAGTGCCAGGCCCAGGCCGTGCGTGGTGGAGAATCCAGAGATGACTCAAGAGTTTCCGTGAACAAGGAACACCACGTCTCTGGGCCCTGTATTTCAGTATACTTAGTCATGCTAACGCCACTTAGGAAAAATGGCTTTTGAAAATGGTAGTTTAGTGCAGGTTTTTGCGTTGTCTTTCTTTGGGGGAAAGAGCTTGAAGAAAAAGGCAGGGGATTTCTCCTGATCTTAACAGGTTGACTTCCCAAGACAGCCCTGTCCCCATCTCACCAGGGTCAGGCTAGTGTCTCGCATATCATCTTGCCTTTGAAAAGCTGCAGCAAGATTAGCTATCTAATCTTGTTATTGGTGCTAATCCCAGGAAGATTAAATACTAGAACCTCATTTAAATCCCCTAATCTTAAAAAAAACAGATTATTGTAGTATTTAGTTGAACTGGGGGGCGGGTCAAAGACACAGAGTGTTGGTCTCTGACCCCAGGTGGTAATCCCAGGAGACCCAGCACCACCCTGGAACTAGGCAGGCACACCTAGGTTTGCCCTTCCCTTAGCTGGGGACAGGTGGCAACTCTTTGCATAAAACCCAACAGTTTGTCCAGCAGCAGGCAGGGCTGGCCTTTTCTCCAGATCAAATGTTTTTAGATTTAATTAAGTGGAGACTCCCAAAGTGCCTCCACACAATTAGCTGTAATTGCTCCTCAGTGGTGTAGCAAATCCAAGTTTTGTAACAGCCCCAGTGACATCTGAACATCTGCTCCAGGTCTCAAGTAATCAGTGTGTGACTGGAGTACAGATAGATGGATGGGTCCAGCAGGAATCAGATGAGGAGAAAGTGAGACCTAATACTTAAACAGTAAACCCCCAAAGTACTGTTACTTGTGTAGATTTGTGGTACAAGGCAAGGGATGTGGGTTTCCAGGTTAGACATGAATCCAAAGTCCCGCATTCTAGCTGGCTCACTTGAAAGAAAGGCAAGTGGCTTCCTGTCTTTCTGTCTGCTTCCTGGTCCAAGTCAAAGTTCCTAGTAGAGAGCCTGGAGTACAGTGCATCCATTCATGTCGGTGACAGGGCTGAGTGTCCACTGAGCAGCTGGCCTCACAGGTCCACTGGGAAGCAAGAACAAGAGCATCTTTATCTGTGGAGTTTGTAATCTAATAGAAGCTCCTTTGATGTTAGAGCAAACTGTAAAGATGATTAGTAATCAGTGAAGGGATGGCGACATTAGGCAGAAACTCAAAGAAATGGTGGCCAAGTGAGGATTTAAATTTTTTGTTGGTACTATTTTAGGAGGGTAATGCTAGATTTTTTTTACCTCATTGTATAATTATTGGTCTGGATTTTTTTTTGAAAATTGAAAATTTTTATTTCTATGATAATTGAAAGGGTTTTTTTGAAATACATTCAACCCACCCCAAGGTGCAATGAATAAAGCAAAGTCTGTTCCCCACTAGACCTACCCTCAGAAAGTCAATGTTGGCCACAGTTTTCTGGCTAGTCCTCAATCAGGTGTGTGCATCTATGTAATCCCTCTCACAGCCAGGTACACACATGAGACGGTGCCATCCTACAGCTCTATCCCTTGGCTTTGCCCCTCTGTGACGTGGCTTGGGTGTTCCACGTCAGCAGACAGGAGTACAGCGCTGCCTAGTTTGACTAGTCCCAGTTAAATAGAGATGTGGGTGGTTTCCTAACTGCACTGTGGGGAACATTCTTGTGCATACATCTCTGTACACACGTACAAATATATCACAGTATAAAGTCATCCAAAGCGGAATTGCTGTGGACTGAAGTGCCTGCTTAGGCCGGCGCAGGGAGTAGGGTGAGAGAGAGACTGAGATGATGGCTGAGACTAGGCGTGGTGGCACGCACCTGTAAGTCCACCGCGTGGGAGGCTGAAAAAACAGGAGGATCACTAGGAGTCCAATCTGTAGTGAGACCCTACAGACCCTGTTCTAAATACATTTTTTTTAAAAATGGAATTTCTGGACCAAAGAATTTTTTTAAAATCAGTATGTGTTGTTATATTGCCCTCCAAGGCCTATCCCAGTGAGCGCACGCAGCAGTGAACAGATCTGAGGGCCAGGTGCCCCAATCTCTCGCATCCTGGATGTTGGCCAAGTTGCTGGTCCTCTCTAATGTAGACAATGAAAATTGATTTGTAATTGTCATTTCCATTTTTTTTTTCTTTCCCCTCCCTTTCCTTTTTGTCTTTCTTTGCCATGCTGTGGATGGAACCAAACACCTTCTGTGGGCTAGAGAGCACTCCATTGCTGAGCCAAATCCCCAGGCATTTCCTGGTGTCTTTTCCAGACAAGGTCTTACCACTCTGGCTTCCAACTTAGCAGTCTTTCTGCCTCAGCCTCCCAAGTAATGGGATTACAGCCATGTACTACAGCACCCATCTGAATTTCCTTATCTATGAATACCATGAGAATTTTTAAATTTTCTCTTTAAAAAAAAAAAGAGAAGCAGAAAATTGAGGATTTCACCCACATTTGCTGTCAACTAGGATAGTGGTTCTCAAAGCAAGGTCCTTGGACCAATAGCATTGACATCGCCTGAGGAACAGTAGACATACGAACTCTGAGCACCCCCGGACCCACTGAATCAAAGCCTCTGGGGCCCTGCAAGCCCTCTGCATGGTCCCCTCCTCCAGAGCTCCTGACTGGGCAATTCTGCAGTGGGACTGAGGATGTGCAATTTTGAACTGTTGTCAAGAAAATGTGACGCTGATGAGAACCATTCTAGGGACCACACGTGGAAGACCACTGTGCCAGAACGTCATCTTACAGTGAGATTTCACTCACGTGGCTTTTCTGGCTCACTCTTTTCAAGAAATATTAGCAGAAAGCAGTTGTAGAAATTTAAAGTTTGTTTGTTTGTTTGTTTGGTGTTGGATGGATCTGGAGGAGGTGCCTGGTTACATGGCACAGGGACTGGGCCCCTTGCAGAAAACTTGCTCTGAGGAAATTTTCAGAAAGAGGCCACCAGGCTAAGAGCTCTGCTTAGGATGCTTCCAGAAGACTGAGCAGCACCCCCATCTGTGGAAGCCACTTACTGCAAGTAGAAAGGGCTGGGAATCTAGAGATGGTCCTGAGAGGAAAGAGACAGGGCCTTAGAAAATACTTTTTCATACTCGTCTGAACTGGCTTCACACTGGAATCACGTGGGGATCCCCTAGAAGAACCCGGACCCAGATCCCACACTGACTTCCATAGTCTGGGCAAGGCCAGGCACGAGTGGCTAGTGCTATACAAGATCCCCAGGTTGGAGAACATCTCTGTGGAGGGCAATCTAGAAATTTAGATTGGCATTTTCAAGTATTAAGCTTCAAGTTCTTATTTAAGTGATGTTTTAAATCATAATAAAATACATATAATGTAAGATTTTCCACCTTAACCACTTAGGAGTGTGCAATCCAGTAGTCGGAAGTACACTGACATTGCTGTGTCGCCAGTCTCCAAAGCTCTTCACCTAACAAAAGTGAAACTCTGTACGCACTGCACAACTTAATTTCCCTCTTCCCTCAGGCCCGGGCAACTACCATTTTACTTTCTATTTCTGAATTTGACATTCACAGGTAGAATTAAATAGTCTTGTCTTTTTATAACTGGTATATTTCATCTATCATAATGGCCTCAAGGCTCAACCGTGCCGTCCCATGTGTCCGAATTTCCCCCCTTTCTAAAGGTAAGTGCTGTTCTTTCAAGTGACACTGTTCTGTTCATCCATTCGCCTACTAACAGACGTGTGGTTGCTTACGCCTTGTAGCTGTTACTAATGATGCTGCTGTGCATATAGGTTTACATAAAGTATATTTTTAAAGGAAGAAAGAAACGCTTCCTATATTCTGGACTCTGATCTAAGCCATTTATGTATTTACCTTACTCAGTTCTCTGAATAACTCTGAGGTGTTTACTATCATTGCCTCCATTTGACAGATAAGGGAACAGATCCAGAGTTTGGTAATTTTCCAGAGTTCTCTCAAGATAAAAGGTCATCCAGGGTATTTGTTGAAAGTGCCCATACCTGGGCCCCATCCTGTTTCTGTGGTGATGGCCCTCACACCTGGAGTTCATTGTCATCAGAGGGAGGTTGGGAGCAAGGGGACTGCTCGGTGAACCAGGAAACCTTCACTGAGCCGCGAGGCTGGGCTGCTTCTTGAGGACCTGTATGTAGGATTCCGTGGCCTGAGGGAGGTGAACAGACTCTAATGGCATTTTTGACTTTGCATTTGTGGTGAAGCTGAGCATCTGTGATCCCCGCTGAGTGCATTTGGAGCCCCCTTCTTTACATCACAGCTCCTACCTGAAAGCCAACATTGACTGGAGCTACATATACCTCCCATTGCTGCCTTTTTTAGAAAGAGGAGCTGAGATGAATCTGACCTAGTTGGGATGAAAGTCTGGCCTTTGAATTCCTTGGTTAAGAGGTTAGGGTTCCCTTTGGACCAACTCTTTGTTCCTTCAGCAGCCTGCCCCAAGCATCCACTCAGTTCCTCGTCTTTATTGAAGACCTGAACACTGCCCGGCCTCTGCTAGACCCAGGAGGAGCAGGTGGGAGAGCGGGTCCCCAGGATCTCCCAGCACAGAGAGCATGCTTCCATCTCAGGTGGTGCCTGGGCCTTGCCATGTTGGGAGGGAGCCGCCTTTGGCTCCTGGTTTTCTTAGTCTTATGCATCCTTTGCCACCTTCCAAGTCACAGGAGTTCCCAAGGCTTTCAGATTGTGATCAGGACTCCAAGTAGA
The DNA here is from genome assembly GCF_000260255.1 of Octodon degus. Classification (NCBI taxonomy): domain Eukaryota; kingdom Metazoa; phylum Chordata; class Mammalia; order Rodentia; family Octodontidae; genus Octodon; species Octodon degus. The sequence continues at coordinate 18,696,525 of NW_004524578.1, forward strand.
GGGGTTGTTGTCAGGAAAGAAGCCTGTGGGCCTCCAGACGTACTGACATTCTGCATCTTCATGTGGATGTAGTAACCTGGTGTAAATATGTAAAAATTCACTGATGGCACATTTTTCTCTGTATATGTTATGCATCCCTAAAACTACAAATAGCTGGATATAGCTGCATATACCTATATTCTCAGTACTGAGGAGACTGGTACAAGAGTATCAACAAGAGTTCCAGGCCAACCTGGACTACATAGCAAGACCCTATTTCAAAAACATGCATTCATACATACCTAATACAGTAAGGCAGTTTTATGTGTATTGATACATATTAGTTTCCAAGACATATTTTAGAGGGATGGGGTAAGATACTAAACAATGTACATCCTTTCTCTGGCATTAAAAAAAAAAGAGTATAAAAAACTTTTTACCATATTTTTTATGCCATTTGAATTTTGTACTGTGTACATAGGTTACATACTCCAAAACATGTTTTATCCAGGTTCCTGGGCCTGGCCCCTGGCTCGTGGAATCCGCCCCTCAGGGGTGAGGCCATCTCACACTGTCCTGCTGGTCCATGCAGCCATCCCAGCCTGGTCTGTGTCACTGCAAAAGGAACACAGGTGTCAGGAGCTTGGCTGCAAGGATTGTGTCATCTCAGGCTTACTGGCTAGGGAGCGAGCTGTTCCATTCTATTAGAGCTGTCAGCACCACTGAACTGGTGTCCAGGTCCCAACTCACATTTCCATGTAAAATCCATGCTCTTAATAAAAGGTGGGGGCGGGTCTGGGGAGATAGCTCAATGGTCTAAGCGCCTGCCTGGCAAGTACAAAGTCCAGAGTTTGATCCCCAGTACCACATTCCATGCCAGCCCCAAAACCAAGTGTGGTGGCACACACCTACAATGCAAGTGCTGGGGAAGTTGCGACAGGAGGATCACTACTACTCTGAGCTGCATAACAAACCCTGTATAAAAACCGAGCAAACAGTCCATGCTTTTCCCCCTCTGGTCTACACCTCTTGCCAACATCCCTTGCTTTTCCTGTTAGGTTTTACTCTACATTAGCTCCCTGTGCTCTGGGGTTGGAGCAGGAAGGATGCAATCATGCCCTCACCTGGATGTAGCCATCCGCCTCCTCCTCTTAGTGGAGCTCCTGAGACAGCACAGCTGCAACAGCTGCCTGCAGTGCACCAGCTGAGATCCTCCCTCCTAGGCTAACGCAGCCCAGAGAGCGCTCCTCCGAGTACTTCTGAATGGCTCTGCTCCCTGGGCGCCCTGTTCCTACATCACCAAGAACACTGTACCCTAAGCCTGCAGGGCCTCCTGGCCATCCCTCTGGACTGAAGTTCATCTTCCCTTCTGTCCTAACAGTGACAAGAGGTTCCTGTAAATCACATCCACTTAGTACTTCTCTTGGTGCCATGAATCGTTGCACACTTGGGTATAGCGCCCCAACTTGTACCCCAAGGTTCTAATCCCAAAAGAGTTTGCTCTTGCTTTTATTTACATCTGTGAACACATGTGCTCATGCACACCCTAAATATATGGTTCAATGTCCGTGAATATCTGAGCAGATTTCTCCTGACGCACCTGTAAAGGAGCATTGTACATGTATTTGATGCAGTCTCTCCACCCATGGCTACTGCTGATTCCTGGTTTCCTGTAATACGGAGGCATCTGAGAACTTCTCTCTAGGCAAAGAGCAGTGTCTGTCTGTCTCTAGCTCTCAACACAGACACACACATACTCATATACATTTCTCTCTCATTGAATAGGGCAGCACCCACTTACTAACTCTCTGGCATACATTTTCTCCAGTATTTGTTGCCCCTGAAATGACTGAGTGATGTCACCCTTCGCTCACAGGCTGCACATGGGAATTCGGAGCCATGGTGAACTACATTAAGAAGACCTACCCCCTGACCCAGCTGGTCGTCGTGGGCTTCAGCCTGGGGGGTAACATCGTGTGCAAGTACTTGGGGGAGACCCAGGCGAACCAGGAAAAGGTCCTGTGCTGCGTCAGTGTGTGCCAGGGGTATAGCGCACTAAGGTGAGTCATTTCTACCACGCCCATGTGCTGTTTTCTTCCACTGGGTCCTCCAGTTAGTGTGTGTTTTAGCTCAAGGTCCCAACACACCAGACACGGGCCCAGGGAACACTATGGTAGACAGAGCATACATTTATGAGTCTTGTACTCACCTGGTGTTGCTTTGGAGTTATACACTGAGGTTGTCATGTCAGCTTGGTCTACACAGCTGCAATAGGACCAGGTCTGTAATGGGATCTGCCAAAGCCACCTTAACAGGTGCTGCTTCCCTAGGGAATCTCTGTGAGATGATTTAATCTATCCAAGTTTGGGAGTATGGCAGGACCATGGGCTCACTAGAAAACTCGGGACTGGTAAGCCAGGGTCTAAGCACAGGGCCTTGCAATCCAGTCCCTCTCAAGTCTCGGAGGCCTCTGAAGGGATCTGTGAAAGTCATTTAATCAGCAACTTCACCTTCAAGAACTCAGCCCTCATAGGCATCCCAGACCTCTTCACAGAGGAGCTGACCTCCTGAGGAAAGGTTTCTCCTCCCTTGGTCTCCGACCCACAGACTCCTGCAGGAGGAGTCCAAGTAAAGCATGGCATCTGCTGTGGCTCCCCTGTCACTGCTGTCCCAGATCTCTTGATTCACCATAACACATGCACACACACACACACACACACACACACACACACACACTTCTGGACTCTTCAGATACATCCACAGTTTTTCCTGTGTGCACTTCTGTATTAAAAATGGGTGTGGCCAGTTCTTATAGGCCTTGTGAAGAAATCCAGAGTCTCATGAGAAAGTAAAACAGAAAAAAACTTCTTTATTTATCCAGTCTAAGGCCAAACAGACTATATATAGATAATAAGACCTGTATCTTTCATGCCTTGGTTCAAGTGTATTGACATTTTCTGATGGATAGAAGCTATCTATAGAATGTCTAAAAATAAATATAGTACAGGCATTTGAAACCAACACAACCAAAAGGCAAACGTCAGTCTAGAAACCAGCCCCTGCCTACAAGGCTTAAAACTGGCCCAAAAAAGATGCTCTAAATATCCTCCGAGTTGGGGCTGAAGAGATAGCTTGGCAGCATAAGCTCAAGGTCCCAAGTTCAATCAGCGGTACCTCATGGTGTGCTGGCCCCAGACCCCTGAGCACACCGTGCTGGCCTCGGAACCAGGCATGACAGTGCACACCTGTAATCCCAGCTCTGGGGAGGCTGAGACGGGAGGATCACTAGGAGTCCAGGCTGCATAGCAAGACCTTACTACTAACACTGTTTATGTGGACCAAATGAGTTAATTTATATGAAGTACCAGAACAGTGCCTGGTACCTAAAATGTAACTGTTAATTATTATTTTTGTTGTTATTATTATTTACTATGAAATGAAGGACATGGGTTAGTTTGGTGCATTGCAATGTCCAGTCTGATGAACTGATGACTGTCTCATTTCATTAAGAATCACTTCAGGAATCTTATTAGAATACAAGTTCACTCTTGGAGGCCCTACCTCTGAGGACTCTGATTCATGCGGCCTGAGACCCAAGAATCTGCCTTTTGCACGCCCATCACAGTTGGCTTCTAATGCTCAACTGTTTTTCAGAGTCACTGGCTTGGGTAACCTCAGTGGTCTGTCCTGCCACAGTGTCCCAGGACTAGGCTAGCCCTGGTCCTCCAGTTGGAGACCTTCTTGTGGTTACTATGGTAAGCCAGTCAAAAGAAAAGACACGGTGCCCTTTCTTTTTTCTTTTTCTTTCTATCTCTTTGGTAAGAAAATATCTTTATTCCTAAGAGATACACTCTGAAGAGATGAAGGAGAAAGTATCATGATACAGTATCTGCAACTTTTAGTTTAGAAATGTATACACATACACACAACCATACATAGGGACATGCAACAAATGTGACAAAATGTTAACAGTTACTGTAAAACAACATACAGTGCCCTTTCTCGGCTTGACTTTCTAATCAAGTTGAGAAATGCTCAACTTGCAATTCATGTCCATATGAAACCAGAGATAAACAAAGTCCTGTCCTGCCCAGCCACTAGGGTAAGAGGTGAGCGAGGGCTGAGCCTCCTGAAGGTCTGGAGAACATGGTCTGGAAGAGCTCTGCTTCGCCTGACAGCTGGTCCAATTTTTAGCAGTCTATCACTCATTAAATGGATATCATTGGGGCCAGGGAGATGGCTCAGTAGAATAAGTGCTTCCCTGGCAAGCACAAGGACCTGAGTTCAATCCCCGGTTCTACCAAAAAAAAATGGATATCACCAGATTCCCTTTCTAAATCAACTGCTGTGAATGCTGACTCTGTGTTTAGAGAGCCCTGGACTTGATAAATAGGAGGATATAGGACAAGTTTGTTTTGCTTCTGTTCCCCACACACACACCTCAATGCACAAAATCTTAAAATGACAACCACTTCGTTTCATTTCGCCACAGGAGCACCATCTGCTGTTGGCAAGGGCACGCAGTCAGCACCATTAGCAAACTAAGGTGTTGCAGAACAGCGAAAGCCAAAAAGTTAGGAAACTAGAACCTGAGATGATGTGTGTTTGAAGGCATAGTTCACACAGCAGCCTCCTGAGGCCTTAAAGAGCTTCCTGTATGTGCGTACCTCTTGTCCATCAGCCCTCTCCAGGAAGGATGGGGAATTAACCTTTGGGCTGAGATCACATGGACACTTGTGGCCATTGAGAAACACCATAGTGCACTGCACTGATGCTTCCCTGGGCTCAGGTCCCCTCAGCCCGTTAACCAGATCTGCTGAATGAACTTAAACTAGTAGTATCACTTTTTTCTTCGGCCAACACCTGAGGGCCATGAGCCATTTCAATACTGGGGTGATAGCAGCCCGGCTTTGTCTGCGAGGCCTGGGACCTCATACTATTGGTAAATCCCTCCTAGCTGAGTCCAGAGAGCCCCTCTGCCCAGAGAGCCCTCCCTCTGACTTCTCACCCTTCAGCTTGCCTTCCCTGAACCTGCTGAAGGCTCCTGGGAACTCATCACCCGCTTACTCAACAAGGTCGGGCTCCCACATCAGCTCGCACTGCTCCATGTGCTGTGCCCTGAAGGGTGGGCGGTGGAGGACTCAAGCATCCTCATGACACAGCGTCTGCAGATTTGATGTTGGTCCTTCAGTAGGAACAGCCGCCAGCCAGCCCTGGGGATGTGTGTGGCCAGACAGCCTAACTCTGTTGTTTAGTTGATTAGCTCAAACCTCATTACAAAGAACCCCACATAATTATAAATCCATCCACTGAGTAGTGACCAGACACAGTGGAGAGGGAGATGCAGTGAAGCCAGGCTGGCTAGAGACTAATTCGGTCCCTGGTTCGTGCCATTAGATGTCCTCCTGGGTACCGTGCCCAGCCCAAAGCCAGGCTCAGGAACTCCCTGCCTGCACGCAGCTTACAGGAAGCATTATTGGTCTCCCTTCAGGTAAAATCAGTGTGTCTTTCCTAGGGAGGCCTCAAAAATCTTACAATGCTGAATTGGGAATACAGTAATTGTACAACAAAAAGCATTTTCTTGATAAATAAGAGTAGATGGTGCCTGGGGACCTCACCACACGTGACAACAGAGCAATTTCATAAAGCCTCACACCAGCAGACGTCAGTTAGCAATAGATGGCGCACTGAGTGGGTGCCGAGCAAATCAAGGAGTGTGCCTGGCTGGGAACATCTGTGTCACCTTCATGTCGCAGTGTTTCCACCAAGGCTTCTCACACCAGGCAAGAGCGAGGGCCGCTTCTCCGACACACCGTGTGCACATTCCCTCTTTTGCTTGTATTGGACCAATTCGGCAAAATGCGGGTGAGGGTGTGACAAGAGCGGTATTATCACCCAGGTGTATTTGGTGCCTTCCTCAAATCTGCGTTTATAGCTGCTGAGCTATGAAATCGCTTGGGATAATCAGTCATTTGTATGAGAGCCAAAAGAGTGGGGAAGCGGCCAAACGTAAGTAAAATTCGGTGGCAGAACTCCACCTGGAGAAACAGTTTAGTTTTTCTACCACCAGATGCTTTGCCCTCAGTGCTGTGAGAGTTTTGTTTTTTGTTTTTTTTTAATCAGAAAAATCCGAGGCTGTGTCTATACCCTTTGATTCCAATCCAGTGAGACTAGATGCAGGGTCAGTGGCCCAAAAAGAGTGCTGACTTTTTGCTGCACATGCTTAAAAATGCAGAGAGTAACACTGAACTTCAGGGTTTAGATGTAGTTCTCTGGTTATGGAACACATCCAGGTGAACAAAGCACCCTAGATGTGCCGCCGTACTATAGAGCTCATGGCTGCATTAACCCATCCATGAGCTCCCCCTGCCATATTGAAATGATCCTTACCGAAAAAGAACAAATCGTTCCTAAACCAGAGGAGGAAGCTGCACAGAAGGAAAAGTTATCCCAGGAGAAACTGAAGAAACAAAACCTATAGCATGGGAGTAAATTAAGCATGAAATAAATGCAAATAAAAGTAATGTTGAAGAGGCCAGGGAGATAGCTCAGTAGAATAAGCACTTACCTGGCAAGTGCAAGGTCCTGAGTTCAATCCCTGGTATCGCAAAAAAAAAAAAAAAGTAATGTTGTTTGCCATTATTAGTAAAAAACAAAAAACAAAAAAAAAACACTTCCAGTGAAAGCATACTGGCTATGGGGGTGTGCTCCTCTTCTTGGTGACTTTAGTGGCAGCATTACTTTTTAAGAGTTTCCCACCTCTCTGGAGGTATCTTTCCTGTGAGACCTATTGCAGTCTTTTCTGTCATTTTTGAAATCTGGCTTCCTACAAACAAGGGTTCCCTTGGGTTACACAAAGCCATCCCTCGCTGGGCTCCACACTTCCTCCTTGAGTCCTTCTGCTGGCAGCTACGTCAGGTGACCCGGGAGCAGCTCCTGCCCTCCCTTCTCTCATGGAGAACCCAGAAGCAAGTCAAGCACTTGGCCCCTGTGCCCATCTTGTGATTTGCATCACAGATGTAAGATCTGCTTCTCCCACCTGACCTGCCAGCTCTTACCCTGTTGTTTTTTGTGTGCTTTCCCCTGGGGCATTTGGGCACTACAAGTCTCTGCTTTCTTACCACATAGCTCTGTTGTGCTTCTCCTGAAAGGTAACCTTATTTTAAGTAGCCACGCAATCTCCATCATGGGGTCCTTTCCCTCTTGAGCAGTCTCCCAGACACCTCTGAGATCTTCCATACTGTCCTTGTGCCCCACCCATTGGCATATAGCCAGCGTGACTCTGATGTCCTTTGTCCCCTCCCCTCTCCAGAGTTCCTCACTCCCATGGTTCTCCTGCACCTGTCACACACGAGGTCTGTCTATCATGATACCCTGTGCCATCACAGCTTCTTTGGAGTGCTCTGCCCTTTCACCCTCCTCCAACCCTTCTTAATTGGGCCCCCTGGGTTCTGGGCAGATACTGCCATCCCCTGAGGTGCAGGGTTTTCTACCTTCTGGTCTCTTCCACCAAAGCCAGACTTGAGGCCATGCTCACCTTGTCTAGCTGACCAGCTCACCCCTCGCCATGCCTGCCCTGCCTGCAGAATCCTAGCTAGATTGGTTCTTAGGTAAATGGTGATGTACCAGTAAAGAATAGAGCACCAGCCTGAATTTGGGGGTTCCAGGTGGGACCTCCTGAAGTAATTCCAAAGGAGAGTCTGAGTCCAGTTTATTGAGTTAGATCTTTTATGGATAGGATAAAAGGAGGTTAGTGGGGCCTGATTGGGGGGTGGGTACATGAGGCTGGGGGAGCAAGAATGGCTGAGTGTCCATCAGAGCTTGGGTGTGGACTAAGCGATACTCTTAACTCCTCATGCCACTGTGGAGAGCCCCAAGTCCGATCCTCATGGCAGGTGGGCTGTTGTGTCCCTGCCAGGCATAGCACCATGGCTGCAAGACACCACACCACCCCACTAGCCACTGCTCCTATGGCCCTGTTCCTTCAGCGTCCTCAGGCAAATAATAAAAAAAGGCTGAAGGTTAGATCAGCAACTGAAGTCCTTTTTAGGCTTCCCTGTGCCAGCAGGTGCATGGAGGAAGCATTCGAGTGATAGCTGCAGCAGCCTCTGGCAGGCTCTGTGCCCAAGAGAGGCCGGGCAGGAAGAGGAGCGGGAGTGCTGTAAGGACATGGTTTCTCCTCCCAGAGGCTTGCACGCTGTGCATCAGAGCCCTGGTTCCAATGTCATTGGGGAGAACCTCACTGTCCCCATAGGTCCTGGGGGAACCTGTGTCCCATGTCCTCCCTCCATGCCAACCCTCTCCCCTCACTGTGGTTCTTCCAGGGCCCAGGAGACCTTCATGCAGTGGGACCAGTGCCGGCGCTTCTACAACTTCCTCATGGCTGACAACATGAAGAAGATCATCCTCTCGCACAGGTACCGCCCTCCCGACCCTCTAGGAGACACAGGCTCACAGTCACCGAGAGCCCGAAGCCCTGCTCTCCAGGGAAAAATGATGTGTGGCTCAGGTGCCTGCTGAGCGCACTGGTGACTTGGTCAGGAGCAAATCCATCCTAAGCTCCATTTGCCCATCTCCGTCTGCACTGGTAATTCCTAGTCAGTCGAGGCAGGAGGCCTCCTCTACCCCATTCCTTCCTTCCCCAGTAAGCAACTGAGCTGGCCTGTCCTTGCGAAGGGGACCTTCATCCTCAGGGTGCTTCTGTGCAGGGCATCAGGGTGGCCTTGGCCAGCCTTTGGCGTTCTGACAGGCCAGAGCAGAACACGAGCCTGCCAGAACCTCAAGCCACTGCGCATTCACCAACTTGTCCTGCGTGTCCCACGCTTCTGCTCCCACCTCAGCTGTGATTTCTATCGCTGTGCCTTTGCTACCACTGTGCTCCCGCCTCCTCCCACCAGCCTGGGTCCTGGGCAGCTCCTGAGCCTCCAGCCTCTCCTACACCCCTTGGTGCCCTTCTGTGCAGCTCTGCTCATCACCCAGCCCTTCTTATTTGTTGTGCATGCTTCGTCCAAAGGACTGAACCCAGGGCCTTCACCTTGAGCTACATCTGCAGCCCTTTTTAATTTGTATTTTGAGGCAGGGTCTTCCTTTTTTTTTTCTTTTTTCTTTTTTCTTTTTTTTTTTTTTTTTTGCAGTACTGAGGATTGAACTCAGGCCCTTGCACTTGTCAGACAAACGCTTATTCTACTGAACTATCTCCTCGGCCCCTTAAAGCTACTTGAGACAAGTAACTTTTTTTTTTTTTGCAGAACTGGGAATTGAACTCAGGCCCTTGCACTTGCCAGGGAAGCACTTATTCCACTGAGCCATCTCCCCAGCCCCTAAAGAATTTTTATTTTATTTTATTTATTTATTTATTATTTTTATTTTTTTGCAGAACCGGGGATTAAACTCAGGCCCTTGTGTTTGCCAGGCAAGGGCCTGGCTCCCACTGAGCCATCTCCCCAGTGACAGGGTCTTCCTAAGTTACTGAATTGGCCAGGCTGGGCTCAAACTGTGTCACTCTCAGTCCATTCCTGATTTTGTGGGGGTTTTTTTTCCAATTTTTATTTTTTATGCATACATGTGTATAGTGCATCATGATTATATTCCTCATGGCATAAGTACATGTGTGTACCACATTTTAACTCCTTTTTCATCCTTTCTCCTTTCCTTTTCTTCTGTTGGTCCTCTTCCCTTTTCCAAAGGCCCAATCTCCCTGTTTCATATTAGCTATCTTTCATTTTGCTCTTTATATTTTGGGTTTCTTTAAATAAGAGAAACCATGTGATATTTAAGCTTATGTGTCTGATTTATTTCATTTAACTTTGTGATTTTTTTTTTCCCCAGTACCAAGAATCAAACTCAGGACCTTGCACTTGCCAAGCAGGTGTTTATGCCAGTGAACTATCTCCTAGGCCCTTAACTTTATATTAAATTAGATCCAGAGCTGGAGAGATAGTTTGGCCGTCTAAGTGCCTGCCTGGCAAGCACAAGGATCAGGGATCAGTCCCCAGTACTGCATGCCATACCCACCCTGGAACCATGGGTGCTCCATGCTGGCCATTGAAACCAGGCATGGTGGGCCTGTAATCCCAGCACTGGGGAGGCTGAGACAGGAGGATCACTACAAGTCCCAAGTTGTGTAGCGAGACCTAGTACCAGATAGATAGATAGATAGATAGATAGATAGATAGATAGATAGATTCATTGATTTAAAAAAATAAAGTAGATCCACTTTCCTACTAATGACTCAAGTTTATCCTTGTATATGGCAGACTAGTCCTCATGGTGTATAAACATCACATTTTCTTTATCCATTCACCTGTTGATAGACATATAGTCCTCTTCTAAGATATAGCTATTATGAATTGTGCTGCTATAGAGAGCCTACAGAATGAGAGAAAAAAAAAATTCTATCTTATTCTTCAGAGGACTAAGTAATATGTAGAATACATGAACTGAAAAAAAATCAGACACTCCTCCCCAATAAAAGACCCAATCAAAACTGGGTAACTGGGGGCCGGGAAGATAGCTCAGTAGAAGAAGCATTTGCTTGGCAAGCGCAAGGGCCTGAGTTCAATCCCTGATTCTGGGGAAAAAAAAAAAAAAAAAAAACTAGGTAACTGAGCTGGGTGTGATGGTGCACACCTGTAATCCCAGCACTTGGGAGGATGAGGGAGGAGGATTGTCACAAGTTCAAGGCCAGCCTAAGCTATGTATCAGGACCCTGTCTAAAAAAAGAAAAGCTGAAGTGAGCGGCCGTCCTTTGAGGCCCCTCTCGGATCTCCTCCACCACCGCCAGGCTGCTTCTCCGCGGCTCCCTCTGTGTGACTCCCACATCTTGGGAGTCCGTGCAGGGTTTGGGCGTGTTTTGGTTTCTCCAGTCTGGAGCATTCACAGGATACACTCCCTTAGGAAAGGAAGTCTGACTAAATCATCAGTTGTTTTTGGTTTTATTTTTATTTTTTATTGAGACTGGCTTTCAACTCCTGGGCTCAAACCACTTCCTGCCGCCCCAGCAGCTGGGACTATAGGCGTGTGCCACCACACCCGACTCTTAGTCTCTTTTTGTCAATGATTCAAAGAGTGTGTGGTACCGCCCAGCCCAGCACACACCCCAGCTGAGGCTTCCTGTGGGTGGGGTCATGGGCACCTGAGTAAGGCCGGTATTCACAGCTTCTCCAGCTGTCATCTAGAGGCAGCACGTGTTACACACAGATTTTCCATGGTGGCCTGTGTACCTGTAATCCTAACTATCCAGGAGGCTGAGGCAGCCTTGTGCCTAGGAGTTAGAGGCCAACCCAGGCCACATAGCAATACCACATCTCTTCAAATACAAAAAACTATGTGAGGGGCCAGGGAGATGGTCCAGTAGAATAAGCGCTTCCCTGACAAGCACAAGGGCCTGAATTCAATCCCCGCTTCCACCAAAAAAAGAAAAAGAACTCTAAACTACTGGGGCCGCTGGGGAGATAACTCAATAGAATAAGCACTTCCCTGGCAAGCGCAAGGGCCTAAATTCAATCCCGGGTTCTGAAAAAAAAAAAAAAAAAAAGACACTATGTGCATGCTTCTGAGTTCAATTCCCAGTACCAAAAACAAAACAAAAAATTAACCCTGCACCTGTTGCCCAAATGCTAACGGGTTAACTACTGTCTTTCTCCTTGAGCAGCAGCAACAATTCATAAAAAAAAAAAAAGGGCGTTTCCACTAGGGAGAGGGGATGTTCACCAACACCAGTATAAAGGGGGCTCCCCACCCCAGGTTTGGACCACTGCCCACGGCCTTCCACAGTGCAAGTCCTGAGGCCTCCCCTGTGTAACATTCCCCCAGCCTGCGGCCCAGCCTTTAGTTTGTCTGGAAGTCCCTGGGAAGGAAAGTAAGGTCGAGGGGCTCGTCTTGCTGCAGTCACCCAGGACACAGATAATTGTTCTACAGGCTGAAAGGCTCTGTTTTCAGGTCCCTTGCAGGCTGGGTCCCTCAGGATAGGACTGTCCCTGGCTTGCCATTGGTCCAGGTCCTGCTGCTGTGGCCTCTCCTCCACCAGTGATTGAGTCATTTTTTGCTTCTGTGTCTCACACTAGGCAAGCTCTCTTTGGAGACCACGTTAAGAAACCCCAGAGCCTGGAGGACACGGACTTGAGCAGACTCTACACTGCAACATCCCTGACACAGATCGATGACAATGTGATGAGGTGGGTGCCTGCAGACAGGCCAGCTCTGCCTAGCACAGCCCATCTTTGTGACAGGGCCTCCCCACCCCCTTGAATAAGTGTCCTGCTGGGCGTGGTGGCACACGCCTGGAATCCCAGCACTTGAGAGGCTGAGGCAGAAGGATCACTGAGTGTGTGAGGCCTGCCTAAGCTGTGTAGCAAGCGTGAGGCCAGGCTGGGCTACGCAGTGAGCTCAAGGCCAGCCCAAACTACAAAGCAAGATTCTGTCTCAAAAAAAGTGTCTGGTGTCTAAACACAGATTTTCACAGAAAAATCCTAACATCTTGGAAATAGCGAGAGGAACTGACCACACATCTTGCCTCATACTGCTGACTTGAACTGAGGGGACAGGTGTGTACGTCCACCTGTGTTCTACCTCCCTGACCCCTTTGGGCACCTACGATCTTGACCTTCACAGTGATCTCTTTCCTTATATTCTAACTAAGGTCAGCTTCAAAAGGTAGAGTTGATTGCTGACCTCACTATTCTCTTTAAAAAGGCCATCATCCTGCTCACTGAGCAAGTGTTTGATGTCTTTTTTTGTTCCCATGCTTGAGATTGAACCTGAGCCTTTGCACTGAGCTACATCCCCAGCCCTTTTTTAAATGTAATTACTTGAATAAGTGCTTCCCTGGCAAGCGCAAGGGCCTGAGTTCAATCCCCAGTTCCGCCAATAAATTAATTAATTAATTAATTAATTGAATTACTTGAAGGCAGGGTCTCACTCACAAAGTGGCCCCCGCTGGACTTGCAGTCCTCCTCCTCAGCCTGCGGAGTACTGAGATTACAGACAGGCAACACCACGCCTGGCCATTTAGTGCCTTTAAGCTTGGTCTAAAGTGAGAAAGTCCATTAGTACCTTGGTTCGTGAACACAGTTGTTTGCCAGCTCTGTGTCAGGCGACAGACATGACTGTGGCTGTGTTTTTTGCATGAACATGAACGTGGCCATTTTCCCCACAGTCATGGCACAGATTAAGTTCGTGAACCGAGGTGTCACAGTATACATTCAGGATATAGGTAGATAACGATCTGAGGCCATAGGGTTGCTGCTTTTCTTCCTGTGGGATTTGATTAACCTTCTTGCACCCAATAGCCTTGAAATGTACCTGTTAACAGTTTCTCAGGAGAAACAGAAACTGGGAAATTGCTGGTGTATTGAGAAGAGAAGAGTGAATCATAGCCACCACCCACACTTAGATGGGTTGTATGAATTATTAACGAACATGAAAAAGCAAATAAGCTCTAATACAGTTGTAACGGGGGACTTCAATACCCTGCTGTTGCAAATAGACAGATGAACTAGACAAAAAATCAATAATGAAATATTAGAACTGAGTTAAACTTTTGCACAAATGGATTTAGTAGATGTGTACAGCATGTCTAATTTTTAAAAAGTCACTTGAATTTCCCAGTTTGTCTTCTGAGTTTGTAAGCCCCAAAGAGAATCCCCTGGGCTTTCCATGGAGTTCCTCCTCTTTCATGGAGTTCAGTTGTAGCAGTTTTGTGGACATAACCTATCTTGGAAGCCCCCTCACTCTGGTGAATGGGAACATTTTCCCAAGACTGCAAGGGGACCAACTGCACAAGGACGGGGCTCCTGGGGAGGATTTCTGCACTCAGCCTGTTTCCTATCCAAAGGCCACCAAGGGTCCAGCCTCAGTTTTGTGGGTCATTCCCAGGCGAGCTGTGTACAGAGACCAGAGGTGGAAGAATGCTCCCCTTCAAAGGATGTGGCATACTGTCAGGGTCTGGCATCAAAACAGAAAAGAGCCACCCTTCCAGGCCAAACCCCGCCCCTGAGCCAGGAGAAAGGAGGCTTTCAGAGATGCTGCAGCTGGGCTGCCTCAGCCTGGCTCTGGAGTTCCAGGCTGAGCCTCGCCAGGGTCAGAGCACAGCACAGAGCAAGGCTGTGGGATTCAGACAGGTGCACCCGAGCTGTGGGTAAATGTTGTGTGTGCCTCATTACCACTCCACGAGTACACAGGGCAGCAACTGTGAGCCCATGTCTCATCTCTGTGTTCCAGTACATGTTTCATTCCAGTTCACAGCGGCCCAGTGAGTGACTGTAACAGGAAGGACTTTTGTTCAAAACAAAGTTCTAGCACATCTTTGAATTTCAGCTTTTCTATAGTCTCATGTAGTGTCACACTGCCTCAAATGACGTGACATCACAAGTCATTATAAAGACCTCCAGTCATACGTCTCAGAGCACCTCCCAGGACAGTCCTGTCTCTAGACCCAGTGTACCTCTAGGGGAGCAGCTGAGGTGAGGACAAGTTGAGCCACTCCCCTAAGGTCACACAGCAGTGAGTGGCCAGGTTAGGATTTGGACCCAGCCGCCAAAGCCAGTGCTCTTGACCCCAGATGCTTTCCCCTCTATACAAACTATGTCAGTACAGAACCTGGGGGAGCAATACAATCAGCCTGGCCTTCAGACCCAACTTGGCTGCTGGCACGCTTTGACCCAGTGCGGTGAGCTCAGTTCTGATCTTACAACTAATGTTGTTTTGTCCTTTTTCTCCCCCACCCCATGTGTTCCAGGAAGTTCCATGGCTATAACTCCCTCCAGGAGTACTATGAGGAGGAGAGCTGCATGAGGTATCTGCACAGGGTGAGTGGCCAGTCCCAGCTCGGAACTCATGTTATCTCCCTGTAGCTCTGTCTATGTCCAGCAGATTCCTAGCCTTCCTGAGTTCCTTGGTGGAAGCTCCATCACCGTCTAGCTGGGTTTGGACTTTTTATTGAACCAACATCTGTGGCCACCATACGCTGCCCCCAGAGCCGCCCAGTAAGCCAGGCTGCTCCTTAGGCTATAAGAAAGCTCTTAACGTTGCTGAATGCTCCGATTCTTCTTAGGCTTCCTTTTACAGCGTAATCCCTCCAGGTTTCTGTTGTGGTTCATGGGAGAGCCATCTCGGTCTCCCACCATCCTGGACTGCTGTGTATTTCATAGCACGGTGCCTAGAACTGAACTCCAGGTTCCGGCCGAGGTCTGGTGAGCACGGAGTAAGCGAGGTGCTCTGTGTCACAGTGATGAGCGCATCTGTAGACTCATTTACATCTGTGCAATTTTTAGCAACTGCAATAATAAGCTGTGTGTATTGTTGTGGTGAACTAAAGCTCTATATGTATTTTTTACCTGAGCCATCAGCAAGCTGGTCTCTGGTTCTGTCTCTATACAGCTCCTCCTTTTATGCATACACAGACTTGCCCGTTTGTCCCACTCATTGTCCACCTGTTGGTTTGGCCCACCAGTCCCCCAGCTGGGCCGATCGCATGACTTAGCTCTTCATCTGTCTTGGCAGTCAGCTCGCCTCATTCAGCAGCAGCATCCAGGCTTTGGGCATTTGAGCCACAGGGGAGCACTGAGCTGCAAAGTGCTAACGTCAGAGCCCCAACGTAGCAGAGCCAGTCCTCACCCCAGTATGACTGTTGAGCACCATCTGAGTTCTCTGTCAGCACCGCTTCCACACAAGTGCAAAAGGAGGCTATTGGCTATGTTGCTAAAACAGCCACAGATGCCACCCTGCTCAGAGTCCTGCAGCACCCACTACCCTACTCCTGGATTCAGCCTTCAGATTCTTCTAAGAAGTCTCTGTCTAGAGTGGGGTACACTTCCGTTTTCTTCCCCCTACTGCTAACTGAATGGATGAGTACACCTTTTGGTAAAGTCTTTCACCTGAAAGGCATGGCTAGTCTGGAAAGCTGGGAAAAAGATCAGAAATATTTTGACAGTGAACGCCTTTGAGCACTCTCCTCTCCGCCAGAAGATGCAGGTCCCCTGCAGCTCCTGCACACACCTACTGCCCAGCAGGGAGCACAGAAGCACTTTCAACTCACTTTCCCATGGCCTGTGAAGGCCAGGCAAGCTGAGCTGTAACCCCACTCCATTTCCCTTTGCTTTTTTTTTTTTTTTTTTTTGTCAGAACCGGGGATTGAACTCAGCCCCTTGTGCTTGCCAGGGAAGCACTTACTCCACTGAGCCATCTCCCTGGCCCCCCTTTGCTTTTAAGACATGTCTGGTAGTGAATTTGAGCCCTGTGTCAGTGGGGCTAGAAAAGTGAGCCCATCTTTGAAGTCTGCTTCATTTTCTCATTGTAGATTTATGTACCACTCATGTTGGTGAATGCGGCTGATGACCCCTTGGTGCATGAAAGTCTTCTAACCATTCCAAAATCTCTTTCAGGTAAGTGTTTTCTCCTCCTGCTCCCCAGCCATTCAACAGATTGCCCCAGTAAATTCTGTTACCTTCCCTGAGCTTCCAGCCTCTGGAGACCAGCCTCTTAGGGGAGCAACAACTTGTGGCACTATTCTTACTCTGTGTCTGATGTCCTGGGGCTGGGAAGGCCCTGGGCAGAGCCTTCTTGGGGTCCCGTTCTCATGCAGGAGACAGGACCATCCCTAGTGTCTGTCCAAGAGGGATTTTTATGGTGTTCTTTGCAATTATTGAATCAAGATTGTGATTCCACTAAGTGAGAGGATTTTCCTTAAAGAGATACCTAGACTAAAAATTTGACCTGAAAAGCAAAACAAAATACCAGTTCTGCTACCTCTGATGATAGCTTTTCTATCTGCTTCATGGATAAAAATATAAGCAGCATAACTTCTGTGCTGGGTAGGGAGCTAAGAGGAAAAGCGGGGAGGTTACAGGAGTAAATGTTGGGGCACCCACGTTAGTCATTTCAGACCCCCAGGCCTTCAGGTCCCAGCACCCTCTGCAGTCCTCTGTGATTGCCTTTCTCTTGTAAATTCAGTTACATCCCCAGGAGGAAGTGTGCCTCTGGTTCTCCTGTGGCCCTGAGCTAGGCAGAGGTGATATAGCCAGCAGAGTGTCCACAGCCTGCCTGGGCTAGCCCCCTGCTCAGCACTAAGCCTGGGGGTGAGGGGGCCATGTCACATGGTCAGAGCTGTCTCCATCCCCTCTCTAACCATAGGCTTAGTGCCACCCGGCCACGAGTGCAGCAGAGAAAGTAAGCACTAACACCCAGCTCCTTCACTCACTGGGCTAATACCACATGAGTTTCTAGAACAGCAACCAAAACGGGAGTGAGACAAGAAAAATCCCTAGAGAGCCAGCAAGAGGGCCCTGTTAGCCATTCCCTGGGAAGACAAATACTTCCTGTCAAACCTGGCTGACGGCTGTGCACATATCTTCAGTGGTGCCTTATCCTAGCCCTTGTGGGGTGGGGCCAACCAAACCAAGGGTTCACAAAGCAAGCTTCAGCTAGCTCTCAGGATGGCCTGCTAGCAGGCGATGTTCACAGACTGGGTGTCTTCTGATACAACTTTCAGCTTGAAGTTAACCCTTAGTCTTAAGTGCCTGGCATGAAAAACCATTGATGCCACTGAATTCTCCTTGTTCTATAGTAAATAACACTGCATGCTCTGAACCCCACTCTGAGCCTGCCCACCCCAGTTTACTAGATCAGGTACCCTGGGGGATCCAGATGCACAAAGTTGGGGAGGATAACAGGTTGCCTGGGAGCAGTAGCAGCCTGATGCCTGGACCCCCTCCTTAGCTCTTCTCTTCCGTCTTCCCTGAGATACTTCCAGTCTGAGTGTGTCCTGGACTTAGAGTCAGAAGGACTCCTGAAGTGGGTACCCATTCTACACCAAAGCCAAGCTGAGTCACATCAAAGGCCTATGCCCATGTTGGTGACCAAAGCAGAGGAAGCAGAGGTTGGGTGACTTTCCCATGAGTAAAGTACCCCAGTCAGCTCCCCCTTACCCCTCTCACCTGGTTCTCAGTAAGGAGTAGTAACCCGCTGCCTTTGCCCTGCAGAGAAACGGGAGAACGTCATGTTTGTGCTGCCCCTGCATGGGGGCCACCTGGGCTTCTTTGAAGGCTCTGTGCTGTTCCCTGAGCCTCTGACGTGGATGGATAAGCTGGTGGTAGAGTACGCCAATGCCATCTGCCACTGGGAACGAAACAAGTCACAGTGCTCTGACACGGAGCAGGTGGAGGTGGAGCTGGAGTGAGGCCTCGGGACTCCGGCAAGCTGCAGTGGCCTGCCCCTAGGCCCCACGTCCCTTACTCGCTGCTTCAGGTCCCCCATCTCCCTCCTGACCTGGATCTGACCTCATACCATCAGCGGGCCACTTGTCATGCGCTCCTATCTCAAGTAGGCAGCTCTCTCCTGGGGGCTCCAGGCTATTTTTGTGCTTACTTACTGGTTTTCTCCACTGCATTGTTAGCCATGGTGACAAGCAACAGGATTCGCACCGTGTCAGGTTTCAGCATCTGATTGCTTTTAAGCCAAGTACACCTAGTTTCTCTATTCAAAATGTGTCTGGACAGCAGTTTTGCTTTGCCAATCAAAAGGCCTTTCCCTGAGAACAGCAAAGGACACATGTTACTTCGTGGTGATTGTATGTGCCCTTCCGTGGAGTTCCCCATCCTAAGCGAGTGCTGAGGACTGCTGAGTTTGGGAATCCTAGCACATGGGCCTCTTAAATGGCAAAGGAATTCCCCTGAGTCACAAGCCAAGTTTTCTTCCTGCTCATCTTCCAAGCAGTTTCCTCATGCCTCGCTGCTGCTGAGATTCTCATGGGGCATTTGTTAAAAATTCAGCCTCCCAGGCCCCTCCCCTTGCCGATGGTCTGGGAAGGGGTCTGGGGATTTTAATTTTTAACAAGTGCCCCAGGAGATTCTCATCACCAGGCAAACTTGGGAAACGCCTGTCCCGGCGCTTTTCCATCACAGCACCTGATGGCGCATCTTATTGCAACTCATAGTCACTGGTGCCACCTCACTCCTAGGGGCTTCCAGAGCAGCAAGGCATATTGTGTAACTTCCCTGTGTGATCACAGTGTGATGTCCTGACAAAGGCCTTGGGGAGGAGTGGGAATTTGGGCTGACCCTGGCTTTGCTTCTCACTGGCTCTGTGGCCCTGCAAGAGTCCTTTTGAACCTGAGGCTCTTCACCTATGCCATGGGGTGGGGGACCTTGGACCAGGTAATGGCCGACATGACCACCAATTCTGAAGTTCAATGATAAACTCAGTCTACTGAGGTTTGAGAGAACATCCCTCTTGGGACCGCATGGCTGTCATCATTTGCCTTTTGTTTGTTTGTTTGTTTGTTTGTTTGTTTGTTTTTTCCCTGTCCCTCATTTCATATAAAGAGGCCTGGGGAGTCTTTTTAAGCACTTAATTGTAATTTTAGTTTCTAACCCTGGTCCCTCTAACTCTGGTTTGAAGAAAGATGTTTCCACCCGAAGGTGTCACTTGAAACATTGAAAAGAATAGTCTCTAATTGTTAACTGTTGGATGGATCTTTCTGAACTGTCTTAAGTGAAAACATCACTATAGGTTTCAAGTACTTTTCTCCAGTCCTGTGGTACTTGACTATCTAAGAACCCTAAGAGCCCTGCACTTGGAAAACTCAGCAGTTGCTCTCTGGAAACAAACAACTCTGAGAGAAATCACCTGGATACTTTACAAAGCTATTTTCTCTCCTTCATTTCCTTTGGCAGCAGGACAGACTAGAAAATAATTTGTGAGTCTGTGGGCAGGGGGCCATCTGAGCTCTCCTAAATGCCAGCCCAAAGGGTATCCTGGCTGGAGTTTGGGCACTGGCCCAAGTGAATGTGATGGTAACGCCTGTAGCCTGAAGAAGTGCTTTCCTGACAATCACAAGATCACCCTGATAACAACAGAAGCAGCCATTCTCTCCGAAGACTGAGATTTCTGTGGTCTCAACTTCGCTTTGGTATAATTTCTCACAGCATCAGATTGTGGAACTCCGGCTTTTCTCCCAAACTGTTGTTTTTGTCAATGCATTTTCTTTTCATGTTCTTTTTGCACAAATTGGCACTTTATCCTCTGCCCCTCAATCTGAAAGCTAGTCTTTCCCATCTGTTACTTCTCCCACCACCCAATCACAACTATAACCTAGAAGATTCCTAGCCATCATTCCTGCTATGACCTTCATCCCTTGAAGGAATTTTTACTTTTTGTGAAAATAGGTAAATTAAGCAATAACTTGAAAGGGTTGACTCGCCATCCCCAGAAGTGAGGGGCTCCTTTTGTTTGCCTGAGGCTACATCTCTTGACCCATAGACTAGAGTGGTAGCCCAGGTACGAATCCCTTCAGGAGAAAAGACCACTCTGTGGTCTCACACCCGGGGAGGGGAGTGGTACTAGGAGCGTGGGACACAGATTTGCCACCAGAATCCCCCAGGAGGTGGGGGCAGCTGAAATCTCCTCAGTGTGTGATCTGAATGGTACTTACATTTCATTTTGGTTCACATGATATCAACTGAAGCCCTCTGTTCAGGCCTCAGGCTCTCAGGCGTGGAAGTGAGCCCAGGACTGTGGCTGTCTCACAGGAGGATTCTTGTTTGTGCCTGAATGAGAGCACAGAGGGACTGAACGTGGAGATGCAAAGTCGCCTGGTCAACAAGGGACCGGCACTTTCTATGTAGGTCATCTTTTTCCTTCCTCTGGACTTCTGCGCTCTCCTTCCCAGTCATTCATTACTGATGAAAATGCAAATGCTCTCCTTGCTAGTAAGGTTTTATTTGAGCTAAAACAAGGCTGAATCTTTGAAGAGTATACAAATCTTCTATTTTCAAATCATATCAAGGCTATAAATCATGTAGATGTGGACAGTTCTTTGGCAGCAATCACTTGTCAAAACCTAAGGGGCAGAAGCACCCACTTTTCACCTTGCCCCCCAAATAATTGGAAGACAATGGTCCTAGTCAGATTAGGATTCTCTGACTTTGAAAAATAGTATCAAGCCTCTTTGATACATTTATATGAGAAGGGAGTTTAGTGGAATAGCAGAAAACCTCTTATCTTTCCTGCAGCAGGTTCATACCCATGATTCCAGAAGAGTAAGGAGAGAAAGTTGTGTGTTGTCACATTCCTTGAGCTCTCTGCAGGGAATCTTAGGGCCCACCACGAGGTGGAAATTACATTTGAAGAGGAGCATTTCTGACATGGTGTCATGGAACCAAGGCCTGGGAGAGCCACCTCTTAACCCACTGTCCCAAAATCACATTGGACATGTGGAAAAGTCACTTCACCTCTCAGCCTGTCACCTCATCTTAGGCCATCTTGAAGGCTATGTCACCTGCCAGGTCATTGTTAAACATTTGCCTGAACTTGGCCTCTGCAGCACTTGCAGGTGGCAGGGGCTGGTCACTGCCCACGGCTCATCACAAGGGGCCTGGGAGAGAGCAAGTTTGTTCATTCAGCTTTTCCTTCTTAGAACGCTGGATACTGTCCAAAGCCCTGTGTCTCTGACTGGCACCTCTTCCAGATCTCCACTGTCACCATAGTCTCCTTGTGATTCTGAGGGCAGTCTCGTGGCTGGCAGGTGCTGGCCACTGGGGTGAGGACACTGTCTCCGTCCTTTAGCAGGACAAGGCAGAGCACAGAGAACTTCCAGAGCAGAAATCCTTCCTCCTCAGGCTTTCATTCTAAAGCAGTCTTCACTGAGCTGAACTGTCTGGGCTGTTGCGCTTATATTGCCTGCATCTGAAGGAGTGTTCTGTGTAACTGGGCGACTTGTGAGGTGGCAGAAGTAGTGCATGAGTTCTTATCTGGGTTTGCCAGGCAAGCAGATGCCTGAGATTAAGAGGCTTTTCCTTTTTTAGTACTGGGGACTGAACCCACAGCCTTCCGTCACACTGAGCTATATCTCCAGCCCCCTTTTCTATTTCTTATTTTGAGACAGGGTCCTGCTAAGTTGCCTCAAGAGGGGCAACTGCCTCAGTCTCTCAAGTGCTGGGATGACAGGCAGACACTCCTTTTGCTCTGGCCTTGACCCTAATGAGAGCTAAAGTAAAGATCACTGAAACAGCCCATTGAATTGTAGGAACCAAGTTTTAAGTGTAGGAACTAAGTTTTTGTCCCTTCGGCAGACTGGAGTTGTTCGGGAGCATTTCCCGGCAGCACTCCATCACAATATCATCTGGAACTGTCTTCTTTGCTCACAGAGCCTTAACTTTTCTCTAGAAGATCCCTTGGTATCACAACAATATTGTGGCACAGAAATTCAAATTCTTCTGTGGTGGAAGTGTGAAGCAAAGTCACAGCCAAGCCAGAGTATTCTCTGCAGGGGCCTGAGGGCTCCTCATGAAGTTACACACCATCTCCCAGCCCTCCACAGAACATGCACCCAGCATGGGCCACGAGGCCTCATCTCTGGCACCCCTGTGCCTTTTGGTTTTGGCCTTATTCAGTCACTTGGGTTACCTGGATACCTGCCTGTGGCATCTTGAGGCCAAGCAGTGAAGGGCAAGGTTTCCTTCCACCTCTATGATCTAAGCAGAAAGAAGTACATACCCCCTCTTCATAAACTAGGTTACTTTTGCCAAATTGTGTTTGGAGCTAAGGAAAGGGGAATAAGCCCCACTGGCAGAGGGACCTGGAAGACCACCCAAAGCAAAGGCCACCTGCTCTCCCTGTGTCACTGCTGCCACTACCCCTGGGTGCCATGGCCCACATGCTTCCAGAGCAGCTCATGGCAGCAGGCCACAGAGGACAGCACGCCAGCCATTCTCCAACTCCTAGGGAACAGACAGCTGCACCTTTTGCAAGAGCCAGTCCATGTTTTCTGAACCATTTCCCTAGCATATAGGTGGATAGAGCTTTTGTGTACAGCATCTCTGGTAAGCTGAAGGTAGTTTCAGACTGGTGGAGTGTCACATTTTGAGTTTCATGAAATTCTCAGCTTTTAATAGCTTCCTATCAAATCCATAACCTACCTTCTCCTGCTCTGGTCCCCAGTAGCCAATAAATCCACCATTGCCATAAGTTGGGGACAGTCCATTTATAGTCCTTGGAGAAATATCTACGTTTAGTCACAGTGGGCATTCTCCTCCCAGACACCTAGAATAATTGCTGCCCACCTTGGTCCCGGGGCCAACCACTTCTCCCCCAGGCTGTTCTTAGGAGTGGCCAAAGCTCCTCGGTGCAGGAGCAAGGTTCCTTTTGGTTTGTATTTGGGCCTCTTTGGTTTTCCTAAAGCACAAGTCCATGTAGAAGCCTGTCACCTCTCCACACCAGTTCCAAGTGATCTGGGTCTCTCCCACTGCCTCAGGAAGACCTTCACTGTACCTGAGCTTTTGACTTCTGCCATTGCAGCTGCCTTAGTGATGCCAGGGGTGGGGGTGGGGGACGGGGCGCCAGTTTGATCTCTTTTTCCCTGTGAGACCCCTTTCAGCCATGTTCTTCTTGGCAGATCTGCTTCCAGATTGATTTTTAAGAACCATCACTTTTACATTCCTGATTCTGGTTCTTTTATTGTGTTATATTTAAATTTTCCAAAACTTCAAATGCTGCCCCCAAAATACTGTATTTTTGAGTTTTTGTTCATAGCACCTCTACGCTGCTGGATCTTTGGGGGGAAATACAGTATCCTTCAGTGCTGAGGTGTTTAAGGTTTGCAACTAGCAATGCAATTTTTTCTAAATATGAGGATATTTACCTTTATTAAGAAATTATACTAAACAATGATGTCCTTGATCATTTTCTGTTCTCATATTACTTTTGATTCTACTTTGATTCTGTGTGGTGGTGAACAAAGATCATTACAAACAAAAACCGTAATTTTGTTATCTTTGATTCAATGGAATTTCTTTACTTAAAAAAATAAAGATTAAAAATGTGCTGTTTGGTATGTTTGTTTTGTCTAGTGGGGCTTTTCTACTGAAAAGGGATTCCTCCTGTATCTTCAACAAAACATGAGTTTAATGGAAATCCACAAAACACCAATTTCCTCTCACAACTGACCCTACCGTTGCCTTGCAAACAAATATCATAGGCACGGCCAGCCCACTGTGACCTCACAAGCCTGCCCTGTGCAGACAAACAAACCAAGAGCCGAAATAGGTGAGTTGTTGATGGTCAGTCACTTTCTACAGTGAACCATGCAGACAAATTCAAGACACTGGGGAAACAGTGCTTACCAGAAATTACTGCTTTTCCAATAATGTTCTCAGAAGACTAGGTGCACATTGGGTTGGGTTGGATTGGGTCCAGTTGGGTTGGGTTTTGGGTTGGGTTGGGTTGGGTGGGGTTGGGTTGGGTTGGGTGAGCATGGGGTTTTCTTCTCCTTTGGATCTCTTTGAACCTGATCAAGGGTTTCCCAGGTCAGGCACTGGCTCAGCCAAGAGAACTAAACCCTACCCCATCCTTGAACTGAGCTGCCTCCTTCTTGGACCATGCAACACCTTTGACAAGTAGGGCAGGGTAGGAGTGTTGCTCTGAAGCACTGTGCAGTGGCACCATTCCCAAGACCTAAGAATCTCCAGTATCAGACTTCAAACTTCATTCCTCTCTGGTAAGCAAGTCCACACAAACACACACAAAAACATATACACGCGCACTTCCTGTGCCCGCAAGTGAACCAGACTGTTTTGATCCAAAAAAACCAACTTGCAAAGAACACTGCCTATGAAAAGAGCTGCCTGGAAAAGATTTCAGGTCCACGGTGTTAAGTAGGTTGATGTCAGCAGTGTCCTAGAGTGTCACCTGCTCCACCTCTGCTAGGTGGTCCTCTCACATGTGGCTTTGGTGACACAGCCTGGCTGCCCCAGTGCAGCCAACATACTTGCTGGTGTGCCTTTATCAGCCAGCTGCTTTCACATGGCAAGGCCCCCGCATCTCACCAGATGGCCCTCTGTGAGACAGCCTCCCCTCCTAATCTCTGTGGAGAGTCCTTAGAGGAAGTGATGGTCAGTCACTTTCTACAGTGACTATGGGAAGGTGTGGTCCCTTTTACTGAGTGAAAGACATTTATAGGCAATTTGGCTTTGAATTGCTGAACCTCTCAAAGGTTCTCCCATTGTGGCTTCAAACAAAGGAGTAGGGTCGTCAGCAGGGCTGAGTCTAGCAGCTCACAGGATCCCCACAGCCTCACCATTTGGAGGGTGCTGCAGCAGGGCAGCACCTGCCCATCTCTGGAGCCCACTAGCAATGCAGAATGTTAGGTTCTGCTTCAGCCCTACTAAATCAGTACCTGATTAGTAGCTTTTTTTTTTTTTTTTGTCATGGACCCGAGGATTGAACTCAGGCCCTTGCGCTTGCCAGGCAAGTGCTTTTTCTACTGAACTATCTCCCCAGCCCAGTAGGTTCTTAAAGTGGGTTACATCACTTGCTCAGGACCCAACAGTGAACAAACTACAGAAAATGTAGAGAGGGCTGGCAAGATAGCTCAGCGGACTAAGCGCCTGCTTTGGCAAGCACAGGGACCAGGGTTCGATCCTCAGTCCCACATGCCATGCTGGCCCCACCCCTGGGGCATACTGAGCCAGCAACCAAGTCTGAGCATGGTGGCACACGTCTGTAATCCCAGTGCTGGGGAAGCTGAAAACAAGAGAATCACTTCAAGTCTGAGCTGCATAGTGAGATCCTGCACTAAATACATTTTTTTAATTTTATTTATTTATTTATGTGTGTGTGTGTGTGTGTGTGTGTGTGTGTCCAGCTCAGCCCTCCAGGGGGTGGGGATGGCTGTCATGTGGTGCTGGGGGATTGAACCGTGGTCCCCGTGCTTTGCTAAGCTTGTTCTAAGTAGGTGCTTTAGACCACTGAGCCAGCTCACCAGCCCCACTAAATACATTTTAAAAAAAGAAAATGTAGAGAGAGAGTTGAACCCAGGCAATCTGCCTTGAATCCACAGTCCATGTATGTATAGCAATGAGCTAAGAGGTCACTGAAGTAGCTGCCTGGTAGGAAACAAGCAGGGAAAGTCCCTTTCCAGGGGCTCCTGCCCACCTTGTTAAAAATGAATAATGACATTCCTTGGAGAGTCCATGAAAATAAACTCTCCTTTGTGCAGGGTGTGCTGTTTGTGCAGTGGCTGCCTCCCTTGTCCCCAGTTAGGCCCTCTGTCTCTGTGTCACCGAGTCTGCTGACCTTCCCTGGGCTGTTCTCTGTGGAGCAGCCAGTTGTGTCTGTCCCTACAACAAACTTGTATTTTACTTTAGTCTTGGAATGGGCCCATGATCCCCATCTTATGGACAGCTCAGAATTCACACTAGCCCTTTTGATGCTACAGTCAGAATTACCTTGGCATCTCTACTGAAAGCTGGTTAGTTTCCTCTTAAAGTTATTCCCTCCTTTATCGGAGGATGGTTGGGAAAACTGACTGAACATAAATCCAAGTTCTCATTTCATTGTTCTTCTCCTCTCCCAATTATACCCCCACCCCTAGAAATAAACATTTAAGATAAAATACACACAGTAACAACAGAACAGATTCAGAGCAAGAGTTGAGAGGTTGGAGTCCTTACCCTGACTACTTCCTCGTCCTTTGACCCTAAGCAGGTTTCTGTGTCAGATATGGGAGTTTTTACTTGGGATCAAAATGAAAATCATTAAGAATGCTTGCTTTGAGCCTGGCGAGATAGCTCAGTGGTCTAAAGCGCCTGCTTAGGCAAGCTTAGGCAAGTGCAGGGACAGCAGTTCAATCCCCGGCCCCACATGCCACACCAGTCCCACCCTCAGGGTGGGCCCAGCCTGCCACACACATACACACACACACACACACACACACACACACACACACAAAGCCTACTTCAAGATATTGAGAAAAAGAAAAGAAAAAAAAATATTGAGAGCCAAATACCATTTTCAGTGCTATTTCACTTTGCAGCTTTCACTTTAAGTCCCACTCAGATCATTTGCTGGAATGGAGTGAAAGCCATTGTGGAAGCCACTTGTGGAAGCCAAGTGTCCCTGTGGTATAGCTTCATACTAGAGCACCTAACTGATGGGCCTGCAGGGAAAGCGCAGAGATGCCTGCGTTGATGTAGCTTCCAAGAGCATTCCTGGGCTGGGAATACTGACAAGCTGTCTGCGTTCCACCAAACCTCGCTCCTCGGCATGTTCGGGGTGAGACACCAAGGTATAGTGTTACACCCATAGGGCTACTTGGATCCAGCCCCAGAGAGGAACTTGCTCTTAGTCTGAGACATTTAGCCTCTGACTGCTACCTTCCCACTGGGCTTTCATATCCCAAGTTGGAAGGCCAGGCTGTGGTAGCCCTGCTTCTCTGTCCGGAGCAGTTTGCCCTTAAATCCTTAGATACTGACCCCTGCCCAACTTGGGTCTCCCACAGCCTCACAGTCTTCCCTAGTTAATATACCGGGGATACTCGAGCCACAGGGGTCCGCTGGCCAGGCTGTCTGCCAGACCCAGTACAGAGAACCTCTGTGACCAGAGCCTGGCAGGTGTCATTTCAAAGCTTTTAGAGAATTCCAGTGGCAGGGAGGCTGCAAAGCACTGCCTCAGGAGCTTTTCTGGGCCCTCTAATGGTCAATCCCCAGGAGTCTTCTTAAAAACACAGGTTCTGATTTAATAGGGCTGAAGCAGAACCTAACATTCCACACTGCTAGTGGGCTTCAGAGCAGGGCAGATGCTGCCCTCCTGCAGCACCCTCCAAATGGTGTGGCTCTGGGGATCCTGTGAGCTGCTAGACTCAGCCCTGCTGACTCTACTCCAAACCACAGTGCCAACCCCCTCCCATAGAGGTGGATCAGAAATGACCCCTTACCTCTTTCTCTGGCTGGCTTAACATAAGACAAGGGCATGCATCCCTCTTCTGGGAGCCTTCCCAGGCCACCAAGCAGCACAAGGCTCCTCCTGTGTTGCCAGCAAACTCAAGGCTCACACAGCAGCCATTCCCAATGAGAGGCTTTTGAGGCTAGGCGCCATTCCTCTGCACAGTCCCCACCCACAGCTGCTGAATGGCCTCCAGAATCTGCCGACTCCCTTGTCGCATGGGCCACATAAGGACAGTAGAAACAGCTCTGTGATCTGCTGGCTCTCCCGCTGCCCTAGTACATGGCTAGCAGAGTCCCTGCCTCATCCCAGATGTCTCAGAAGGAAGAAATGATTGTCATCGAGTTCATACGTTGCTCCCCTCCTTGCGGCGGTGGCTTTCAAGCCCATTTCATTGTCCTCATTCTTCCAGCTCATTGGTATAGGGTGGAGGGGACAGGCATGGGATATCACACATAAACAGATGGGATCTATGAGCTTAACCTGCCAGGTTATTTGCTTTTTGTTTTGTGTTTGTCATATGGGAATTGAACCCAGAGCCTTTGCACTGAGCTATATCCTGAGTCCTTTTATAATATTTAACTTTTTTTTTTTTGGTGGAACCAGGTATTGAACTCAGGCCCTTGCACTTGCCAGGGAAGCGCTTATTCTACTGAGCCATCTCCCCGGCCCTATAATATTTAATTTTTGAGACAAGGTTTTGCTAAATTGTACAAGATGGGCTCGAAATTGTTATCTTCCTGCCTCAGCCTCCTGAGGCCTGGGATTATAGGTGTGGGCCTGAGTGTATGTCTGCTTTGTACATTGAAGATCTCCACATGTGCTCTCCCAGTGGCTTTCCTAGGCCAGTCTGGCAGAGGGCCTACCATTAGAGAGCCCAGCACTGCCTCACAGCCTCCTGAGGCACTGCTTCACAGCCTCCCTGCCACTGGAACCCTCCAAGAGCCTTACAATGACTTTGGCAGGGCTCTGGCCCACAGAGGTTCTGCTGTACCAGGTCTAGCAGGCAGCCTGGCCAGGATAGGATCCCTGTGGATCAAGTGTGCACCTTCCTACCCTGCTTGTCCCCGGGGGGCAGTGCCAAGCACAGCCAGCAGGGGACAGTATTCTCCCACAATCACAGCAGATTAGCCAGGTCCCAACCCTTCAGCTCCTTCCTCAGCTACCGGATTTTATTGTCAGAAAATGTTCTCTGAGGTAAAGCCCTGGTTCTGCTGACTTTAAGGGGGGCTCAGCCGCCTCTTGGGACCTGAATAGGATCCAAGGCTTCCTGAGAGCCCTCCAATATCTGCCTGCATTTTTCTTTTTGAACCTGGGATTGAACTCAGGCCAAAAGGCTGCATCCCAGAAGGCAAATAGGAGTTCGGGGAGAGATGATATGATCGACCACTGCACTCCTCAGATTTGGGATGTGACTCCTGAAAAACACTTACAGGTGTATCTTAAAAGCATTAAAAAAAATTCTTTTAAATTATTTAGTTCTGCCCCACCCCATCCCCACTCTACCAGCAGCACCGCTACAAGGGTCACTCGCACCCTCCACCTTGGCAGATGCAGTCACTGCTGAACCCCACTGCCCCACAGGTCACGGCCACCCATGTGCTCAAACTTGAAATACTGTCTTAGCTCTGGAAATTCCTCAGGGAGCCCTCTACGGTCTTCCCCCAGAGCAGCTTCCTTCTTTTCAGGTTTTCCCATCAAGGGCCTATGAAAGTTTTGATGTGATAAAGGGCAGCTTCAACTTTTTAAAAGTAGTAGAAAGAGATTCAGGGAGAAATCTCACTGGTCAGCCTCTCACCCTTCCACCCACAGTAATGATAGTTTGGTATGATTTTTCTCCAGCTCAGAAATCCCGTGCAAATACCATGGATGTCCATGGACTATTGATTGCGAATGTTATAAAGAAGGGGGTTTCTTGGGTAATAAACAGACTGCAAACCTTAGGGATGAAAGAAAGGATGGAAGAAATCGATGCATACAAAACAAGAAAGAGAACTGTTTTGGATAAGAGAAGTCATGAAGGTGTAAAAGCAGATGGGATTGGACTGGCCTATAGTCCAAAATACCTCTGGAAGGTCTTGCCACAAAAGGTGGGTATGGTGCCAAGGAAGGAGGTGACCCTATAGGCAAGACCAGAGGTCTTAGCTTGGTTCTGGAATACCTCAGTGGCTAAAACCTGGCCATGTAACCTCACCTGCCACTGTCAGCCAGACAACAGCAAAGAGTGTCTGCTTTCAGCTGGCAGTAAGACTGGCAGCTTGGGAGTTGTATCTGCCAATGCCTGGGAGACCCATCCCAGCAAGCCAGCACCTCTCCCAGAGGAGCCTCAAGCTCAGCAAACAGGCTCGTGCTGGGGTTGGCACCTACAAAAATGAGTCACACTCCAAAGTCACCAAGTACTTAAAGACAGCCAGCTCCATAGGAGGAAAGCATTTGTAATTATGAAAGCATGCAGAATGGTACCCCACTGCCCCACAGCGCTCCTGCTTGAGCTCCTCACTGTAACATACTGTAGGCCCATCCCCCAGACAGACAGTGGAGGACACGAATGCCACCTGATGGAGGTCCAAGCTGCCAGCCCTGGCTGCACATGCTAGATGGCACCAAACTAAGCGGCCACCCTAAAAGGAAGCTACTTCACAGCTTCTTCCTCCCAGGAATGCTGTGCAGAAATCCCCTCGCCAGCTACAGGCCATCAGTATCACTGTATCTGCAAATCATCTGAGCCTAAGACCCCCACTTGGATCCTCTATTTATTGTTGGGGGCAGTAACCCTGCTTCCTTGCCTGCTTTGATAGACCCTAAGCAGCAAAGCTCTGTGACAAAAGGAGTCTTTAAAATTCAACTTCACATAAAGTCATAGTCCTATAGCTCCCTAGGCAGATGGGCACACGACTGTCCCCAGCCCTTCAGTTCAAGGGACTCCCCTTACTTTGCTGCCCCTCCCCCATCTTGGCATGCAGGTGACCTCTGAACTTACCTAAGCTAAGGGAGGGTAGGGAAACTACAGTCACCTCAGGCAGCCCTTTGCCAGTCTGGGACTGGGACAACCAAGGAGTGGCCAGGGATGCTAACTACAGCTCAGGTGGAGGAGATGCCTCACAAGGCTGTGTTCTCAGCTTGGGCCTGGGACCCAAAGAGCTGCTTGGCGGCCACTTTGCCATCATATGGGGGCAAGCTTCCCCCAAAGTCAGCAGGCAAGATATTCTTGTCGATCTCCTGGAAGAAGCCAGAGAGGTCATCTCCGTGGACAAACACCTGCAGGGAAGCCAAAGGACACAGCTGAGGAGGTGGACCCCTGAGGAGGATGAGGGGGGAGGGGAAGGCAAGGCCTTTCTCCACAGTCTTCCAGGTCTGTGCTGCCAGGGACCCACCAGCTCAGCACCAGGACTCAGAGTCTAGGGCAGACAAGCTGGGTCCCTGACCCACCGTACCCCACCCCTCGCTCTTGTCCCCAGAGCTCTTTCCTGTTAAGGCCTAGACTCCCCGACTCACTCTCTGAAGCAGCTTGCTCTTCAGGAAGGGCTTGACCATGTTGTAGGTGGTAGTGAAGTACCATGGCTGGTGGATGAAGTGGACGGCTTTGAACCGGGCTGGGAAGGAATCCTGCAGTGACAGAGAGGCGCCACCATACAGCCTGGGAGGCCTCAGAGGTTCTTCTCACTCCCACACCTCTCCCACGGCATGGACACCGACCTGTCCAGCACTGTGTTGCCCCTGAGGCCAGCCCATGGACAGCTCCATCCTTGGGCCAGCCACTGGGGGCCTCTCGCTTCAAGGGAAGAAGCCCCAGAATCAAGGAACCCAGTGCTCTGCTCCATGCAGAATACCCTGGGGCTGAGTGAAGAAATAAAATGGTAGCTCCACTTGGGTTTTTGGTGCCTGAATTTTTTCAAACTCACTTGCCTGTAGAGTGAGCTGCAATTTCTTTCTTCCAATATTAGAACAGAACCCAAGGCCTTTACACTTAGCTACATTCCCAAATCTTTTTAAA
>NW_004524578.1:18728674-18730624 GCF_000260255.1 Octodon degus
TAGGTGCTTTAGACCACTGAGCCATCTCACCAGCCCCCAATGCCCAGTTTTGAGTAGGCTGCACACTCTGATAGACCACAGGGTCACCACTGTCACGCCTCATTTTCCTTCAGCAGCTGCCACATGCAGCCTCCCAACTCTCACCTGTCCTTCCCCCCCACACACACAGAGTGGACCTAAGGCAGCTCTAAACAAGGGCTGTCAACACAGCTGTGTGCAGAGGAGTGAGTCCACCCTGGTAGGGTAGTGACAACCCTTCCTCGGGGTAAATTCGCAAGCAAAAATAGGCAATGTGATTCACAGGGACAGAGAGCCTGCCATTCCAGGTCAGATGTCGATTCAAGCCTAGCCTCTGCCACGTTATTGCTGGGCAACCTTAAGAAGTCACCTTCACTGCTGAGCCTCAGCTATTAGGTTGTAAAATGAAGCAAGGAAGCAGGAGAGGATGCCCTTGAGTCAGTGAAATGATGAGCCAGTACTTGGCAAGCTTTTGATCACCACCTAAGTGTTCGCAGTTCAGATCCTGGTTGTCACTGTTTTGGGTGGCACTGGGAGTTGAACCCAGGGCTTTCACACTGAGTTACATCGTCAGCCCTTTTTTATTTTTTATTTGGAGACAAGGTCTCACTAATTCACCCAGACTAGGCTTGAACCTGCGATCTTCCTGTCTCAGCCTCCCAAAGTGAAGGAATTCTAGGCCTGCACCACTGCGCTTAGCTGTCATTGCTCTATGGCAGTCGGTGGTCAACTCCTCAGGATACTGCCCACTCTGTGACACGGGCAAGTGATGCCCAGCCTCGCCACCTAGGGGTGGCTCAGAGCACTGCGCCCTCACCTGCAGCATGTCCACCATCTTCCGGAGATCTGCAGCCCGCAGGCCGGCAGCTTGCTGCATGGTAAAGCCCTTAAAGTTCTCAATGATGCAGAAGCCATTAATCTGCGTTTCCTCATTCTCCAGGAGCTTCTCCAGGATGAAGCAGTACGCCTGCAGGATCTAGGCCACACAGCAAATGGGGTGTGAGCTGCCCACAAAGACAATTAAGACTCGAGCCTCTGAGGGGACAGCTAAGTGGCACATTCCCTACTGGAGGCACTTGTCACAGGCTTCCATCCAGGACGTCTTCCCTCTGTGAGTGTCTACCCAGAAATAACCTCGAGTGTGACGTCCATGGTTGAGCATCACAGTGTTTATCCTGGGACTTGGAATAGTGGAACTACCGGAAAGGACTAAAAGTCCAACAGGAAGGGGCAGGTGCAGTGACAGTGTGTTTAGGAATCTAGGTACAAAGAAAGTACCTAACATGTACTAATAGAGACAAAATACCTGGAATGGTGGATGATTTTAAACTTGCAATTTTTGTGTATCGTAAAATGAGAAGATGTTATTTGTAGGAGGAAAATATTTTAAAACATCTCCCTTAAGGAAGTTTCAGGCCTAAAGCTAGTATCTTATTTCATGGAAATCACCAGAAGCATCCATAATAAGATCAGGAAGGTCATAAGGTGTCACTGTTTCTACCACTACTGACCTCTATGCTGGAAGTACTGGCCTATGTAATCGATTTGGAAGGAGCAGCTGAGACAGGGTCTCACTATGTAGTGCAGATGGCCTTGAACTCATGAACGGAGGAGCCCAGGCTGGCCAACTCCTGGCAATCTTCCTATCTCAGCCCCCTGAGTCCTGGGGTTATAGGCGTGCACCACCTAACCCAGCAGTAAGTGACTTTTTTTAAAAAAAAATCAGGAACATAAGAAGTAAAAAAGAAG
This sequence comes from Octodon degus, assembly GCF_000260255.1. Classification (NCBI taxonomy): domain Eukaryota; kingdom Metazoa; phylum Chordata; class Mammalia; order Rodentia; family Octodontidae; genus Octodon; species Octodon degus. The sequence continues at coordinate 18,730,442 of NW_004524578.1, forward strand.
AAAAAGCATCACTTCTATTTATAGGTAATACTAAGTATACTTAGAAAACTCAACATAATCCATTTTAAAATAAACATCAAAAATAATTCAGGGGCTGGGGAGATGGCTCAGTAGAATAAGCACTTGCCTGGCAAGCACAAGGGCCTGAGTTCAATCCCCGGTTCCGCCAAAAAAAAAAAAAAA
>NW_004524578.1:18730779-18733516 GCF_000260255.1 Octodon degus
TAATTCAGTAAGATAAAAGACAAATTGACATGCAAAAACAACAATCTTCTTGTACACAACTACTCATTAGAAGAGAAAGCCCCAGCAAAATACACTCAGAAGACAAATTTAAGGAAGAATGTGAGCAACATTTAGGAGGGAAATTTAAAAACTCCTGAAAATTCAAAAGTAGAATTTTATTCAAAATTTGAATAAAATGGGTGGCACCTGTTTGTGAATGGGTCAACTAGCCATGAATGTGGCACTTACAAAGACACGATTTTCCCCAAGTTTGTCATTTACATGTGATACTATCCCCATAAAAATGTACCTAGTGTTTCTCTAGGGGCTGGACAAAATAATTTTAAAGTTCACAGAGGAAACAAATATTTAAAAATAGCTAGGAAGATCAGATGTGGTAGTGCACACCCGTAATCCCTGCACTTGGGAGGCTGAGGCGGGAGGATCCCTGCAAGTTTAAAACTATCCTAGGCTCCTGGGCTACATAGTGAGAGCCTATTTCAAAAAAAGAAAAGGAAAGGATAGCTAGGAAAGCCTAGAAAAAGCGGAGTATTAAGGACAAAGAGCTGCAGTATACGTAAGTAGCAGGACGCTTGCCGTGCATGCACCGGGCCCTGGATTCCATCCCTAGGACCACACCAAAAGAAGAAAAGCTGAAGAAACATGGAATTAACCTAAAAGATATTACACACATGCCATACAAATTTCTATAATTAAAGCAGAGTGGTATTAGAGAATGAATAGACAAAGAGACCAATGGGACAGAATCTTAAAATACAGAAACAGATCCCAGATGTGTGGAAATATATGATAAAGATAATATGTCACATCTTTAAGAAAAGGTGGACTTCTTAATAAGAGGTGTGGGGCAACCAGATAGCATTTTTCAAAAATGAATTTATACTGTGTCCTCTAAGAACCCTGTGGAAGGCTCAATGGCATAACCAAAGTTCTTTTTCTCACCCACCCCACCAACCTCATCGAAGGTGATCTCGTCAGACTGCCAGTTCTCGATTTTGAAGAGCATGACCACTCGGCCATACTTGTCCCGGCTGGAGAGCACACCAGGGTAGCCAGCCTCGATGGTGCACCGTACGGCCTCCAGGGACACGCTGTCAAAGAGCTCCGGGTACTGCAGCCGGAAGTGCACGTAGCCTGGAGGGGCAGAGCCAAGAAGCTTTAGGGAGCCCCGCCAGTGCTGGCCAGCATGCCCCTAGGAGGTGTTACTCAGTGGCACTCGGGCCGGCCCAGGAGCATCCACATCCATCCTGTGTGGGATGGAGCAGGACACTCAGTTTGTCTGAGCCCCAACTTCCTCTCCAAAAAAAAGACAAGATGGGATGATAAAATGGGTGTGGTGGCACACACCGGTAATTCCAGCGGTATGAGCCCATCCTGGGCAATCTGTAGTTTAGCAAGACCTTATTTCAAAATTTAAAAAAATAAAAATAAAAAAGAGCTAGAGATGTAGCTCAGTACAATAGGTTCAATCCCCAGTACTAAGAAAAATTTCAATCTCTTTCCTTTTTTTTTTTTTTTCTTTTTTTAAGACAAGATCTCACTATGTAGTTCAGGCTGGCCTGGATCTCACAACAATCCTCCAGCCTCAGCCTCCTGAGTACTGGGATCACAAGCGTGCGCCACTAGGCCTGGCTCCTTTTCTTTGTCCCTTACCACTAACATTCTACATTCTCTTATTTTATATTTCCCTAGCTTATTATCTCCACCAGTAAAATGTAAATCCAGGAAGACAGGGAAGAGATTGTGGTCCGTGTTGTTCTCCACTGCAATCCTAAAGCAGTGGTTGGAACAGCGTGGCAGGAATAAACATTTGTGGAAGGAGGGCAGAGGCTTCTGCCTGCCTCCCTGTGGGTTCCAGAGCAAAGGGCGGGTCTGAGAATGGAGACCGGGGCTGGTGCTCCAGTTCTACTTGTTGAGCTCCAAAACAGAGAGTAGATTCCTCTGGCAATCAGGTGCTGACAAACTCATTCATCATTCATTCATTCATCCATCCATCCATCCATCCATTCATTCATTCATTCATTCATTTGCTGTCAGAACTGAATGGGAGTTTAAAGTCAATCCGATCCCCACACATGCACACCCACTTTGTGGAGAACACTAAGAAGGCTCAGAGTGACTTGCCCATGACAGTAAGGGGGTCTTCTTAGCACGAGCCCAGGGTGGACCCCTTCTCTGTCTTCTTTTCTGCAAGTGCAAGGCTCACCTTTGAGCAGCTCATAGGCACGGCCCACGTCAAACTTGCGTGCTCGGATGAAGCGCAGGAAGAAGCCGTTGTCTCTCCCCTGCACCCTCTCCGCCACCGCCAAGGCCAGCTCTTCCCCAGAGGCCGCCTGGGTCTGCACCAACTCCTGCAGCTCCCGCACCACCTCCTCCCGAGTCTCCTCCCTCTCGTTCAGCTCATCCTTGGCCTAGAGCAAGGCAGCATGGGCATGGTGTTGCAGGTGGGTGCCGGTGAGGAGCAGGATGCAGGACATATGATCAGACAACATCATGTATGTTTCAAAAGACAATCATTACAAATGCCCCCTCAAAATACTCCCCCTTCCTTCAGACACACTCTTCCCACCGTTCTTGTCACTTCCTGAAGCTGTTCTGGAGGTCCTCTTTCCTGGGTGTCTTCAGTTGCCCAGGGTTGCTTTGATGTCCTGAATCAATTCCATGCAAATACCTTTCAAGATCATTTTGACTTTGGGGAAAAGCTAGAAGTCACATG
>NW_004524578.1:18734371-18735909 GCF_000260255.1 Octodon degus
TCATAGGTACAGAAGGCAACACCCAGAGAGGAAAACCCATCCACTCAAGTCACACAGAAAGCTGGAAGCAGGTTTGGCTCTAGAACTTGGGCCTCTTGTCTATCCAGTGGGTCCTCGTCCAGTCAAGCTACTTCCAAATGAGTGCTGCTCATAGGTAAGGCTAAGATGATCTCTAGTCCAGAAGCTTCAGGCTGAGCCTTGGGTCAGGGAGGACTGTGTGCTGCTCAGCTCAGCAGCTGCCATAGCCCTGACCGCCCAGATGGTCCTAGAATAGGCTGGTCCAGCAGTCCTGAACCCTTCTACAGGGGAAAGGGTACTGCTGGTGTGGCCTTACCCACCCTCCTCCATCCCTGTGTTGCCGCCCTAGACCACTCCTCTCTGCACTCTGGCCTCCTCACCTTCTGCAAGGTATGACGTGGCAGCTGGCTGCACAGGCCAAACACAGGCCCGTGGTCCTTGGTCGTGAGCTTTTCCAGCTGAGCCCGAAGTTCCTGCTCCTCTTCGGTCACCATGCGGAATGTGCCCACCTGAACCAAGGGGAGTCAGAAGGAAGCAAGAGCAGTCCCCAATCCCATCAGCCTGAGCGAGCCGGGCCAACGGGACTGCTGAGACCCTGAACAAATGGGAGAGGAGCCAGGGTACTCACCCCCTCTGACATGCTGCCTCTGAAGACACAGCACACAAAGAAGAAAGGGCCAGCTGCTTCCTTCTTCTAGACTAGCTGGCTGGTCCAGCCCTAAGAGGAAGCCAGAAGTGCGGTGGTGCTAGAGAAACAGTCCTGTGGTTGTCTCAGAAGAGAGGGTCTCAAATATTCCCTGTGCCCAAACCCCCTGCAGGCATTTGTTAGAAATGCAGGGGTGTGGGCCCCACCTCCTGGGACTCTGAGGTTCAAGCCAGCCCTAAGAATCTGCAAGTCAGACCCCTCTGGGTGGCTCCAGAGGGGACCATCTTGGGCCACACTGCTTTGAGAAGGGGCACTGTACAGATATCTCAGACCTTGCTGTGTCAACAAGTTGGTTCAGCCCGGAAAACATTACAACTGGGCTGCATTCTCAGTGAGGGGCTCACTGCAGAAGAAGGTCTGCCTCCTCTCTTCTGTGGCCTGCCAGCCCCAGCCAGAGGCTTCTCCTCAGTGGGTTCCTTCTCTCTGATTCTCATCCAGGATGTGTGTCCAGGGCTTTTGTTTCCCTAAGTATTTCCTAACTCATTATCTCAGAGCTAGGCCTGGTATGATTGTTCCCATTTTACATAGGAGGAAACAAGTCCAGGACATAAGTGACTCCTAAATGGTTAGATAACCCAAAATAGCCAGAGGTGAGGACTCAACCCTTCCTGTCTGCTCTATGAGGAGCCAGCGAAGCGCAGAACGGAAGTGGCACCTGGGTTCCAATTCTGTGTCTTTGGGTTGCAGGCAGTATTATTTCACCTGTGTCTTGCTTGGCCCTGTAGAGATGGAAAGGTTATGAAATGTAATTAAACCATGCCCATACCGGGGAGATAGCTCAGTAGAATAAGCACTTGCCTGGCAAGTTCAGGGT
>NW_004524578.1:18736649-18739535 GCF_000260255.1 Octodon degus
AAGATAAGAACAGTACTACTAGGAAAAACGGTCATGAAGGCCAGATGGCTTCTGGAGTGTACCTAGCGCAGTTGTGCTCTAGAACAGTTCTCTTCCCTGTCTTAGCATCACACTGAGCATCAGTCTATCTCGGGGACTATTTGAGGGTCTCCCACCTCCAACTCTTCCCACTGTGCAGTCCCAGAAAGGGCAGGAAAGTTCTGGAGGCTGGAATTGCACAGGAGCTAGATGTAAACCATTAAAACATGCAGACATTGAAACAAGCTGAAAAACCTAGGTTTTTCTGGAAATGGAAATAGGCTGGTGGAACCATCCCAAGGAATTATTGGCATTAAAAAAAATGCTTATTTATGAACTGTATACAATGAAAACAATGCCTGCCACAATTGTGTTTCTGTTCTCTGCCTTCTACAGTTGCCAGATGAGACACAATAACTTATTATTGCTATTTGGGACATACTTAGACTAAAAAAGAATGTGTTATTCATCTAAAATTTGCCTCCCCCCCCCCAGTACTGAGGATTGAACCCAGAATCTTTGCACTGAGCTACATCTCCAGCCTTTTTTTAAAAATGTAATTTAAGACAGAATCACCCTAAGTGACCCAGGCTGGGTTCAGACTTGTAACCTGCCTGCCTCAAGAAATTTGCATTTTACCAGGAATTCTGTCTCAGTATCCACCACGGCCACGATGAGGTGGAACCTCACAATGGAGAATGGCACATGGGGCTCAGCTGCACAGCAGCCTAGGATGCAGGCTTCCCCCTGCCCCCCAGCTCCCTGCTCATCTGGGGCCCTCTTACCTGCTAGGTCAGCAGCTGTTCCTTAGGGCTACCTGGTACCTGCACTGATCTGAAGTGCCAGTGCTACCCTTGGCCGGGGGCATGTCCAGTCAGCAGGTCGGGATTAGTGTGTCACAAGGAACTTCTCATTGCCCAGTTTCCCATTAAGTCGGGCTCCCGAGAGGCCCAGAATGGGTAAGTGCAGTGCCGGGGCAGAGGCCAGCCTGGCAGGAGACGCTGTCAAAGCCCTCCTTTGTGTGCTCCTGCTCAGCTTCTGCTCAGCCACGTGGAAGCCGGAATCTAGGCCAGCTCTATCCCTCTTCCCTGCCTTCTTGCTCTTCAAACTCCCAGGGGCTCCCACTTGGCACAAGTTGCTGAAAGGCAAAGAGAAATTGTATATGTCCCCCTAGGTGCAATAACAGCTCTGGCAAATCCGGAGCTATGGCCTGATCTCTCTCAGGGCCACATTGTGTGGGGTCAATTGGGAAATGCAGCCTGTGCTACGTGGTGCAGTGAGGCTCAGGTCAGGCTCAGGAAGCAGACTGCTCCACGGGTGCGTGTGTGTGCTATAGTACTGAGCTCCACTCCCAGCTCCTGCCCACCTTTCAATCTTAGCTTCAGCCCCTTCTGGCTGGAAGAAGTTGCTATACCTCTTGACAGCTACGTATCCTTGTCTGAGAAGTGGGGATTATTAGACGACCAAGCTCAACATGTTAGGAAGTCTGAGATGGCAGCAAAATGCTTACTGCAAGCTCTTAGCTGCCTGGTGTGTAGGCAGTTACTCCAAATGGACAATCAGGAGGCATCTCGGTGGAGGGAATATTGGTATCCAGTCCTCTGAACAGCAAGAAGACCCTTTGCAGCCCCTCAGCAAGGGGTGGCTTCCCATCCTCTGCTTTGGTATTGGAGGAGGAAATAGACAGTTCTGTAATGCCATTCTTGGTCCAGGTTTGCCTTGCAGAGGTGTACAGGCAGAGGCTGGCTCCTGTGCACAGGACATTCTCTGGAACCAGTTCTAGAAATGTTGGTTTTTCTAGAGGGTCTTTGTTTGGTGATGCTACAAGTGCTCTACTGCTGAGCTACACCCCCAGCTGCAATTTTCCCAGACTCAGTTCTTCCTTTTCTGCCATCTCCCACCGTAACAGGCATGGGATCTCTGCAGACATTTGAGGGCTGACACTCTCCTGAAGGAACTGCAGGGAGCTAACCCTTCCCTCACCTGCCTCTCCTAGCCCCTTGTCCCAGAGTGGGCTTCAAAGCCTGGTGTTTAGATGTTGAGGAGCACCAGAGCTATCCTGAGTTCTTTGCTTCCAGTACTTTCTTCCTTGGACTCCTGGTTTGGCTGCTGTCTGGCTCTTTTTTTTTTTTTTTTCAGTACCAGCCATTGAACTTAGGACCCTGTGCTTGCCAGGCAAGCGCTTATTCTACTGAGCTATATGCCTGGCCCTGGCTCTTGGTTTGGTACCTTTCCAGGTTTTCTATGGAGCTGGATCCTTCAGTTCCATCATCCTGATTCCTAGGCATCTACTCCTGTACCATATGTAACCTACACAGTATCAGCCATTAGCTACACACAGCTTTTCTGCATTGGAAATGGGCTAATGTGACCAAAAAACTGAAATGTTTGATTGATTGATCAAGTAAATGAATTATGAACAGGAGTTTTGTTTTGTTTTGAGATAAGGCCTCACTATGTAGTTCAAGCTGGACTTGAATTTACCGTGTAGCAGAGGTTGGCCTCAAATTCCCAGCAATCCTTTTGCCTCAGCCTCCTGAGTTATAGGACTGGATTACAAGCATGTGCCAATAGGTCAGGTTGGGTTTGAAGACTTAGTGCAAAGGAAGGAGTGCAAAACATTTCATTAACATGTTTTATCTGCTTTGTTTTGTTTTCCTAGAGATAGAACCCTGGCCTTGACATACTTGCTAGGCTATGCTCTACCATTGAGTAGACCCCTAGTCTCTCTTTTAACAATTTCTTTATGGTGTAAGTTTCTCAAGTGACCATGGTTTGGACTATTGTGTTACAAAGATATTAGAATTACTTTCTCTTGTCAAAGAGTTTTAAAACTTTAATTACAAGTGTCCCTCAAATTGTAATTCT
>NW_004524578.1:18739755-18741924 GCF_000260255.1 Octodon degus
CAGGTGGCCAAGGCAGGAGAATTGCTGCCAGTTTGAGACCAGCCTGGGCTACAAAATGAGTTCAAGGCCAACCTGAACTGCATAAGGCAACTGTCTCAAAAAGCACCCTCTATAAATAAAATCAAAATCAAAACAACAACAACAAGGGGGGCCTGGCCCTTAGCTCAGTTCTTTAAGTGGCTGCTTCAACAAAGCAGTCAGGCTCGAGTTGCTGTGGTTCAATCCCCACAACTCAAGCCAGCCAAACCTGCCCTGAAGGCATTTGGAGAAAAAAAAAATCCTTATTCCAATAACAACAAAAGTAATTTTAACAAGATGATCACTATTCAGATACAATTTGTAAAAACATTTGATGCCAGAGGATTGATTCCACCTCATCTCAAACCATTCCTGTGGCCTAGGCAGACCCCCAGAACAACAGCCTGTCTCAGACAGAACTGGGCTGGGCCAAGAGCTTTCTGTGGCCTTGATCAATTCTCACTGCCCTTCTCCTGCCTCCTCCCATCCCCAAAGTCCGGGAAGAACTCTGGCTCCTGGGGACATCACCCCACTCCCCAGGAAGCAGGGTCACATGGCAAGAGTCTGAAAACTTCAGACTCGGTTTTTGACCAACTCTCCTGGGTTTGGAAGTGCCGTGGGAATGCCGGGGCACAGCTGCTGATGTGAGAAGCAAGAAGAGAAACAGGAGACCCTCTGTCCTGGGCCTCAGAACCGCATAGCGATGAGCGCGCACCCCAGCAAGAAGGGAGTCCTGCCTGGCCAGCCAGCAGCCACCCTCTAGCTGGCGCTCAGGCCAGCCGGAAGGGTCTGCTCAGCAGTGTCCTGAAGCAGGAACGATAGCAAGCTTGAGGCCACCCTGGGCAATTTAATAGTGAGGTCCTGTCTCAAAAAGCTGCTGAGGATGTAGCTCCGTGAGAAGTGTCTGGGTTCCACTCCCAGTACCAAATAAATAAATCTGTCTGCCTTGCGACCATGGGGGACTGAGCACCAGCAGACAATGAAGGCAGTAGTCGTAGGTCAAAATCTGTATAGAAGCTTTTTCAGAGAGCATTTTCAAACTACATTGTTTTAACAATCTCGGGGAAAATCGACCTTGGACACACAAATAAAAAGATAGTAAAAACGGACCAATAAGATGAACCTATAGTCAGGTGTAGTAGCACATGCCTGTAATCTCAGGACACTGGGAGGCAGAAGGGTTGCGAGTTTGAGGCCAGCCTGGGCAATTTAGTGGGATCCTGTTTCAATAAAATTTTTTTAAAAATCAAAAAGGGCTGGAGACGTAGCATAATGCGAAGGCTCTGGATTCAAAATCCAGTGCAGCAAAAAAAAAAAAAAAAAAAAAGGTGGAAGTGGTAGTGGGAAGAAGAGAGAAGAGGTCATGCCTCCCCAGGCTGTAAATGGAAACCCTGAAGAAATCCGAAAGGTCCCACCCGCTTCAGTCTCAATGGTACGCCCCACTGCGGGCTCCAGGACAGCGGAAATTGGCGGCGGAGGCGGGGCCTGTTGCCCTGGGTGACGGAAGTGCGGCTACGTCACGTTGGGCGCGCTTTTCGGAACACGGCGGCGCAGTGAGGATGGCGGAGGTGTCTAGGGTGGCTGTGTAGGGGGCCTTAGTGCGTTGCTCGGGCGGTGACAAGACCCCGGAGCGGTCTCTGAGGACCAGAAGTTGCCCTTCCGAGGAGGCGTTCTGGTATGTTCTGTGCCCCGGGAGGTCGGCGTCTTGGGTTTTTCAGTTTTCTCCTCCCTGGCCGTGAGACTCTCTGACCCTCCCCTTGCTGTTTATTTTTGGCCTTGAGGACTGAGCTACATCCCCAGACGTTTTTTGCATTTTAGTTTTGAGACGGGCCCCCAGAGTGGTAGGATTGCCGGCGTGTGTCTCTGCGCCTTGCCCTGACCACAGTCTTGGTAAATCCTCCCCGACTGTCCAGGTTCAGCTCCTACTTCTGGAAATCTCTGTGGACCCCATTTCGCGTTTGTAGCTCAGTGCTGGTGGCAGACCAGCTCCAGCTGCCTCGATTCATGTAAATTCGTGCTTTGCTTTTAGGGACTGGAGCCTCACTGACCTCAGGTCTTTTTTTCTTTTTCTTTTTTTTACTTTATTTATTTTTGCGGAACCAGGGATCTAACACAGGCCCTTGCACTTGCTAGGGAAGCGCTAATTCCACT
>NW_004524578.1:18768689-18806827 GCF_000260255.1 Octodon degus
TGTTTTCTTCATCTCAATTGAATTAATTTATGCTCTAATCTTTATGATTTCTTCCCATCTTTGGGCTCTGGGTTTGGTTTGCTCTTCCTTTTCTAGATGTCGGAGGTGCAGCATTAGGGTGTTTATTTGTTCCCGTTCTAAGCAGTCTTAAGTGCCTTCTTTGGCAAGCCCAGGGACCAGGGTTCAATCCCCAGTCCCGCATGCTAAGCCGGAGACCAACTGAGTCTGAGCATGGTAGCACATGCCTGTAACAGTGCTGGGGAGGCTGAAAACAGGAGGAGGATCACTACAAGTCTGAGCTGTATAGTAATAAGACCCTGTACCAAATACATAAATGGGAGAGAGAGAGACAGAGACAGACAGAGAGAGACAGAGAGACAGAGAGAGACAGACACACAGAAAGACAAAGTCAGAACCAAAGGCAAATGACAGACTTGGAGAAAGTATTTGCACCATATCACAGGTAGAAGGTTAATATCCTGTTTGCTTGTTTTGTTTTTTTTAAGACAGGGTCTCACTATGTAGTTTAGGCTGACTTTGAGCTCACTTTGTAGCCCCGGCTGGTCTCAAACTCAAAATGATCATCCTGCCTCAGCCTACTTAGTGCTGGGATTACAGGCGTGCACCACCATGCCCAGCGAAGGTTAATATCCTGAATAAATAACATAATAACTGAAGAGGGGAAAGATTAAAAATTCTGTAGAAAAAAGCAGTAAGTCTGTAGATAACAATCATATAAACAGAAAAGTGGCCATAAGTGTAAGAAAATATGTTCAACCTCACTTGAAGTAAGAGAAATGTAAACCATACTAATTCTCATCAGATTAGAAAACCTGAAGTACTTGCAACACACCTTTGGTGAGGTTATGAGGGAACAGGCACTTGTAGTTGCTGGTAGGAATGCTGTTGAAGGGTCTAGACACGAGCAGTCGTTCTGTTGTATATTTAAGAAGGGAGAGATGGATTCTGATGAGAAAGACCAGGCTCATTGCAGAGGTGAAATCCATGATTTTATTCCCTGTGCACATGACTGTGTCCAGATTTCCCCCTTTTATGAGGATATCAGTCATATGTAGAGTTAAGACCTACCCTGATGACATCAGCTAATTGTATTTGCAGCTGTCTTATTCCGATAAGATCGCAGTATGAGGTACAGGGTTTAGAACATTCATATGTCACGTTTGAGAGAGACCCAGTTCAACTGTGATTTCTCTTTTGCTGCCACTTTGGTCTTGGCCACTATTCATCTCATTGGAACCCAGCAATTTCCTAACAGGAATTCCTGTTTCATTCATAAGTCTCCCATAACCAGTTCTTTACACAACTTCCAGGATTGCTTTCTAATATATGTCATATCTTTTGTTTTTTTCTTCAATAACTTGTCATGCACTTAAAATCTAAATGTCCCCGGTTCTGAAAAAAAAAAAAAAGAAAAAAAAGAAGTGACAGACAGGTAAAATCTAAATGTCCTGCCAAGGACCTTCCCCATCATGCCAAACTCATCTGCCACTTCTTTTCTTTAATACTATGCGGCCACACTTTTAAAAAAATATTTTATTCTATTTATTTAGGGGCTGGGGAGATAGCTCAGTGCTTATTCTAAGCACTTGCCTGGCAAGCGCAAGGGCCCGAGTTCAATCCCTGGTTCCTCCAAAAAAAAAAAAAAAAAAAAAAAAAGCACTTGCCTGGCAAGCGCAAGGGCCCGAGTTCAATCCCTGGTTCCCCCAAAAAAAAAAAAAAAGCTGTTTTATTTATTTATTTAATTTGTTACAGGGTCTTGCTATGTAGCTTAAATTCAAAGGGATTCTCCTGTCTCCACCTCCCCAGTGCTGGGATTATGGGTGTGCACCACTATAACTGGTTTTGGCGGCCAGTACCGGGGAGGGATTGAACTTGGGTCCTTGAGCTTGCCAGGCAGGCGCTTAGACCACCAAGATGTCTCCCCAGCCCACGCTGGTTTTTTTCCCTCAGGTCCTCAGACACACCCAGCTCTTTGCTTTTTCAGGGCTTTTGCACATGAGGGTACCTCTGTGTTATTAAATAACTAGCTTTTTCTCATTCTAAACCTCTGTTACATGTCTCCTGCCTCACAGCTTTGACCATGTTAGCTTAAGCTACTTCTCTTTAAAATTCTTCTCCAGCTCAGCCTCTTGTTTGTTTTCTTTTTTTTCTCCCATAATTTTATTGAGAAACAAATAGCAGTGAGACAGTTTCAAACCAAATTGGTAGGACAGTTTCAATAATTAACACATTGCATAATTCTTCCTAGTGATTATTTGCTGTACAAAATGCAGACATGATATCCTATTTACAAACACTATTACAACAAATCCCTCTATTCATTAAGAGAATGTAACTATATATCTATCCTAACCATTTTGAATACACAGATACAAAATGGATATTCATCTGTATCCCCTTTTTTGTTTAGTTCCATTATTTGAATAGTATAGGTGTGTTAACTCAGCAAAATATTCTAAAAGAATCCAGTAGTTCATAATAGTATTGAATCTTCTGCTTCACTGGCAATGTCAGAAATTATAGACCTGGGGGCTGGTGAGATGGCTCAGTGGTCTAAAGCACCTACTTAGAATAAGCTAAGCTAAGCAAAGCACAGGGACTGCGGTTCAATTCCCTAGCACCACATGCCAGCCAGCCCCACCCCCTGGTGGGCTGAGCTGGCTACACACACACACACATTCACAATAAATAAATAAATAAACAAACAAATAAATTTTTTTAAAAAAGAAAAGAAAAGAAATGGTTGACCTGAGTCCCCTACAGCTGAACATAACACCATGGCTTCTTATACTTCGTTTTTATACTTTTCTGCTGGATGGTTAAGACCAAGATAAAGCAAGACCTATGCAACAAGAGTTGTAGCTTTTGGGTCTGCTAAGGTCAGTGAAATCTCCTCAGGATTTATCCTGAGATCCTGTACCTCACATTGTAGAACCTTTGTCAGTGTCAGTCATGTGGATGAGTCACACCCATTGCTTGGCCAATGTGCTCTCTGTGAAAGCCTGAGAGAATGTTTTCTCTCCATGTGACTCTCCTTAGGCACACTCTACATCATTGATCACTTTCCTCTTTGGCCCCATAATCTCCTTGATCAGAAAATTTGGGACACTCCTGAGTTATATGATGTTACAGTACAAGTTCTCATATGTCCTGAGTCTTAATTGATCTTAGAAGGCTAGGGCCAAAATGTTGGCTTTCCTTGCTGCCCTCCTTTTTCTCTAAATTTTGGTCTGCAAACTTAGGTTGTTAACCCTCCAGAAGAGAAGCTTATTATTATTACCATACAACCTAGGCTGTTAAGCTTAACTTCACTGTCTGTCTGAATATCCAACATCTTAGGCATAACATGGAACAGGTAGTTTTCATCAAGTATTGATATGTTGAACTTTAAGTCTCTACAGAATATGATGAAAAAACATTTAAAAACAGAATATATTTTAAAAATAGGCATAAAGAATTATATAATTCTTATGTTTACACAGAAGTCCAGAAATCTCACCTTGAAGCAGGACAGTCCCTTAACATTCCTTTTCGTTTCTTCTGCCTTCATTCACCACCCCCTTCTTTTTGAACTATCATCTACCCGAGAGACAGCACGGCAGCAACTGGCATGTCATGACAAGCAGCCGGTATTCAGAAGACCAGAAGGACAGGCACTCCAAGCATGAAACTACTATTACAAATTGCCATCTTCAGTGCAGTTGCTTAGTTCACAGGTGTCAGTATATATAGTCAGTCAGGGTGAGAATCTTTCCAATTAACTGCTAGATTAAAAAATCTTCTGAAGGTTCTCAGGATCATTGCCTTGCCCATCTTCTACATGTAACTGTATGGCATATCACTGTCATGTTTCTTAGCTCTTCTCCTTTCCCTCTCTTAATTAGTTAGTCCTCACGTTCTTGCTGTCCTTTTAGTTGTATTATACCTTTCTATTTGTATTTCTTTTGAGTTCTTATACTAGAGAAACTATACAATATTTACGCATGTATGTCTGATTTATTTCACTTATGAGTATATGTTCAAGTGGCATCCACTTCAATATAAAGGCTTTGAGTTTATCATTCTTTATAGCTGAGTAATACTCCATTGTATAAAAATACCACATCTTTTTCATCCATTCCTCAGGTGATGGGCATCTTGGTTGTTTCCAAGATTTGGCTATCATAGATTGTGCTGCTATAAACATAGGCACACATATATCACTATGATACGATGTTTTCAGATCCTCCAGGAAAATTCCCAGAAAGGAATAGTCTTGTTTCTTTTACAGATTTTCTCTGATTTTTTTTTTTTTTGTCACCCTTTTCCCTCCTACTATTATGCTATCCGCCTTGTTCACTGCTGTATTTACCATAAGTATTTGTTGATGAAGGTGGGTCCCCCCCAAATATGGCACAGTGCAATGTGTAGTATTGCTTAGATACTCAGTTGTGGGATGAGTGTCTGAATAGATTTTAGTGTTGACAGCCCTGGATCCTGTTAAGACCGATCATGCTACAGCTAAACAATTTATGTATTTGTGATAAGTGGAGTCTGTGAACGATTTGAACCTAACTGGTGTGTACCTTTGCTTTCAGAGTGTTTAGGTCATTGAGGTAAAGGAGCTGTTGCCTGAGACTTGTAGTTTTTTCTTTGATTGCAGTTGACTTGTCTCCTTCAGAAGCAAGCAGTGAAAGGAAAAGCCACTGGAGCACTCCTGAGGGCGATCTTCAAAGGTAATAATTAATTTTTATTCTGTCTCATTGGATTCATTGGTATATTTGTTTACATTTGGCATTTTTATTACTGTTTGAACCCCATCAAGTACTTCTGTGTTTTGAGGATTCTACAGAATCAACTAAAGCAGCATTTCCCTGTCTAGGATACTATTTTACTAACAGAGTTGGAGAGGCTATCTAAGCTTTTCTTGTTGGTTTTGGAGCCTGTAAAGAATGCACTTCTCAAAAAATCTGTTTTTGGATTACTTGTACTTATAAAATTGTGATGAAGAGACCACAGTGATTAGTGCTTAATCTGTGTTTGATGGAGGGTGAGGGGGAGCAGTTCTGGGTTTGAATGAAGAGGAATTTCTTGGACTCCTTATACAGATTCTTAATTCCCAGCAAGACATATTTATTTCCTTATCTTAAACAATGTCTAGTTCTTTGGTACTCACATTGTGACTCCAGTGGTTTTATAAGTTGAGATAGTATGAAATTTTATGAGGTAAAAAATGCCTTTGGACTCATAACAAGCATATTAACTTGGTATTTTTTATTCTCCTAAGAAAATTGAATGCAAACATTTTAGTCTTCCTAGCTGGGCCTGGTGGCACATGCCCGTAGTCCCAGCACTTGGGAGGCTGAGGCAAGAAAAATACCTCAAGTTCAAGGCCAGCCTGGGCTATACTGTTAGGGGAACTTGTTGAATATTTGTAGGATTACCAGTGGCAGCTGCCTAAAGAATAGTTTATTTCTTGGTCAGAAAAATCTGTACAAATTATGATGGCTCCTATTTTTGTTACTATTTAGAAACAAATTTGGAAAGACCAGCTTAAAAGGATCATGAATTGGCAATTATATTTATGGAGACTACAGTACTTATTTGTACCTATCTATAATCATCTCAATCTTGTTAAATTGATTGTGTATTTGACCTGTAGTTAGTATTGCCATTACAAAAATTGACATAGCCACATACCAAAACATTCATCCTCTTTTTAAAGTTTACAATTGTGTTTTTGTTTTGTTTTGTTTTAAAATACTAGGGATTGAATCAAGGGCCTCACACATGATAGCTAAATGCTCTGCCACTGAGCTATGTCCCAGCCCTTTTTATTTTTATTTATTTTAAGACAGGGTCCCACTGTGTTATTCAGACTGGCCGCAAACTTGTGATCACCCTACTTCACCCTTCCAAGTAGCTGTAATTACAGATCTTTGACAGTATGCCTGGCACTATTTTTTTTAAAAAGAGATTGACATAATAGTTTATTCACTTAAAATATATGGTGCACTGGCTGTTGGTATAATCGTATGAGCTGTAACATTTTTGTTGCTCTTAAAAGTACCACTAGCTTTGTGCCACGAACTATCAGCTCCCTAACCACCCAGAGTCACTCCCTGCAGTAAGAAATCACTGGTCTCCTTCCTGTCTGTCTAGTTTTCCTATGCTGAACATTTCACATGAATAGAATCATTCTGTATATAGTTCTTTGTAACTAACTTAATTTGCATCAGTGTTCGTAATACACAACTTTTTTACTGCCATTGTATGTATATACCACATTTTTCCATTGATGAATAGAGGAACATTTAGGTTGTTTCTGCCACTATAAATGATATTACTATGAACATTTGTGTACATGTTTTTGTGTGAACACGTGTTTGTTTCTCTTGAGTATATATCTAGGAGAATTGCTGGATCATGTGCTGTTTAACCATCAAAATTTTTCCAGAGTGGCTGTTTGGATTTCTCTGTCCTTTTCAACACTACGGCTTGTTTTTCTTTTTGTTAATTGAAGCCTCCAAGAATGAATGTGAAATGGTGTCTCTTGACTTTGGTTTGCATTTCTGTGATAATTAATGACATACTTTTTTATATGTGCTGACTGGCCATTTGTATACTTTGTATATGTGCTTCTGAAGTGAGCAGTCATTTGTATACTTTGAAGAAATGTCAAATCAGATCCTTGGTGCTTAAAAATCAGGTTGCCGGGGCTGGGGAGATGGCTCAGTAGAATAAGTGCTTCCCTGGCAAGCGCATGGGTCTGAGTTCAATCCCTGGTTCCAAAAAAAAAAAAAAAAGAAAGAAAGAAAAAAATCAAGTTGCCTTTATTTTATTTATCTTGAAACAGGATCTTGCTCAGTTACTAAGTTGCTCAAACTGGACTTTAACTTCCAATCCTCCTGCACCAGCCTCCCAGGATGATGGGATTACAGATGAGCATCACCTGGCCAGTTTTGTTTTTTTTTTCCCTTGTTCTTTTGATGTCATATCTAGTAGACCATTATTTAAAATCATGATTTATAGCTCTGACTCTCATTTGAATTAAGTTTTGTATCTGATATGAGGTAGAGGTTCAACTTCATTCCTTTGTGCATGTGACACCTTTGTAAAACTCAATTGCCTATAATCTCAAGAATTTATTTCTGGGCTGTCGGTTCTGTTCCCTTATCAGTATGTCTCTGTTTATGAGTACCATTCAGTCTTTTAAGGATTGTTTTAGCTACTGTGACTCCTTTTCCAAAGAAAATTTTAAGACAATACTGTTGATTAAAACAAACAAAAACCTGAGGTTTTGTAATGATTGTATTGAAACTACATGAGTTTGAAAAGCATTGCTATCATAGTATAAACCTCATACGAATATGTATTATTGCACCCTTTTTAAGACTTCTGGGTTAGAGATGGGATGCAGTGGGTTAAAATATTGTAAAGCTTGCTTCCCTTTCTATTATGATTCAGTTATTTTTCTTGAATTGGTACTCCTTTGATTGCTGAAAGCCTATGGTTAATTACCACAAGTTTTTGTTTTTGTTTTCTGGAACCAAGGATTGAACTCAGGCCCTTGCGCTTGCCAGGGAAGTGCTTATTCCACTGAGCCATCTCCCCAGCCCCTCCACAGGTTTTTTTAAGACTCATTCAGGATGGCCTTGAGCTTACTGTTTTGGCCCAGGATGGCTCGTATGGCGACCCTCCTGCCTTAGTGCCCCAGGATTACAGGTGTCTGGCACATTCCTGGCTAATTTCCACAGTCTAGAACCAGTTGATTTGGGCTCTTTTTGTCAGTGTTTGTATATCTTTCATGGAGAAGAGGAATTTCCACCATCCTTACTACTCTGTCATTTCTGTTGACATCACTAGTACATTCATCATGGAGCTGAATTTATATGTCTTGCTGCCTGGCTACTCTGATTTGAATGAGTTACATTTCCATTGGTGTATGCATGACCATCCCATCCCTTGGTTCAAGCCACCTATTGGGACAGTCCTATGTATACCAGCAGTGGCTCAAGCTGGCAAGAGATAAAGTATGTTGCCAGGGAGATGTGGTTCAGTGGTAGAGCATTTGCCTAGCAGGAGCAAGGCTCTGGCTTCCATCTATAGTGCTGGGGAAAAAAAGGAAAGGAAATATGTTAAAGCCACTAAATTTGAATTATTGAGCACCCCTCTCCAAACTCTAAGATATTCTAGAGTTTCCTCCTGCATTATGTAATTATTAAAATAGCAAATGGAAGAAGAAATTTAGTTTCATCATTCTGGGTAAATTAAGCACTTTATTCAGAGCCTCTAAGTAACAGTGTTCTAAATACTGTATTAGTCAGAAATCTAATAATTCTGTTAATTGCACTACAAACCTGTTTGTTTCTCCTGTTTAACCTCTAATCTTATAAAACTTCTTCATTTTTCTTTGTTCTGTACCACTTGTTTAAAATAATAAGGTTCCCCTTGCTCTGAAGAAGATGGAGCCTGTAGGAGACATAAGATATATATTTGCTGTATCCGGTTGGTTGAATCAGGAGATTTACAGAAAGAAGTAGCATCTGAGATCTTAGGATTACTAATGTTGGAGGTAAGATGGGAGATAAAACTGAACTTGTTTGGCAGTAGATTTTTGGATGGTTTTAATTCATTGAGGGAAAACTTAAATGCCAAATCTAGCATAATTCTTATGTATGAATAAGAGCTATTATTAAACAACAACAAAATGAATGGAATGTAAACTCCTTACATGTATACATCACTTTTAAGTTACCGTGGATATAAATATCCTTTTTTTTTTTTTTTTTTTTTTTTCGGAACCGGGTATTGAACTCAGGCCCTTGCACTTGCCAGGGAAGTGCTTATTCCACTGAGCCATCTCCCTGGCCCCACCTTCTCCCCAGCCCCTATAAATAGTCTTTAAATGCTGGCAGATTTGAAAATGTTACAGCACTGATGCAAGATTCTAGCCTTTGAAGTCTTTAACATAAATATTCAACACAACAATGTCATTCCATGATTACATTGGGACTGTTCTGTGTCTTACTATCAATTCAGTTATTTCACCACAACATTTCTTGGGAAGAAATGGTGAAACCTTGTATTTCTGCTAAAGATTTTTTTATGTTCTTTGAACTCTTAGGCTCACCATTTTCCAGGACCATTACTGGTTCAATTAGCCAATGAGTGTGTTGATGTTATCAAAGAGGGAAGCCTAGTGAATGGAAAGTCTTTGGAGTTATTGCCCATCATTCTTACTGCCTTGAGTACCAAAAAGGAAAATGTGGCTTATGGAGGAGGTAACTTTCTTCCAATTTTAGTAGCTTTTTCTCTATTCACATAGTAAAATTTAGTTCTCAGTGTATTTTACATTTCTAGATAAATTGAGTGGGGAAGAATGTAAGAAGCAGTTGATTGACGCCCTCTGTTCTATAAGGTGAGTCTTTCTCGTTAATGTACAGAATGTTTTTAGGACTACAGATAGCCCAAAAGAAACTACTGTTTATTTCAAGAAATTTGTATTTGTGAAGTTTTTAGATCTGTTTGTTTGTATACTGTACTACCATAAAACCATATAATCTGTGACAAATTTTTGGGAAGATTATTTCCTAGATATATTCTCTGCTCTCAAACTATAGTTTTAATTTACGTGACTATTGATCTTACTTAGCAGGGTACTCCTCTAAACATGAATTAAAATCCCAAGGTCCTTAAGATTAAGGCAGTTGCCCTATCTATAGATAGATAGATCTTTTTCTTTTTGAGGGAGTAGAATATATAGGTGATGGTATTGTATTTTAACCAATGATTGTATTTCTGGGAGTCTCTGTAGACCAGACTACAATATAGGAGAAAATGTTCAGCAAGCCATAGTAGTACATGCTTATAGTAATTAATTCTAGCATATAGGGAGGTAAGGTAGGAGGATAACAAGTTCAAGCACAGCACTGGCTGTTTAATAACTTAATGAGAGCCTGTCTCGAAAGAAAAAGACTGAGGATATACCTCAGTGGGAAGTCTCTGGGTTCAACCCCTAGTATGACGCATACATACAGATGTTCATACATGAATATATTCAGCACAGTTATAGCCAGTATAAGCATACAGTAATGAAGACATGTAATAAGTAGTAGTATGTAAGTTAAGGAGAGCCACTCCATGAAATTTATATCCCTCAAAAATGAAATATATGGGCTGGAGAGATGGCTCAGTGGAATAAGTACTTCCCTGGCAAACACAAGGGCCTGAGTTCAATCCCCGCGTCTGACAAAAACAAAATGTATAAGCTGGACATGTGGCTCATACCTATAATTCCAGCACTCTGGGAGGTTAGGACTGCTTGTTCAAGTGCAGCCTGGGCAACCTAATGAGACCATGTCCCAAATACATACATACATACATACATACATACATACATACATGAGCTGGGGGTACAGCTCTGTGCAAAGGTCAAAGTCCAGTACCCCCTGGATAAAGACATACAGCAAAGATGAAAATTCTTGGGGCTGGCGAGATAGCTCAGCAGCCTAAAGCACTTGCTTAGGCAAGCACGCAGGGACCATGGTTTGATCCCCAGCACCACATGCTGCACCAGCTCCGCCCCTAGGGTGAGCTGAGCCAGCCACAAAAAGAAAATGAAATTTCTTACTATATAATAAGCAAAATGCTGAGTTATATTATACTTGATATATGTAGGTATGTTAAAGGAAAACATAAAGGAAATACCCAAATGATCTAAACCAGAGGTAACTGCTTTTGTGATTCCTTAAATAAGATCCCTGGCTAGGCATGGTAGCACACGCCTATAATTCCTGCATTTAGGAGGATGAGATAGGGATCACGGTGAGTTCAAGGCCAGCCTGGGCTGCATAGAGAGACCCTGTCTCAAAGGACGAAAAAAAATTCCCTTAGTTTAGGTATGTAATAGAATGTGTATTTTTATCCATCTATTCACTTGTTTATAGTTAGTTTATTCAGTACATTATAATAGACTTTCCATTTTTCATTTAACACATTTGTTCACTTCAGCAGACACATTTTCACATCATTCTTTTGAGTGGCTCCATAGTTTTTTATTATTTATTATTATTACTATTACGCTAATCTCCATTTGGATTGTTTTTAATTTTTTGCTCTTACAAAAAGTATTATAGAGAACATTTATATATTTAGATGACCTTTTAAAATTCATTGTATTTGAAATTGTGAATGAGATGGGTCTGTGGTTTTATGCATTTTAAAGTTTTGTGTATGCATATATATATGTATGTATGTGAAAGTGTGTTTTCTCTAAATCTCATCAACATTGAGTATCATCAGGCTTTTTGTTTTGTTTTTTGTTACTAGGGACTTAGTTTTATTGAACTTTTTCATTTTGCCAGTCTATGTTAGACAGTGGTATTTTGTTTTTTTAAATGCTATCTTAAAAATCTTGTTTCTTAGTGTTATAAATGAAACTGGAAAACAAAGTTTATATGTACATAAGTTAAAATGAAATAAACTCATGTTCTCCATTTTCTTTAACTAGATGGCCTCAACAGTACGTAGTCCAGCTCACCTCCATGTTCAAGTAAGCACCCTTAGTCCCCTTTCCTTAGTCCTGCTTTGTGAACTTGCCGCTGGAGAGTGAAACAGCAAGCTCAGCCACCTCTCTCCTCTCAGTAACAGCACTGGTACCTCTGTTTTCTGTTAGGGAATTCTCTCCCAGCTCCTTTTTGTTTTCTTTGTTTTTTGTTTTTTGTGGAACCGGGGATTGAACTCAGACCCTTGTGCTTGCCAGGTAAGCACTTATTCTACTGAGCCATTTCCCCGGCCCTTCCTTTTGCTTTATTTCATATGTAACTAGGATTCCCCCCCGCGCCCAGAAGATTTTGCTTTCCTAAAGTTATAAATCCCCTTAAAGATTCTTTATGAGAATTTTTTTTGCGGTATCAGGGATTGAACTTAGGACCTTGCACTTGCCAGGCAGGTGCTTAAGCCTCTGAGCTATATTCCTAGCCCCCCTTTATGAGAAATTTTTTTTTAAAAAGTCTTCATGAGAGAAAATCAAAGGGAACAGTTGAGAAATTTTAGTGTTTCTTTTTTTCTTTTTTTTTTTTTTTTTTGCTGCTTTTAAATTTCTGAAGAAATGTTTTGTTTCTGTATTTAGGGAAGGGTTTACAGGGTGTTCACGGTCTCACTACTAGATTGGACTCACAGTGATCCACCTGTTTACAGCCTTCCAAGAGCTGGGATTACAGGCGGGTGCCACCATGCCCAGTCTCAATCGCCAGCTTGGTGCACCCCGGGGATGGGGCCAGCATGCAGGCCAAGGGATCGAACCCCCGGCCCCTGGGTCTGCCTTAAGCAGGTGTTTGAAGAAACGTTTAATGAAATTTAAAACATTGTAAAGCCCTGAATTAAATTTCTAAAAAGATGTGTGAGTTCTAGATAGAGCCTTGAGAATCTCTGATCCACAGGGATATCCCTCTGGCAGCAGAAGAGGTGGAGTGTGTGGTGAAAAACGTGTTGAAGGTGTTCTCAAAGTTGACTCTTCAGGAAATACCACCTTTGGTCCATCAGCTTCTAGTTCTCTCCGCAAAGGTATAGATAAAAAATTTTCTGCTGCGTAGTTCTTGTGGTAGGACTGGTTACATATGGCAGCTTTGTTTGTGTGCTATTACATCGTAGAACACAGATGGTTTCATTTCACACGTGGTGATTTGATCTAGTGAGATTATGCCCCCAGCCAAGGAAACATGCCATATCTCCTGTCATAGTTTCATATTTGTGATATTAAAAGAAATACAGTCTCAGAGTGGGCTATAGGCTCTTTAAAAATCTCACATTAAAGGATATTTCAATCTTTCCCTCCCTCACTCTCTCCCTCCCTTCCTTCCTTTTTTGTGGTCCTGAGGACCAAACTCGGGGGCTTCTACATGCAGAGCAAGAGCTGTACCACTGAGCTACATCCCCAGTCCATCAAACCCTGTTTCTACTTGCAAGTATTCTGTATGTTCTTACTTGGATTTTAGGTAATAGCTTGTTTATTTAAAGTCGCACATTACAATACACTTAAGTTAAAAAGTATTTGATTATCTTTCCTTTTAACTGGGAGACTTAACTATTTTATATTTTCCAGGGAAGCAGAAAGAGTGCTTTACATGGAGTCATTGCCTTCTTCGATGAGCTAGATAAGCAGCACCGTGAAGAACTAAGTGGTGACGAGTAATATAATTTGTTTTTTTAGTAATTTAGAAACAGCATTGCAAATTCATCTTTTCATTTTGTTTCCGAGTGACTTCACTGCCGTCTTCTCTTTCACCCCTGCTTCCCGTCAGCATAGGACTTCTGTGATCCCCTCCCAGCTGCCTAGTTATAAAGTGAAGAGCATAAGGCTCTTGAGTGCTTTCATTTGTACCTTTCCAGAAAAATAGCAATAATTGTGTTGTAAAATGTGGATTTAAAACTTTTACGTGGCCTACTGTGTGCCAGTACGTCTTCGGCCTTGAGGCTTCAGAGATAAACAAGTCAAGAAAGTTCCTGCTTTGTAAGGAGAATATTAAGTTTTACTGAGAAGAGAATATTAGACAGGAAAGCACTAAGAAGGTAATCAAAAGGGATGATGTGGCCACTGCTTTAGACTGGGTCACTATTTTACCTCAAGCTTGGTTGATGAGAGCCACAACTTTTAAATAACATTTTCAGATGGAGGAACAGTGCAGAGACAGGGCATATCCGAGAAAAAGGATTTTTTTTTTTTTTTTTTTTTTTCCGGAACCAGGGATTGAACTCAGGCTCTTGCACTTGCTAGGGAAGCGCTTATTTTACTGAGCCATCTCCCCGGCCCGAAAAAGGATTTTTTTAAAGCAAATATTTGTAGTGTGCTTATTCTCTGTTAGGTGCTGTTCTTAAGCACAATAAACCATATACCCGTTTTGTCTGTTTTATGTATGTAGAAACCAAGAAACAGAAATTAAAAGAATTTCTCAAGGTTTTACAACCAGGAAGTAGTGAAGCCATGATTCAGAACTAGGCAATTTGACTGGAAAATTTATGCTGTTAACTGGTACATTCTGGTACTTTCCCCTTCCTTCCTTCCTTCCTTTCTCTTTTATTCTTTCTTTTGTTCCTTCTGGTCTTTTTGAGGCAGGGTCTTTCTATGCAGTTCAGGCTGGCCTTAAGATTTGTAGCCCAGGCTGGTCTCAAACTCACAAGCCTCCAGAGTGCTGGGATTACAGGTCCGTGCTACCAGGTCTGGCTTTTTTTTTTTTTTTTTTTTTTTTTTTTTTTTCTTTTCTTTTGAGACAGGTATTGGTATGCAGTTCAGTCTACCAGGTCTGGCTTTTTTTTTTTTTTTTTTCTTTTCTTTTGAGACAGGTATTGGTATGCAGTTCAGTCTGGCCTTGCACTCACTGTTTTCCAGGCTAACCTTGAACTCCAGACTGTCTTCTTGCCTCGGCTTCCCAAGTTCTGGGGTCAAAGGCATGGGCCAGCATACTTCTAGTACTTCTGATCTATAATAATTTAGTTGGCTTGAAAATTTAAGAAAAAGATGATGTCATATTGAATTCAGAAAAGGTTATTAAAATCAGGATTTGGAAAGAGTTTAGTTTTGGCCACATTCATTTTTTAAGATGGATTTTAGCATTTTAAATAGAGGTGTTGAGCTGTTAATCATGGTTCATAGGCAGAAGTCTGAGCTGTAAATAAAGAATGAAAGAAACTAAGGACCAGTTAGAACTATATAGGGAAATGATGGTGAGCTCCTTGGGAAAGGGTGAGGTAGCTATTGGGAAGCCCACAGTGGTGACCTGGAAACTAAGAGAAGACAGCTTTTCAGGGAGGAAGTGATTAACTGTTAATTTGCTGAATGTTAAGGTAGAACTTTATTGATTTTGACAATGTGGAGGCCATTTATGTATGACTTTATGTATGAATAGTCAGCTTACAGGGAAGAAAATGGAAACAAAGCTTTTATAAATAAGGGCTAAAGAGGACTGGGGAAATAGCTCAGTAGAATAGCCTGAGTTCAATCCCCAGTTCTGCCAAAATAAATAAATAAAATAAATGCTTGTAAGAAGGGGAGGGGAATGGAATAAAAAGAAGCAAGGTAGATCATGTACAGGTACAAGTTCCTTATGATTGATTAAATCATATGTATCTAAAAATGTACCAATAAAATTATTTTTTAAAAAGTCAGAAGGCCTTAGAGGTAAAGGTACACAGGGGACAGGATCTGATTGAAATTGGGTCTGACTGGGAAAACAGTATCTGATAAAGTGGAAGTGATGACTATCAGTAGTTCCTTCAGAAAATTTTATTTTAAAGGAACAGGGAATGGAGCGGTAGAGGTGTACTTATCTTCTGCTTCTGGTGATTGCATGGGATCAGCCTGAGGTGGTCTCTTGATGATTGAAGCACCTGCACTTGGCTCACTAAATCATAGCTCTTATTTTTCTCTGGCATCTTTTAGGTTGCTGGATTTTGTTACTGTGCCATCAGGTGAACTTCATCACGTGGAAGGCACCGTGATTCTGCATATTGTGTTTGCTATCAAGCTGGACTGTGAACTAGGCAGAGAACTTCTGAAACACTTTAAGGTAGCGCTGAGATGACCTTGAACTCCCCATGTAGCCCAATCTGACCTTGCAGTCCTCCTCCTTCAGCCTCCTGGGTGCTGGGATTGCAGGGCTATGCTGTCACGCCTGGCAGTAAGCCTTTTTTTTTCTTTTTTAATAAATGCTATAGAGTGGCTGGGATCTAGAAGATCCCTCCTATTTTATTAATTTGGAAGTAGAAAATATATGATGTCACTGTATCCTTAAGCAAGCCAAAAAGTCCATTTAATAAACCCTTCTTTAAATGTCCTAGTACAAATATATTTGTCCTGGACCAAAAACATAAAAACTGAAGACTGTTGAGCAGAAAACCAAAAATCTAATTTGTGTCTTATGTGACCTTCAACCTTGGCTTCTTTTGCTTGGTTTGGTTTGGGTTTTTTTTTTTTTTGAGACAGCATTTCGCTGTGTAGTTTAGACTGGCCTTGAGCTCACTCTACCTGAGGCTGGCATGGAACTTGCAGCAATCCTCCAGCCTCAGGCTCAGCCTCTCAAGTGCTGGGATGAAAGGTGATACATACTAGCTCAGCCTTGGCTTCTGCTTCTCCATTTATGAATTAGGATCTTTCTTATTTCTAGTAGTGTATCATGGAGTTTTGTGATGCTAAATCATTAATCACTAAGTCTAATATAAAAAACAAAAATGTTTTGGGTGCTGGGGATATACCTCAGTGGCATAAGCACCTGCCTGGCAAGTGCAAGGTCTTGAGTTCAATCCCTGGTACCACAACAAAATAAATAAAAATAAAAATGTTTTGAACTCTTGAAAGTACTGTACAGAGATATGTTTTTATTTTCATTTCTTATTTTGGGACAGGGTCTTACTAAGTTGCCCAAGTTGGGCTCAAACTTGTTGACCTTCCTACTTGAGCCTTTCAGAGTACTGGGATTATGGGATTGAGTCGCCATGCCTGGCTCTAAAATGTTTATGGCTGGTTTTTCTCTTGCAGGATCTGAACAAGCTTCATCCATTGCCTTTGTTTATTATGTCTGTCTAGTTATCTTTTGATTGATTGCTTTGAAGATCCTGCCCAGATATCTTGTGTAATGTTCCACATTATTGGATTTATCTCATTGTTTCCTCCCGATTTGGTTCAAGTTTGTAGCAAAGCCAAGGAACTTTGTAAAGGGCCAGATATGTTAGGCCTTGCAGGCCAGGTAGTGTCTGTCACAGCTACTCAGCTTTACTGGTGTAATAAAAGCACAGCTCTAGGCAGTGGATTCACAAATGAGTATCTCAGTAAAATAAAAAATACATCATTTTGGCTCTTTGAGACAGGGTCTTGGTGTTGTTCAGCCTGTCCTTGAACTCAGTAGGTAACCCAGGCTGGCCTTGAACTTGCAGCCATCCTCCTGGCCCAGCCTCCTGAGTGCTGAGATTATAGGCATGTGTCACACTGTGCCTGACTAAATAAAACTGTAGTTATGGACACTGAAATTTGAGTTTTATTAATTTTCATTTTATGAAATATACTTCCTTTGATTTCCCTTACCGTCATTTAAAAATATAGAAACCATTTTGCTTACTGACTGTACAAAAACAGGTTGTTGGGCTTCATTTGGCCAGTTGACTATAGTATATGAAACTTTGCTGTATGCATTCTATCAAGGGCCACAGTGTTAAGGTTATCCTCCTGGCTCAGCTTCATGGAGTGCTTGCATTACAGATGTACACCCCATTCTTGGTTCTTGAACCATAAATATTTTGCATTTTGATGGGATTCAATTTGCTAATACTCTTGTGTACTTTATGCTTAGTATTATACCTAAGAAATCCTTGCCTACTCGTTTAAGATTATGTATATATTTTCTTCTAGAAGTTTTACAGTTTTAGCTCTTACACAGTACTTAGGTTTATGATCCATGCAAGGATTTAATTTCACATAGCTCTGTTATGCTTTTAAATTGTAAACAGTGACTGTTTGTGGTTTATCCTAGGCAGGACAACAAGGAGATTCCAGTAGCAACTTGTGTCCCTTCGGTATTGCTCTCCTTCTCTCTGTAACAAGAATACAAAGATTTGAGGAGCAGGTATCTAAATGACACTTAGGTTCCTTCTGTAGCTGGTAAGAATTTAAGAATCTGTGTTATTTTTCTTTCCTAAACATGTGGATCATCATGTCAGCAGCAAAGCTCCTCTAAGACATTCAGCAGCTTTCAATTTTTCATGTTTTTGGAGCTGCCAAAAGACCATTGAGATTCTTCATTTTTTACCTCCACTCTCTGTTGTGCAGTAAGATGTGGTAAAGGTGGGAATAAGGGTGAAGCCCTGTTACACAGCCCAGGTAGCAGGGTGGGGACAGAACTGGGTATCCATCAGCAGTTTCAGTGTGATAGGGTTTTCAAAGAAATTGTCCTTGATTGCCTTGAAATTAATGAGAATAAGTTTATGGCAAAGACAAATGTATTTTCTCTCTTATATGTATTCTTTTTTGTTTATATATACACATTTATATCTTTTCTGTCATTTGTTTGTTTGTTTTGAGGAACCGGGGATTGAACTCAGACCCTCGCGCTTGCCAGGGAAGCGCTTATCCCACTGAGCCATCTCCCGGCTCCCCTCTCATATGTATTCTTAGGTTTAGGGTAATACTTAACATTGATTTTTAGCCCTTTTTCCTGGTAAGGAAAACTTGCTTTGTTTTTGTTTTTATCATACTAAACATAGAATGCAGGACCTTGCACATACTAGGCAAGGGCTCTATCACTGAACTATACCTCATGTGCTGTTTTAAAATTTTATTTTTGTAAACCAGGAGTGGTGATGCATGCCTGTAATCCCAGCACTCAGAAGGCTGACAAAGGAGGATCTTTGTGAGTTCCAGTCCAGCCTGGGCTGCAAAGTGAGCTCAAGGCCAGCCTGAACTGCATAGTGAGATCCTGTCTTAAAAAAATAAATAAGTAAAATAAAATTTTATTTTATGTTTTGTTGCTGGGGATGTGGCAAGTGCAAGGTCATACATTTGATTCCCATTACAAAAAAAAGGAAAAACCCTGTTTCAAAAAACCCCAAGGCAGCCAGATAGCTCAGCAGACTAAAGCGCCTGTTTAGGCAGAGGGAAGGAATTTGGGTTCCATCCCACGCACCACAAGCCATGGTGGCATGCGCCTGTAATCCTAGCACCACTTGGGAGGCTGAAAACAGGATCACTATGAGTCCAGTGTACATAGTGAGACCCTGTAGACCCTGCACTGAATACATTTAAAAATATATGTGGGGGCTGGTAAGATGGCTCAGTGGTCTAAAGCACCTACTTAGAACAAGCTTAGCAAAGCATAGGGACCGCGGTTCAATCCCAGCACCGCATGCCAGCCAGCACCGCCCCCTGGTGGGCTGAGCTGGCCACACACACGCATAAATAAATAAAATTTAAAAAAATAAATAAAAATATATGTGGATAGTGATATAACTATATATAATTATATATAACTACATATAACTATATATATAGTTATAGAGTTATAACTATATAAGTTATAACTCTACAACTACATTAAAGTTTTTTTTGGGGGGGCGTGCCAGGAGTCAAATGCAGGACCTCACATTGCCAGGCAGGTACTGTGCTGCTGAGCTATATCCCTAGCCCTTAAAATTTTATTTTGGAACAAAATCTTACTAAGTTGTTCAGGCTGGCTTTGAATTTGGAATATCCTGCCTCATTTTTCTGAATAACTTGGATTACAAACACAAGCGATCACTCCTGACTCAGAAGTCTCACTGAAGTCATAATTTTTAGATCACCTTCATCAGTTAAGTAGCTCTCTAGATATACATGGCAAATTGTAGAAACAGTTGTAGGGTTAAGAGTCAACATGAGCCATAACTTTTGCTTCGTTTCCTATAACTTTTGCTTTCATTTTCCTGTTTATTTTATTGTATTAGGTGTTTGACCTTTTAAAGACTTCAGTTGTGAAAAGCTTTAAAGATCTTCAGCTTCTCCAAAACTCAAAATTTCTTCAGAATCTAGTCCCTCACAAAACTTGTATTTCAACCATGATTCTAGAAGTGGTGAAGAATAGGTGAGTTAATAAAGCATATTCCAAAAAGCATGTGAAGCATTTAGTGTTGGAAAATGCAGTGTGATACCATGCTCAAGGCCCATCAGAGAAAGCTGACGACTACACCCATTGGCTTCATAGATCAGGGATTAATCTCTTTAAGAAGAAATGAGCAAACTTTCTCCTAGGGAAAGGTCTTTGAGTCTCGGGGCCTGATTTCTTAGCCACCTTGACAGCCGGAGTATCACAGTAAAGGAACTACTTTGTCCTTTCTGTAATGTTGCAACTCTTTATTGACCCAGGTGTCCACTGGCTTCTTTACAAGCGAGTAAAAGACACTAAATTTGAGGTTAACACATGTTTGCTGTACCATTTATACCATATGTATACACAGACAAATATACATTATATACACATTTATATCTTTTCTGTCATTTGTAGATGCTGGGGTGGGAAGAATGGACCTATGCTTGGTTTATCTTGATTCCCAACTCTCCAGAGCTTAAATATTATTAAACCCGTTGAAATACTTTGAGAATCTACTCACAACTATTTGCTTTATTCCATAGTGCTGCAGTATTTGTTGCTGTTTAATAGGAAGAAATAATGATGAAAGATAGAGGTTTATCATTTCCACTGTAGGGGATAAGATTGAGTGGTATAGTCACTGAGGAGTCTACTGCTTTCCAAAGGCTACTAGTAGTTTTAGCTTATGCTATTGAAATCAGATTATTCATGTGGTATATTGTCTTCTGTGCTATGGCTGTACTTCATCTTGACCCTGGAGGGTATTGGTGTGAGAGAGGATATAGATTTGTAAGCTTATTTATAACTATTGTAGGGAATAAAAGAAACTATTAACCTAATCTCTATAGATTTTACATATTCTGTTCTATAGTGTTCTGTGTATTCTTGAAGGCCACTTGCTTCCCATTCCCACTACTGTACATCCAGGAATTCAAAATTCCCCCAGGTAAGGTTCATATGTGAAGTGTGTTAGTTACCCGGGTTAGGTTACAAATGTGTAGCATGGCAGTGAGTATTAAAACAGCTGTCTTGCCAAGTTTTTCCTTTCAACTAAGCTTTGCTTTCTTGCAGTGTTCATAGTTGGGATCATGTAACTCAGGGCCTGGTAGAACTTGGTTTCATTTTAATGGATTTATATGGGCCAAAGAAGATTCTTGATGGAAAAACTATTGAAACCAACTCTGGTCTTTCTAAAATACCAAGCCAGCAGGCATGTAAGCTGGGAGCCGATATCCTGCTAGAAACTTTCAAGGTAAGACTCTTTAATTTGGCAGCTATTACTTTTTTTAAAAAATGTATTTGGTTATTACAGGGCCTCCAGCTCTGACTCAGCTTCCAGCTCTGACTCATAGTGATGCTCCTGTTTCCAGCCTCCCCAAGCACTGGGATTGCAGGCATATGCCTGGACTCTGTGACCTTAGCCCCCCTGGGGGGGTAGGGGTGGCGTGGCATGTGGTGCCAGGGATTGAACCACAGTCCCTGCACTTGTCTAAGCAGGCACTTTAGTCCACTAAGCTTTCTTGCCGGCCCAGCCATTGCTTTTGTTGTTGTTGTTTGTTTATTTTTTGTTTTATGAAGCAAGCTTTTGGTAGGCAGCTCAGGCTGTTCTTGAATTCCCATATGTAGTCCAGGCTGGAGGGCTGGGATTGCAGATGTGCCCTACCATACCCAGTCCCATTCCCTAGTTTTGTTTAAATGATACAAATAGAAGACTTTTGCTGGGGCTTTGATAGAAAAGAAATTTTCAATCTGTAGCGGGTTGACTGCCAGTATATGTGGCAGAGCTTGTGGTGGTATCAGAACATTATAGATCCAGTCTGATAGAATACTTTTGGGAGGTGTATATGGGTGGCAAATCCAGGGTCTTGGGCTTGCTAGAGAAGCACTGTCCCACTGAGCACATCCCCAGTCCTCTCCTCCTTCCTGTGGAGTTTCCATTCATTATATTTCATTTATTTCTGACTGTTGATTAGAAGTTTGACTATACATAGTTTTTGCATGTTTTTTTCTTCTTTCTCCAGTGGAAAATTAACTTCTGTTTTGTTTTAGTGTTCTAATACAAAAAAATAATTTTTAAGTCTGTATAAAATGTCAAACTTGAAGTATTAAGCTTATTGGCTCATTGCTTTTAAAGAAAATTTTATATTGTCAGATTACATTATCATCTCAATATTTCTCATGGTTTTTTGTTATTGTTGTTGTTCTATATTTTAGGGAAGTGTCAAGAGGGTGTTCAGGTCTTACTACCAGATCGGAGTCATAGTGATCTGCATGTTTGCAGCCTCCCAAGAGCTGGGATTACAGGCGTGCCACCATGCCTGGTCTCAATTGCCTTCTCAGCAAGCCCCTAAGGTGGGGCCGGCATGGCAGGCCCAGGAATCGAACCCCAGGCCTCTGCGCCTGCTTGTAGGTGCTTTAGTCTGCTAAGCTATTTGGCCGGCTCTAAGTTCTCATAGTTTTTTAAAAAATGTTACTTTTTAAATAAAAAAGCAAGGTCATATCTGATGCCAAGCATCTATGTTAGTGATTGCTCCAAGATGTCTTTTTGACATCCAGTTGTTTAATCATATACCAAAACTGTTTACCAGGGATATTATTTGGAAGCCAGTATAATTTAGTGTTTTATCCATAACAGCATAACAACATATAAATGACCCTTTTTAATACTAACATAACTGAATGTTTCTTAGAATATACTTATTTATTTATTTATTTATTTATTTTTTGCCGTACCAAGGATTGAACTCAGGACCTTGTGCGCTTGCCAGGCAGGTGCTTATGCTGCTGAGCTATATCTCTGGCCCTAGAATATGCTTTTTTAAATTTTTAAAGATTATTTATTTATTTGGTACGGGATCTCACTGCACTTGAACTCTAGTGATCCTCCTGGCTCAGCCTACCCAGTGCTGGGATTACAGGCATGTGCCACAAGGCCCAGTTTCAGTGGCCGACTCAGCATGGAGCCAGTACAGCATGCCGTACCGGCAATCAAACATGGGTCCATGTGCTTGCCAGGCAGACACTCAGTCTGTCAAGCTAACTCCCTGGCCCAGAATATGCTTTTTATTTTAAATTCATATTTGTGAAAATTAGGGATTCCATTTGATTTCACAGGTGTTGGCTTTATCAAGACATCGATGTAGCATATAATTGCTGAGTCACTAACAATCTGAAATCTGAAAGAAATTAATCTGTATCTCAAAGTGATCAAGTTAAGAATTTTAACTATTATTCAAACGAAAATTCAGAGAACTCATTAGAACAGAAAAAGTGAATCTTGTGTAATGTAGATTCAGAAAAACAAAAATATATATATATATATAGTATTCAATTTTAAATACACATTTTCTAAAGTAAACTAATAAGTACATAAAAAAGAAAGTTCAGAATGAGTCTTTATGTTTGTTTGTTTGTGTGTTTGTTTTTCTCTTTTATTTGAACCCAGGATCTTGCACGTAGGCAAGAAGTCTACTGCTGAACTCCATCTGCAGCCCTTTTTGTTTGGGGCAAACAATAAGTTGCAAAGGCTGGCCTCTAATTTTGGATTCTCTGCCTTGGCTTCCTGAGTAGATGAGACCATAGATACTGAGCCACACCACCAGCTCAAAGTGGGTCTTTTATAACTAACTGCTTTGTTTCCTAAAACAGAAGCAGTGAGTGAAATTTTTTTCCTTCCCCCCCCCCCCCGCTTATTCTTTTTCTTTTATATTGAGAATTGACCCCAGAGCCCTTGACTAACCACATCCCCAAGTTCTTTTTTTTGAGATAGAGTCTTGGCAGTTTGTCCAGGCTGGGCTTGAACTTGTCCTCCTGCCTCAGCCTTCCACAGCGCTATAATTATAGGCATGTACCACCATGCCTGGCTTGATTTTTTTTTTTTAATGTTTCTGAAGATTTTCACAGGCTTTCAATTTTAATTTTTAGAGTAAAAGTGATGCTGTCACAAAATAAATATATTGGCCTACATTGGACACTGAAGTAGAATTACTTCTCTTTGATACCTGACTTTAGATAGCACATTGGTGTCATGTGATCTGTACTTTTAGGTTGATAAACATGATTTTTACCTTGTTAATTAGTCATATGAATATAGAATAAGGGGAGAATTGTGATTTTTTTTTCCAGATGATTCACCTTAATGTTCTGATGTGTCTGAAATAAAATGAACAATTGAGTTTTACCTGTATCCCAAGTATTCTTAATCTGTCTAACATGCAAATGCACTTACTAAGCTAAAGGTCATCCAGGAATATTTTATTCATTCTGTTTTGTTTTGTTTTGTTTTGTTTTGTTTTAGGTCCACGAGGTGATCCGAGAAGACATTCTGGAGCAAATCCTGAACAGGGTTGTTACCAGAGCTTCCACTCCCATCAGTCATTTCTTAGGTATTAAACTTCAAAAGATGAATATGGTTCTTAGGAATATTATCTTTTAAATGTCATAAAGATTTGGTCCTAGCAAATTGTTGAATGATGCAATGACTTGTAACACAGTCTTTGGTTGTGATGACAGTGAGATGTGGGTCCCCTTAGATCGTGTTCGGTGATCACAAGGGAAGGGAGCACTTACCTGCATGAAGCTCCATTTTGCACCAGCATTCTCTCCATCTCTCAGCACTTCTCGAATGAGTGCTATCCTTCTACCGCTGTAACCTGGACGTTTGAAAGCCAGTACTTTCTTCCTGGTAACTCTGAATGTGCTGCTTACAGCACCTATCTGCTGATGTCCAGATTCACTGCCTTTTTCTTAGTCACCTAATTTTGTTTTTCTATATCATTCAACACTGTGCACAAGTTCTGTAAAACTTTTTAGATAGGTTCTCTTGTAATTATAATAGCTTCTTATCCTGCCTGTGACCACTTTTTATCTTTGTCCTTTAGTGGTAACTTTTATGTCTTGTACCCTTCAGTGTCAGGATTCAGTGAAGTTCAACACTGTAGCACATTCTGCTCCCCCTACCCTTCCTACCTTTTATAGCTTTACAAAGTTATAACTAAAATATAATCTTCACATTTGAAGTATAATGATATAATTTCTTTTGACATTTATCTACCTGTTAAGCCATTGCCACAGTCAGGATGAATATATGTGTCACACACAGTTGCCTCCAAGACTCTTGAGATTCTGTTCTCATCCCGTGCTGCTTCTCCCTGCCATCTCATTTCATCTGCTTTCACCTGAGAATAGTTTTTTGTGAAATTTTTTTTTTAAATGTATTTGGTGCACAGTCTCACTACACAGCTCGGACTCCTAGTGATCCTCCTGTTTTCAGCCTCCATAGCACTGGGATTACAGGCTTGCACCACCATGCCTCATCTCAGTTGCTGGCTCAGTGTACAGCATGCGGTGCCAGGGATCAAACCCCCTCCCTGCACTTGCCTAAGCAAATGCTTAGTCCACTGAGCTATTTTGGCTATCATGAATAAAGGTGCTGTGCTAGATGTGGTGAACATTCATATATAAGTCATCTTCTTTCTCCTAGGAAAATAACCTAGTAGTAGATTGGGTATGTCGTGTAGTAGGTATATGTTCAGTAGTTCCAGAAACTGCTAAACTCTCCCAAAATAATGGTACCATTTTATACTCTTCCGGCAGTGTTTTTAGGTGATCTGCAGTGTCACCAGTACTTGGTATGATTGGTTTTTCATTTGTTTTTTTGTTTGCCTTTTCTTTTTTGAGACATAAATGCTCACTTTTTAGCCCAGGCTGGCCTTGAACTCACAATGATCCTCCTGCCTCAGCCTCCTGAGTGCTGGGATTTCAGGCATGTGCCGCTATGCCTCACCCTTTTTATGTTAGGCATTCTGACCAAACAGCTTGAGTTTTGTTGGATATTAACTTGAATCCATAGATGAGTTGGGATCTTAACAGTATTGAATCTTACTCATAGGCACAGGGACTGCTAGCCGTTGAGTTACCCTGTAAATTTTTGCAAAATGGTTTTGCACTTTTCATTGTGGTGTATTACATATATTTTTGTCAGATTTATCTCTAAATATTTTCTAATGTTTTGAAGCTGATGTGAGTGATGCACTATTTTCTTATTTCAACTTTTGTGCAAGATACACGGTTGCTTGTTTATGTTGACCTAGTGTCCTGTAACCTCAAATACTTATTCTACTAGCTTTCTTATGATTTAAAAAAACCTGTATAATGTTCCACAAGGAATTCACCACTTATGAATCAAGACATTCCTAGTACCAGTAATTGTATCTTTTTTTTTTTTTTTTTCTTCTTTTGTCAGCCTGGCTAAAGGCTATAAGTTTTAAAATAAAATGTCAGAGAATGAGCTTTGGTTTAAATTTTTCTCTGTTGCTTTTTTATGTTCAATTTCATTGATTTCTGCTCCTTATTACTTTTTCCTTTTGCTTTCTTTGTGTTTGTTTTGCTATTTTTAGCGAGTGGAAAATTAAAAGAATAGCATTTCATGGCCTGCAAAATTTACATTCCCAGGGCATATACATACATGATACTGGATCTCAGCTATCTGTGCTCCTTTAGTTATGTGAACTTTTGCTTCCCACTGACCAGCGGAGTTGGTCAGTTAGGACATATGTCAACAGAGCCTCAAAAGCATATTCACCTTCTGGCCCATAAAGGTCTGCTATATTTACCTGGATATTTTCCGTTTGTTTCTTCTTTCTTATTAATGTTCTAAATCTCATTCTGCTTGTGAGAATTTTTAATTACAAATTGCTTCTTTAATAGAAGTAGTGCTATTCAGCTATCTGTATCTTCTTTTTTTTTGGGGGGGGGGATTGGAGACCAGGGATTGAACTCAGGCCCTTGCACTTGCCAGGGAAGCATTTATTCTACTGACCCATCTCCGTGGCCCCCAAAGGTATCTGTGGTGAAGGAATTTGACCATTTCATCTTAGTTATTGACTTCATTGGCATAAAATTGTTCAGAATGTAATGTGTCTTTTAATGTGTCTAGAATCTGTGTTATTTTCCTGATCAGTCTGGCAAGTTGATTGACTTGCTTGAAATCTGAAGCCATCGTTTAGCTCTATTGAATTTTTCTGTTGATATCTGCTTTACTTGTTTGCTTTCTGTCCTCTGCATACTTTGAGTTTAGTTTAATCTTCCTTTGATTGCAAGCTTAGGTCATTAATGTGAGACCTTTCTCTTTTTGCGGGGGAGGGATGCTAGTAATCAATCTCAGGACCTTATGCTTGCCAGGTACTGTGCTACTGAGCTAAATTCCTGTCCCTTCTCTGTATTTTTTTTTATTTATTTATTCATTCATTCATTTATTTATTTATTTTGAAGCAGGGTTTCTTTATATAGCCTAGACTGGCCTGGAACTCGCTCTGTAGCCCAGACTGTCCTCAAACTCACAGTGATACTCCTGCCTCAGCTTGCCAAGAGCTGAGATTACAGGCATGTACCACTATGCCCAGTTCGTTCTCTTTTTTTAACACAAACTATCAGGATTAAACTCTAATTTCTCTTTTTTTAAATGTTCTATTTATTTATTCATTTGGTACAGGGTCTTGCTACACAGCTTAGACTTGTAGTGATCCTCCTGTCTCAGCCTTCCCAGTGCTGGGATTACAGGTATGTGCCACCATGCCTGGTTTCAGTAGCCAGCCCAGCACGCCTGGGATTCCAG
This sequence comes from Octodon degus, assembly GCF_000260255.1. NCBI lineage: Eukaryota > Metazoa > Chordata > Mammalia > Rodentia > Octodontidae > Octodon > Octodon degus. The sequence goes on from NW_004524578.1 coordinate 18,795,915, forward strand.
GACCCTCACAGCATACAAGTACCAGGGATCAAACCCAGGTCTCTTCGTTTGCAAGGCAGGCACTTAGACCACCAAACTATCTCCCTAGCCTAAGCTGTAATTTTTCTACTAAATATTGCTTTAGCTTCATCTCATAAATTTTACTTTCATTTAGTTTCAAATACTTGTGAATTTCTGTTATTTGTTCTTTAATGTAGAAATGTGTTTAGTGTCTAAATATTTAATTTTTTATTTTTTTCTTAAGATATCTTTCTGTTACTGATTTCTAATTTGTGGTCTGAGAACTTACTTAGATTCTCTTAAATTTACTGAGCTACACTTAACTGGTTTCCCAGCCTTTCCCACCTGCAGCGGTTCAGCCTGCATATTGGCACAAGACTATTTAGTACTTTTGAAATACCATTCTGTGGCTCTGAATTCATCAACATGTTTGTTTATAAACTATCAGCTCCTTATCCTAGAACTTCAAGTCTGGGACAGTTTGATTCCAGCCAAACTGTCCCATTCATCCTCAAGTATGTACTTTTCTGCATCCTTCACCCCAAATCCACCGATCTCCCTATCATTCTTGCTCTTACCTTTCTTATATTTTTATATATAGCAGATCTTTCCAGTTCTTTGTGCACTTAAATGCACTTATCTTTCAGAAGCTAGTTTAAATTCCTTTTCATTGGTTTCTTTTTTTTTTTTTTTTTTGGTGGAACCAGGGATTGAACTCAGGCCCTTGTGCTTGCCAGGGAAGCACTTACTCCACTGAGCCATCTCCCCGGCCCCTCATTGGTTTCCTAAAATACACCAACTCATAGTGATTTCATTTGATTTGTTGTCTTTGAGTAAAGGTCTTACTATGTAGTTCAGGCTGGCCTTGGACTCACTATGTAGCCCAGTTTGGCCTCGAACCTGGGGTGATCCTCCTGCATCAGTGTACTGAGTTCTGGGATTATACCAGCACTGTCATGCACCATCACACCCAGTGGGCTCTAATTTTGAGAACCTATTTAAACACTGTTTAGCTGGGTATGATGGTGCATACCTGTAATCCTAGCACTCAGGAGGCTGAGGCAGGAGGATCGCTTCAAGTTCAAAGTCAGCCTAGGCTATGTAGTAAGTTCAGGACCGGCCTGAATCACACACACACACACACACACACACACACACACACACACACACACACAAACAAAAAATTCTTTGTCATTTGGTAGGCAATGAATGTTTGAAATTATTAGATATTTGATATTAGTCTGTAGCCTTCATTTCTTTTTTGCCTTTATTTTGTTAGTTTTGTTTTACTTTCAACTAAAAGTAAAACTGGAATTCTTGAAAGAAGAGATCCATGTGTTACGCTTTATATATTCCTTTTTTTTTTTTTTTTTTACATTTATTTAGTGTGTGTGTGTGTGTGTGTGTGTGTGTGTGTGTCCCGCTCAGCCCACCAGGGGGCAGGGCTGGCTGGCATGTGGTGCTGGGGGATCGAACCACGGTCCCTGTGCTTTAGCCAAGCTTGTTCCAAGTAGGTGCTTTAGACCACTGAGCCATCTCTCCAGCCCCATATATTCCTAATAGGATCAGATTGTGTTTACATATAATAAAAATTTTCAGATATTTATTGATTTATTGTAGCTTGGAAATAACATATGTGTTATTTGGGCCATGTAATAGGTCTTTTCCTTTCTTTAGAAAGATTTTGGTTGTTTTGTTTTGTTTTATGTTTTTTATTTTGTTCTGTTTTCAGTTCTTTTTAATATTTTAATTTTGAGACAGCGTTTGACTGAGTTGCCCTGACTGAGCTTGAACTTTCAATCTTTTTGCCTTAACCTCTTTAGTAACTGGGATTCCAGGCCACTGTGCTTGTTGTTGATGTCTTATGCTATCTCAAAAAATGCTAAAAGTATCCTGGTTACGTTGACTGGAGGGAATGTAGATATAATTAGAAAATTTTATTATACTATATTTGACTTAAAAACACTTTAAAAAAAAAAAAAAAGTTTTTTTGGAACCGGGGATTGAACTCAGGCTGTGCGCTTGCCAGGGAAGCGCTTATTCCACTGAGCCATCTCCCTGCCCCACCCCCCTTTTTGTGGTACCAGGGGTTGACAGGTGCTTAAGCCACTGAGCTTGTTTCCCCATAAATATCTTTAGTTACTTGAAGCATTTGAGTGTAAATTCTGTCTTACAGACTTGCTCTCGAGTGTCATCATCCACGCACCCTTAGTTCTTCAGAGTTGTTCTTCAAAAGTCACACAAGCTTTTGACTACTTGTCTCTCCTGCCCCTTCAGACTGTACACGGGCTACTTAAGGCAGTGCAGGTATGTCTTCTGACACCCGAGTCAACTTGTCAAAGCTGGTTTGTCTAGTGGAAAACTGCTGCATTTTTTTTCTATTAGATGTATTTCTTTATAAATATATAGTCCAAGAAATCGTTTTGAGTCTGAAGTAAAAAAAAAACAAAATAAAATAAAATAATAATATAAAAGGGCTGGCCAGATAGCCCAGTGGACTAAAGTGCCTGCTTAGGCAGAGTGCAGCGGCTGGGGTTTGATTCCTGGTGTACGGTGCTGGCCCCACCCCAGAGTGCTCTGAGACAGCTGTTAAGACTGGGCGTGGTGGCCCACACCTGCAATTCCCAGCGCTTGGGAGGCTGAAAACAGGAGAATCGCTAGAAGTCCAAACTGTGTAGTGAGACCCTGTAGACCCTGTACTAAATACATTTTTTTTAAAAAGGGAAAGAGCACCAGCTAGACTGTTCACCACGTTGACCCAAGTAGACTTGTGCTTCATAGCACAATTCTCTGTCCTCTAGCCCATTTCAGGTTAGTGAAGTAATTGAAAGTCACTTAAAATTATTGAATACAGTGGGTATTTGCAGCAGTTTCACTTTGTTCTTAAGCGTAATTAACATTGAAACATGTTTGTAAAACAGAACCAAAGTTCTTGATAGAAACCAAATGCTAGCAGTATGTATTAAGTAGAAATAAGTTAAAGCTGATAAGCAACCTTACCTGTTTTTTACCCACTGAATTTCCCCCCTTCAGCCACTGCTTAAAGTCAGCATGTCTATGAGAGACTCCCTGATAGTCGTCCTCCGGAAAGCCATGTTTGCCAGGTATGGAGCAGTCCTTGAGTCATAGCAAGTTCATGTTTTCTAATGTTAGGACTGAAAGATATTTCTGCTGTCCCCCTGTTTACAGTCCTACCTGTTTACAGTGGCCATGCAAAATTTAATCCAGCAGAGCACTCTCATCAAGTAAGGCATTATGCTAAGTGCATTATGTGCTCCTTTCATTTAATCTCCAGGACAATTCCGCAGAGGGAGAAAATTACAATTCCTGATTTCCAAATAAGGAAATTAAGACTTAGAGAAGATGGGTGACTTTAGAGGTCAAACAGTAGTTGGTTGTGAAAGTAATCTAATGTCAAAGCTTGTGATCTGAAGTACTGTGCTGTCCCACTGTAGAGTAAGCTTTGAGGAAAAGTCCCATTGCCAAATTCTCTGACACTTGAGCTGGCAAGAGCACCAAAGGGAAAAGCACTTTAGTTAAGAAGAATGAATACACTTAAGAATCTCATTTTCTCAATTCACCCAGTGAATTATTGAGGGCTAAGTTCTGTTTGGAGCTCATCTAGTGCCTCCTGACCTTTCTTTATTTCATGGTATAAAAGGTAAGGATGGTAATACTGCTTCCTAGCAATAAAGTGAGAAGGTGACATGTGGAAACATTTTTTATTTTAAGGACAAAATAACCCTGTTAAGTTCACATGGAATCATAATAGATCTGTGAATATCCAGAGTTCACAATTAGTAAGTAGCCATGTCATTATCTTTGTTGTAGAAGTAACAGTTTTCTGTTATCTCACACCCAGAGGCATGACTGATAGGCCAAGATTGTGTGTTGTGGAGTCTGTAGAATGAATCAGTAGTTGAGCCTCAGGCCGCAGATGAATGTGTCGCTTTTCCGGATAGAGGGCTTATGTGGCACAGGGCCCTGCAGTCCTGTGTGAGGGAGGAGCACATGGAGTGGAGCGCCCCTGCAGGCACAGCAGTCTTTGCTGATTTCCTTTGCTCTTCAGCTCTCTTCCTGTCATCTCACAGACTCCGAAGCAGGATACAGCACCATGCAGATAGAGCTGTGAGGTTAGGTAGCTACTAAACAATCAACTGAGTCTGTACTGCGAATTGGTCTCAGCAGTTAATGCTTACTTCAAGCATATAAATTCAGTTTTGTATTTTGTTTCATTGTTTACGTGTGAACCTTTTTTGTGTGTGACTAACTGGATTTTTCTGCATATTCTTGTGACATTAGTGATGTTCTGTAACTTTTCTTTGTATTTCTGAGCTAGCCAGCTTGATGCCCGAAAATCTGCAGTCGCTGGTTTTCTGCTGCTCCTGAAGCACTTCAGAGTCTTAGGCAGCCTGTCTTCCTCTCAGTGTAGTCAGTCTATTGGCGTCAGTCAGGTAAGGAGCGTTCGCACCAACGTTGGTACGGGAGGCAAATCCACGAACTGAAAGTGATTAAAGTGGAGCTAGCTCAGATGGAGTTGTGTTGTGTATATAAATATCACATTTTGAAGCTTTAGTGTAAAATGAAAGAATGTAAAATATCTCACTGATTGTTTTGGTTATGTTTGGGTTAAATAAAATATTGAAATTTATTTCACCTGTTGTAGTTGTTATGTTTCACATTCTTGAGAAGGTTTTTTTTGGGGGGGGGGGCTGGCTCAGACTGCCTTAAGGGAGAGTCTGGTAAGGCATGGGGAGCTGGGGAATCGAACCTCAGTCCCCTGCACCTGATTGGGTTTGTCCCAGCAGGCTGTTTCACTCTCTCTTTTTTTTTTTTTTTTTTTCTTTTTGTGGAACTGGGGATTGAACTCAGGCCCTTATGCTTGCCAGGGAAGCGCTTATTCCACTGAGCCATCTCCTCGGCCCTGTTTCACTTTTCTTAATGACTAGAAACCAGACACAAACTAGCTTCTCTTTCTTTCAGGTTCATGTGGATGTTCACAGCCATTATAATTCTGTTGCCAATGAAACTTTTTGCCTTGAGATTATAGACAGTTTGAGGAGATGCTTGAGCCAACAGGCTGATGTTAGAATCATGCTTTATGAGGTAAGTCAGTAAAGTAGAGGGAAGGTACCCTCCATTAACATTCTTTTTTTCCCTATTATAAAGGTGTAATAGTTGTGCCCTTATACAGTTAGGACCAGTAAGTTATGAGACTGAGTGAAAAAGGTACTGACTTGATAGTTTTTATATTTTCATTTGAAGTGTTTAAATATACTATTAATGTGACAGACCTTTTTTTTAAAAAAATGTATTTGGTACAGGGTCTCACTCACTATACAGCTTATAGTGATCCTCCTGTTTTCAGCCTCCCTAGTGCTGGGATTCCAGGTGTGTGCCACCACACCCACCAGGTCTCAATGACTGGCTCAGGGCACCCTGGGAGCAGGGCTGGCATGGCATGCAGTGCCGGGGATCCAACCCTGATCCCTAGACTTGGCCTAAGCAAGCACTTAGTCCACTAGCTATCTCACCAGCCCTAATTTGCCACACTTTTGATTCAAGTTTGTTATATATAACTTCCTGCCTCTTGTATAGGCCATCCCCTAATTTTTTTGCTTTTAGTTACATTTTCTCTAAAGTTGTGTAAAAACTTGCAAGATACTTCAAATACAGATTTGGTACAGAAACCTTAGATGGGTTCAGCCCCCTTTTAATTGATTTTCTTATCCTGGATTCATCAGAAATTAGTTTTAGTCTTCAATTAAGTGTTTGCAAAAACATTCAGCTTAGTTTTTATGAAAACAACTTTTCTATACTTTGTTTTCAGATTTTTCCAGAATGTTTGCGTGAGTCACAAAATGACTGTCCAGTTAGGAAAAATAGGGGACAAATATAGCTCCACTTCTAATTAGCATGTAAACTCACCCTGTGGTGCCCGAGTGCATGATCTTGGAGGATATGGTGCTGTTTTTAGCATTTGCTATGTTATATATTTCAGCATTTGTATTTCACAGAAGAAAGGAGAGCATTAGATAATCTGTTTCTAGATTAAAGGGAAACTGTTTCAGAGAACACCACAGTAATGGAGAACCTATTAAAAACTTAATAGTATTGCTAATTTTACCACTCATGCATATTTGTGCAAAATTGGAATAAGATTTATATTTTATCTCCTAACATGTAATTATATTTATTTCATTCAATTTTCTTGACTCTGTAATTTGTAATGTCAGATGATGAATTGTAATTTACAAGTTTATTGTGGAGCAATTTTTTGTTCCTTGTTTTTTCGCTATGACTAGGTTTAAATGACCACAGTGCTGAGTCAAAGACTAAAGCTTTAGGAAGCCTCTGGGTGCCCTTTTGTAAGCACTAAAATGGGTATGAGGGGTCCATGCTAGGGATTCCATAAACTCAAGGCCTTGCATATGCTCCACAGGTGATGTATCAGTGAACCAGTGGACTTTTTGATAATTTAAAACCTTTTCTTGATACTGTTATGATAAAATCTCTCAGAAATGTTGGCCAAAATAGAATTAGGGGATAAGTTTCTCATTCCAATAAAGGATATGTACAAAACCTACATCTTATAAAAATAGTGAATGAAAAATGCTTTCCCTTATATTCAGGAACAGAAGTATTTGTTCTTAGCTCTTCATCATTGTAGTGTCAACCTATCTGATGCAATAAAACAAGAAAAATACAAGCATACAGATTTAAAAGGAAGAAGGAATATGGGGGTGGTACTGGGAAGTGAGCTCAGGACTGTGCTTGCCGGGTAGGCACTGTGCCCCTGAAAGGAAGAAGTACTATCAGAAAATTAACAAGATGAGTTTAGTTGGTAAGGGTATGGGATATAAGCTCAGTAACTATGCAAAAGTCAATTATAATTCTATGTACTGGCATTGAGTAATTAGACTCTGTGTCTTCAGCTGACAACTGAATTGATTTTTTTTTTTTTTTTTTTAATTTTAGGAAAGGGTCTACAGGATATTCAGGGTCTCACTACTAGATCTGACTCGTAGTGATCCGCCTGTTTACAGCCTCCCAAAAGCTGGGATTACAGCCGTGCCCAGTCTCAATTGCTGTCTCAGCGCGCCCTGGAGTGCGGCTGGCACAGCACTTCCGGGGATTGAACCCAGGTCCCTGCATCTCCTTATAGGCGCTTTAATCCACTGAGCTATTTGGCCGGCCACATTGAGTAATTAGAAATTGAAATAAAATATTTAGAATAGGGCCAACCAGATAGCTCAGCAGATTAAAGTGCCTGCTTAGGCAGACTCGGGACTGGGGTTCCATCCCCACCTTGCTGCCCCGCCCCCAGCACATGCTGAGACGCGATTGAGACTGCATGTGGTGGCACACTCTGTGCCTCTGTAATCCCAGTGCTTGGGAGGCTAAGAACAAGAGGATCACTATAAGTCCAATCTGTGTAGTGAGACCCTGCAGACCCTGTACTAAATACACTTAAAAGTATATAAATAAGTAGTTAAACATAAATCTGATTGTAAAGGGGCAAGCTTTACAATTATAAGCTCAAACTTTACACTAGTTGAATAGCAAAGTTCAGAAAAAAATCTGCTCCATGTTCATAACTTTGTTGCATAATTGAAGCAAAAATCTGATCTGAAAAAATGAGTTTGGGCAAGGAGAGAGTACTGCTTCACACCTGGCCTTGGACACAGGGTGACGCTTCAGCCTAAGGCCACTGTCGCCCCGGCAACGTACAGTGCTTGCATTCAAGCATTCATCACCATGGTTTCGGTTTTGGTTTTGTTTTTATGGATTTGATACAGGGTCTCACTATGCAGCTTGGAGTCATAGTGATCCTCCTGTTTTAGCCTTCCCAGTGCTGGGATTACAGGCCTATGCCACCATCACTATGCTTTTTTGTGGTTTGCTTTTTTGTACTTTGCATAAAATATAATAATGACTCCAAAGAAAGTTAGTGTACCTGCAGTGAAGCTAAGAGGAAAATTGTGAGACACTGTAGAGCTGAAGAAATCATTGTGAAATTTGTTAAAGTCCTGGAGAAAAGAATTTATGACTTTAATTTTTTTTCCATTATCTCTCATGGGAAAAATATGTTCAGCTCTGAACTTGTCTGTGTTTGAACACGAATTTGGAAAGCGCTGAGTTCCAACTACCAAGGTGTCCCTCAACTCCGAAGCCAGGGTGATCATGAAGAGCTCTAGTTTTAATTTAGGTCAATAATCTAAACTCTGCATTGTTTCTCCCTCTAACAAATGTGGTTTCCATTTTTATCAAAGAACTGAGAATGAGATAAAAAAAAAAATAGCTCATTTATTGATTTGATTTCTCCTAGGGGTTCTATGATGTTCTTCGAAGGAACTCTCAGCTGGCTAATTCAGTTATGCAGACTCTGCTGTCACAGGTAAAATACATTTTTATGGGTAGCGCAGGGAAATCGGATAGTGAGGTATTGAGAGATGATTGATGTTTTCCAGACTTTTCAGAATACAAAATTACTCCCAACCAGCACGTGGTACGTTGTAGACACTTTTGATAATGCCGTACTATTCTGGTTGTTGTATTTCATTCATCTCTGACTGCCTGCCTTATTGTCATCATCTAACGGCTTCCCCTGTGAGCTAGAAGTCAGCATCTTATATAGGACATTTTGAAGAACCACTTATGTAGAAGCTATCAGCAGCTGTGTCTGTTATATTTCTTTAAATAAAATTTTAAAAAACATCTAAAGCAAGTATAGTTAGATACTGAAATGTGCCCTTTCTAAGTAACAGATAGCATAGGGTGTCTGTTAGGTCATTTTCTATACCCAGTTTTTTTTTTTTTAATGTTTTTACATTATGAAATACTTCAGAGAACAATCAAGATGAAAAGAATTCAGGGCCCGCAAGATAGTTCAGCAGATTAAAGCGCCTACTTAGGCAGAATGCAGTGGCCAGGGTTCAGTGCCCAGCTTGCCTGTGCTGGCCCTGCCTCCGGGACTTGCTGAGCTAGCAGTTGAGACTGGGCATGGTGGCGCATGCCTATAATCCCAGCACTTGGGAGGCTGAAAACAGGAAGATCACTAGGAGTCCCATCTACATAGTAAGACACTGTAGACCCTATACTAGATACATTAAAAAATAAAAATTAAAGATGAGAATTCAGATAGAGAATATCTGATGTAAATAAAACTTTTCACTGTCACCATTTATTCAGTAATAATGTATTTTTAAATAGCTTTATTGAGATACAATCTATATGCCATATAATTTTTTTATTGTCTACCAGAAAGGGTGTCTAGACCCTTAATCCATTTTGTTACAAATGGAAGTGGGGGCCAGCCAGATAGCTCAGCAGACTAAAGCACCTGCTTAGGCATACGCAGGGATCAGGATTCGATACCCAGCATGCTGTCCCCCTGATCCCCACCCCCATGCACACTGAGACAGCAGTTGAGACTGGGTGTGGTGGCACATGCCTGTAATCCCAACATTTGGGAGCCTGAAAAACAGGAGGATCATTACGAATCCAATCTGTAGGCCCTATAGGCCCTGTACTAAAAACATAAAAAAAAAAAAAAAACCCAACAACTAAGTTAGCTCACTCTCTTAACTCATCCCTCCCCTTCTTGCCATTCATAATAATTCTGAAGAAAGCTCCATTTGAAATTAAGGTCTTGGGCTGGGGAGATAGCTTGGTGGTCTAAGCATCTGCCTGACAAGTGCAGGGAGCTCGGTTTGATCCCGGGTACCACATGCCATGCTGGTCCTGGTACCCGAGAGCGCTCTGCCAGCCACCCAAACTGGGTATCACACACCTGTAATGCCAGCACTGGAGAGCCTGAGATAGGATCACTGCAAGTTTGAGCTGCAGAGCGAGTCCCTGTACTAAGTACATAAATAAATGAAAAAGATTTTTTGGTTTTTTTAATTGAAATTAAGGTCTCATATGTGAAAATTATTAGAAGATATTTTGCTATCTAGAAAGCTTTTCATTGGAACTTGGGATTGGTGTTGTGTAAAATTATCTATATTCCCATATTTAACAAGAATAAAAATTATACTTGGTATAGAGCAAGCACTTCTGAACTTAGGTTAATATAAAATTCTACAGACTTAAAAAAAAGAGAAAAATAATAGTTAATATTTTTCAACCCTATTGTATGCCAAAATGTGTTTGAAACACTTTAGATGTATTATGTTTAGTCCTTGCATAGCATTCACATTAACAATATAATCATTTTTCAAATGAGAACTAAGGCATAGATAACTATATAAAAGGTTGTACTGATTTTTTTTAATTTAATTTTATTTTTTTATTAATATGTATTTGAAGTACATAAAGGTTACATGGGTCATGAGGAACTTAATACTTGTCCATAATCCGTCGTAATTCTTTTTTTTTTTTTTTTTTTTTTTTTTGTCTCTTCCCTCCCCCCTCCCACCGACTCTGTTCTCCCTGCTCAAACCAGGCTTCTTCAGCTTAAAATCTACCGTCAGTAATGACTTTCAGTTTGACTTTACTCCAACAGTATAAACGCTTCCACCCACTTTCCTTCAAGGTACAGGGAGCAGTGTAGAATTTTAGACTAGGGTAAATCTGATGACTCATACACAGTACTATGGAAAAGTCCCTGCCACATAGCAAAATCTCAGTAAATATTAATATTTATTTCTTTTCTTTTCCCATAATTTTATTGAGAAACAAATAGCAATGAGACAGTTTCAAATCAAATTGGTAGGACAGTTTCAATAATTAACACATTGTATACATTCTTCCAAGTTTTCTTTAGAGTATAGTTTTGGGGTTTTTTCCATAATTTTATTGAGAAACAAATAGCAATGAGACAGTTTCACACCAAATTAGATGGCTCAGTAGAATAAGCGCCTGCCTGGCAAGCCCGAGTGTCTGAGTTCAATCTCTGGTTCCACAAAAAA
>NW_004524578.1:18809902-18817644 GCF_000260255.1 Octodon degus
TGTAGAGAGCCAGTTTTTCCAGCACCATTTGTTAAAGAGGCTATCTTTCTTCCAGTGAGTGTGTTTGGCCCCTTTGTCAAAGATAAGGTGGCTGAGAATATGTGTTGTAGTTTCAGCGTCTTCTAATCTATTCCATTGATCCTCAGGTCTATTTTGTTGCCAGTACATGCTGATTTTATCACAGTAGCCTTGTAGTGTAATTTCAATATATTAATATTTAAAGATATTTTAAAAATAAAATACTGATATCTGGGAACAGTTTAACCCTTTATCGATATAAATGATTTCAGGTCTGTAATGTCTTTGTTCATACACATCAAGGGATTAAACTATAGCTGACCCAAGTACTGATATTTTAAACTCAAGACAGTCTGATTGTGGAGCCCCTGTCACTACAGGCTTGACTGAAAATGCTAATTGCCTGTGCAAGTTTTTGAATTGGTAGAGAAGTATGATAAAAGTAAGATAAAGATAATATTTATCATTATGCTTAATGCAAGGGCAGGAAGGCATAGATGAGCCAAAGCATTGTAAATTTTGCTACACTACTCTTTGGACGACTGGGGAATGTATCTTAAAAGACAGTAGATATTGAATGTACCATTAGCTTTACCAGTTCAAAAATTGACAATTATTCATGAGCTGTAATGCTTTTTCCCCTTACTATATGCAGTTAAAACAATTCTATGAGCCAAAACCTGATCTGCTGCCTCCCCTGAAATTAGAAGCTTGTGTTCTGGTCCAAGGAGATCAGATCTCTTTACAGGAACCACTGGTAAGCCTTTTATTTCTCCTACACTATAGTTTTATTTACTCTTAACTGGTAAGGTTGATCTTCAGAAAGGTATCTTGCCCTGGGAAACTCTTTCTGGTTCTTCTAAGATTTTTTTCTTAAATCTTCCCTACTCACCATTTCAGACCCATTAGTGCCTTTATTTATTGATAAACTATCTTCATATTAGCACTTTATAAATCATGACATTCACCACTTGGGGCCTACAGAGTGTCTTATCTTTCATTGATGGATATCCAATTATATACTAAATAAATGTCTTCAGAATGGCGGTATCATGTAAGAGCAGATGAACCCAGAGGCATACTTCCTTCTCTAAAGGGAAATACATGATTTAGACTGAGCTAGAATTGGCACTGTTACACCTTCAGAAGATTTCAGACAGTCTTTTTTCTGTGCTTTTTTTCCCCCTCGTTATTTAGCTTCAGAAGCAAGAAAAAGGACAAAAACTGAAACTACCACCCACCCTAAGTGACTTAGAACTCGTGCCAGATTAGGTGGGAGGGAGGAATGTTTCATTTGTCCTGGCCTGTTTTCATTTTGTACTTTCTGTGCTATAAGCTATCTCCAGCTATAGTGTAAGATGTTGTGTTGGTCTCCCAAAGATTGCTTCACCGTATATTAGAATGGCCCCTGTGACTCAGGAGCTAGAGACTGAACTTTACACCCTGTGTTAAACGAAAGACAGCACATCTGGTGTCACGTTTTGAACTATAAGCTGCTGCCTGTGAGGCTAGTTCCTTTGGGAAAGATTTAGAAAATCTTAGATTTAGTTGTTAGTTAAGTTGCTAATTCAGAGGATTTAATTTATGATGCTAACAAATAACAAAATCTTCATCCATAAGAATTTTTTGCTGATTGTTAACAGCTTCATAGGTTGTCCCTTAACATTCCAGAATATTATTTACTTATTTAATGTGTTATTTTCTCCTACAGGATTATCTGCTATGTTGCATTGAGCATTGTTTGGCCTGGTACAAGAGTACAGTGATGCCACTCAAACAGGGAGATGAGGAAGACGAGGGATTCTACCAAGAACTAGATGATATGTTGGAGTCTATTACTAATAGAATGATTAAGAGTGAGCTAGAAGACTTTGAACTGGTAATAACTAAATCCGGAAGTATATTAAATCAGGGAGTTTTTTAATAGCTCATGAACTTTTTATCTTATGTCTTTTAGGATAAATCAGCAGATTTTTCTCAGAGCACTGGTACTGGCACCAAAAACAGTATCTGTGCATCTCTTGTCATGGGAATCTGTGAGGTTTTAATAGAATATAATTACTCCATAAGTAATTTCAGGTAAGGTTTTATGACTGCACTTACAGTTTGGTCAATACGCCGATCGGTATGTAGAGAGAGACTTTCTTGTTCTAGCAAGATGCTGGCTACTCCACAGGCCACAGATGATGATGTCTCCTGAATGAATAGCTAGCCTAAGACCAAACTGGTCTTTCTGCCAGAGAAACACCAAAGCGTATGCCAGTCCATCTTGCAAATGTTACCTTCTAGCAGGGTTCCATTTATTCAAAATTCTCCAGATCCTGACCGAGTACTCCTAAAAACTTTTTTAAGTCCTCCTGATTTTAATAAAATTTTTTGTTAGTATCATTACTAGACTTACATGCTCTGCCTTGACTGGCATAAACAAGGAAAGACGAAAGATCACAATAGATTGCTGTGATCTGGAAATGCTGTTAGTGCATTTATGTTATATGTAGAATACAGATGAGAAATACTGTGCCAGACATGGTGGCACATGCCAGTAATTCTGTCACTATGAGAAGCTGTGGTAAGAGGATCCAATGCAAGCCCATTTCAGGCAGTTTAGTGAGAGCCTATCTCAGAAAACCCAGGTGAAGATCCTGGGGTTCAACCCCTAGTACTAGGGGAAAAAATGTGATTTCTTATTACTGTCTGTCTATAAAACACAATATTCTAATGATTCACCTTTTTGATCTTGTTTTCTTTTATACAGTAAGAATAAATTTGAGGATGTTTTGAGCTTGTTCATGTGTTACAAGAAACTGTCTGATATCCTCAATGAAAAAGCTGGCAAAGGCAAAGCAAAAATGACCAAGACACGTGATAGTTTTTGGTCTATGAAATTTGTGTCTGATCTTCTCATGGCTCTTTTCAGGTAAAGTTCTATGTAGCAGCTTAGCAAAGATGATACTGCCTACCTAGTACTTCTTAACAGGTGTACAGTAAGAAATGTTAGGAGGTGGTTTGGTTTGGTTTTTGCTTTTGTTTTTATGAGACAGGATCTTACTATGTAGTCCAGGCTGGCCTTGAACTCAATATGTAGCCAAGGGTGGCTTCAAACTTGTGGTGCTCCTCCTGCCTTAGCCTCCTGAGTGCTAGAATCACAGGTAGGCACCTGGCTGTCAGGAGTTCTTGGAATGAAAGTAGTATAATTGTGGGTCAGTATTTTAAAGAGGTGCCTCAAATCACTAAGGATAATCAGAAACTGGAGTAATGAATGAAAAGAGAGGAACCAATTTCAGTGAAGTATTGTTAAAAAAGAAAAAATCTGAATAGTTTGAACGCAGCAACAGATTATAAAGGAAGAAAGAAAAAAAATGAATTTTAAAAAATGGGCGAGGCAACCAAGAAAACTAAAAGACTAAGACTGATACTGATTTTGTTTTGTTTAATGTATTTTTAGTGCAGGGTCTACAAGGTTGCACTACACAGATCAGCCTTGTAGTAATCCTGCCGTTTTCAGCCTCCCAAGCGCTGGGATTACAGGCACGCGTGCCACTCCACCCAAAAGACAGATACTGAAATGTCAATGTAGAGGATTTGGGGAGAGCTAAGCAAAGGATGTCATGTTAAGAATGACTGTGGGAGAAACCATGGACTGCCTAGAAAGCCTGCTGTTTGGTTTGCTGGCTGCTGCTATTCTGAGGAGTCCCTAGAAAGCCTAATTCCAAATCCAAGTACAGTAACATAGGGGAATGTTCCTTCTTTTCTTTTTTTTTCCTCTCTCTCTAGGGATAATATTCAAAGCCATGAAGAGAGCCTGTCTGTTCTCAGATCCAGCAATGAGTTCATGCGCCACGCAGTGAATGTGGCCCTGCAGAAGGTGCAGCAGCTAAAAGACACAGGGCATGTTTGTGGTCCTGATGGCCAAAACCCAGACAAGATCTTTCAGAACCTCTGCAACATAACTCGGTGAGCCACTCCCACAGTCAGAAATCTTGTTTTCTTGCTTGCTGTCCCCAAGAAAAGAAATTGGGGATGGGAATAAAGGTGATTGAAAGTGTGATAAGCATTGTGCCACACCTACAATCCTAGCCTTTTGAGAGGCTGAGGTAGGAGGATCACAGATTTGAGCCCTGCAAGGACAACTTAGTGACTTAGCAAGACCCTGTCTCAAAGTTAAAAGTAAAGGGCTGGGATGTAGCTCAGTGTAAAGGCCTTGCATTCAATCTCCAGGATTGGGTGGGGAGATAGGGCAGTGAAATTGCAGTCACTGGTATTAAGTCATTTTTCTAGTCCTTCTTTGATGTGGATTTCAACTAAACACTTGGCAGAATGTCTAAAATTAAAGGGCCAGCAAAATAGCTCAGTGGACTAAGTGCCTGCTTAGGCACGCACAGGGACCTGAGTTTTATCCCCAGCATCACATGCTGTGCCTGGCCCACTGAGTGGGCAGCTGAGACCAGGTAGGGTACACACACCTGTATTTCCAGCACTGGGGAGACTGAAAACAGGAGGATCACTATGAATCTGAGCTGTGTAATGAGACCCTATACCACATACATAAAAACAAAAATTAAATTAAAACATTGACCATACCAAACTATGGCCATAATTATGCCATGGAGGAATTTGAGCTCCTACATGGTCAGTGAAAATTAAGCTGGTATAGGCACTCTGGGGAGAAAGTAACAATTTGCTTTTATTAGTATATGGGTGTTGGTAACAATTTCTTAAAAGTTGTACAATACCTGTATAATCTGCCCTTAGCCAGGCATGGTGGCACATGCTTGGAAGCTGAGGCAAGAGGATCATTGCGAGTTTGAGTTCTGCCTGAGCTACAAAGTATGGTCAAGGACAGCCTGAACTACATAGTAAAACCGTGTCTCAAAAGACAAAACAAATCTACCCATACCCCTTTGGGGGTATTTACCCAAAATGAAAGCAGCTATCCATAGTGGCTTTATTTGTAATAGCAAAATCCAGAAGGAACAAAAGTTGCCCATCCACAGATGCATGAATAAACTGACAAATGGACAGACTGTGCTACAGTCAGCCATAAAACAACAGACCCTAACCCATGCACTGGAGAGTGACTCACAAGTGTGTGCTAGATGCGGAGAGCTAGGCTCACAGGGTTGTGTGAGGAATGATGGCCCTTGTTTTCTCTTCCCAGTACTAGGGATTAAGTTCAAGTCCTTCACATTGTGCTGTGTCCAACCCTTTTATTTTTTATTTAAAGACAAGTCACTTAGTTGTCCACACCTCACTCAATTTGCTTCCACTTCCCAGAGTCCTGGGGTAATAAGTGCACTACCCACCTGGCTAAATGATACCACTTTTAAATGATACTTTGTAAAAAGTGTTACTTTAGGGACAGAAATCAGATTGTTGTTTGGAAATAGAAAGACTTGACTACTAAAGAGCACATAGGAACTTTTGGAGTGTTGGAAATATTTTGAAAGATTTCACAGCAGTGTTCACAGAACTGTTCACTTGGATACGGAGTTTACTCTCTGTAAATTTACCTTAAGGAGCCTGCCCTTAGAAATAAATTTCTTCTCTCATTTCAGGGTCTTGCTGTGGAGATACACTTCAATTCCTACTTCTGTAGAAGAGTCAGGAAAGAAGGAGAAGGGAAAGAGCATCTCACTGCTATGCTTGGAGGGTCTGCAGAAGATATTCACTACTGTGCAGCTGTTCTATCAGCCCAGGACTCAGGAGTTTCTCAGGGCTCTGGGTAGGCATCAATTGGAAGCCTTCTGCTTCCTACCTAAGCCCCTTGCTTCTCTTTGTTCATCTACTAGAGGACACCTGAGAGCTAAGGAGTGATAGCCAGTGGACTCAGGGTTAAACTTGAGCTTTTACAGGGTTGCATTTAACCACAAATCGTGACTGGAAAATTGAATATAATATTAAGAAATTGCAGACTTTGAGCTGGATATGATGGCACTCTGGGAAGCTGAAGCAGGGAGATTACAAGTTTGAGCTCAGACTATCTTAGCAATTTAGAAAACTGAAACAAAAAAAAAAGGCAGGGCTGAGAACATTTCTCAGAGTTTAATCCCCTGTACTCTCACGAACATGGGAAAAGGGAAGGGTAAAGTGAGAGAGTAAGAAAGAAAGGAAAAGAAAGAAAATTGTGGCATTTTAGAAATACACTGAAAAAAAGAAAACGACACTGAAATCTGCCTTCATACATTTTGGCTTTCTAAAATTTTAGCTATTGTAAGTCCACAAAGGATTGAGTCAGTTTGAAAGACAAGAGTTCTTTTCTACCTCTAGAGGTCACGGGTGAGGAAGGAGGAGAAGATGCAGAAGTCAGCATTACTCAGAGAGCAGCCTTCCAGATCCGACAGTTTCAGGTGAGAAATCTGGGCAAGCTACTGTGCTGACCTGGGGGACACTTACTGGGGACGGACAGTGAGCAAGTTGCGCAGGAAATCATTTTCTTGAATCTGGCTATCCAGAGCACTTAGCAGGAGCCGGGGAGATGGCTCAGTAGAATAAGCACTTGCCTGGCAGGAGCAAGGGCCTGAATTCAACCCCTGGTTCCTCCCAAAAAAAAAAAAAAAAAAAAAAAGAGCACTTAGCTGTTAGAGTGAGAGAGAATAGATTTAAAAGGGTCTTTATGAGACCATGGGTTTGGCCATCCCAACCTGCAGAACTCATTGCCTTCAAGAGTCCCTGTTTGAGGTGAGATAAAGAGACAGCCAGAGAAGATATCATGTCTGCATCTTGTCCTCTGAATACTAGGAAGATAATTATTGTAATTATCCTACTAACCTGTTTTGAAACTGTTTCATTACTATTTTATTTATTTTTTTCTCATTAAAATGAATAAATAAGGGGCTGGGAAGATGGCTCAGTGGAATAAGCGCTTCCCTGGCAAGTGCAGTGGCCCAAGTTCAATCCCCGGTTCCGCAAAAATAAATAAAACAGCCAGAGCCCATCACAGTTCCAGGAATGGCTGCACTGGGTTATCTGTGTAGCAGGGAATGAAAAGGAAAATGTCTGCCCTCCTAAACTTACATTACAGTAGGGAGAAACTATGAAATAACAGAATCTGTAGCATTTCAGGTATTGGGGAATGTGTGTAGAGAATACTGGGCTTAGGGGCTTGGTCTGCGCCTGAGAGCCCAGGACAGGATCCAGAGAGGTGTGAGCTGCTGGAAACTGTGCCGCTTTATTCCTGATATAACTGACCTGGAGAAGAAAGATTTCGTAGTTTCAGAAAAATGTGCAGTTTATACTTGAAAACAGAACTGCTTTTCAACCTAGGTTTATGTTCAGAATTTATTTTGGGAATTTGGTACGCTTGGATTCTTTCTGTCCCAGTCTTAGGAATCTTTGGCTACATGCCTGTTCTCCTTGATTAGAACGTGTCTGCACATGTTTCTGTGCTTCCTTTCTGTTTTCAGAGGTCCTTGTTGAATTTACTTAGCAGTGAAGAGGAAGATTTTGATAGCAAAGAAGCACAGCTGCTGGTCACAGTTCTGTCCACCTTGGCCAAGCTCCTGGAGCCCTCGTCCCCTCAGGTACTGTGCTGCTACTCAGCCCCTTTTAGCAACCCTCAGAAGGCAAGTATTACTGCTTTGCAAAAGTGTCTGTCGACGTGTCTTCCTGAAATACAGCATATTTAAAATACTTCATTATGCACCTAAGTTAATTTAAATAAAGAAAAACTCAGGTGTATAATGAGATATCCTGTCCAGTATAATATTTCAGCCATAAACTACCGC
>NW_004524578.1:18818114-18849062 GCF_000260255.1 Octodon degus
CCCCCTTTTATTAGGAATTGAATCCAGGGCCCTGGAAGTGAGCTGAATTCCTCACCATTTGTACTTTTTATTTTGACATAGGCTCTTAGGAAGTTCCCCAGGCTGGGCAGTGTTACCATCCTCCTGCCTCAGCTCCAAGTTCTGGAGTTACATGCATGTGCCATCACACAGAGCTTGCCTTTATAACCCAGCCTTTTTTTTTTTTTGTATTTAGGACGGGGACAGGGTGTACAGGGTTTCACTGCGTAGATCAGACTTGTAGTGATCCTCCTGTTTACAGCCTCCCAAGTGCTAGGATTACAGGCACGCACCACCATGCCCAGTCTCAGTTGCTGTCTCAGCATGCCCCCAGGGTGGGGCTGGCACAGCAGGCCAAGGGATCGAACTCCAGGCCCCTGTGTCTGCCTAAGCAGGCACTTTAATCTGCTGGCCCTGTAACCCAGTCTTGATGTTTGCTTCTTCTTTCCTAAGATGAAAGCATGTTAATTATGAAGAGAGTAATTGATACTGAGCAATTGGATTTCTCAGTAAAGTTGTGTGGTACTAGTTTGACGAGAATTCAGTAATGATGATGATGAAGTCAGAAAGTGACCATAGTCCCAAAGCAGAAACAAGTGAGAAGATAGATTATCAGTTTGTTACACATGAATGTGCACACATACACTTAGAATTGTGCCACCCACACAAGGATCTACACACAAAAGAGGAAGAGTAGGGCCACATTTGGTGGATCTGTTCCACTCGCCAGTATTTCCCACCCAGATGGTAAAGAACATCCCGGTAGTGAGGACTTGGTGCTCAAGCCCAGCTACATTTTCATCTGTGAGGGAGACCGTTTGAAGGCCTCCTTCCATGAGCCTCAGCGCAGGAACTGCCATTCTATGGAATACTGTGGACGAGATGTGTAAGCACTAGAAAAGCAGCCCAGCCTGACTTCCTTGTGGCTTAGTTGCGATTAGCCTGAAGAAAATTCCCTTTCTTCCACCTTTGTTTCAGCTCCAAGCAGCTCATTGCTCCTGGACTTCCAGGCTCTTGTTTTCATATGACTTTTACAGTAGAAAGAAAAGGACTGGGAATGAAACACAGAGGGACTGGGGAGATAGCTCAGTCCTGAGTTCAATCCCCAGTTCTGAACAAAAAAAAAAAAAAAAAGAAAGAAAAGAAACACAGAGAAAGAAATTAGAGCTGTAGGGGTGTTAGTGGGGTAATAGGTTTGGAAAGGCTGATAGTTGCAGGAAAAGTTTAATTTGCTTTTCTCTGTCCTATCCCATTAATTTTAAGCAGTGTCATTAAAGTTTTTGTATTTAATTTTGAATGGGTAATGAAGTCCTGTGAGTTGAAAACCAGAAATGATAAAAATACAAGTGTCCCTCACAGTCATGGTTTTTATCCGCTCATCCGCTCTGTATCCCAGATACATAAACACTGTCTTCTAAGTTTCTTTCAGGAGCTTCTCTGCCTTTGCAAGACAGTGTGAAGTTAGACTTCTGTTCCCAACCATGCCCCTCTTGACACAAAGCTGCTTCTGCTTTGTGCTTACCTCATTTAATACTGTATTCTGGAGATCTTTTAATGTCAGTTCATAGAGAACCTTCAGTTAGTCTCATACTTTATTTTTTCCCGTCAACAAATAAAAACTGAATTATTGGTCATTTGCACTTAAAGTTTGCGTCATCACAGTGCCTTTGTAGCTGAAAGCCTATTCCTAAAAACTACTATAGCAGAAGGTGCCTGGTGACTCAGATGTCTGTTGTCCCAAAATTTGTCTCCTTCTCCTTCACCTAAGGAATTTTGTCTGGTTTGGTTTGGCTTTTGTTGTTTTTTGTTTTTTTTAAAATTGTGTGTATTTTGTTCAGGGTCTCACTACAGAGCTTGGACTCATAGTGATCCTCCTGTTTTTAGCCTCCCAAGCACTGGGATTACAGGCATGTGCCACCACACCTGATCTCGGTGGCTGGCTCAGTGTGCCCCAGGGTGGGACCAGCTGGGCATGTGGTGCTGGGGATCAGGTCCTGGTCCCTGCCCTTGCCTAGGCAGGCAATTAGTCTGCTGAGCTATCTCACTGGCCCTAGTTTTTGGGTTTTTAATTTCCTCCCTTTTTTCACCCTCTTTTAAACTCCTTTGGCCTTTTGGCTCCTGCAAGCTACTTCTACTTTCCTTGTAGTCAGGATTTTCATCTCCCACATCTCTGTTGTACATGCTTAAAGCTATGTAAAGTGTGGGTAGAGGAGATTTAGCTGTAGACCACCATGATAGGGGCAGGTGAAGGTCAGACAGGATCCAGACCCGGTACTCTGGGCCCTTATTGTGGACGCAGACATTGAGAATTAAGTCATATGCTGTATTAGAATAGTGTTAGTACCTCTCCTATGTTTGGATTTATTTTTATGTTCTCTAACATTATCATTTTAGGCATGTATTTTAGAAGATCTTTTTCCAGACTTGGAAAGGCCTAGGACTCTTCAGTTCTGACAGGAATTACCTTTAGCATGTTTCTTTCTTTCTTTTTTTAGCATGTTTATTTAATATCTAAATGGTCTTTTATTTAGTTTGTGCAGATGCTATCCTGGACATCTAAGATTTGCAAGGAAAACAGCCAAGGTAAGTCCTGCTACATTTCCTAAAAGTTTTATATATGATCATCATCACCAACTAGTTTTTAGAAAAGGTAAGACACTCCCATTACACCTTCACCCAAGTGGTCAGCATGATGAAGGCACACAATGATTACTAAGTGTGGGCAAGAATGCAGAGCAGCTGAGTGTCTCCTTCACTGCTGGCACCGATGTAAATTGGTGTAACTGTTCTGGAAAGCTGTTTGCCAATATCTACCTACTAAAATTCAACATATCAGGGCTGGGAAAGAGCTTGCCTGGCAAGCACAAGGTCCGGAGTTCAATCCCCAGTACCACAAAAATAAATAAATAAATAAATAAAATTCAACATATCCATGACCCAGCAGTTTGAAGAATGTGGAACAATTCTCATAGCAGCAAGAATGTGAAAGAATTCTCATAGCAGCACTGTTTCAGGAGGTAACACCGAAACCTAAGTGAAGTGTACATCAGCAGAATGGATGAAGGGATTATGATGCTACAAAGTGGGAAACCACATAGCACCATAAAGACTGGCTACACCTGCACACTCCAACATAGAGAGGATTTCACAAACAAAAGCCAGGCATAAGAAAGCACACAAGTTATGATTCTGTTTAGATATACTTCTAAATCAGGCAAAACTCATCTGTGGTGTTAAACATTAGGATACCAGTTTCTCTGGTGGTGTGGGGAGCTAGGAAGCTGGTAATGTACTGGAGGTGAGTTCTTGTGACTAGTAGTAGATGGTGACTTCTTTCTTGGGCATGTGGATAAAGGGACACAATTGCAGTACAGCATTGTTTGAAGTATATAACACTAGAGCATGAAGAGCATAGTGTTCTGGCGAGTCTCCCTCCCCTTCCCCCTACCCCTCCTCATTCCCTCCCTTTTTTTCTCCCTTCCCCACTCCCTCCTGTACCCCCTGTGTCTCTGTCTCACTTTTGTAGGACCTGAGTAGGTTATAACTTACCTTGAATTTTTTTCTTTGTACCCCCTAGAAGATGCCTCATTTTGTAAGAGCCTGATGAGCTTGCTCTTCAGCCTTCATGCTTTGGTTAAGAGTCCTGTCACCCTGCTGCGTGATGTGTCCCAGGATATCCACGGGCAGCTGGGAGACATAGACCAGGTGCTATAGCCCAGGACATCCTCTGTGGGAGTGGAGGTCAAGGGGACAGCTTTGCTGGCTTTGGGTCTTAACCTCTCTTTCCCTCCCCAGGATGTAGAGGTAGAAAAAACAAACCACTTTGCCTTGGTGACTTTGAAAACAGCAGCCCCCACTGTCTGTGTGAGTGTTGCTCCCAATACATGGGAATACCTTGTCATTCCTTCTGTTCTACTTTGAGCTGTGGACTCAGTTGCAGCAGCTTCTGTTTTGAGGCCTGAGCCCCACCAGCAGAAGCTGTAGTTGTGATATTACTACCACAGCTGCATATAGTGACTCATGCCCGGTATTCCTTTCTCTTACAGTTACTTGTTCTGAGCCAGGCTGAGAAGGTCCTGGAAGAAGTAGACTGGCTAATCACCAGGCTTAAGGGACAAGTGAGCCAAGAGATGCTGTCAGGTAAAATGTCTTCTGGTGGAGCTCAAGGATTTGCAGTGAGGGCAGAATCTAAATTTGACCGCATAAGGTTAGAGCCCGTGAGCTCAGTTCCTTACTGTTCTTGAGCTAGATTCTGATGTGATGAAAGTAGAAGAGGTAGTGTGGCTTGTGACGGCGTGATTGGTGATTCACTCTGCATAATGAATGCTCCTTTCTGTGCTAGATTTCTAGTTAGTAGCATTTAGTTGATGTCTAATTTTCTTTAGTATTAACTAGAAAATAAAATTGGTTGAAATAAACTAATACTGTTTCTCTTCAGAAGAGACCTCTTCTCAAGTCACCCTACAGAACCATCCCACTGAAAAAGCCATCATCATGCAACTGGGAACGCTCCTGACATTTTTTCATGAGCTGGTACAGACAGCCCTGCCTTCGGGCAGCTGTGTGGACACCTTATTAAAGGGCCTGTGCAAAATGTACACCATCCTTACAGCACTTGTCAGATATGTGAGTGTCTGAGAAACAGGGTTTCCCCACCACCACTCCAACCAGATCCCAACTAACCTGTTGCCAAGAACATTTATGGACCTGGCTCCTGTCCCTGTCTTTGCAAGTCATGGTTTCATTTCACTTTGGTCAGTAGGGACAGTCATCTGTACAGGCCAGGTGAAAATGGCTGATGCAGTTATTCTAAATCTTTTCAGAGCCTTGTATTTCCTTGACACATAAGTAATACTAGATTGAGTGCTAACTCTTTTTCAAAGACCTCTTTCCTTGAGAATCTCGGTCAGGCCTGACACTTAGTCAACCCATTCTCACTGATACATAGCCCTGCAGTACATTCAGTGCAGGGATTAAGTGAAACACATACAATATTCTGGTCTTCAGGAGATTCAGAAGATGATAGGAAGTGGGTAGTTTAATTCCATCCATGATCTGTACTAAATACTTAGGCCTAGACCAACCCAGAGTGTACCAGGCAAGCACTGCAGCCATCTCTAGAATGTGCAGTTCCAGCTACATGTGTTGCTGTGGCTCTAAGGTGCTGTAATAATAGTATGAAGAGCCTCTTCTCTTTGAGTTCTTAGGGAACAGCCAAGTTGCTGGTTTGCTAAGATGTAGATTCTCAACCTGAAGGATTTTAAAGCTATGGGCTGAGCAGATCAGAAACAGACACCTTTCATTTCCTGCTATCTGGGAAGCTTAGGAACTTTAGAGGAAGGCAAAAGGAAGCCTGTTCTTGGCTCCTGTATCGAATTTTCTTTTCCCTCTCTAGTCAGGGTAATGAGTCACATAGCTTCCCTTACACAGTGACATGTGCTTCATAGGCTAGTCTGCTAAATCTGGGAATCTTTTTGTTATTAGTATCTCCAGGTGTGTCGGAGCTCAGGAGGAATTCCAAAAAATATGGAAAAGCTGGTAAGTTGAGAATGGCTTTCCTAAGAGAGAGCAAGCATTTTATTGCTGCAGTTACATTGATTTCCTCCTTTGCTGCAGGTGAAGCTGTCTGGTTCTCATCTGACCCCTCTGTGTTACACCTACATTTCGTATGTACAGGTATGTGGTTCACAGGCAGTACAACAGTTGATCTTTAAGAAAAGGCCTGTTGCCAGGAGGCTGCTTGGCCACCTGACTTGCATTTATATGAAGTTTCTTCCTTACTTAACCATAAGGCAGAAGTGTCCATCTGAGACAAAGCCAAGACTCAAAGGTGTTGTAGCAATAAGGTTTTTATTCATACCAAGGAAATCATTTTGATTTAGAGAAAGAAAACATTAGATATGTTTGCATTTGGAGCAGGGAAGGAATAAACTTGCTTTGCCTCTGTGACTTGGTTCATTTCTGCCGTTGGGTATCCTTTCAGAGTGAGTACTTGTGACAGCAGTCACCTGAAAAATGCTGAGGTCAGATGGCTAAGAGAGCAGCAGCCTCTGGGGATGCAGAGGGTTATGGGCTCCTTCCATCATTTGCTTTGACCGCCACTAAATTAATAAAGTAGTTTTATGTGTCATAAGGTCATAAATACTATCAAGTTCTTACAATATTTTAACCTCCTGTACTGTTTGCTTAAACTGGAGTTTTAACCTTATCACTGCTGACATGTTAGGCCAGATAATTTTTTGCTGTGAGGCCTATTCTGTGCATCTTAGGATGTTTAGCAGTATCCTGAACTCTACATGCCAGACTCTGGTAGGAGACACTCCAGCCCCAGGTGTGAATGACCAAAACTGGCCTATTGGAAAACTTAAAATAATAGCATTAGTGTTTGGCAGAATAGTGTTCCAAAATTCAGCTTGGGAAACACTGCTGTTAGACCCTATTCATCAGCCTTGTTGCAATCCAGAAGTCACTGTATCTGTTCATGTGTTAGAAAAACTAATAGAGACCTTTAGCCTTGTCTGTATGATTCAGTTCTCATGCATTGCTTCGTTCTTCCTTCAGTGGTTTTTGTTTTGTTTTGTTTTGCTTTTTTGCTTGGTTGGTTTTTGACACCAGGGATTGAACTCACTGTTGCCCTTGCCAGGCAGGTGCTTATGCCGCTGAGATCAGGACTTGCCCTGTATTAGAGCAGTTAATTGAAATATCCAAGAACAGACAGCTAGAAAGAGGCCAGCAAAGCCTAGAGCCCAGCTAGTTTGGTTGTATACCAGGGGTCAGAAGCTTTCTGTAAAGAGTCAGATAGTAAATATTTCAGGCTATGTGGGTTATAGATTGTCACACCTATTCAGCTCTGCTGTTAAATACAAAAAAAAAGTATGAAACAACCACAGACAAGTATGCAAGTGTAAACATGGCTGTGTTGCAGTGAAAATTTATTCTCAGAAACATAATGAGGGCTGAGGTATACCTCACTGTAGAGCACTTGCCTACATGCCTGAGGTCCTGGGTTCACTCAGCAACACCAAAACAAAAAAAGTAATGGGCTGGATTTGTCCTTTGGACCGTAGCTTTTTTGTTATTGTTTTTGGTCTTTTATGAGGGGACTGGGGTGTGTGAGCTGGGACCAAACTCAGGAGGATGCACTTGGCCAGGCAGGCATTGATGCCATTGAGCTATCTGCCTGGCCCCATTTTGGTTTTTTGAGGCAGGTTTTGCTATGCAGTTCAGGCTGGCCTGACCTCACTTTGTAGCCCAGGCTGGTCTTAAACACACAACCATCATCCTGCCTCAGCCTCCCGAGTGCTGGGATTACAGACGTGAGCCACCATGCCCAGATCTTTGAGCTGTAGTTTGCCAACACCCACACCACTGTAGCATCTTTTGCTATTTGTAGACATATATAATGTTGGAGAGTTGTAATTTTGTGTTTCTGACCCCTTCTCAAGCATTTTGTTTTGTGAAGCACAAGATACCTTGGAGGTTCTGTTCTTTTTCCTAAATTACACAAAAATTAGCCTCCTGTACGCCTTGGGCATCCTCTCCATATTGGCCTTAAGGCCTACTGACAACACAGTTTTCTCTTTGTGCCATCTAGTGAGTGACCCTGGGTAAGAGCCCATGGTTGCATTAACTCAAGCCCTTAGGTGGGTATGGGAATTACACTTACTTGCTGGACAAGTACTCTACCACTGAGCTGCATCCCCAACCCAAGGTCTTTTTTTCTTTATCTAACTGCTGAGGAATATGGTATGTTCCTTCCCTAGAAGGTATAGGCACCTCTTTAAGGGAAAAGCTTCCTGTGTTTTCTTTTTTTTCTTTTGCGGAACTAGGGATTGAACTCAGGTACTTGCGCTTGCCAGGGAAGCGCTTATTCCACTGAGCCATATCCCAGGCCCTCGTGTTTTCGTGTACCTTAAACTTGGGTGTTTTCCGCTCAGGTCTCTCCTTCAGGCAGAAATTCTGTAACCTTGTCAGCACCCTGTCCTCCTCGGTTGCTGTATCATGTATCCTTCCTCTCCAGGACCTCTTTTTTTTCCCCAGGAATCTCCAGCTTAGGAAGTAGGTCTGGCTCTTTCCATCCTTCTTTCCCATGTTAACCACACTGCACCTAAAGCACATCTGTCTATGATGGCCTCTAATTGGAAAGTCTGTGGCCTCTGTAACAGCTTCTTCTTGTTTATAGAGCCCTTTTAGCCGGGAGCCCAGGAGGAAGACACCTGCCCCTACTGCCATCTTTTTTTTTTTTTTTTTTTTTTTCTATAATTTTATTGAGAAACAAACCTGCCATCTTGACAGCCCCCATTTTTACTGTGCCTTGGTTGACCCAGGACAGTAGTGGCTGTCCTGCCCTTCCTTTCTGTGTTATCTCCAAGAGCAACAGATCATCTGCTGTTAACCATGAAACACAAAGAAACATCTGACAATTACAAAGCATCACTGCGTTTTTCTCGTCTTGCAGCATCTGCTACACAGAAATCCTACTCACCCAGATGTGGTCCCCACTGTCTGCTGTATTTACCACTAGCCTGCTAACTATAGAAAAACCTTCAGGAATGACATGGTGCGTTTGTTTTTCTTTAGAACAAGAAATCCACAGGAGAGAAGAAAAAGGAGAAAACTGCTGTTGGCACAGTCATGGTAAGTTACTGACATATCCTACTCACCCAGATGTGGTCCCCATTGTCTGCTGTATTTACTAGCCTGCTAAGAATAGAAAAATGTTCAGAAATATAATGGTGTGTTTTTCTTTAGAATAAGAAATCTACAGGAGAGAAGCAACAGAAAACTACTTTTGCCAGAGTCATGGTAAGCTAGTGACTCTATTAAAACACACTTGCTGGTCATTAGTTCTTCATTACAACTGTTTTTAGGAAAAGCTGGTGAGCCCAAAAGACACAATATAGGACAGGACCTGTAAGAATTGGTGAGGATGAAGGAGGAACTTTGCTGACAAAGGGAAAAATGACTGCAACCTAGGAAGGGGACACATTTGGCCATAACTACTAATGTAACAATTCCACTTGAAGACAAAAACTATAAAGGCCTAAGTATAAGGAACTGTTATCCAGGGCTGGCCAGATAGCTCAGTGGATTAAAGTGCTTGCTTAGACGCAGGAACTGGAGTTCAATCCCCAGTGTGCTGTGCCAGCCCTACCCTCAGGGTGCACTGAGACAGTGATCGAGACTGGGCATGGTGGTGCACCTGTAATCCCAGCACTTGGGAGGCTGAAAACAGGAGAATCACTAGAAATCCAATATGTATACTGAGACCCTGTACTAAATACATAAAAATAAAAAAGACTGTCATCCAAGGTGGCACCTATTGAAACTCCAGAATAAGGCATCTGCATTCGGCTCTAGAATTATCTCCAAGATAATTTCTATTTTTTGAGACAGGGTTCCATGTAGCACAAACTGGTTTATATAGCCCAGGCGGGCCTCAACTCATGGTGATCCTCCTGCCTCAGCCCCGAGTACTGGAATTACAGGTGTGCACCACCATGCCTGGCTATTTTCATTTATGGGCTTGGAAAAAAAAAATCTGTCATTCAAATGGAGGGCAAAGACATGTAATCCCAGCTGTAAGGAAGTGTCAGACTGGACTCACAGGAAGTCAGAGAGGCAGTTAAATTTCTGCAGTTGACCCTAACATAGGTAGTCCATCTTTAGACAACAAAAGATGTTTAGAAATTACAGACAGGGTAATTATGTTTAGTTGTAAAATACTCCAGTTTTTCCCCAAGGCCATGTGCAGTTCTGCTCTACAGAAAAATTCCCAAAACTATGAAACCAGAAATGTAAATCTTACGTTCTTTCCCTCAGGCCAGAGTTCTTCGGGAAACCAAGCCAATCCCTAATCTCATCTTTGCCATAGAACAGTATGAAAAGTTTCTCATCAGCCTTTCTAAGAAGTCCAAGGTAAATGTACTTTCTTATTTGTTCCCATTTCCCTTACTGTTAAAGGGATCTGGCAGACCTAACCAGTACGGCTGCAGTGGGAAGAGAATCTGACTACATTCCATGCCTGTTTCTTAATTATTTCTGATCAGGCGGCCTGGTGGGAAGCTAACGAGAAAGGAAAGCAGGCCCAGGGGTGGGAACTGAAGGGCCTGGGAGGAATGCGCTGGAGATGGTATGCTGTCCCAACAGACCTGTGAGGTACAGGATTTTCTGCACTTGCCATCCGTCAGGTGAACCTGATGCAGCACATGAAGCTCAGCACCTCCCGAGACTTCAAGATCAAAGGAAACGTCCTGGACAAGGTTCTCCGAGAGGAGGAAGAGGAGGAGGAGGGGAGCGAAGAGGTCAGCGGCGCACCTGCCTGAACACAGCTAGCCCCACTTACACCTCCTGGCTGCTTGGGTGCAGCCACAGACTACAGGGAGGGCAGGAAAGTGGTCAATAAGGAAAACAGGGGCTGGTGAGATGGCTCAGTGGTCTAAAGCACCTACTTAGAACAAGCGAAGCTAAAACAAAGCACAGGGACCGCGGTTCAATCCCCAGCACCACATGCCAGCCAGCCCCGCCCCCTGGTGGGCTGAGCTGGACACACACACACACACACAATAAATAAATGTTAAAAAAAAAAATTAAAAAAAAAAAAAACGGGCTGGTGAGATGGCTCAGTGGTCTAAAGCACCTACTTAGAACAAGCGAAGCTAAAACAAAGCACAGGGACTACGGTTCAATCCCCCAGCACCACATGCCAGCCAGCCCCGCCCCCTGGTGGGCTGAGCTGGACACACACACATACACACACAAATAAAAAAAAATTAAAAAAATAAATAAATAAATAAGGAAAACAAAGAATGCTCCAGAAGATTAAAAGTTGAACAAAATGCTAAGACACTTTTTTTTTTCTTTTTGAGACAGGGTCTTGTGCAGTTCAGGCTGGCCTTGAGCTCACTTTGTAGCCCAGGCTGGTCTCAAACTCACAAGGATCCTGCTGCCTGAGCCTCCTTCCCGAGTGCTGAGATTACAGCCATGTGTCACCACACCCAGTTTTAATGACACTGTCTAGATGGTAGTCATTTCTAGGAAGACAGCAGTAGTAACCAGTGTCTTATCCTGGGCCTCTTCTTGTGTCCTCTGCCTCTCTGGCTCAGGAACCAGTTTATGTCCTTTCCTGGAGCAAGCCACTCTGAATGGTGAAGGTGAGGCTTCTGCCACTTGATCCCTATGCTGGCTTCTTTCAGCCTGACCAGTATAGGCCCACACCCTCATCACTGCAGCAGGGTCCAGTGTCTCCTCCAGCCCAAAATTTTCATCTCAGCGTAAGGTAGAAGTAATAAATCTGCGGCCTGCTCCCATTTCAGAATTAGACATTCACATGTACAGTAAGGATTTCTGGCTTCTCAAAGGTGAAACCAGGCCCACGCCTCCTTGGCATTTGGGCTCAGCAGGGTCCTGTCCTCAGGGAAGGAGTTGCACTTATTTCAGAACTCCCCGTCCCTTCAGCATAATCAGCACCCACAACTGGAAGGAGGGACAGATGACACGGTAAGGGGATTTGTTGTTTGGTTTTATTTCTACTGTTCTAGAGCAGCCTTGTCACTCTCCCTTTCTAGAGCACTGCAGCAGAGCACAAAGAACCACCCAGGAAGAAAAGAAAACAATGAAATGCCTGAGTTAATAATGTGAACTTTGGGGCTTCTGCTTCCTTCGTACCGCCGAGCAGCGGTGCCCCTCGTCCTGCAGCCCTCACCGATGCTGGCACCTTGGTTCTGAACCCACTGCACCTTCAGTCAGGAGTCTTAGCAGATCCTCTGCTGAACCATGGCACCTGGCCCTTCTCAAAGCACTGCAGAGCCTGAGCCACCTGGGTGAAGCTCCACAGGAGCAAATACAGGGCTGGAGGCCGAGCTATGGGCCAGGTTGGCTTCGCTTTTCCAAGGAGCCTTTGGTGAGTTTGATTATCTGGTAAATGTCCAGTGCTTCTCCTGAAAGACAAAGCAGCACAGGTCAGGTGGCTTCCTGGAGAACTATATTGAGATCTCAGAAGTTGGAGAAGGACCATAAACTGAAATTTAAGAAAAAAGAAGTATGTGGAAGGGTTGAGAACCATTTGTAAGATTAGTAATGTTACACAGGCTTGTTTCATTTCCTTCCAAAATCTGTCATTCTGGTTTTACTTGTTTTGCATTTGCAATACTAACAATGCACTTTGACCTTCACAATAAATCCTCTTTAAACATTTCTGGTGTAGCTGAAGAGGGCACAGGTGCAGAGGGAAGATGAAGCTCTGGAACCCCCTGTGTTTACTTGAACTGCTTTCGGAAACAGATCTCCCTTATGATTCAAATATCACATTTACTGAGGCCCAGCTGTACCCTATAAACTGCAACAGCCTAGAAACACTGTTAGGTGAGATTTCTTCTCTGGGGCCTGGCCCCAGGATTCCTGCTGCCTCAACCACTTTCTGGTCTCCCACCTGTGTGAGGATGGAGGCGTTGTACTCACCCTGTGGAATCCCGTATCTTCTCTCCATCCCAGTTGGGTTGGAGGGGGTTTTACAATCCATGGTCACTTCCTTCCTGAGGCACCGGTCAATGTCGACCGCACTGAAAAAGGCGACTGACTGAGGCAAATCATTCAGACCCAGCTTATGGGCAAACATGCACCTGAAAGAGACCAGTCTCTTGTCACAGCCATGCCCTGCAGGGCTAGTACTGCCAATGTGCTACCCAGCACTCCTGCTGATGCCAGGTGCACGCAGGGACCCAACACACGCACCTCCAGTGTGCAGACTTCCTGCATTGGACCAGCATTTGAGAAATAACTTCATTAAGGTTAACCCAAAAAATGACTAAGAGGCCAGTTTAGAAAGATACTGGCTATTTACTCATGGTTCTGGGTGGCAGATCAACATTGGGCCGTAACAACACTTACTTCATCCACTGAGTTAGGAATTTTTCAAAAGAAAATACAAATCTGTATGTCTTCTAAGTCACACTTGAGTTTTCCCATTAACAATGTTTTCAAAAAAAAATTTCTGGTAGCAGAATTACATACTTTACACTTAGCGGGTCACACTTAGCGGGTCCTCTGCTGAAGGACTTCTAATGGGTAAAACACTAATGGGTAAAAGAAAAACATCTCACTTTTCTATGAATTGAGAAGTCTTCTGTTGTCTGATTTTCAGAACACAAAGGTGAATTCCTAGGGGAGCAGTCTGAGAACTGTTCATTGAAAGAACTGCCCTAAGCTTGGCCCACCTCTGTTGCCTCAGACCACTTTATAGACCTTTCAGACCCAATAAATCTTAAGTTGATGCCAGCTTTTTTAAGACTTCCCTAAACTTTGAGTTGCTGGAAGCTCAACACTGCTCAGTAGCCTGTAGGACCGTGGCCCAGGTACCTGGTCAGGAGGTTGGTGACCTGCAGGGCCAGGGCAGCGCGGTAGCGGTCTTCCTCCCGCACCAGGTAGCGAACCTCATCGTGGATGCTGATGCAGAAGCGGCCATCGATGGCAAACTCCTCAAACAGCCACCTCATGGCCACCAGCATGAGGTGCAGGTAGTCCACAGCAGAGCTCTGCACCACCCAGTTCACTCGGCTTGTCATAAACTGGGGAGGCCAGGCAGGCAGGTGAGATAGGCCCTCCCACACCTCCACCTGTCCCCGGGGTAGTGAGATACCTGCTCCCGGACAGCCGAGGGCTCCAGGGCACGGCTGATGCGACAGCCAAGCACAGGTGTCCGGGGGGTGTCAGACATGGCGATGCTCTCCAGCTTGTTAAACATTTCTGACTCTGTGCCCCCCTTCCATGCTCGCTCAGCAGCCACCTCCCACTTCTTCCTGTGCGACCTGGGGGACCACAAACAGACTTGGTCTTCAGCATCTCGGAGCTAAATCCCAAAGTGTCCCAGTTCTTGGAGGACTGCTCACACTCCACCCCAAACACACAGAAGGTTCTCACTTCCTCGTGGCCTCTCTCTGGATCTTGCGCAGATCCTGCAGGGAAACCCAGCCGTCTTCGGTCCTATCCACAGGCAGGGCCAACTGCTGTACCAGCCACTCACCCTCATCTGTCAGCCGATACCTAGCCAGTGTGACACAATTGTTCCATGGCAGTGTGCCTTGGAAGCCAGGCCACTCCCTCACAGGCCCAACTTCAGGGGAGGAAACAGGCTCAGAGGCTAACTGACACGTTAGGGTCGTGTGTTAGGAAGAGGTATAGCCCTGACAGAAACTCGGACTTCAGTGGCTTTAAACCTGGCCTATGCCATGGAAGCCCAAGGGACAGGCCATCACTGCTCTTAGCTGTCCCTTGGCTAGAGACATGGAGCTGTCTGAGGGCCAAGACCAACACTGCAGATGACAGGTACCTCAGGGCAGAAGGCATCTGGAGAGCCAAGCGTGGCTCACCCTTCACTGCCCTGTCCCGGACTCCTGCTTCCCTCCAGCCTGCAGACCCCTAATGCTCAAGAGCCACACATCACCTGCTCAAGGAGTACCAGGCCTTGCCCACCACCTGGCTGTGGTTGGTGACTCTGACAACCAAGAGCTAGCCTCCATTCTCCTCGCCTTCACAGCCACAGCCCCCAGAGCAGCCTTGGCCAACACCCCTTCTGGCCACTGGTAGCACCTACACTGGGCTTGCTCCCCTGCCTGTGCTGATCGTCACTACCCCACTTGTGGCTTCCTTCTCATTCAGTCTTTCATGAGCAGGGTTTCCACAGCCTGCAAACCAAAGGCAAACACCCACTATGCCCTGAAAAGGCTAGATGAACCTCTACCTCTCCCCACGTTGCAGGCCCTGAGGAGACATCTAAAGTGCTGTCAGAGGAAAGAAACCTGGGAGCTGGGCAGTGACCCAGAACCTGGCTTGGGCTCCCTCTGTCCACTACTCAGTCCACTCTCCAGTCTCCCCACTGCTCTCCTGCCAAGCACCTCACCCCTGCTTGCTATTATTTCCATGGACACCCGAATCCAAGACACCCATATGACTGCTGCGTAGCCAGACCTGTGGATGTGCTACCTGAAGTAGCTTCACCCTGTCAGATTCCACAGACGAGCCACCAGCAGCTAGATCACAGAGGCCTGGTGAGCACACTCAGGGAGCAGGCAAGAGGAGGGCGCAGAGCCCTGAGGGCCCTCACCAGCACAGGCCCTTGGTGACAGCATACATCTGCTGGGCCTTCTCGGCCGCCTCCTGCCTTGTGAGCCGGTGGTTGAACTGCATTAGCAGGCGCTCAGCAAAGGGCTGCCCAGCCCCATAGATGCGGCCATAGTTGAAGACCTTGGCATGTTCTCGGCTGATTCCCACGGTGGAGGCTGTCTTACTGTGCAAGTCAGTGCCACTGCTCTTCTTGCCCTGTAGTGTCATCCACCCAAAGGCCGTGCAGCCTGGAGGACAAGGCAGGCAGGAAGGAGGCAGCAGCTAAGATCATTTGCCCAGCCCTAGGCCTGCGGGGCTACGCCGCCTCCCTCGGCCCGCCTGGCTCCTGCTCACCGTGCATGCCAGCGAAGTGGGCATCTCCGAGCACTGCTGCAATCCACAGCTCCTGGGAGTCCACATCAGCACCCACAAGGACATAGCCAGGCGGGGCCTGCACCATGGCTTTCAATTCACTGCCTACTCGGTCAAGCTGTGGGAAGAGAGGGTCAGGCCCAGAAACCCCCAACACCTCCCCTGATTCCCAAGGGCCAGACATTGAGTACCAGGGCCTCAAGGGAGGGGTGCCTTTAGAGACAGTCAAAGAGCACCACCCTGCTCTCCAGTTCCAGGCCTGGAGTCCTCAGCAAAGGGCCATTAGGTAAGGAGCCCCACTGTGCCTGGCCAGCTCCCCTGCATGGCCTCATCTGAACCCACAACAGCTGTGGCTATTATGCCCGCACTGCTGGCACCAGGCACATCTGCTGAGGGAATACACAGGGTCCTGCCTGACCCAGACCTCAGGTTCCTTTACATGGTCCTTGCTAAATCCCCAGAGAACCTCTGAGACCCATTTCCAGACCTAGGAGAGAAAAAACAGGGGCCAGTATAAGGGACTCGTACCCGGGCATTGCTGGCTGTGAGCCACGTGGGCTCTACAGCACGGCGAGTGATGGTGCCGGCGGTCACCACCTGGGGCAGGATGGCCCCATATCGGCCTTCCTCATCATAGTTAGGGTGCCTGGGATGGGGCAAGAGGCAGCGACATCAGACTGTGCTGGTCCTAGGTTCCTGTCCACTCACCTCTGTCCCAGTGACCACCAGAGGCCCATACCTGGTCACAGCACGTGGCAGAGCTGACTTGGGCAGCCACACCACCATCTGGGAGCTGTAGGGATGGACAGGCTGCAGGTCAGGCACAGCTCTGGGGAGCAGAACACACTGACGCTCCTCAATAGCCCACCAGCTCAATTTCAGGGCCACTGGGAGCCCTCTCTGGCTGGCTCAGTCAAAGCAAGGGATGCTATAAGACACTGAACATAGACATGGGCCATCTAGGGACAGACCAGGCCTTCCGGGTGTTTCTGTCCCCTGTCCCCTCTCCCTGTCCCCAGGCCAGACTACACCACCCATCAGGGCCCTGCTATTTGAAAACTGAGCCAGTGACTTCCCAGAAGGATCCATCTGCCATTCCCCACCACAGGCCCTGTTCCCAGGCCTGCAGAGCTGACAGACCGACAGCGTGCCTGGCTCCTCTGCACTGCTTTATGGCTCTGGCTGTTAGACCAAGGGGTTAGGCAGATGGGAGGGCCCACCAAGGTCCTGCAACAACCTTCTTTGCATATACAGGGAAAGTGAAGCCAAGAGGGCAAGCAACTGACCCAAGGTTCAGGCTCCAGGATAAATAGGCAAGCCCCAAACGCAATGCAGCTATCCCTGTGGCCGCCTAGGCTGCGTCAGGGTAGGGAGCAGGGAAAGGAGTCCCTGAGCTGCAGAAACCCGAATCTGCACCCCACAGTGACCCACCTGATTCGTTTATGGGCATTCCTCCAGAAAGAAATCATTTTATTGATTTCCAGGGCACGGGGCCCACTGGCACCTCCTGGGCCAGCCTGCAGAGTGCTGTCCTCCATCTTGGGCAGGAAGTCCTTGGCAAAGGGGCTACCCACGTTAAAGCTGTTACCATCCTGGTGGAGGCAAAAGAAGCTGCAGCTGGAGGCAGGTGGCAGACTCCTGGGGGGGAAGGGGGCTGGGGTCCTTCCCAGAACCCAGAATGTCAAACACTTGGGGACAGTATTCTTTATCGCCTCCCTCTCTCACACATAAACACGCATGTGTACACAGTAAGCCACAGACACAAGCAAATGTGCTCCTGCTACAATACCACCATTCAGTCCACAGAACCTATCCTGTACCAGGCCAGACACCGGCCCGTCCCCAGATCACTAATTCCACCTTTGTGCTCCTTGACACCCAATGTTCAGAAAGAAGGAAAATCAAAATTCAGAGAGATGACACTGTCCACTACCACCGTCATTCCCATGAAGAGGACGGTCTCCCAGCCTGGCTCAGCCATGAGGCCTGCTGTGGGCCGGGTGATGCTGAGGATGCCAGACACAGGTGTGAACCCGCACACACACCTTGTGAGGCAGCTTGAAAAACCAGCAGCCGGGGATGTCCACATCGTTGTAGGGTCCGTTGCCATGGTGGTACGTGGGCTGGCTGGCTTTAGAGCCTCCGGCAGCAGCCTGTGGGGTCACACAGCTAGGTCATGCCTGTTCTGGCACCTGCATTCTGCAAGGACCAGGCAGTGGGGTGGGAAATGGGCCTGAAGTGGGAGCAGATAAGCTGGGAAGTGACAGCTGGGCATGAGGGCTCAGGCCTCCTCCTCGGCTTCCCAGTGTAGCAGGAGCAAGACAGCATCTACACCCCTCCCCAGGGGCTCTGGCAGGGAAGAGCTACACAGGCATGAGCAAGCCCATTGCCCAGGACCCACCCCAAAACCCTGGGCTCACCAGTGCTGGGGTCAAAGCTGGCGTCACCGTGGGCAGGATCTCTACTTTGGCCTCGGCCTCTGGGTCTAAGCAGCCCAGCTCTTCCACCTGGGAGGGCCAGGGACCACAGGAGTAAGGCTGGGGCTCCTTGGCCACACACCCACCAGCCCTCCCCTGCATAATACTTGGCCAGCCCAGGCCAGGCTGAGGTCCAAAGGCCAGAGCTCAGCATGCATCCTGCACACACCGTCTGCCACATGGCGCTGCTGTCGGTGAGCAGGAACTCCTCGGCCAGTCCTGCCTCCTGGGACTGCAGCTGCTGCTTCCCCTGCTCCAGGCAGTGCTTCCGATACAGGGACTCAATGGCTCTAGGCAGAGAACAGTGGCAACATCCTGAGTACTGGAGGCCACTCTACAGGCCTCTAACAATCCCCTTTGCCCAGGCCCCAGGATCTGCTCTGAGTCACAGCAACAGGGCTTTCCTTGCTTTTTAGACAGGGAGTGACAGCTGGAAATCGCACAGCACCCTGCACACAGGGCTCCTGGGCACAAAGCACTGCAAGTTGGGACTCAAGGCCCCAGCGCAAGCTGGCTCCCACACATTTGTCTGTGAGGGGCTAAAAGCAGCAAGGACTGGCTCAGTTCCTTTTGTGCAAAGGTCCCTGAGCCAGGACCCTTAATTTTGGGCTGCTTTAAGTACCATGACTGCCCTGTACCTATCAAAAGCTTAGAGTTGTAGCAACCGCGAACCTTCTAGGGTCAAGTGCCCAAACTGCAACCCAAAACTGACATATTTATTACAGTGCCAACACTGCAATTAAGGCTGAATACTGTGGTCTGAGAAAAAACTCATAATTAACCTCTTTTGCCTTAAAAAAAAAAAAAAAAATTAACACACGTCATAGGCTCACCACAACTCACTTCCTCAGGCCTGTGGGGGTGCCAGGTGTACCTCCGTGGCAGAGTGCTTGCCTAGCATGCACGAAGCAGGAAGTTCTGGGTTTGGTTCCCAGTACCACAAAAAAACAAAAAAAGAAAGAAAAGAAATAGGGGCAACCATCCCCTCACGAGCTGCTTGGAGAACAAAGGACGCCCTGCAAAGGGCTCATTAACACAGTGCTTGGCACATAATCAGCTCTCAAATTATACCCAGAAAAACAAAGTCATCCTCCCCTGCTGCTCCAACAGCCTACCTCTGTGAGGCTTCCTTTCTGTGA
Organism: Octodon degus; assembly: GCF_000260255.1. Lineage (NCBI taxonomy): Eukaryota > Metazoa > Chordata > Mammalia > Rodentia > Octodontidae > Octodon > Octodon degus. The sequence goes on from NW_004524578.1 coordinate 18,837,220, forward strand.
GGATGGCTGAGCTGCTGGGCTCAGGAGCAGGCCCTGCATTCCCACTGACACCCTAGGGCACCCCACATCTGGGCATGGAGGCCATGGGGTCAGGACAGCCATAGAGAAAAGAACTAGAACCCAGACTCCTAGACCCCAGTTCTTCCCATCAGCCTGAGCTGACCTTGGTCTCTCCAGCCAAGGCCCAGGGTCCCTAACTTCTAGGCCCCTCACCCCCAGGGCCCAGCCCAAGCCATACCTGTAGGGGCAGGTCACCCCCGCTGACTCCAGGGTGCTGCCCTCGGGCACCTGAGCCAGGCTGTCCTGCCGCCCAGGCACCAGGTAGCCCCAGCCATGACGCTCTGAGTAGTGCAGGGGGAAGCCGTCCCAGGTCAGCGCCATGAGTTTAGGTGTGACCCGCATCTGAAGGCTGAGGAGGCTGGGGCCCGGGGTCCATGCAGGGTCCTCTAGCCGGGGACAGAGCTTCCGGTACCACCTAACCAACCCCCAGAAGGAAAAGCATGTCTCGGGGAAGAAGGGTGTCTTAATGACACAGCCACTCGCTCTCCAAGGCCCCAGAGCTTGCTGGTGAACAAGGCCTATAAGTCACCATCCTCTTCTTTCGGATACTTTGGCCAAACCCCTGTGGAGCCTCCTAGAATGGCTGTCTCCAGAGGATAGCCTATGTCAGCACAATGGCACTAGGCAGAGCTCAGGATCCCCAAGTGTACCACCAAGTCTCCCATATCTCCCTTACAGAGGGAACACATCACCTCCCTGCTACTCTGAGGTACCAGGTCCTCCTGGGTTGGCCTCAAGAAAGGAAAGGCCAGCAGGTGACGGGTGGTCACTCTCAGGACTGTGCAGGACCATGTTAACGCCCTGCCCTTCACTCTGGCTATGCCACTCTCAGGCTCAGCTGAAGATCCCCTCCTCCAGGAGTCTCCCTTCCTGGCGCTCAGCACTGCTCGCTGTCTCACTAACTGGCACCTGTCGCTGTGCTGTCTACACGCCCACGTCTCGCAGGGAGAGAAAATGACTGGAAGGGGCGCCCTGAGCAGCGCCTGTGGCCCAGCGGCTGCTGCAGATGGCACAGCAGGTGCTCAGGCTCTGCACTTGATGAGCCCAGGAGTGAAGGAATGACAGCTGCCTCAGAGGGGGCCCTGACAAGGGGTCTTGGGAACAGTGAGGGCAGCCTCTGCTTATGTTGGGAGACAGGGCTCACCCTGGGTGTCCAGGAAGATGCTGGGGCCGCTTGGGGAGGAGCTCTGTGGTACCCTTCAACTGTTGCAAGCAGGCGTGGGCCAAGACGTTTTGCTGAAACTCCTCCTCCTCACTGGGGGGGCCAGGGTCTGTGCAGGGTAGGGGAGAGTCAGGACCAAGGAAGGACTCTCAGGAAGAACTACCCAGCCTGCTCCTTTCCCAGAGGCTGGAGTAACCCATTCCAAGGGCCCCCTGGGCCCTTAGACTGTCCCAGAGACTACCCTGCCCCATCTCCCGCCCATGTTCCCCACCTTCCTGATCCGTGGGATCCCCAGGGGCCCCAGCCCCCTCGATGGGCAACTTGCTGGCTGTGGCTGGCTCCTCCTTCTTCACCTTCTTTGCCTTCTTCTGCTTAAACTCTTGCAGGTCCCACTCCAGGTCCCAGAGCCAGGGGTCTTCCTTGTACCTGCATGGCCACGGTGGGACCAAAACTGAGCCAAAGGCCACATCTCCTGCCTTCCTGTCCCCATCCACTGAGCCTGCGTACCTGCCTCCTGACAGCAGCTGGCAGGCATCATTGGCCAGGTCCATCAGCGACTTCTTCATCTCTCGCTGCAGCTCCTCATAGGTGCTCTGTGCCTCTTCCAGGTAACGCTCCCAGTTCTGGTTGACAGGCAGGTAGGACACACCCATCTCCAGCATGCCAGCCAGCGTTACTGGGTGGGGGCACCTTGGGGACAAACACCAGCACTGTCTCATGTGTCCATGGGAGCTGAGGCTCTGGCCCAATCTCTGAGCCAGCTTGGCAAGTCCACCCCAAGGAGCCCAGTGGCAGGACTCTGACGTCAGACAGGGTATAAATACCAGCTCCACTGATACCCAGCCCTGAATCAGGTCCCTCATCTGTCACAGAGAAGCAAGTTCCCATCCTCACCAAAAGTGGGGGCTGATCACAGACGTGAGAAGGGCCACCCCTGCTGCATAATCACACATACCCAAGATCACAGCTGGGAGTTAAGCATGTCTGCACATCTCCAAGTCAGGGATGCTGAGCCCTAGAGGAACCAAGCACCTGGGCTGGCTCAAGTGAGCAGCCTAAGACAGTCAGACTTGAGCCAGGCCTGGCTGGTTTTTGGAACTCACCAATAAACCTCAGCCCTTGGCTGGAGGTCTGGGCAGAGATGCTTAAAAACTGGGACCAGGCAAACAAGCACAGCCCAGAGTCTGGGGCGCAACAGACACCACCAGACAGAGGAACTCTGTTCTTTGTGCGTAGGTAGGCTAAGTCCCCAGCTTGAACAAGAACAGTGCCATCTGATTCCAACCACCAGGACCCACTGACCCCCAGGAATCCCACACAGCCTCACCCTCACCTCTCTAAGAAGAGCGGCAGCTGCTGCTGGAAAACCTCATAGGTGGCCCACACGTCCTGGGCACAGTACCGCATCAGGTCCTGGCACAAGGTGACAGGAAGGCACTGGGCAGGCAGGCACCCACTACCGCCACCAGGTCTCAGGGTCAGATCTGGTCGTTGCACCTCCTCATGCTCAGCTGCACATCTGTCCCCCACAGCCCATGGCCCTGGGGCATCCGGCCCACACCATACCTGGAAGTTCTCCCGGACGTCCTTCATGCTGCCCTTAACAAACAGCTCTCGGGCCTCCTTCTCCAGGGGAGGCCCTCCCACATAGAGACTGTGCACATCCACCAGGTTGTTGGCACTACTGATGTCTACCCAGTCCCAGCAGGAGATCTGGGGAACACAGCAAAGGAATGGCAGATCAGCTTGGCCACAGGCCAGCCATATGGGCTGGTGAAGGCATCTACAGGTCCCCTGTGAGCTCTTACCTCTGGGCCACTGGCTTTGCCTGGGGACTTCTGAGCTCGCTGTGCAGACTGCCGTGCCTTGCGTTTCCCCTGCTTGGCTGCCATCCACAGACTGCGCTGGAAGCTGCTCAGCCCCGAGATGGCCATGTGCATGCTCATGGTATCCAGGAAGCGCATGCGGGAGCCCTGGGGTGGAGGGCAGTCTATGGCGAGAGGCTGGCCCACCACTGCTGCAGTGATGCCAAGCCCAGCCCACCTTGGTTCCTCCCACGGCGTCCCCTCCTTTAATGAAGCTGCTGAGCCATAGGATCTTCATGCTTGTTTGTGTCTGCCCTCAGCCTGTGAGGGACCTGCCCTAGGGCCCATGCCTACTACTCCTGGAGGTACAGACCTGGCCATGTCCCAGTTCTAGCAGAGGCTCCAAGCAACCCAGGCAAACAGTGGCCAAACATAACCTTCAGAGCTACCAGTATGGCCCCCAGCCTAGCCACTCATAAGCACCCAAGTTAAGGATGCATTTCCCTGTCCTGCTTGCCCTTAGGGTGCCTGAGATGGCACAGTGACAAACAGCTTTTCAGAAAGGAGGGAAGGGTAAGATGACATAGAAAGAATTAAGGTGCAGTGTCCATGTGGCCATTCCCAACAACGCATGTAATCATCAGGTACTAACATGTACTCATAAAAAAACCACTGAGCACCACACCTGGCTCTGAGTGTTTGCATGCATGCATGTGCAAACCTCCTAAAAACCACCAGTTTCTACCTTCTTTCTTTTTACCAAAAGGAAACTGAGGCTTTGAGACATTCTGGAGCTCACTATGCCCATCCATGGCTGAGGCTGAGTGTGGAACAAGGCTGTGACTCAGAGGTCTCCAAAGATCTATGCTAAAACCTGAAGTACCATGACTACTCCGTGACAACTCCAGCACTGTCTCAGGCTTGGCCTGTGGACAGACTGCTGGGTGCAGAGACCTGCAGAGCAGGTCCACAGGAGCCCCTGTAGCTATTGCACCAGATGGGGACAGAGGCCATGGAAGCCCCACCTTCCCAGCCCCACAGGGGCTTCTACCTGCTGTGTGCAGAACTGCAGCCCCCAGCCTTACCTGGATCCGGTACTGTTCCCTGATATGGGCTCGGTCAAAGCAAACGTTGTGCCCCACCACTAACTGCTCTCGCCAGTCCTGCTGGATGGAGCTGCTGGCACCAGCAGAGACCTCCAGTGGGATTAGGTCAGCCGGCGACAGCTGGCTGGTCCAAGAGTAACGCTCTTCCACCAGCCGCCGGCTGCACCAGGAATACCTGAGGGAGGGCAGAGCAGGCAGGCTGAGCATGGAGGCACCACCCACCCGCCCGCTCTCCATCACCCACTGACAACTACCACCACATGCTAGCTCCTGGACTGACAGCTGGGGTCACGCATGAGACCCAGGGGTGCTGCTCACCCTCACAGAGGTCAAGGGTGGGGAGGGGGTGCATCACAGGGCGGGATCGCCAGGCTGCTTTGCTTTCAAACTCCCACAGATAGCAATGGCACCTAGTACCACAGCGCAAGTACTTGGGCACTTGGGTGCATGTGTAGGTATTTGGGCCTGGGTATTTCTAAGGCCCATACAGAGTCTACACACGTCTGAGGTGTTTTACTAACACAGCCAACCTCTCATTTCTAAGCATAAAACAGCCAGGGTTCAAAGTGCTAGTAAAGGAGACAGATGATTATAACAGAATCCATATGAAGATTTCTTTTTTAACTGAAAGTGGCAACAACAACAAAAAATGACAAATGCCACACACACACACAGGATGAATCATCTGACAGCCGCAAAGATTCTGAAGGACAGAGAGCAAGTCATGCACCTCACAGAAGCAACCCCCTCCGTGAGCTCAGGAGACGATGGGAGATGGAAGCACGTGTGCTGGTAGAGGCCGAGGGGAGGAGCGCTGCCTACAGGACCACCCGGACCTGACACCGAACTGACGCCGACCGACTGGAAAGACTTAAGGGTTGGCCGCTAACTGTCCCCAGGGACAAAACCCACTCCACACCGGTGAGGGGCCAGGCCATGTGTGGATACCACATCTGCAGAGGACCTTCTTGCACCTTGATGGAAAAGGGGATGGGAGATTTGCCCTGGTGACACAAAACTGGTGTGTTTGGAAGAAAGGTTCCTAGTTTCAAACCCACCAATATCTAACTCACACTCCAAATGGAGGACTCAAGCTCAACCCCTCCCTTGCTAAGCCAGCAAGTCAAAGCCCTTAAAAACAACACTGAAGGGTCAGCCAAATAGCTCATCAGATTCAAAAGCTCATGCAGGTTCAATCCCCAGGCCTGCTGTGCTCGCCCCACCCCCAGGGCATGCTGAGCTGGCAATTGAGACTGGGCACGGTGATGCATGCCTTTAATCCCAGCACTTGGGAGGCTGTAAACAGGAGGATCACTAGAAGTCTGATCTAGTAGTGAGACCCTGAACATTCTGTAGACCCTTCCCTAAAATACAGGAGGGAAAAAAAACAAAGCAAAACAAAAAAAAAAAACCTGAATAAAAGGCTGAAGAACACCAGATAATTGAGGTTATGATGACAAGAAGCACTTTAGAGATAATAAAAAGCCACACTGGTGTCAAGACATAGGCCTGCAGCTGCGCAAGAAGTCACCTTATAAACTTCTTTGTGATTTTAAAGGAGGAAAGCCAAAGGGTGCACATCCTAGGTACAGCGCGCTGGAATGCGTGCCATTAACTCTACAGCGCTCCTGGGACCCTCGGTAAAGGCGGGGTGCCTGAGAGATGTCCTTCTAGCTGCACAGGCAGCCTCTGGAGTCACGCTGCACCTGGCCCCAGCCTGCTCAAGCTCCCCCCAGCCCTGGGACCCACAAGCCCATGAGCTACCTGGCATCATACCAGTGTGTGCTGGAGGGCGCCACCTGGCACCTTCGCCACCCACCTACCACTAGGGGAGGACGACAGCGCAAGCCCTGTCCTCAGCAATGACTTCCAGCATCGGGCCAGCTAAGCAGCGCCCTCCGTACCTCGGCAAGGATGGAATGATAATGAGGGCAGAATGGGAGGGGCAGGAAGAGAAGGAAGAAGGAAGCTAAGAGAGAGGAGGAGGAGGAGGAAAGGAAAAGGAACTTTCAGTAAACTGGCCAAAAGGGACGAACAGATCAGAAAAGCAGTCTTTCTTGTCACTGGTTTCCTCATTTTCTTTCAGCCACCAAAGCCTATTTATCTTTTCAAATGATGGCCACTATTCCCCTTTATTTGGCCATCAAGTTACATAATAAGCACTGTGATTCTTATTATAACTGGGACGAAATCAATACAAAATCATCCAGCTTCGCTCTTTTCAGCCATTAATGCCTACCTTATCTATTTAGCCATGCTTTCACCATTTTCAACTGCATATATAACATTTCGCAGCTTTCTTTACAAAGATGTAGCTTCCAATAGGAATAAAGAAACTGCCAACTTTTTTTGCTGGCCATGCCTGAAAGCATTAAGGTTGTAAATAGTATTTAAATCCTGGAATGAAGAATAAAAAAGGGGAGAAACAGTACTGCCATCATTGTTGGAAAAAGAAACTTGGGTAGCACTTAGAAAGTTACTTAAAAAGCAGAGAAAAAAAACTGCATATACACCTGTCTGGGACCAAAATGCCCACATGGGAAACTAGGGGAAGCAATGTGTCTCAGCCTGGGTGGTCAAGGCCATGCCACATCTGGGGGGCATCTGAACAGCTGGATGGGACTTGGTTGGGCATTCATAGGGGAGCCTAGGGATGCTGAGTAACTGCCTGAACAGCCCTACAAAAGGGAGGTTCTCGCTGCCCACAATAACCAACTGATGCCCAAACAGCAACACAGTGCCAGTGTCTTCTCAGAGTGACTACTCATGAAGCTACCGGGGGAGGGAGGAGCCCAATCTTGGTCCTCTCAAGTGGCCTCCCAGGCACTCCTGGGTACAAAATGCTGTGTGATTCTCCACCTGACATCTGCTGGGTGTTTGTTCCCTGCCTGCGTCTCCCCACTAGAGTAAGCCCACAGAAGCTGGAGAAGGCCCGCTTACTTCACACCAGAACTCCTAGACATGAGCGCCCAGTACACAGCGGGTGCTCAGGAACTCACTCAAACTTTTAAGCTGGGCCCCTACTCGTGATAATCACCCTTGTCCTTGGCCCCTACTTACCAGGCCGAGGGGGATATGGCCACCGCCAACGTGGGGCAAGTTCCCTCTGCCAAGCAGACCTCCACGTCGAACACCAGGGCCCGCTCCTCGGGGATGGCCACGGGTACGGCCTCCCCCTCGGGGCCGTACCGCGTCCAGCCCTCCGCCCAGGCCCAGCTCCGGGGCTGGGGGGGCGGCTGGGCCTGCAGCAATGAGTTGGCCGCCTCCAGGTAAGGCAGGCTCTGCTTCTGGGCCAGGAGGCGGAAGTGCTGGTCCAGGCTGCCCCCGTAGAGCGGCGGCAGGCGCAGCTCCACATCTGGCAAGGGCGCGGCTGCCTGGCCCCAGAGCCCGTGCCTCTGCAAGTGCTCGACGCTGCGGCGCACCGCGGCCTCGTCGGGCTCCGGCTCTCCGCACCCGAAGATTTGCTCGTGCAGCCCTCTGGAGAGCATCTGGATGTGCAAGGGGTTGTGCCGCAGCTGTTCGCCCTCCGAGGTTGACCCTTGCGACTGCTGCGACTGCAGCTGCCCGTCGCTGGGGACGGGGGCATGAACGGAACTGGAGGCCCAGCGACCCATTACTGGAACCGGCCCTGGCCCAACGGCGACGCTGGCCACCTTCTTCCAGAGCAGGCGGCTCATGGTTAGCACAGGGAGCTCCCTGCTGCGAGTCAGGACACTTGGCCTTGGGCTCCAGCTTGGCTGCAGTTACGGACTGTGGGAATTGGGGAGAGACACGTCCTGTCTCTGTTTTCCAGGCAGCACAATGGGGCCGACCATGCCTTCGTTCCTCCCACAAACCCTACAGGAGGCAGATGACAAAAGGCGTTATCACATGTGTGGTGTGTTGAATTAACAGCTTGACCATTTACCGTGTCCCAGAGCCCTGTGTTAAGCCCTTCGGGCACATGTTAAACCTCAAACCACCTTAGGAAACAGCAAAGTCCCTCCCAGGGAAACAGGTCCACAGGCGCTCCCGAGAACTTAAGGGAGCTGCAGCTGGGATTCGGAAGAAGCAAGACACGGGCTTGGCCCCCAGATCTGGCTCCAACGAACTGCGTGACCTTGGGCAAGCTCCTTTGGCCACCACTGCCTACTCTGCAAAATGGGGTAACGTGGTCTCCCTGTCACTGGGGACTGCAGTCGGGGACAAGGGCGCACACGTCTTGCGGCCCTGCCCTTCCCAGGCTAGCGCTCGGCAAATGGCCACTGCCACTACTGCGGCCGCCGCGGCCTCAGGGCCTAGCGTGGTTATACCTGCACCCGGATTCGAACCTGCCAGTGGCCGCCACGCCCCAAACCCCCATCAGCACCCCAGGGTCTGCACCTCGCCCAGGCACCGGCCGCCGCCCCGCTCCCCGCCTGGAGAAGGAACTGTGCCACCGCTCAGGGACCGACTGCACCCCTTCGAGCCCCTAGGAAACCTCGCTCCGCTGGGTGCTCCTCAGTCCGAGGAACCCTTGAGCTCTGGCGGAAGATGCGGAGGCCCTCTTCGCGCGGCCTACACAGCCTCGGACTGGCGTGCGGAACCAGGCCAAGCAGCCAGCTACGCTGGCAGCCGCCACTTCCCGTCTGCGCCGGGTAGATTCCGCGGCTGCCCTGGAGGCGGACGGAGGCGGCCCCGCACGGCCAATAAGAGGAGCGAAAATGGAGCAGCCCAAACGCGGGGGGGTAGCCTGTGGACTTCCGGGCGGGCTCCCTGCGGAACGCCAGACGACGGGATTCTACCCCCCTCCTCAGGAAGCAGGTGAGTCAGTCCCAAGCGAGCTGGAAGCCTTAAAAACATTATAAACTGCTCATAGGAGAACCGTTGCTGGGTGGCCGCGTGGCCTAATGGATAAGGCGTCTGACTTCGGATCAGAAGATTGCAGGTTCGAGTCCTGCCGCGGTCGCAAAGAGGTTATTTTAGCTTTTTATTTTGCAACCTTTACTTCAAAAATTGCGTTCAGTACAATAAGCACTCCTGTCCGTTTTCATCGCAATTTCAAGTTGGACACTTCCTAAACTGCTGATCCACCACGCACACTCACAGCTTCCAGGAGAAGAGGGCCTTGCTGGTGTCATCGCAGGTGCACACCTCCAAAACTTAATTCACCAGAGCCCCAGACAGGTGCACGAAGCGCCTTCCGGGCGAAAGTGCCGACTTAATCAACTGACCGGTGGCCACCTGGTGGGAACTGCGAGCTCAGACAGAAAGCTCTTCCCACCCAGCCCTGGGCCCGGCTGTCTCACTGGAGGAAACCCGGCTGTGTTCCCACCAGTCTCCCGGGTCACCACCTGCAGCTCTGGGAGCTTCGGGCGCCCACGCCCCGCAGATTTAAAGTGCCACGTGGCTGAGCCGCTGTGTCCACCACCAGAACCGGGTCAGGAGGGACGCTCAGGGGCGTTTGCAACAAACTGAAGTCTCACAGCTGATCGGAACAAAACGCAACACCCTGCCTGCCAGCTCTCGCCGATGTCCAGACGCCAGGAACTGACTTCAAAAACTGACTTGGGCATTTTTCAGGAGTGGAGTTGGGGAAACGCCGCTGGCACCCTCCCTGCTCCTGCCACCTGGAGGAGGAGAGGGAAGCTGCTGGCAAGTGGCACTGAGCCCCCCTCTCTATATTGCTTGTCCTTCATGCATGAAATACACTGGGGGTGGGGCTGGGGGGGTCTTGGTATGTAGCCCAAACAGCTTTCCCAGTGCTGAGATTAAAGTCCTGAGATTACAGGCTTGCACACAACACCCGTCTAAAAGACACTTTTCTAAGTGTATTTCTAAGTGTATTTAATATACACGGGGAAAATAGAATCAACTGGAAATGCACGATTTAATAATGTGTGAGTTTTTACTGTTACTCCTAACTTTTATACCTTGTGATTTTTTTCTTTCGTGTGTGTGTGTGTGTGTGTGTGTGTGTGTGTGTTTGAGACAAGGTTTCATTATCAGTTCAGGCTGTCCTTGAACCCACCATGTCCTCTAGGCTGACCTCAAACTCACAGCAATCCTCCTGCCTCAGCCTCCTGAATCAGCACTGGGGTTACAGGTGTGTGCCATCACACTCAGCTAATTTTGACTTCTTTACAGAAGGCCAGGTGAGAGGCTTTCAACTCAAATCAGGGAGTCCCTGAAGGAGGAGGACATTTTCATTTCTATTTCTTCTAATCTTCTACTGAAATTTAGCATTTCCTTCCTTTATGAACTTATACAAACAGCCACAGTAGCATTAGACAAACCTGTAACTTTGTCCCCAGCGGCAATCACAACTATTTTTAGACCATGTCTTAGTTACTCTTCTTTCATTGCTGGTACAAATACCCGACACCCAAAATGAAGGAAGGAAAGGTTTACTTAGCTCACAGTCACTGGAGGTTTCAGTCCATACTCAGCAGGCTCCAAGGCAGAGCAGCAGAAAGCAACCTTTCCTGGCGGTGGCAAAGCGCAAGAGCGCCAAGGAGGAAGAGCAGCAGCGCAAGCAGCTAACTTCTCTTCCCACCTGACATTGAAATGCAAATTACCTGCCCCAGGGTGGAGGCAGCGTCCACACAGTAATCAATCACAAACTCCAGAAGCTGCCCCAAGACTGCGTGAGGCTCTGGGGGGGACACCTAGACACAAACCATAACACAGCACATTACAGTGGCTGCAGATTTTTCAGAATTTTGTTTACCTGTATGGCAGTGGTTAGGAACCAACAGCAGTGACCCTGTGATTTAGTGAGTTAACAACATATTATTTATTATGTTTCCTACTTATTCCTTCTGATGTCCAGTGTCTGCTTTCCTGTGGGGTCCCTGGGTGTGTTATGCATTCAAAACCACTGGACCTAATGGACCTGTCCAGCAGGATGCTGTTGGGCCTGTCTGATGTCCAAGGGGCCTGGGACCCCCTGAGATCACTCTCAGGAGACAGATGTCCACCAGGATGCCTGCCGCCCCTCTCCTAGCGCTGCTCACACCAGCTGGGCTTCTTTGCCTGGAATCAGAATCTTCACCAGACACAGACAGGGCTGATCCTGCATCCCACTGACAATGAGGGCCCTTCCTGCCACCCTATACCTGTTTCATTTTGGGGTACTGAGGATCAAACCCTGGGCCTCCTGCCTGCTAGGCAAGTGCTGTACCACTGAGCTGTACCCCCAGCCCAAGCCTTGCTGACCCAGTACCTCCCCTTTCCCTCTTTCCTTTTCTAGGCATTTCCTTGCATCCTCCTGGAAAAGTCTAGCCCTAGTAGTAGTTCCTGAGAATCCAGCACATTTTCCTAAAATCCCAGGACTTTCTCCCATGACCAAGAGACAATGTTTATTTGGACTCCTGGCCTCACCAAAACACTAAATTTTTTTCTAAAGCATGTACCTCTGTTATATCTAATGCTGATTTCTTTTTTGTCTAGGACTGGGGATTGAACCCAGAGCCTTTGCACTGAGCTACATCCCCAGCCCTTTTTATTTTTTATTTTGACACAGGGTCTCACTCCTATACTACACCATGGGCAGGTGGCACAGACAGCACAGGCAGGAGGTGGCCCTGTAACCCACTGCTGGCCCAGGGAATGAGGGGGGCTTCCCTCCATAGCCTGCCCCCCCCCAGGATCCCTCCTGTGTGACTGTTCCCTCTCTTCCAAGAGGGTTGTGTCTGTGCTCTTACTTGTCAAAAGCCACCACTTCCAAACAAGCCACTGAGCTTCGGAGAG
>NW_004524578.1:18849162-18850222 GCF_000260255.1 Octodon degus
TTTTTTTTTTTTTTTATTGCAGAACAGGGGATTGAATTCAGGCCCCTGCACTTGCCAGGGAAACACTTATTCTGCTGAGCCATCTCCCCAGCCCCAGAAGAATGAAACTTTTGAACAGGACTTAAGAAATATTCTGTTACAGTCTCTTGGTATAAGGCAAAGACAAGGCCCTGAGTCAATAAGACAATTTGCTTTGGGCTTTTTGCTTTGTTTTGAGAGTTCACCCCAGGGCCTTTGCACTGAGCTAGGGCCCCACCCTCTGCCCCCTTCTTCATTTTCTATCTAGCAGCAGAAGCTCCCTAAACTGCTAAATTACCCAGGCTGGGCTAGAACTTACGGCCCTGCTGCCTCTGCCTCCCAGAGTGCCAAGATCACAGGCACACATGTGCTGCATGCCCAGGTTTTCAATTTTTGATGACCAGGCTGGGGGTATAGATGTAGCTCAGTGGTAGAGCCCTTGCCTGGCATAACTGAGTTACCCAAAAGCCACCACTTCCAAACAAGCCACTGAGCTTCGGAGAGTCCTGCTTACCCAGTCCTCTCCGTGGCCCAGAGAGGTCGGCATGGCTACCACAGCCCTCAGGGAGACAGGAAGGGGAGGAAACTGAAGCTGGCCTCTGGAAGCACACAGTGAGTCCTGGGCCTGGGGGTGAGCCCCAGCCCCCCATATCCTGTGATTCCAATGCCAGGGGATGTCGTGCAAGCCCTAGGCAGGGAGGAGGTTTGGGAGAGCACAGGGGCTTGCCCCTCCCGTCCTGGTCAGAGAGCTACCTGGGGACTTCTCAAAGTTGTATATTATGCTTATAAGTATGAAAATGATGCAGTCTTTCAACTTATGGCAGAAACCCATCAAATTTCTTTTCAAAATACCTTATTTTGAGTATTTCTTTTCAAAATCCCTTTAGTATCCTAGATTATTGGGCAGCTGAGGTGGGGTAGGTTCACACACTGCTGACTACAAAGCATTTTGTAAATTCGTGGTGGCTCAGGCCTGTAGTCCCAGCACTCTGGGAAGCCGAAGCAGGAGGATGCCAAGTTCAGGGTCAGCCTGGGCAGTTAA
>NW_004524578.1:18851269-18894018 GCF_000260255.1 Octodon degus
AAAAAAAAAAAAAAAAACTTACAAACATCTTAATTGAAGAGAAGGGAGGAAAATGAGATTACTATCTCTTTTAAATATGTTCAGATACTTCCACATACTTTTTGTTTTCAGTCCTGGAGATCAAATCTAGGGACACTTTACTCCAGTCCCCAGCTCCTTTTTTATTTTTAAAGCGTGGTTTGGTTTTTGTGTTTTGTGGTACTGAGGATCGAACTTGGGGCCTTGCACTTGCCAGGCAGGCACTTATCCACTGAGCTATATCCCTGGCTCTTTTTAAAACACGTTCTTACTAAATTGCCCAAGTAGGTCTCAGACTGCCTCAGCCCTGCCCCACCACACACAGACTATATTGACTTTTTCAAATGACAGTTCTTTTTTTCTTTCTCCTGGTACTGGGGATTGAACTGAGGACCCTAAACTTGTCAGGCAGGCACTTATTCTACTGAGCTATCTCCTTAGCCCCTCGAATGACATTTCAATCAATCGCTAAAAGAAAAAAGTTTCGGGCTGGTGAGATGGCTCAGTGGTCTGGGGCACCTACTTAGAACAAGCTAAGCTAAGCAGAGCACAGGGATCGCGGTTCAATCCCCCAGCACCACAGGCCAGCCAGCCACGCCCCCTGGTGGGCTGAACTGGCCACACACACACAAAATAAATAAAATTAAAACTTTAAAAAAAAAAGTCTCCATAAAGGTGGACACTGGGACACAAGGTCCCATCCTGAGTGCCACACCATCAGGTAGCGTGTCCTTCTGTTCTTCCAGACAGAAGGGCAGAAACCTCTGTTTCCCGAGGACTCAAATCCTGGCCAGGGCCCTGTGGCCTATTTTGCAACCTTCAAAACTGCTCTTTCCAAGTGCTGAGCTCTCTTCGCCCTTCAGCCTCCACCTGTAGCCGCCAGCTGCCTCCAGCAGTGAGCCGCATGCCTGGGCTGGTCGGTGGGTGTCTTGCAGTGAGCTCATCACAGTCTCCAGCTTGAAACCTCAGCGGTACTGAGTGCAAATGAGATGAAGAACGCTGTGAATTTCCATCCCCAGAGAGGCTTCCACCCGGGAGTAACTGGGCTAAACTTCCAGGGTCACTAACGTCTGTGTAAATGTTCTTCAGTGAAAAGAACCATGCCCCTCCCCAGGAAGGAACAGCAAGCCCTGAAGCCATCACCCGTGGAGCAGCAGAAAGGTGTTTCTGGGTGTGGAATTTTCTTCCCTACATCCTGCGTCTGGAAGCAAATGGTTGTGTTGCTTTTGCATTTGGTTCAGAATTTTAAGAGAAGATTGTGTCTTTTGTCCTTCGTGCCTGTTTGGTCATTATAGCATGCTGTTCTGTGCCATGGGCAGCCCTGCCTAGATGTGACCATGTCACTGTCCCAGCATAAAAGCAAGGATGCAGCTTAGGTTGGCACATGATGAGGTCAGCAGCCCCGGGTCCTTCCTTCACCACCCCTCGGGCCCAGCTCCCCTGGCCCAGCAGGGAGGCCCAGGTATCCATAGGTCAGCTGGGTCTGAAAGGTGGAGGAGGCTCAGCCAGTGGGGTGGTCTGAGCTGGAGAGCAGCAGAGCGTCCCACCTGTGTCTTCTTTTCAGGAAGCAGGAGAGGGGACGGGAGCTGAGCTCATGTGAGGGCACAGGCCCAGGGTCCCCAGAGCTGCACGGTGTCCCTATTGAAGCGGCTGGGAGGCTCTCCCAGCCCAGGAAGCCTAGGCAATCCTCCCTGTAACGCAGGGTGCGATCTAGCTCTTCGAACCATTTGTAAGCACCTACCTTCCTGTGCTAAGTCTCTTCCTAATTAAATATTTAGACAGGTCTCTGTTTCCATCAGGTGGACCCTCAAGACCCTAGAGCCCTGCTCTGGACCCCACTGCACTTGTGCGTGAACTGCATGCCTGTAACTGTTTTAACTCTCTCCCCACCAAAGCCAGAGATCCCCAAGGCAGGTGCTGAGGCTGGAGGCTCTTGTGTCCCTGGTACCTGGCAATAGGTAGGCCTGCACAAAGCAGGTGCCAAATCAATATTCGTGAAATAAACCTAGATTAGTTGGGGTTCTCTAGAGGGACAGGATCAATATAAAATATATGTATTATTATGTAAGGGGCTGTACTAGGTAGGCTTACAGGATCAGAGACAGAGTCCACAGCAGTGGCCTATGAGATCAGAGGCAGGACAACCCACTGAGAAGCTGGATGAGCCAGTAGGTGCACAGTCCAAGATGAAAGTCATGGAACAGGTTGGCCAGATAGCTCAACAGACTAAAGCGCCTGCTTAGGCAGAGCACAGAGGCTGGGGTTCGATCCCCAGCACACCGAGCAGGCCATTGAGACTGGGTATGGTGGCACGTGCCCGTAATCCCAGTATTTGGGACGCTGAAAACAGGAGGATCACTATGTATCTGATCTATATAGTGAGTCCCTGTAAACCCCGCCCTAAATACATTAAAAAGAAATAAAAATAAAAAAGAAAGTCATGGAACAAGACGGTGGGATCAAAGATAAACTGCACTACAATCTGAGGTACAGGATCTCAGGATAAATCCTGAGGGGATTTCACTGACCTTCTCAGACCAAAAAGCTACAACTCTTGTTGCATAGGTCCTGCTTTACCTTGGTCTTAACCATCCAGCAGAAAAGTATGAAGACGAAATATAAGAAGTAAAGCCATGCTGTTAAGTTGAGCTGTGGGGGACTCAGGTCAAGAATTTCTGACATTTCCAGTTAAACAGAAGACCCAATGCTATTATGGGCTACTGGACTCTTTTAGAATATTTTGCTGAGTTTACACACCTATAATAGTCAATAACAGAACTTAGAAAAAATGGGGTATACAGATGAATGTCCATTTTGTATCTGTGTATTCAGAGTGGTTGGGATAGATATATAGTTACATTCTCTTAATGAATAGAATGATTTGTTCTAATGGTGTTTGTAAATAGGAATCTCAAGTCCGCATCTTGTACAGCAATTAACCACTAAGAAGAATATATGCAGTGTGTTATTTGTTGAAACTGTACTTCCGATTTGATTTGAAACTGTCTCATTGCTATCTGTTTATCAATATAATTTTGAAAAAATAAATAAATAAATTTAAAAAAAAAAAACAAAGATAAACTGCAAGTTCAAGATGGAAAGTCTAGAAGTTCTCTGTAGAGTCCATACTGGAAGATAGAAGAAAATGGACCCAATGTTCAAAAGTGATGAAGAAGAAGCTTGAAAGAAAAAGAAAGGGAGAAAAAAAAAGTGATGAAGAAGAAGTCTTCCAAGCAGGGACACTTCTTTCTCGTTCTATCTTCCCAGGCTACGTCCCTATTGCTTGGTACAACCCACACCCAGGATGGGCCTTCCTCCCTCAGTTTGCTGGTCTAGACATGCCCCAGATTGCGCTCCCCTTATCCGCTAAGCATCTATTAATCCATTCCTGTTGACATACTCTAATTAGTGGTCTCAGAACCAATGACTCTCCCCAGTTAGACACATTTCCTTTTTACCTCTGTGCCCAGTGTATGTCACAGTTACTCTGTTTTTGTTGCTGGGACAAAATACCTGACACCCAAAATGAAGGAAGGAAAGGTTTATTTTATTATTTTTATTATTATTAATTTTATTTTTCTATTTTAGGACAGGGTCTACAGGAGCTCACTATGTAGATCTGACTCATAGTGATCCTCCTACATTCACCCTCCCAAGAGCTAGGATTACAGGCGCACCACCATGCCCGGTCTCAATTGCTGTCTCAGTGCATGGGGGGAGGGGGCTGGCACAGCACTCCAGGGATCAAATCCGGCCGCTGTGTCTGCCTAAGCAGGTGCTTTAATCCACTGAGCTATTTGGCCGGCCCTAGGAAAGGTTTATCTAGCTCACAGATTGTCAAAGTTTTAGTCTCTCCTTGGTGGAAGACAGCAAAACAGCAAGAGCAAAAGGGAGGAGTAGCAGCATCCATGGCTACAGAGAGTGAGTCTGTCTCCCTTCAGTTGTGTTCAGGCTGTCCACCCCAGGCCAGGTGTAGTACTCACACCCACAATCCCAGCAGCACTCACACCCCTCCTCCCAGTGGATCATAAACTAATCACAAGCTCTACAAGTCTGCCCCATGACTGCCTGAGGATTTTTTTTTTTTTTTTTTTGGCAGAACCGGGGATTGAACTCAGACCCTTGCGTTTGCCAGGCAAGCACTTATTCTACTGAGCCATCTCCCCGGCCCCATGCCTGAGGCTTTGAGCTGCCCACTACACACAAACCATAATATTGTATCATTTAGAGTTCAGAACAGGAACTAGGAAACATTTTTGCTACTTCAAACAAAAAAGAAAGAACCCCGGGATTTAGCTATGTAAATAAAGGAGGTGGAAAAATGATGGATGAGTGCCCTCAGATGTGACTAGCTTCAAGGCCACAATGTCACAGCTTTGTTCTGGATCCAAATTCTGGAGGAAAGAAGGATATTTTTGCTCTACCTGCCACTGTTGATACCACAGCAACATGAAGAAAGTGACCACACGGCGATTTGTGTGCTTGAATTCCACAAAGTCTTGTTATCAGGAGCTCACTGACCTTTGCCAAGGCCCCACTAGGGCTCTTCATGGGCAAAATGTAAGTAGCGCCCAAACTCTAGCTTCAAAGTTTTCTGGGAGATGTAGTTCATAGCCTTCACTCCCCCACCCCATAATTCCTGGAGGAACAGAAAGGAGGCTGGGAATGGAGCCAGCTCCCAATAGATAATACACAGCAGATACACCTGTCCAATCTGTCCAATCGTATTTGCATCTCTGCTATTACATGTGTCATCTTCCCTCTGGGGGATGTGGGAGGAAACACCCTGGCTCCTGGCATTGAGGGCAGGGACCATTGTATCACCAACAGGGACCTTCTTGTACCAGCACAGCGTCCACCAGAGGACAAGTACCCCATCTGCATCTCTGGCCAGGTTACTCGTGTTTTCCAGGTCACCCAGGGACAAAGATTCAGAGAGCTGCTGCCTGGCTATGCTTAGAACTGCTAGCAACCACCCACGCCCAGCCCCACCCCTGGGCATTCAGATGACAAGGGCTAGGACCTGAAACCATCAGCTTGGGGACCAGCAGCACCTCGGAAAGCACAGGATGTGGCTGCCAGGGGAGCCTGGACCAGGGACCCTGGGGACACTGCTGCTAAAGTGTGGTGGCCCCAGATGAGAATGTTGGGGATTGAACCAAGTTTTCTACAGCTGGGCTAAGCTGTATCACTGTCTCTTTATTTTTAATTTTGAGCTAGAATCTCATTAATTTGTGCAAGCTTGTGATCCTCCTGCCTCCTCCCGTCATATGGCTGGAATTACAGGCATGTATCCCGCTACCCAGGCCTCCAATTTTGAATTTTGAACTTTCTACTTGTTAAAAAAAACTACTTAGAAGCTGGAATATAGCTCAGTGGCAAAATGCTCATCTAGATGGAAGGAAGGAGGAAAAGAAGAAAGGTGAAGAACAATCATTCTCTCTCCAGATAGCCACGGAATACTTGACACAGAGTTGACAGTGGGCAGGGGCAGTGGCGCTCGAGTCACTCTGCTTCTTGTGGCAACCACGTCTGTGTCATCACCCTTCCTCTGGACTCCCACACTGCTCCTGCCACATGTGGTCTGAAAAGAGCTGAGGCCACCTGGACCTACGTGGGCAGCAGGTGACCTCAGCTGGGCCAGTAGAGCCTTGGGCTGGGATCCTTGTCACTGTTAGATCACGTCAGATGGGCACAGCTGCAAAGTTAATGACACTGCCACAGTGGCCCTGGGATGTGGAGTGAGGTGGCCTGGCCTGCAGAGAAGAGAGAAGAGCAGACAGTGCCCCGGTGATGTCAGGGCCCCGCTGTCCCTTCCCCTCCTGCAGCTTGGCTGTGCCTCCCCATCCACTCCCCTTCTGCCTGCCAAAGTTGGATTGAATGAGGTTTCTAGTGCCTGTGGCCAAGAACCCTAAGTGACTGGGCTTCCTGAGGTTGCATCAGCCTGCCAGTGCACTTGCCACTGGCCCTGGGACGAGCAGGGGTTTGGCTCGAGTGTGGCTGTGGCGGCTTAGTGGGTGGAGGGTCCTCTGTGTGAACCATCCCTGCTCCAGGTCAGGCAGGCTGGCTCAGCCATGGAGTGCTGTCTTCCGGAGGTTGGGTCAAATGAAGAAGAGCCATTTGGCCAGCTTTTTGGGCCCCAGCCTTTGGAAGAGGCCACACCTCTAAACCTCCCCTGAGGAGGGATCCGTGGTGTCACCACCCCACATTTCAGGACTCCCTGAAGCCACTGTTTTCCACTCTAGTGATGAGGACTCCTTACCCAGGGAGTCAAATCCTTTGCTCTGGAGCACAGAGGTAGAGACAGGATTCAAACCCCTTGCTTTGGAGACCTCAGTGGGACCATGTTATAAGCTCTACTGCCTCTGCAGGGTCCCCAGAAGGGAAGGGGCCTCCACCAGGGCTCCCAGGGCTCCCAGGACTGCTGGCTCCCTGGATGTGGGTATGAAGGCCGGGCCCACACCCACTGCCACACTGGGGGCTTCTGAGAGCTCCCTTTCCCTCCTCTGCCTGCCCTCAGCTGGGCAAGGCCGTGGACCAC
The DNA here is from genome assembly GCF_000260255.1 of Octodon degus. Taxonomy (NCBI): domain Eukaryota; kingdom Metazoa; phylum Chordata; class Mammalia; order Rodentia; family Octodontidae; genus Octodon; species Octodon degus. The sequence goes on from NW_004524578.1 coordinate 18,857,829, forward strand.
GTGGTGCCCTGCCCGCTTCTGAGTTCGGGGCTCCCTGGGGAGGAGCAAGTCCTTCTCCACCCCCAGCTGTGACCCACCTGAGGGTCACCTCCTGGGACCAGAGAGCGGCCACTTCAGCACCACTTAAAGGACCTGGGCCAAGCAGAGACAACAGGAGGTGACAGTGTCACCAGTGCCCCAACTCCCAGCTTTTTTTTTCTTTTTATTGTAATCAATAGTTTTTGTTTTGTTTTGTTTTTTTGGCGGAACCGGGAATTGAACTCAGGCCTTTGTTGTAGTCAATAGTTTTTGGCTGTTTACCAAAAACAGCAGCAACAACAACAAATTAAAAAGCTTTCATAAAAAAGATTGACTGTAAAAGTGTCAGAAAATGTACTTCATACAGCCAGTGTTTATTAGTCATGGGTCCTGTAGTGTGAATTTGGTGTGAAACCCTTCTGTTTTTAACCCCTAGCACTCACATGAGGACATTCACAGAGTGGCATTTTTTTCCTTCTTGTTTTGCACTGCTGGACTGGGACCCAGGGTCTCAGCCTCCCCAGCCCTGGCCTTAGAGCTAGAAACACTGGGAGGTTGGGCAAGGCAATACCTGGCCTTCTTGCTGGAGATGAATGTCCTTTGTGCAGCCTATTCTGGATCCTGTTTCTATGTATGGGGTGTGTGTTTGTGTGTGTGTGTGTGTGTGTACTGTTTGTTGTCGGGTTTGCTATTTAAGATGTGCCCCCAAGTACAGCACTGAAACAGATAGTAAAGCACCCTGGTTGGTGGAAGGGCCCTGCTGCTTTTTGTTGTTGTTGTTGTTGTTTTGTCAGTATTGGTGATTTTTTTTTAATATTTATTTATTTATTTGTGTGTGTGTGTGTGTGTGGCCAGCTCAGCCCACCAGGGGGCGGGGCTGGCTGGCATGTGGTGCTAGGGGATCGAACCACGGTCCCTGTGTTTTGCTTAGCTTAGCTTGTTCTAAGTAGGTGCTTTAGACCACTGAGCCATCTCACCAGCCCCAGTACTGGTGATTGAACTAAGGGTTTCACACCAAGCTATACCTCCAAACTTTTAAAATTTAATTTGAGACAGGTCTCACTAAGTAGTTGTTGCTCAGGCTGGGCTTGCACTTGCAGTCCTCCTGCCTTAGCCTCCTACCAAAGTGCAGGGGTTAGGGGCCTGCACCCCCAAGGTACATTTAGGGGGGCCCTCCTTTGTTCTAGGCGCTTGTCCCAGTAGCATCACCCTGTGGAGGCTTCTGGAAGTACTTTGATGCCCCAGGACCTCCTTCCTGGGCTCTGGCCAGGGACCTCAGCCCTCATCCCCAGCTATGCCTCAGAGCCCCTGGGACCAGCTCAGGTGGATTCAGGGATGAGCTGCACAGTTTGTTGACCCGTAGGGTCCTGTCTGGATGCCAGTGGGTCCCTAGAATGCACCCTGAACTCCTACACCTCCACCTGAGAGATCAAGAACAGTTCTTCCCCAACAAACCCAGGGGAATTGCAAAGGGCAGATGCAGCGGGTGGTTAGAACTGGGGCTGGGGCTGGGGAAATAGCTCAGTAGAATAAGTGCTTGCCTAGGAAGTTCAAGGTCATGAGTTCAATCCCCAGTACCACCAAAAAAAAAAAAAAAAAAGAAAGAAAGAAAAGAAAAAAGAACTGGATCTGAATCCTGGCTCCAGCACTCCTTAGCACTGTGTGACCTTCCACATGGGCTTTAACACAGTTCCTGAAGCCCCAGAAGACCAACAGCCTGAGGTCCCCCTGCCAAGTTTGCCTATAATCTTGGCTCTGCTTACACACCTCCAGCCACAGGGACCTCACTACCCAGCAGGAGCCATTGCCAGGCCATGCAGATGGAGCTCCTGACAATCTCTGCTGCATAGAATCCTAGTAGCTCAGGCTACACCAAAGAGGAGAGTGGGTTGTTGGGGGTAGGAGAACCCAGTGACTGACAGGGATGGATCACCAAGTTCAGGGGCTGTTCCCGGCACTGTAACAATTACCTCACTTCTTTCTTTCTTCCCTTGTTTATTTTGTTGTTTTTGGTGGAATTAGGAATTCCAGAGCTATTCAACTGAGCTACATCCTCAGCCCCTTTTTAAATTTGTATTCTATTTCTATTTTTATTCTATTTCTATTTTATTTTTAGTTCTTTGAGACAGGGTCTCACTATGCAGCTCAGGCTGGCCTTGAATTAACCACAATCCTCCTGCCTCAGCCTCCTTAATCCCTTTTTTATTTTGAGACAAACTCACACTGTCTCTAAGTTGGTACTCAAACTTGAAACTCTTGTGTCTTGACCTCTGGAGTGTTTGGATTACAGGTGTGAGCCACAACCCCAGCTGCAATCTTTAATAGGCCCTCAGAGGGGACTGCCACCAGCCCCATTTTTACAGATGTGACACTCACATACACGCACATTTATCAGTTACCCAACAGCCCACAGTAGATAAGCAGCAAGTGAAGATAAAAGTGGGCAGCAAGAGGATATTGATATCAGACTTGAGGGCCCCAGAAGAGCTGCTTAGCAACCAGATGTGACAGCACATATCTGTAATCCCAGCACTTGGGAGGCTGAGGCAGGAGGATCGCTGTGAGATCAAGGGCAGCCTAAATTGCATAGCAAAACTTAGCTGCAAAAGAGCAAAAAACAAAAACAAAAAGAAAAGACAATGAAGAGCTGCTGAGCAACCCCAAAGCACTAGGAAGGTTGCCTCTGCTCTCCCTGGTGACAGCAGGAAGGCTGTGCAGGGGCCACAGAATTCCATTGTCTCATGGTGTCCACTGCGCTGGGGCTTGGGTGTTAGCTCTCTTCCCAGTGAGCCTCAGGCTGGGTCCCAGCCTATGTGTCTCCAGGTGTCACCTCCTCCTGATGGCCTAGCATTGGGTTCACACTGCTGACCCAGTGACTGGCCCAGCTTAGGTAGCAGTCAGGGCTACCTGGAGGACCAATGGGCCAGGTGCATGCGTGAACAGGCGCATGCATGTGTGGGTCCCATAGTGACCAGGACATGTTCTGAGAATCGCATCATTAGCTGATTCCTCTTATGGAAGTGTCAGTGCAGGTCATAAGCCAAGGCCACAGCACACCAGAAGTGACAGATGAGCATGGCAGGCACTGGACCCTCCTGGGGCACACTTGAGAATTGAAACATGCAACTCGCCAGGTGCCATACTGCATGCCAGCAAATGTCAGCTGCTCTGGAGGCTGAGGCAGGAGAACTACTTTTAACTGCAATTCAGAGGCAGCTGGGCAACTTGTCAAGACTGTGTCCCCCAAACAAAAAATTCATGGAATGGAGATGCTGCTTGGTAATAGGTGGCCTGCCTGGTGGCCAGGAGACCCTCAGTTCCATCCCAGTGCTGCCCCGAAAAGGCTAATATTTTTACTGTATATGGAGACTGAACACAGAGACTTTGCACTGAGCTACATCCCCAGCCCTTTTTATTTTTTTAGACAGACTCTTGCTAAGCAGAACTTGAATTTGTGCTCCTCCTGCCTCAGCTTCCCAAACACTGGGATTATAGGCAGGCCCAACATCTCCAGCAATGGAATTTTTTAAAGCTCCTTCACAAGCTTATTGGACCACTGTCTGTGCTGATGTTTTAAACAGAACAGAATTAGACACAAATTAACAAAGGAATTGGGTGGTGTTGGTAGGGCTGGGGAAGAAGTTCTGGCTGCACCTGCAAGAAAGACCCCCAGAATGTTGAAGAACCGTGAGCCTGGGGGTGGTGCTGGCTCAACGTGCGGTGCCAGGGCTCGAACCCTGGTCAGTGATCCTTCTGCCTCTGCCACGGAGGTAGAAATCAAGAAGCAGGGGCTAGTGAGATGGCTCAGTGGTCTAAAGCACCTACTTAGATCAAGCACAGGGACCGTGGTTCAATCCCCCAGCACCACATGCCAGGCAGCACCGCCCCCTGGTGGGCTGAGCTGGCCACACACACACACACACACACACACACACACAAATAAATAAATAATTTTTTTTTTTTTAAAAGAGACAACCCTTGGAGCTGTTGACGTCACAGACACATGGCCAGCCAGGCACGGTGGTGCATGCCTGTAAGGCCAGCACGTTGGGAGGCTGAGGCAGGAGGGTGGCAAGTTAGAGCCCAGCCTGGGCAATTTAGTGGCTTACGCAGAGCCAGTCTGAAAAGAAGTGCTGAAAGCCCAGTGTGACGGCCTCGGGTTCAATACACAGTCCAGAAAAAAAGAAAAACAATGTACTGCAGTGTGATCCAAGAATGAGAAAGTCGCCACTGCCAGCTCTTACCACTAAAGAAGCAGAGGGCAGCACGCTGGAACATTTTACTGAGAGGCAGCTGGAGGATGGCGTCCGCTTCTAATTAGTACTCCTAATCATATCTAGAATCCAAGCTTCCAGGGAACCCAGATTTTAAAATTTTTTCCCATTTATATAGTGAAGCCCAGCATTTCACTACCGTGTTTGGTGCCCATGCTACCAAATCACTGCTTTGAGATAAACTGGTGGGCATAAGGAACCTGAGGTTTGTGTTTCCTCCAAAGCTTACCCCAGGATACACTGTGTAGGGTGGTTGTGTGTGGAGGATTCAAAGCACTTTGCTGGAGTCTCTGAAAGAGGGTGACCTGCCCTTGTTAAGGGAATACGACAGTATGCAGAAATGGGCCCAGTATTCCCACAGCTTCTTGGGGCTTCCATGCTCACCGTATCTTCCCTACCAGAAGCCAGGAAAGTAGAGGTGAATGAGACAGGGCTTCTTCCCTTGTGAAGGAATTGGAAGAGTTGGGAAAGGCATATGGTAGAATCTGATAGGTGCCAGCTGGGTGGTTTTTACAGCTATTTGTATTATTTTAACCAGAGAAGCAATATAAACTACTGTTAAGAGGCAGTGTAACATAGTGGTTAAAAATTTGGACTCTGGGTCTCTGTCATGGGTCAGCTACTATCTTAGCCTTCAATGTGACAAAGCACTTACACTCTGTGCCTCGGTTTCCCCTCCATTGGATGAGGCTAACCGCAACACCTATGGCTGAGGCTTAGGAGGCACAACACATCCACCCACCCAGCAGGGCTAACTGCAAGCACATGCCCAGGTGGTCCTTAACACCTTCAACACCAGTCCATAAGTCAGGCCTTGGGAGCTGGCGCCCAAGGGAACTGTCAACTATTTGTCACAATTGCTACATGATGGTGTGCCTGCTGCAGCCTTGCTGGAAACGCCTGGGCCATGCTCCTCTGAAACACTGGGTCTTCCATCCGGGACTGTCCCTGCAACCCCAGTCTTCTCTCTGCTCCACCACACATACTCCTACTCCGGCCTCTCTGGCCTTCTACTCCCTTGCTGAGCATGGCAGTGATGCCAAGAGCCGGGACTCCCCAGGACTCGCTGCCCCCTTCAGACTTTCCCACTCTGGGTCTCCTTTCAGAGCTCAGAAGAGGTCCTGGCAGACTCAGACTGGCTGGGGACCATGCTGGGTGTCAGCAGAAGGAGGTAGCTCAATGAGCATGTGTGGGTCCAGGACTTTCACAGAGTGAGGGTCACCCAGAAATGTAAGGGTAATCACAAAGGCAGGACTGAGCCAGACCTCAGCCTTGGAGAAACAAGGGGAGTGTGGGAACCTGGCCTGGGATGAAAACATAGGCTGTAGGGTGTGCTTACGGGGACTTGGGACTTGGACAAAGCCCACGGTAGGATTTCAAGTTAGAAAGACTTATGATGGGGCTGGGGAGATGGCTCAGTGGAATAAACGCTTCTCTGGCAAGCACAAGGGCCTGAGTTCAATCCCTGGTTCTGCCAAAAAAAAAAAAAAAAAAAAAAAAAAAAACCGACTCATGATTATTTATTTATTTATTGCTGTACCAGTTATAAATAAATAACTTGGGGCCTTGTACTTGCCAGGCAGGCACTTATGCCACTGAGCTAACTCCCCAGCCCCTTATTTATTTTTATTTTTTATTTTTATTTTTATTTTTTTTTTATTTTTTTATTTTTTTTTTTGCGGAACCAGGGATTGAACTCAGGGCTTGTCAGGGAAGCACTTATTCCACTGAACCATCTCCCCAACCCCCTTGCGCTTGCCAGGCAAGCACTTATTCTACTGAGCTATCTCCCCAGCCCCTCTGATCTGTTTTTAATTAATTAATTAGTTTTTGTCTTTTTTGAGACAGGGTCTCTCTATGAAGTTCAGGCTGGCCTTGTGCTCACTTCGTAGGCCAGGCTGGTCTCGCACTCTCAACAATCCCCCTGCCTCAGCCTCCCAAGCACTGGGAATAAAGGTCTGCACCACCACGACTGACACTAATTTCTTCGTTTTAAATAGGCCTCTTCTGAGGACTTTGCGTTCTAGAAGACAACTGTGCTCCTCCTGGTGGAAAAGGAAATGAAGGTGGAATAGAACAGGCCTGTGGCTGAGTTTTGCCCGCATCAACTTCTAGCTGGGTGACCTTGATCAAGTAAGAATCCTATTGAGCTTTGTCTAGGCAGGGAGAGGGTACCCCTGCAGGGGACTGAGGCTTCGGTTCGAGAGGCAATGAAAAGGGAGGGACAAGGTCCTGAAATCCCAGGTCCTGGTGACCCTCCAGTGCCACCGACTGTTTCTTTACCGGTGGAGTTTGAAAGGCAAAGAGGAAGGGAAACGGGTGACCAGCTCTCCGGCTCCCGCAGGCAGGCGGCGTCCTGAGTCTTTGCGGGTCTTCACTACCGTCGCTCCAGCCTAAGCGGCCCCTCCTGCATCTCCCGAGAAGGCCGCCAGAGTGCACTGCTGGACCGAGCGTAGCCCGCGCCACCGCCGCCGGCTTGGAACAGCAGCTGGAGGCCAAGGGACCTGCTGGGAGGGAGCACGGGAGGAAACGCTGGGGTGGGGCGTGGGGACCGCCTGCGGGAGCCTCGTGGAGTCTGGCTGGGTCTCCGCTGCGCGAGTGTCGGGCCTGGAACCCGGACCAGTGGGATGGCTCGGGCGCGTCCTGCCACCCAACCGATTCACAAAGTCTGCACCCCGCTGCCCCAAGGCTTCGGCCCAAGGGTTAGAGTCGAGCGGCCTTGGAGCTAAAGGAACCTTCGTGCTTAGGAAAAGTTACGTGAACAGCTGCCAGCGCTCCCTGGACGCCCGCTCTGGGTGCCCTCCAGAACCCTCTCCTTCCGTGGGTTCAAGGCCAACACTCAGGACCGTGGGCTCCAAGTCTTCCTCAAGAGGCCCTGTTCCCTAGTCCCAATCCCACCCGGGGCTGCAGGGACCGCAGCCCGCTGGGCGCTGGCAGGGCGCTGGCAGGGCGCAGGGCCTCAGAGTCTGGTCCCAAGCGCCCGCTCCGAAGCCCACTTCCCCGCTGGCCTCACATGGCCCTGCCTCCTCGGAATCTGAGCGAGGGGAGGATGAGGTTGTGGGGCGCTCTGTGTCTCTTCTCTAGGCCTGTCTGGCATTTTAGGAGCAGGATAGCATGAATGCGACCTGACGGACCCCAGGGCGGACCTGCCTCCCCTGGCGACTCCACCTATGCGGCCATGGGAGGGCGGCTGAGGGCAGGAGTGCAGGACCTTGGAGCGGGAGGGAGGGGCGCCGCGCTCGGCGGCAGCGGGTGCGTCAAAGGCCGCAGGGGCCCGCCAGCGGCCTAATGGATTCAGGCTTGCCGGGCACAGGCGCACCCGCCGGCCGTCCCGCGCTCTCAGGAACGGACAATGGAGTCCCGGGGTGACCTGAACAAAGAATTTGGAAGTAGTTAAACTGCAGAACACGTTCTGAGCCTGGGTGCCTCCTTTCAAAAGGAGCGCTGAGAGGAAAAAAAAGAAAGCACTGGGGGGTGAAGGGGGTAAGAAAATGCCCAGGGGAAAAGTTGGGAGATCGCCCTAGTTGCAGCCAGCTACCAGATGCCCGGAGTTCAATAGGAAGTTGGGGGGAGGGGGGAAGAACCGCCCGGGCTGCAAACCTCAGGAAGGGGGGGAGTTCTGGGGAGGAGGCTGGGGTTCCACGAGAGGCAGGGCAGGGACTCTCCCTGCACACACAGGCTCCTGCCCAGGCTCCCCCTGGCCTCCTCAGGCTTTGCAGGCTCAAATAGGGACCAGTGGGTGAAGAGTGGGAGGAAATTTTCGGCCCTATCCTGGTCCCCACCCCAGGTTCAAACTACAGTTTGTCTTTGGGTCCCTGGTTCCAGCCGCCATGGCAAGGAGCCCCTCTGCGATCCCTCTAGAAGGATTCTGGAACAGGTCACCCGTTCTGAACCCGTAATGCTTTTCTCAGAGCTTGTTTTTATTTTTCCTTCCTCAGGCTAGCAGAGAAAGCGGCCAGCTCTCTCTCTCCCTCCCCTACTCTACATAAGAAGCAATCTAGATTCTCCTAATGAGAATATTCATTTTTTAATTTTAAGGTCAGGCCTCTAGGTGTAGAAATTAAGGCCAATTATTATTTTATGATATTTTTCTGAACTTTCTAATTTTTCCACAATGAGCACAGTCACAAATTGAGGGAGAAAAGAGGACATTTAAAAACCGTTATCTTGGCATCAAATTAACTTAGAAGAGGAGGAAATGAAGAGAGAGGAGACCAAAAGAAGTAAATAAAACGACAGTACAGATGATTAGGAAAGAAAGAGGGAAGAAGGAAGGAGCTGCTGCGGCCACCGCTCCTGGGAGGCGGTGCCTCTGGAATCGGAGAAAGCGAGCGCTCCCTGACCTCCTTTGAGGCGTTCTGTTTGCTAGGGGTTAGCTGCGTTGCTCGTGAACTTGGCCTGGCTGGCTGGCTCGTGATAGATGGTGAGACTCTCTGACAAGTTCAGGCGGAGGAGCCTCCCCAGCCTTGACGGTGGGAGAAAGCCTCACAGACGGAGGGGACTGGGTCGAGCCACCCGGGCGCGCGTGGGGAAAATGGTGGTTGAGGGTGGCCGCCGGCCGCTGTGGCCGCCTTCTCAGACACCCGCCTCCTTTTCACCTTCCTCCCTCATCCCTTCCAAGGGCTTCCCGACCTCATATTGGAGCACTAAAGTTTGCAAGGGCTCCGCGTCATAGGTCCTTGGACCCCTTGCCGGCCCCTGCGACGGCGCCCAGAGGTGGGTGGCCGGGCATCGGGAGCCCGCCCCGGGGAGGCCGGGTTCAGCATTTGGACAGCGGCGCGGGGGCAGCCCGCAGCTCGGAGAGGTGGGGATGGGACGAGGCAATGTGTCTGAGAGAAGCGAGACCCAGCCTGGAAGGCACCCCCAGCCCTGAACGAGACGCGTTTCTAGGAGATCCATTCTGAGCTCTCGTGGGGGACCCCAGGATTGCCCAAGCCACCATAGACACTTTCAACCTCGCGGGTGGGGAAGGCTCCCCCTTTGCACCCAGAGTGCAGTCGCCCCCGGCCTCTGCGTTCTCCATTCTTCCCAAAGATGCCGGGGTCCCTCAGCTTGGAGCCGCCGGCGAGGCTCCCAACGCACTGCTCACCGCCACCTCCGGGTCCTCGGTGGCTCTGGGAGAGCTGGGCGGCGCGGGGCGTAGGGTGAGGGCGGATAGCGCCGCGACACCCCGGGAAAGGCTGGGAGGCCGGCGGGCGGGGGCAGAGAGGCCCGGGGTGCAGGGCCGGGAGCCCCCGGCAGTAGCCTCCGCCCCCTCCATTCCGCACTGGTCCGGGTGAAGGGAGGGGGCGGGGGGAGCCGCGCTGACGTCACTGCGGGCCGTGCCCGCCCGAGCAGGCGGCGCTGGGAGCCGCTCAGAGCCCGGAGAAGCGGCGCGCGGCCGGGAGCCCCCGCGCCCCCACTGCTGCGCACGCCTCCCGCACTCTCGGCCGTGCGCCCGCGCGATCTGGGGCGCCTGGAGGGCGGCCGGAGCTGGGCCTGAGCCCGGGGACTCGCCTGATCGGGGACCGCAGAGCCGCCGTCACCGCAGCCGCCCCACCCCCGCCGTCGCCTCGTGGGGCCCCGGCTCCCTTCCGGGTCCGTAAGTGCCACTGCCTGCCGCAGCGTGTCGGCGAGGCCGGCGAGCTAGGGCTAGGGTGTCAGGGCAAGGGCCTGGGCTAGGGCAGCGGCAGGGAGCTGGGCTGGACTGGACTGGGCGAGGGGGCTTCCTGCGCGCCCCCGTGGGCAGCTCCCGAAGCTTCGGGCTTCCCTTGGCTGCCGTGCGGAATGAGGGGTGCGCTCTGTCTGCTGGTGGGAGCCAGGGCTCAGTCATCCCCGGCAAACCCTGCAAGACCAAGGTGAAGGGTCGTGGGACAGTGGGAAGTGGTGGGAAGAGAGGACTTGGGGTGTGCAGGCAGGGCAAGGGTGTTGGGTGGGTGGAAGTTGTGGCCTGCAGACAGGTTTGGGAGAAAAGAGAATCTTTCTGAAGTGAGGTTTCTAGGCAGTCCCTGCCCTTCCCTGGCCTCTACCCCTGGCTTTCCTTTCTCTAACCCCCCCCAAGACAAAATAACCTAGAAAGTGGCTTCGTGGAGGGAAAAAACAAAACAAAACACAACATTAGGGGAAATGCAACACACAGAACCCAGTCTAGACAAGATTTATGATGTGTTTTCCCCTGTGAGATGAGAAGTTGTTGAGAAATCCTTTCTGTTCTGCTCCCCACTCTTCTGCTCCAGAACAGGCCTTTTCCGTAGGTCTGTGGGTGTCTGCAGCCTCCTCCAGCCTGGCCTCATTTGAGCTAGGGAAGAGTTAGGGTAGCTAAGAGGTTGAGATTGAAGAGGAGGGTCTCTGAGAAGGCTGGAGAGTGGTCTGGGTTGGCCCCAGCTGACCAGGAGAGAGCAGAACAGGGAGAGGCTGGGGTCACATCGCAGGAGCCCTATATGATCCAGAAATACACTCTGAACCATTGTGGCTGGGGAGAAATCCAGATGCTGGGCCTGAAGGGACCCTTTCTGAGCCCCATATTCTGGAGGAGGTGGACAATTAAGTGGACGGAGTTTTAAAGTCTGGCTTTCAATCAAGGGATAGAGACCAGAGAGTAGACTAAATACAGATGGGGTGTGTCATACGAGGTTCATCTCCAGAGCCCCCTGTGAGTCACACTGACTGCTGGAGTGTCCCCCATCCTGCTTTGGCTGGGCCTTCTCAGGAGAGGTATTTCCAGGATCCTGCTTTACCTAGACCTCCCCAGAGCTCACACCCTAGCTGCCTACACCTCAGCTGTTGAGGAAAGGCTGAATGTTGATGCCAGAGAGGGCCCTACTGCCCAACCAGCCACACGCAGAGGAGGGTGGATGTGAAAGTCTCTTGGGCCTCCTTGGGTGCAGAGAGCAAGTTCCTGAGAACCAGCCGGACACTGGGTTGCTCAGCTGTGGGTCCTCCCAGCCTCCAGACAATAGGAAGATCGGCTTAATCAAAGCTTGGGCCTGATGGAGCAAGGGAGGGAAGGAGAAATAGGACACCCTGCACAGCCTGATTGTGGCTGGGTCTAACCCCTTCATTAAAACCCATAGAGCTTGGGAAAAAGAGCACTAGTTCAAGGCCAAATGGCAGACCACAGGGCTGCTTCTCTACTGAGCTCAGGCTCCCAGTGTCTGAAGCAGGGCATTTCTGATCTCAGAATGAGTGTCTGCATAAGGCTGTTTGCTAGGGTCTGGACTGCCCCCTTTCCTGCCACTTACTCCCTTAGTTTGCTGGGTCCTGAAAAGGGGAGGCCCCCTCCTGGAAGTTGTCAGGACCTCTGCACTGAGCTGTGTAACCACCTTTAAGAAATAGGAACTTAGGCTAAGGTCAGCTGGGTGTTCGAGTGGCCACCATAGCTGGTGGGCACAGGAGCACTTGGTATTTGTGTGCACAAGTACACGCAGAGGCAAGGTAGCAGTTACCGGCCTGAGCTGGCTGCTGCCTAGCATGTGGGCGAAGTGTGCAGAGAGTGTTGTGCAGGTTTCTAGCATCGAAGGGCTACAGGGTATTTCTGAAGATCCTGACACCGGAGAGGGTGTTTCCGGCCAAAGAGCTCTCTGTTCCTCCGTGGAGGTTTGAATACGAAAAAAATGGGGAAATAGAGTTCCTTTGGTAAAGGAGCCTAGTCTCCAAGGCTGCCTGCTGGCCTCTCCTGGTAGCCATAGGCACCGTTAGAGCTCAGGAGGGGACCTCAGAAAGAAAATGGAATGTCACGGGACTGGTAGGCAGTTCTCAGCACCATGGCCAGGGCCTGGCTACTGCCACCTGGGTTCTGGCCTGGTCACCCATGGACCAATGAGGCCTAATAATATCTGCTCTTCTGGGACTTAGAATCTTGGCTGGGGATATAGGCCAAGACCAAGGGCTTAGTCTGGGAAGAAGCACACAAAACTCAGACCCAGTATGAGGTCTGATGAGGGGCAGTCAGAGCCAAGGCTGGTCAGCTTCTCCCTACTTGGATTTTGCCTGCGCAGCAGCCGGACACTCAGCTGGCATTCCAACCCCACACAATGTGTCTCCACTCAGTGTCAGACTGGATGGCATCCCGGGCCTGTGTATGGGTACTGGCCACTAGATATGGGCCCATGGCCATGCAGCTTCCCTGACCCACCAGAAAAGAATGGTTCCTTCTAACAGCAGGCTCTGGCCAAGGCCCAATGTCAGACAGAGTCGGAGGGGTCAGTAATCCAGGCAAGGTCCCACCTAGCAGGCTATGGGAGTCTTTCCCTGGCTGCTGTGCTCCCCGCTCAGAGACTTGGTTTCCCCAAATGGCAGCCAAGAGGTAGATCTGGTGACAATGGCCTCCTGCATCTGAACTGAATCCAAATGGTGTTTTTCATCTTTCTCTCAGAGCCCCAGTCAGCCCTGGGCTCACATGCAGGCCGGGTCTCCGTGCTGTTACTGTGCGCTTCGATGAGGAGCCATTTTGTGCGGCATCCAGCTTAAATCACACTCCGAGGGGGCTCGTTCCCTTCTCTCTTTCCTCTGCTCCCTCTTCCCATGCCTTTCCTCTCAGGTGAGCAACACAGCACCCCTCCCCCACCCATGCAGCCCTGCCCTCCCCACCCTGAGGTGGCCCAGAAGGACTGGGGTTCAGGAGGCCACCCACACACAGACATCACATCTAGGAGGGAAAAGGGTGTGGATTCCTGGAGCTCCAGGAGGAGGGGGAAGCGAGGGGCGCCTCCCAATTACAGAAATCCTTCTGAATTAACCGTCTCAGGCCCAAATTCGGGCAGTGCCTTCCTGAGCCCCGTGGCTGGTGGGCCTCAGATTCTCTGCTATTTCAGCCTAGTCTGCCCCTTGCTTATCTCCTGGAGAAAGGGATGTGTCTTCCAAATGGGATTTGGAGGCGAGGCAGGGAAAATGCTAGAGCCGTTTACACCACTGACAGGGTGCGAGTGAGGAATAGGGTACAGCCTACATTAGATTTAGGTCAGAATGAAGAAGAGAACAGATTAGGGGTCAATGGTGAAGAAAGAGGGGCTTGACAAGATCTAGATGTCATTTTTAGAGAACACAGGAGAATAAAGCGTGTGGAAAAATCATGAGGTCTCCCTTCCAACTCCCTGCTTTGAGCCTCTCCTTTGGAACCCATCTTGCAGGGGTTCATCTGGCTGAAGGGCCCAGCACCCCCAACCCCATTAAATCGGATCAGCATGAGTTCATCTGCCCAAGCCTTCGTCGCTCCCAGGAATGCTGCAGAAGCGGCGACTCTGGAACTCGTCTATGCTGACTGCGGGAATCTGGGGACCCACTAGCCTGTTCCACCTCTAGTGGTCTCCTTAGGTCTTGGACGTAAGGTTTTTCTGGGAGCAAGGATGGTGCTGTTTTCCTATCTAACCCTTTGCCCTAGGGACGGCTGGAAGGTGGAGGTGAGGTGAATCCGAGGCCCCAGGCAGGAGAGCTGGCACAGAAGCCAGCAAAAAGGGTGTGGTGGCAGGGTGAGCCAGAAGGGGCGCGCATAGCCCGCTCCAGTTGAAGGCTGCCCTGAGGCCACGATGCTGCTGCAAGGCTCTGTTCTACTGTGGCTGTGGAAGATCCAGTCCTTTGGCCTTGTTGCTGCCCCTTGGAGTGTGTGCGTCAGGTGTGCACTGAGGGTGGAGAGAGAGGCATATACATGCTTTGTGTTTTCTTTTTCGTGGAATAGGAATTTAACCTGGAGCCGAATTCTGGCCTAGGATACCTCTAAGGCTCCAGGCAAACTCGGCTGCATACCTTTAAATGCGCCTGGGAACCGCGGAAGAAGAGTGACCCAGCGGCCTGGTACCGAGGGCCAGGACCAGGGCTTGGCTAGAGTGGAGCATGGCTCTAGAATCTTCGGAATGTGCGCGAGACGCTCTTTGTGGGACGCTGACCCCGACACGCCAGGACGCATATTTCCCCCTTGAAGCCCGGTGTCTGCCGCTTGACCTGAATCTGCTGCCAAGTGCTAGGCAAGGGGAGAGGAAGAAAGAAGTTAAAGGTAAAAGGGTTCCTTCCAGCTGCCCACCTCCCAACCGCGCACTTGGTCGCCTTGGAGTGACCACGCCCCACGCCGCGCACACCCAGACCTCTTCACCTGAGCACATTTGACTCCCTAACTGATGATCCTCGGTGGCCGCCCAGCTCCGCAGGCCTTAGGGTAAGGCAGAGGAGCTGAGAGGAAGGCCAGGCAGTGCGCACCCAGGTACGAAGCCCTAATGCTTCAGAGAGCAGAAGGGGCGCTCCTTTTCCCTCGAGGCGGGGAAGCCGTGAACGCCGAGGCCATTGTAAGGCAGGGTGGTGCAGAGCGCGGGAAGGGGGCTGGGATTTGAATGAGAGCCTCTGATTGGCCGACCCCTGTCCTTACGTCACTTCCCCGCGGGGCGATTAGCCTGCGAGAGGAGGGCTGGCGGTCCAGTGCGCTGGGGGCGGCCTGGGCGCCTGGGGCTTCCGAAGCGCGCGGCGCGGTGCCCTCCGTGCGTCCGGGACTCGGTCGGTGCGGGACGCAGGCAGACTGTGCCGGGAGCCCAGGAGGATCACGCGGGGGGCGAGGGAGAAAGGGACTGGGTGCGGGTTGCCAACCTCGCTCGTAGGAGTCAGCGTGTCCGTGTGTCCGTCCGTCCCCTCTGGCGCTCCGCGTGCGTCCGGGGCTTCGGGAGCTGCGCCCGCTCAGGGCCCCGCGCCCGGCCGGCGGCGGCACGTGGGGCCCACAGCGCGGCACAGGCGGCGAAGGGAGGCCCGTTTCTCTCTTTGGTTATCTAGCTGTATGAGTGCCACAGAGCCGTCATAAAGCTAGATAACCGAAAGTAGAAATGACTCTCACAACTTCTGCGTGCGATCGACCGCCTGGCCGGCCGCCCCGGCCCGCAAGAGCCAGAGAAGCCCAGAGGTGCCCGCGCTGGTCCAGCGGACTCCAGCCCGACGGAGCGGCCGCGCCCGGACCAGGTATCCGACCTCGGCTCTCCGGGGACACTTTCGCACCCGAGCGGAGCTAGCCGGCGAAGCCCTATTCCTTTTACCTCGCCCCTACCCCACCCCCCAGCGCTGTAGCAGGAACCCCAAAGTGGAGCGGGCTGGGGACATGGAGGGGGCTGGGGTTGTAGAAGGGTCGCTGGCGGTGAAGGCGCCAGTCTTCGCCTTCACCCCATAAATCAGGCTGGAACAATCCGCGCCCGGAGCTGCGGACGGGGATTTTGGGATGCAAATGCGACGTGAGAGAGACAGCGGCCGGTAGGGGGTGGAGTGGGGGAGTGAAGGAGTGGGCAGGGGGCTGCCCTGCCGCTAACAATGCGGCCTTTATCGAATTATTCGAGGAGTCAGCCCCTGAGCGCCATTAGCATACGGATGGGGGCTTGCTGGAGCTTCGCCCCTCAGTGAGGTCAAGTTCTTGATAATTTGATCACTTTTCACCGGCTCTGGCAGCTGCCTTTGTGTGCAGTTGGGGGGTCTGTGTGCAGCGTGAAGCGGAGCAGAACTGGCGGGGAGTGTGCTCAATGGCAAGGGGCCGAGGCGGGGGCCTCCCTCCCCAACCGACCCGCCTTGCCCTGCCCTGCATACAAACCAAGCGCCGGCGGGTGGGCCCGAGCCCCATCCTTCCAAACCCTTCGGCCAGCCCTAGCTGGGCCACTCCCTCAGACACCTCCCTAACTTCCCCAAGTGGCCAAGGTGCAGGCAAGCTCTCCACAGCTCCCTCCTCCCCTCCCCAAGTGGTGGCAACATAAGATGTATTACAATGTCTAGCAAATAAAAAAGCAATTGGGGGAAATCTGAATTCCGTTCCCATGGCAACCCAATGCTGCACACCGGCCAGTCAGGCTCCCAACCCCTCTTAGCTGGGTGCAGGGAGTGGGGCGTGCCACTGCTTATGGCACTGGAGTCTTGGCTTCACATCGCACTAGGGTCCCTTTTGAGGTTCTTATCTGCCTTCTGGTCATTCTCCTCCCCGACCCTCTCTGCCCTCCCCTGCTGGCTGTTCCTAAAGCTTGGGGTTCCCACAGCTTAAGAAGCCTCCCGGGCTCTCTCCCCTTAGTGGCCAGAGATTCACAGAGCTGTCTTCAGGGAATGGACTCTTCATGACTCAGGAGGCCTTCTGGGTAGAAGAGTGTTTAAGTGCTGTGATAGACTGGAAGGCATTTGAGCCACCACCCAAAACTAACCTCATTCCCTGTCCCCTGCACACGAGAGGACACAGGCCATCGAGTAGGGCATGAGCCCCTCCACATCACGTAGCTGGGAAGTGCAGAGCTGGGCCTTGGCTCACCTTCTACACCTTGGCTCACTCTGTCTATAAGATTGTTCTCACCTCTCCCCAGAACCTGCCCACTTCCCTCATAATCGTTGAGATCTTTTTCCATCTTCACCCTATTGAGCACCCCTGAGTTTTTGTTTTGTTTTGTTTTTTTGGTCTGCTTAACAAAACATTTTTTTTAAAGGTTATGTGTGTGAAAGGTGAAAATTCAAATGTTGCAAAAGGGAAACCAAACCTATCAGCTGTGGGGAGGGACCAGTGTGGTTGAGGCAGAGGGTGGAGAGAGACTTCACTGCATTTCCTTTAAGATTTTGAAAGGTGGGAATATGCTAGTGATTGGCAATGAAATTATACTAAAAACAAAACAAAAGATCAGGCAGGGGAAGTCTCTTCTCTTACCACCTTGGTTGCCAGTGCTCATCCTCAGAGAGTACCGTATGGTAGATTTTCATGAATCTTGTTGTATCCCTTCCCCCATATTGAAAGGTCAGCCTCTCTTTTTCCTGGCTAGAGGTTGGTGAAGGGTGCCGGGTGTGTTTTGGGACTCATGAGGCTCAGGCCCACTTCCCCTGGGCCAGCCTTCCTTTCCCAGCTACCTGGGAGCCTGTGCTCCGGCGGTGACCTCATTTTGGAGTAAACCAGAGCAGCACTTCCCGCCTGCCTGCCCAGTGCACCCTGCCTCCATCTCTCCTTGCCAAGATGAGGCTTAGGCAGCCCCGGATCCCAGAACTTAGATGTTTTCCTCCCCACCCTCACTTTGCCCTTTTGTTAAGAGCCAATCCTTCAGGAACTGAGTAGCTTGCAGCCTCACAGCTCTGTCTACCCAGTTCAGATGTGTGTTGTTTTGAAACACCAGGTTCTCATGCCGCCATCTGGGGAGGCCCGAACCCTGCTTGAGGGGCTGTAGTGGAAGAGGAGTCTGAGCCAGGAGGAATTCAGCAGTTTTTCTGCTTCTATGAAAATCTGCTGATGCAAACCTCACTCTATAAAGAAAAGATGGGGTAACAGTGGAAAGGAGAGCATAGAAATCCTGATCTATCAACACTCACCCATTTTAGATGCATAGTATGAATGCTGTCTCCTAACAGAGCCATGTTTAAATCCCTTGGTGCCTGAAACCCAAGGCACAGGCTCAAAAATTGGTGCTTCATTCATCAAGCCTTCTGGTTCACCTGGGCCCTGGAGGGGCTAGCAGGGCCTGGGACCTGCTTAGCCTTTCCTGCATCTGTTCTGTTGTCTGCTCCTAACCTCCTCTGGCCCACTTTTGGGCCAAGTTTGAGCTCCACCTGTACCTCAAGTTTATCCTACTGTCTCCATCTAAAAAGGCTTTCGGGATCCGAAGGATGTGGTAGAAACTAGTTTGGCAGGTGGAATTGGTTGGGATCTCGGAGATGCTCCTTATCCAACCCCTTTCAGGCTATTCCTAGAAATACTGTGTGCAAAAAGACCCACTGCCTCTCCAAAAGTTGAACAGCAGCTGAGACATCGTTCTCCCTAGCCCAGAAAATCGCAAGTCCAAACCCCTTAAAACAGATGGGCACCTGCTGAAAGAGAAGGAGAAGGAGGCCTAGGCGTGACCCGAGGCCACATCCCTCCTGGCGCAGTTCTGTTGGGCCGAAGTGGGACCTCCGGGAAATGGGAAGAGAGTGCAGAGGTAGCCGGGCCGGGAGGCCGCCCGAGACCCAGCCGCGATGCTGAAAAGCATGAAGGGTCGGAATTAGGCGCTCATTTAGCGAGCGTCACTAATCCGAAGTTACAGCACTAATTCCCTGATCTAGCCGCTCCCACACGCAGCGGGATTAGAGGCGCGGCCGCCCCGCCCGAGCTCGACCCCAAATGCACACAGGCCTGTGGTCCAGGGCTGTTCCATGCTTCGCTGCTCTAGTGCCCCTGGACAGGACAGGAGGCCCGGGTGAGGTTTTGCATTCTCTGGGGCCTGGTGAGGTAGCTGAGAAAACCGCAGGGGTTTCACCAGCCTGGGTATGCGCACCCTGATCCTCGCCCCTATGGAGGCCCCAGCGCTATTTTAATAACCTTTCTCTGGCCCATTGGCTTCTCTTATGCATCTGTACAGTGGGGTTTCTCCAGAGGATATCTCTGTTCCCTGTCCCATCCTGACTTGAACCCACTGCCCTCCCAGCCTAGGTAAGTGACCAATCATCTCTCG
This sequence comes from Octodon degus, assembly GCF_000260255.1. Taxonomy (NCBI): domain Eukaryota; kingdom Metazoa; phylum Chordata; class Mammalia; order Rodentia; family Octodontidae; genus Octodon; species Octodon degus. The sequence goes on from NW_004524578.1 coordinate 18,876,502, forward strand.
CCTAGGGTGGGATGCCTGTCACCATGGCAACAGCCCAGGCACCCTGGCAGTGCTACCTATCACAGAGGGTGAAAGTCTTCACCTGGAATGGTGTGAAGGGAAGGTGGGGACATGTGCTAGTTGGGGGCTTGAATGCAGGCAGTGCCACCTCATTCCCACGCCCACCCTATTTGATCGCTCAGCTGGGTCCAGTGCAGGAGAATAGCTAGCTACTGTAGACAGGGCCTTGGTAGGAAACTGGGTTCATCCTGGAGCCGCTTTTCCATGAGTTTTTCTGTCACTGGAGGGTGAGCTTGCTTTGGTCTTTCTCATCTTGATCCAAAGGTCCATCTCAGTCCATTTCTCAGTCTATTTCTTACCTTTTTCTCTCTCTGTTCCTGAGAGAGTGATGTTTGAGAGCCCCCAGGGTCTTCCCCCACACTGCCTTACTGCTAAACCTTGTGGGTTGGGACAAGTCACTCCTCCCAGTCTTGGTTTTTTCATCCAGAGAATGGGCAGCTGTGCAGAGCCATCTAGGAAGAGCACTGAGTATACAGTGGGTGGTCTATCATTGCTAGCACTCTTTCTCCCTTGGGGGCAGGGCAAGACCTTTGGGGGCAGGACTCAAAACCTGGGGATGCCCGTTCTATCCAGAGCAGCCAAGTTTGGGTGTCTCCCAGCTTCCTGTGAGCCAGCTTTTGGTTTCTCCAGACAGCTGGGAATCTGAGAGGAGGGGAGAGCAGTTCAAAATAGAGCCTGGATGGGGGCTGTGGCTGAAACAAAACCTTGGTCAGTGGTGCTGAGAGTGGGCCGCTGCAGCTCCTGGAGCACTGGCTCCTTGCTTCCAGCCTGGTCCGGCTTAAGCACCACTTTAAGTGGTCCCTGCATTCACTGGCCAGCCCCTCACCGCAATTGAGCCGCAGGGGTTTGAAAAGAGGGCCAGAGCCTCAATGACAGGACCTTGGGCCAGGCTAATTGGTTTTGGTTCAAGGGGATACTGGATTTGTGAAAAGCTCCAAGCCGCCTTTCCCACGCCAGAGCCAGGCCATGGCTTTAAGGAGCACGGTTTGGAAGAGCACGGTTTGGAAGAGCATGGGGCCAGGCGTGAAAGAAAAGCTAGGAGCCAGGTGTCTGGGACCCATGACCAAGACACTTCTGCTCAGGAGCAAGAGAGTTGTGATGTACTTCGGGGGCACCTGGGTTTAGCGATGGGCACATTTTGGAGTCTCATTAGTAAACTGGCACACAGGGCTTTGCGGAGAACAGAGCCTTTTCTGTAGCCTTGGAACCCCGTATTTGAGGAGAGGAACTGGCTGCCCACTGGGATCATCAGTAAAATAAACTAGAAGGGCAAAGTTCACAGTTCTTGCCCTGAGGGCTAGAGGAAACCCAGGCCTTTCAATCTGAGAGAATCCTCACCTGCCCCTGAGGCAGGGAGTGCCTCATCTGTCTCCTAAAATATCCTTAAACTGTCTTGGGTGTGGGCAGACACTGCAGAGATGACAAACAGAAAGCTCTTGGTACCTTTTTTAAAATAGAATCTTGTGTTTCTTACAGTCTCAGTTTCAGAAGTCAAGCGTTAATTTTGTCATGACTTAGTCCTTGCTGTTGGTCATTTTAATGCAAATGCTTTACAGCTTGGATCTTGAGGTACACCAGATACCTATGTTTGTTGAACCTAGTTATAAAATGTACTCGGTTCTTTCTCTGTGTATGTAGCCTACATACAGAATCATATGCTTACATTAGCTATCAGGGTGGATGTTTTCAAAATCAGCCCCCCTTTATTTTTGTGGGGTTGGGGATTGAACCCAGAGCCTTTTGCAGGAATGCTAGGCGAGTGCCCCCTCTACCCCTGAGCTACCCGTCAGTCCCAACCCTATTTAAAATGACCTGGTGTGGCCCGGGAGATGTATTTCATTGTGTGCTCATTGTGTGTCGAGGGGAGCGTTCCTGCGTAAGCACCAGCTGGAGGAGCGGCCTACCTTTTCATTATCTTCCAAATTTTTCCCTGTGTTTGCTTCCTTGAGGCTTGTGATAGTGAGAGAAGGATAGTCTGAAGAGATACAGAACTCTGTGTGTCCCCTTTTCTATTTTTCTTTCAATTTTTAATTGCCCAGAGCCTAATTTCTTCGGGCCTCTGCTGATTTGCACATTTGAGATTCATGTGCAAATATGAATGTGGCGCGTGTGCACGCCTGGGCCTCCTTATCGCCAAGTGTGCTTTCTTGGTGTTTAAATACACACAGTCCACATCGAGACACGATTATGGGCTTACATATTTGCCTCTTCTCTAGAATCAGGTTAATTTTCTCTCCGCTAATCCTCAAACCCATTAAGTTCTCCCCTCCCTGCCCCCACAAAAAATTGCAAACCCTACCACAGACCAGTGGTCTCACCCCACCTCTCCAGCAGGTAGCTCTCCAGGCTGGGTGCTGAAGGGTCCTATTAGGCAGACTTCATTAATGTTACCAGATATACCCCGGCACATTTACTCTTCCACTATGAGGTATTATCATAAATAATTAAAATTAAACTGCACTTGTCAAAATAAATGAACAAAGTAGAGTTAGTGATGTCTTTGCTTTGATTTGCTTGGTATGTGTTTGCTTATTGGCTAATTTGAAGAAAAGAAGAAAGGGAGGAGGAAAGAAAGAACAGGCTGTCGATGTGTGTGTGTGGAGAGAGAGAGAGAGAGAGAGAGAGAGAGAGAGAGAGAGAGAGAGAGAGAGAACGAGAACCCCTCTACTCCTCACCCCTCTGTCCTGCTGTGCCCTAGGGTTCCCAGTCATTAGGGCACTCTGGGAGGCTGGAATGTGCCTCAAATGTCAGCTCATAATGAATATTGAGGTGTGGATGTGGAAGGAGGGATTTCTTTGTTTACCGAGGAATGGCCATGGGAATGGGGGAGAGGATTGCCTTTGGGGATTAAGGAGTGGGCTTTGTTTTTATGAAGGGCCTTACTTCTTTTCTGAAGTTTTCTGCAGCTAATTGATTCAATTCAGACATTCTTCCTCCCCACTTGGGCCAGCCAAGGACCTGTGTTTTGAGATGTGCACAGCTCTGTCTCCCCATCTGCTCTGGCCCCTTTTTCCACTGTGACCCTTGAAAAGGGTGTGAACCTTCACATCAAGGAGACCACAGAGTATAGAGGATCAGTCATCAGCCTAGACCTTTGTATGTGTTCTACAGAGACACGTACATAACCCTATAGGTATATACAGTATTCCTAGGGGTGTAATTTCCATCTAGTAATAGGCCAAAGGACTACAGCTCCATCAGTTCTGACGAATACCTTTGCACCCATGTAACTGACCCCCATGATAGTGTCTCCCTGCCCCTTGAGACTTCTCTCATGCCTCTTCCTAGCCAATACCTAACCACTTCCCACTTCTGCTGTCTCTTGTCCGTAGTTTACTTTTTCTTATCTAGAGTTTCATAGAAATGCAATGTATGCCGGCATTTTTAAAAAAGAATTCAACTCTAGAGGAAACACTGTCTTCCAAGCCCTGGTTGAGTGTGTGTCTAGGAACATTGGACTTGGCTTAAATACTCACCCCCTAGGTGGGCCCCCTGTCAAAGCTGTAATTAGATTTGGGGGAGGGTCGCAGGTTGGGGCTGGTCTTTCTGCAGGAAAAGGGCTCAGTTCTCACCGAGGTCTGTTAATGAGCCGGGGACAGGTGAGCCTCACACCTTCCAACTTGGCAGCCTTCGGTGGCATCCAGAGGCGGGGAGAGCTATTAATGGAAGTGCCGGCTTGTGCTAATTAGAACTTCCCCCTCAGCCTCCATCTGCATGGCAGCGGAGCCCCTCGCTGGTCAGCCTCTCCACCCACATCCAGCCAGCAACCTAGTTTTTGTTCCCCCCATGAGTTAGGTGTGCTGTGAGTCTTAACACTCTCCCCTGCCCCTCTCTCTGGTCAAACTCCAGTTCTTTGTGTGAATGTGGAACTGCACAGGGAGACATTCCTTGGGCCTTTCTCTTGTTCAGATAGAGTTAGACTGCAAGTCGGATGGAAGTTGGGGGACGGGGAACCTGGGGTTGTTTTTGTAAAAGACCTATCTCCTCTAATATCTGGCCTTGGTCCCTCTCTTACTACCCATCCTACCCCAAAGCTGTTATGTTTGCTGTCCTAGTAGCAGCTGTATACCTGGACCTCTTTTCTTAATAGCCTATATTTGTATACTTTCTAAAAAAATTATTTCACCTCAAGTCCAATAACATTATTATTATTATTATTATTATTATTATTATTTTTATTTATTTATTTTTTGTGGAACCAGGGATTGAACTCAGGCCCTTGCGCTTGCCAGGGATGCCCTTATTCTACGGAGCCATCTCTCCGGCCCCCAATAACATATATATTTTTTTAAATGAAGGCTGTCTTTTACAGAGATTTCATTGAAGGAAAGGTATATTAATGTCATTTGACTACAGAAAAAGCACCTCTGAATGGAGCTTGGAAGAGCTAGGCTTCTCACTTGAATACACACAGAGGTATAGAGAGGGGCCCCTTTTTGAATGTTTTCAGCTCCTGGACCCGTTTGGTTCTCTCTTGGGGACTGACTGTGTGTAAAAACATCAAGCTTTCCTGCATATGCATCTTATTCCCTCCTGCTTGGAGTATCCTGATAATAATGCAGGTCACTTTTTTTTTTTTGATTGACTGTGTAGGCTAGGATTTTAAAAATCAGTAGTGGACTGTTGCTAGTTCCCTCCTGGTGCTGGACTTCCTGAGGGGTGGAGCTGGGAAAGGCTACAGAAATTCCCTGGTACTGGGTCATTCAGGAGTAGCTTACCGGTGTTTTTACTATCCCTGGAAGTGGCAGTTTCTGATTTGCAGCACTAGGGTAGAAGACCCGAGGCATCCAGGACTGGGTTGATAATGTTACATTCTGCATTCCACAAGGACAGAGGGGAGTAGGGGAGAGATGCCCACACTTACGATTCAACATGCTTTGTCCTTCACAAGTGACTTTCACCTCTGGGTAAGATGGGGACAGAAGTCACATCCATCTTCTGAGTTAGATTCGGACAATAGTAGCAGTCTCCAGGGGTCATGGGAAAATGAAGTGAAATACGCAAATAAAATGCCTGGCGTCTGGTGGGCAAGTCAGATGGTGGCTCAGGTGGCTAGGAGTGCTCACACTGTCTGGATAACCTGCTGGAGAGAGAGTCAAAGCCCCAAGAGCTGCCCAAAGTCACACAGCACCTGCCCGTCTGCCTACCTCCCCAGGCTATACTCTGTGGGTCCCAAACTGAGAAAAGAATCAGGACCTCAAGGAGCACCTAGTAAGAGGAAACAGATATAATGTTCTTTGCTGTATGGCCAGGGGGCGTGGACGTGCCAGGATCTCAGATTTGGAGGAAACAGGGTCTCATTGGACTTGCCTTGCACAGAAGCTGCGGGCTGGGAGCCAAGAGAGCTGCCTTGAGACCCCATTGGTGCTTCATGGGCCATCGCAGTTTCTAACAGTTGGCACTTCCAAAAGATGGCCAGGGGTTCTCTTTCTGGCATGTCCCAAGTCTCTGGACTCAGTAGTGTCACTGTAAAGGAGAAGCCAGGGTTGATTAAGCTCAATTGAAAGCAACTGTCCAAGAAGCGCTGGCACCTCCAGCTCAGGAGCAGAGGGTCCCACCTGCTGGTGGCTTCTCACAGCACCCTCCCCACACAGGCTCTGGCCAAGAAGGGACCCCTGTCCGCATCTGGGTTCTTTGCTGCATCCTGGGAGCAACCTCTCCAGGGCCTCTTCCACTGGAGGAAGGGAATACAGGGTACCTTTGAATGGGTGAGAGGACACCTGATATTCTCAGCTCTGTTTTACAGCTCCTGCCTACAAGTGCCTCCTGCCCTATGATGTTCCCACTGCAGGGCTCCCTCCTCCCAAGGCCTGACTTGGCTCCTACCAGAGAGGTGAGTGGCCGTAGCCAACACAATAACTTGACTGCCTGTGCTCTCTCTCTGTTTTGCTGATGATGTGACAAAGAGCTGCCCTGAGAGTTGCCATGTGGAATCCTTTTGGTAGACTGCCTGTGTTTTTACCTGGATCACCAAAAGGCAACTCCCCTCCACCCCCCAGCCTCACACCCATTGTCATCCCCCACCCCATGCACGTGTGAAACGGCTTTAATAATACTCTGTGAGCCAGTCATGGTGACACATGCCTGTAATCCCAGCACTCTGGGAGGCTGAGGCAGGAGGATCACAAGCTGGAGTCCCCAGCCTGTGCAACTTAGGAACCTAGTGAGAGGGGCAGGGGCAGGAGCTGCAGCTCAGTGAGGAACCCTGGGTTTGCCCAGGATGCCAAATAGTACACCTGCTGGCTTGCGTGTTGTGATATAACTAGGCAGAGCACAGTGTGTTAGCACACAGCATGCGCCAGGTCAAGTGCATTCTGATGTGTGTGGCCTCTGGGGTGGCTTCCGGGACACTCTCTGGACTTGAGCAGCCAGCCTCGAAGGATCTCCACAACCTCTTCTGGGAATGGCGTAAGCCAGAGTCATGAGCTGGTCTGACTGGCTTAAGGTCTGGGCTTGCGCACCTCCTGCTCAGGGGCTGTGGTGTAGGGAGCGCTGGGCTCTGAAGCTGCCGCGCGGCGCAACTGAGCACAGCATCTTTCGGAGCTTTCATGCCTGTCTGCACCCAACCAGGTAGCCTTGAGAACCCGAGGTGCACACAGTACCAGACTGGAGCAGGGCTGGGAGGGCAGCAGGAGCTCAGAGTGTGAGCCGCCAGGCCAACACACACAGAAGACCACTCACCTGGGTTGCATACCAGCCCAGGAGACCAGGTCAGGAGTGCAAGGAGCAGCCAGGAGGTAGCCTGTGCGCTCAAAGTAACTGGGACTGGGAACCCCCTAGGGCTTTCTCCTTCCCTCCCTGACCCTGCCCTCCCTGCTCTCACTAGGCAAAGAGCATCACGCGATGCAGGGCACCAGGCTGCAGATTGTGCCTGTTCCACAGTGCCTGCTGGTTTGGGGAACCCAGAGCTGTTAGGACACTGCCAGGCGTGTTAGTGCCCATGGAATGTTAGGTGTGTTGTCACTACTCCTGAAAGTACAAGGCTGAGTGACAGACTGGCAGAAGCCACCTGGATACTGTCCCCAGGCAAGATAGCAGGCCGAGATAGTAGGCACCTGCGGCCCACTTGGAGGCCTCCTTTTGGAAGATGATGACAGGGCTGGCACCAAGGAACAGCATCTTGACATCGTGCAGACCTCAGCTCAAGGGGCAGAGCTTCAGCTCTCTGCCTCTGCGTGCCTGTTGCTTGGGTGGATAATTTAATCACAGTCACTGTTAGCCTAGATGTCACATTTGACCCACTGGTACCCTAAACCTGGTCTTAAACCTACCCAAGAAACTTCAGTGTTAAGTTTTGGGTCCTGTGTTGTACCAGGCCTGGTACTGAGTGCTTCACTGGACTATCACTTGCCATAGGAAAGATGCAGACTTGAGGTTGTCCGCTGAGCTTGATTCTTAACTTCAGCCCCTGTATATGAATCCGACCCACAAACAGATTGGTTACCCATGTGGTTGTTTTAAAAACAGGAATCATGGGGCTGGGGAGATGGCTCAGTGGAATAAGCGCTTCCCTGGCAAATGCAAGGGTCTGAGTTCAATCCCCGGTTCCGCCAAAAAAAATAATAAAATAAAAATAAAAACAGGAATCATGCCTCTCCTGCATCCAGTCCCCCATTCCCACACATCCCTGCTTCACAGATGAGATCCTCCTGGTCACTCCCAACCCCATAGCCAGAAGCCTTGGTCCCAAATAGATTTTGTGATTGAATCTTGTGGTTCTTCTGTCCTGGTTGTCCGTCCGTCTGTCTGTCCATCCATCCATCCATCCATCCACCCATGTGTTATCCCCCCACCCCCCACCATGCTTGCCACTGTGAGCCTCTGTAAAATATCCGATGCATGGAGGAGCTGAATCTGCTGGTACTGAATAAGGGTAGGGTTTTGGGTAGAGGCACTGACCTCAGTTTTCAGGGGGGGGGGTATTTTTAATAATGTGTTCCTGGTAGTTAACTCAGTGAAAACATGATGGTTTATAACAGTGCTCCAAAAACGAAGCTCATCAGTGTTCTAGAGAGATGCACATTTTTTCCTACAAAATGTTTACATAAGTTATTAAGTTCAGCGATTATGTAGGTCACCTGTGCATGTCACAGATGAGGAACCAGGCCCAGAGACATTGAGTGATTCCCCCACAGAACAGGTATTAAGTTAGCTAGTAGGGCCAAGGGCAAGGAGCAAGGGTTGTGACTCCAGTGCGGCCCCCATCTCCACAACCAGGCTTCAGTGGCCTTTTTAACAGGGCAGTCATTTCTGTCATAACCTAGTGAACCCTCCAGTCCTACGTGGAATTCCTTAGACCCGATCTTGGATCCTGTCCTGGTCATCCGTCCGTCTGTCTGTCCATCCATCCATCCACTCATGTGTTATCCCCCCACCCCCCACCATGCTTGCCACTGTGAGCCTCTGTAAAATATCCGATGCATGAAGGAGCTGAATCTGCTGGTACTGAATAAGGGTAGGGTTTTGGGTAGAGGCACTGACCTCAGTTTTGGGGGGGGGGGTATTTTTAATGATGTGTTCCTGAATGGATTTTCTAAACCTCTCTGGAAAATAGTGCAGACTGGGTGGTGTATTTTCCCTTTTGGTTGTTGTCTGATTCCTAAATGCCCTGTCACACTGCTGGACCTCCCAGGAAAGGGTCACCTGCTTCAGGAATGTGTTGCCTGTTTAAGTGAACCAAGGAAGGTTCCTCATTGCACCAGCAGGGTTGCTGAAACCTAGCAGGCCCCTTCTTTTGTCCTCCTGGGGGTGAGCGCCAGCCTCCTTTCTGTACTTACCCAGGTTTGATTCCCATAGCTTAAGCACAAATCAGAGAATGTGGCTGAGATTAGTAAATTTCCACGGACCCCAAAATTGCACATTTGAATTCTTGGCATGGTGACCAGAGGTGCTAAATAAGTTTAGAGACACTGGTCACAGACCCAATTCTATGGAAATCTGTAGCAGAAAGATGTCATCCCTGGGTATAGGGAGTTTTTGGTTGGGGGAGCCCCTGTGGCCACAAGGGCTCCTACAGATCCTGGCCAAATCCTGGCTTGTCTTTGATGGGGTCTGGTTTGCATAGGCAAAATGGGTGGAGAACCAGGGCCAGTTTGCAGCTAAAGCCCCAGCTGTGGAGGAAAACCAGGGTTCAGCTCCCCAGATTAGTTACTGTCTACAAGGATTAAAGGCCCCAAATAATGGCTGGCTTCTCCCCTCCTCCGTGCCAAGGGAAGACATGTAAATACAGCCGCACGCCAGCTTAGGCAGTGGATGTGTATAAATCGAATTTAGCAAATCAGATCATGGTTTAAATGCACTATTTAAAGCAGTCCTGCAGTGAAGCCTTTTACAAAGGGAATAATCATTTTGTGATGCTAATCATCAGCCTCCAATTTATCTCTTTTGTAAGTTCAGATGTTGGTGCACTGGGTGTTCTGAAATTGGGGCACTCTTGTGTTAGGGCTCTGGCGATGGCAGTCTGCCTTCTTTTTCTGACCTCTCATTTTAAATGGGTGCATGTCCTGCTTCTCACTGGGGGCCTCAGGATGCTTGTCACTTAGCCTGATAGTTCTCATCCATCCCACTCATCTTTTCATAATCTGATAAAGCCCACCATTCAGCTGCTCCTGGCTCCTTTTCTGAGAATTTCGTTTTTCTTGGGGTGGGGGGGACAACACATACAAGCCTCACTGTTCCCAGGGAGTTAGAACCAACTCCTTCTCTGACCTGAGCTTTCTTTTATCTCAGTTTCTGGCAGCCCTGGTGCAGCTCCAAAAGATGATCTTGGCGGTGACTAGATGGGTGCTTCTCAGCCCCTGGATTCAGAGGACAAATTAAATGCAGGCACCCACTGGCTGAATAGGCAAAATACTCTTCCCATTCACAGTGAAAAAACTGAGGTCTGCATGTTAAAGTTAAAATCAGGATTGAAAGGGGGACCTTTCTCCTAATTACTATTAAAGTGTTTGATACGCTGAGCTGTGGTTCCTTTCTCTGCAGAGAAAATATTATCAAAGACCATCCGAGTGGGAGAGAAAGAATGGAGGGAAAGAGATGGATCAGAGTGGAATAAAGGATGTGGGCAGGAAGCTGAGGGTCTACGAGGAGCCTGACCTTGCTTAGCTCACAGGCCCTGATATAGTGTCTTTGTCAATGCTGCCAGTATTGACGCGTTCCTTGGTAATTATGACTGTGTGTTGGCATGGCGACTCAGAGCAAGAAGACTAGAGGCACTGGGTAAATGCACGATTTGTTCTTGCTTCTAAAGCAGAGAGGAGCTTTTGTGGGTAGCTCCTCCAGGGAGATGTGGAAAATTCACCAGACCCCGTGCTGGAGCATGGGTATTTACACACGCCTTGTGTGCCAGGTGGCCCTGAGCAGGAATGGCACAAACCGAGGTCCTCAACAGGACTTGGGTCCAACGCCAGAGGTCTCCCAGAGCCTCCCTCCTCCTCCTTTCTGTTCTTTGTTCCTCAGCCTTGGAATGCCAAGTATATCCATTTCCTAGTCTTCTCTGGGTTGTTGTCTCTTTCAAATAGGTTTATGTGGCAGTCTCTCTGAATCTGATTGATCATAAAAATTCCCTTTCCTGTGGGCCAAGGCTATGCAATTGGAGGCTGATGATCCTAGCTGCAAGGATGGAGTGTTTTTGTTTTCCTTTTGCCCTGGTTCCCTGTACATAGATACTGTGTATCTTCATCTGAAAATAAGAAGGAGAGCTGTGCTGGCCAGTACATGCCCATCAGGCGTGTGTACTGGTGATCTCATGAAATGTGGTCCCATCCGCGTGCTGAAATGATAATATTATATTTACCTGGCAGGGGAGAGACCATGAAGGTGGCTGTCCCTGGGCAGGGAGGCTTGTCCATTGCACTCTGGATATGCTGGCCCCAGCGGTTTCCCCAAATATGGGAAATCAGACTGCATAATTTGTGGTAAAGAGGGTCTGAATTCATGACTTCCGGGGGGTGATAATATTAAGTTAAATAAAATAGCCAGGTGTAGTGTTACAACCTGTAATCCCAACACTCTAGAAAGCTGAGGATCACAAGTTTAAGCCCAGCCTAGGCAATTTAGACCCTATCTCAAAAGCTTTTTAAGGGAAAAAAAAGAAAAAAGTAGAAGTCTGGAGATATAGCTCAGCATGAAGGTTCTGAGTTCAATCCCTAATACCACAATGAAACAAAATAATTTTATTTATTTATTTCTCCAGTATTGGGGTTTGAACTGGGACCTTGAGCTTGCCAGGTAGGCATTTATGCCGCTGAGCTATACCTCCCTGGCTAAAATAACTTTTTGTTTTTATTTTATTTTATATATTTAGCACAGGATCTAACAGGGTTTCACTACACAGAGAAGACTTGTAGTGATCCTCCTGTTTTCAGCCTCCCAGGCACTGGGATTACAGGCACGTGCCACCACACCTAGTCTCAGTCACTGTCTTAGCGTACCCAGGAAGCGGGGCCAGCACGGCATGCTGGGGATCAAACAGCCTAAGCTGGTGCTTTGGTCTGCTGAGCTATCTGGTTGGCCCTAAAATAACTTTTTTGAATGAGGTTTCTAGGGCTTTTAAGTTATACATGAAGCCCTCTTTATTAGACATCACTGGTCCAGATTCCAGCATATCAAGACCTTTTTCAGATCTGATGCTCAGTAACTAATCTGTTCTCCCCCTATGAAGCCTCCGAGGTTCAAGGAAAGCCATGGTGGAGGCAAGAGAAGTGCCTCAGGTTTGAGGGGCTTTTAGGATAACCTAAGATAGCCCTCCTTTTTTAATAGATATAGATATAGATATAGATATAGATATAGATATAGATATATAATTCAGCATGGGGAATTTGTACCTGTGCATGATACATCTTGTTTCTTTTTTTCCCCCCATTTCTCTCCCCTCCCAACCCCTCTTCCCCTCAAAAAAGCTTTGTTTGCATTTTTGTCCTTTTTTTCTTGTCCCTCCTTTCTTTGTCTCTTCCCTGCTGCCCTGTTCCACTCCTCATTTCTTCCCATTTCCCAATTTCCCAGCATTGTCTTCCTGTTTTCAATAACTATTACACATTTTGGTAGGACGGCCCTTTAAATGGGGATCACCCCTCAGTCTTGCAGGTGGAAGTTGTGGCCTAAGCCTGCAGTCACCTTTGTCTTTTGCTTTATTTTGTTTTGGTTAGTAATGGGATTTTTCTTTTTGAAACAGGGTTTTATTATGTTGCCCAGACTGGCCTTGAATTCACAGTCTTCCTACCTCAGCCACTTGAGTAGCTGGTATTACAGATGTGCACCACTGTGCCTGCAGAAAACATTGTGTTGTCAGCGTTAGTGTGAGGCCAGGAGAACCAACGGGTGACTCAGGCAGCACCTCTGGAGCAAGGTTTGGCAGTACCCTGATGGCGTTTGTATGGACACAGCTGTGGAAGACAGGACAGTGATTTCATAGTCTCCCAGCTGTGCAGAAACCAGACAGCATGGAAGGTGGCTGTGCACTAGGTCATGCCAACCCCTCTAGCCAGGTCCTCTGGCTGAGGGCCCATGGCCAGCCCTCTTCCCCTCCTCCTGGGCCTTGAGGTGTTGTGTGAGCAGGAGCTTCAGGCAGTGCCTTGGTGCCGAGCCAGTGTCTTCTTGGAGAGGCCTCCTGCCCGGACTCCCTGCCAGGCCTTGGGTCTTCCAAGAGGTTTTCTGTGAGGTGCTGGCCTCATCCTGCTATTGCAGGGCAGAGGAACCTGCTCAGCCCCTCTTCACTCCAGCCTCTTGCCCCTCTCAGAAACCAGGAAGCCATGGGCTGAGCGCAAGGCCTTCCAGTCCCATTAAGTTGTGAGGCTGAAAAGTAGGCTCCTCACCTGTGCCTGGGAGACAAGGAACAGGAAGCCAGAAAGTCAGAATGAGTCATGATTATGGTGATGGGACTGTTTACTTGAACAACTTGGGCTGGGCCAGGTACTGTGCTGATGTGTTACTGTGTCTCCTTTGAGCCCTGGCATTTGGGGAGAAGGAAGAATAATGTACTCTGCCCTCCTTCCCTAAGGCAGGTACCATGTGGGTGGTTGATTGCAAAGGTTATGTCTCCAAGCTGCTGGCTTAGGAGGGTGTCTCAGCACCCAGCAGGTCCTGGTGTCCTGAGGAACCATCCTGGGCTTTGGGAAGTAGTGTGAGCTGGTTGGGTGACTAGAGGGTAGAGATGCCCTGGGAGTGGCGCCCACTGTAGACTGGCAGAAACTGGATGGGAGTGCCCAGTTCTGGGTCCTGGGAGTCTCGGTGGTGTGGAAGAGGCAGGAAGTATCTCTCTGGATCCTGACTTAACTCCTCACTGGTGTGAACCGCAGCCTTGCAGGGCTTGGGTCTGTAAATCAGATGCTCATGTCTGCCAGCCTATGCTCAGTGCCGAGGGATGGTGGCTGCTCAGGCTGAGGCTGGACCATTGCTGCAGTGTTAACAGGTTAGCCTTGGCAGTACCCACAGTCCTCTGTCCCATCTTGCCTTCCTTAAGCAAAAGATGTCAGTTCTCGTCTGCTTGGATGGCAGCGTGGTGCCTCTGAGAGTGTGTCATTTCCTTGGCAAGTGCCGGGGAGAGGGATGGTTTGTATCCCCTGTCTTGCTGGTATCACGTTTGCCGTGAGTGAAGGCCCTGAAGGAGATGGGCAAGAGACAGAGTTCAGCTCTGTCAGTCACTGCACAGTCAGTCATGGTGTGCAGTGACCACTCGGAAGCTCTGTGGTGTCAGGAGTGGTTGACCTCTTCCCAACCTCCAGGAGTAGAGAAAGTAGCTGTTGACCTCATGGAATATGGGTAGCGAGACCCCAGTAGATGCCTTAGGAGGTGCATTGTTTGACCTCATGGAATATGGGTAGCGAGACCCCAGTAGCTGCCTTAGGAGGTGCCCTAGGAGTTAGATGAAGCATTCACTGGGGAAGGGAGTATCGGAGAAAGCTCCTGCAACCCAAACAGGTCTTGTAGACTATCAAGAGGACAGGATGGGGTATCCCTGGCAGGGAGGAAAACTCCTTGATCAGAACTTCAGAGCTAAGGATGGAGGGGCATGGAGGAGCCCCTGCTGCATTGGGCCCCAAGTTTGGGTACATAAGGTCAAGTCAGATGGCAGAGGCTGAAAATGACAGGGAGGGGAGCTGGCTAAGGGAACCAACATATCTGCTTGCCATTTGCAAGGTGGGTGGGCATGGGGGCCGCCAGGCCCTGTGCCACCCAAGGCAGCTGGAGCAGAATGGGCATGTCACCCTGTGCCTGTCACCTTGTGGCACTTGGCCGGGATGCAGCGGCTCTGAGCTGAGCACAAGAGCCATTTCCCAGCCTGCATGGTGGCCGTAGAGCTCAGGAGTTGGACGCCCTCCCATGCCACAGTGTATTTCTCTACCACATTCTTTATTCATTCAGTGTTTATTGACCGCACATTATGTGTCAAGAAAGGCCTTGGGGACACCGAGGAGGAAACCTCAGTCCCTGGCCTGGGTGTTTGCTGTGCAATATGGAATTTGATCTCTCCGTCTGGAGCAGGGAGGCCAGGCTGGTGGGGGGGTGGGGAGGCTGGCTCTGGGCCCCAGGGCTGTGACAGTTAGTGTCAGTCTGTGGCTTTTCACCTTCCCTGCCCCTCTGCATGGCCCAAGAGCCCAGGAGAACAGGGTTAGAGGACATTTCATGCTTGTCTACGGTGACCTTAAGGTGTCGTTTAGCTATAGCTGAAGCTTTAATTCTCGAGATCCCTCTGGTTCTACATAGTTTCTTCACTTTCTTCATTCAAAAACAACTTTGATCTGAAGTTGGAATCAGCATCCCAGTAAGTAACGTGTTGAGATTTATGTATGAGGCTGGTAGGAAACATCTTAAGTGCAATCAAATAATGAATTATATCTAGGGGATTTCTCATATAGAAGGTCTCTCCTTTTTTGAAGAAATCAGGTGCTGTGCTGAGCTTAGCTCCAACGTAGTATTCTACTGTTTGTAGTCAGGCTGGAGCTGGGTCTGCCTGTAAACTGGCATCCAGCCTCCTTCCTTCCAGATAGCTGGAGTTTCTTTGGTAGTTTTTGTTTCTTCCTTCCTTCCTTTTTTTTTTTTTTTTTTTTTTTTTTTTTTTTTTTTTTTTTTTTTTTTTTTTTTTTTTTTTTTTTTTTTTTTTTTTTTTTTTTTTTTTTTTTTTCCTGTACTGGGGCTCGAACTCAGGACCTTGCACATGTTAGGCAGGCATTTATACCACTGAGCACTGAACTTTCTCCCCAGCCCACCTTCCCTCCTCTCTGTCTCTGTCTCTGTCTCTGTCTCTGCCTCTCTCTATCTCTGTCTCTCTCTCTCTCCCCCTCCCCCTGCCTCTCACTCTCCCCCCTTCTTCCTCCCCCTTCCCTCCCTTCTTCTGTCTTTCTTATGCGGGGGATCACATCCAGGGCCTCCTGCTTGCTGGCAAATGCTCTTATCACTGTGCTGTATTGTAACCCCAGTTGGAGTCCTGAGGAGTCCTCCATGTAGCACCTGGATTAGGGCCCACCCCTGCAGACCCACCAGCCCTAAAGTCCCCGTGATGATGTGTCTTTTCCTCACTTGCCTTCTAGGAGAAGGAAGAACAAATGGGTTTTATGTTACTATTACCATGGCGGGTTTGGTGATGAGGTCAATCTATGTGTTAGTAAAATAAAACTCAGACATTACATAGCATTTGTCTAGGATGTAAGAGAGACAGCACCATGCTCGACTGCATGGAAGATGGTTCCTGTCCTTTAAGTGGACTGTCTGGTCCTTGACCACCAGAAGAGTGAAGGGAAATGTTTCCCCTCAGCTTCATTATGGACCAGCCAGCTGTGCCAGTGGCCAAGAGCAGCATCCATGGGACAGACTTTCTACTATGGACCAGTGAGAGGTAAGGATCAAAGCCCAGCAGCACTGGACCCTGCTTCTGAAATCTTTGGCCTTTCCATCTTCAGGAGATCCCAGGGAAGCTGGCCAGGGTGACTTCCCAGGAGGATGTCATGTGCTGTGAGTTCTAGAACAGTGAGCCTTGGGACATGTGAACTGTCCAGCCCCTGGCTGAGTGGAACCTCCCTGGGCTGGTGGCCTTGGCTCCCTCCTGGCTTCCTTTACTTGGACCTCGTGCAAGTGACTTACTGAGAGAGCCTCAGCCCAGCCTTTCAACATGCTAACCAGCCGGCAGCCCAAGCTGCAGTCAGAAGGTTCTGGGAGATGCTTCCTCTGGGGTGGTGACCCCAGGCCCGTGAGTGAGGTGCACAGGTGTCCTGCTTCTGGGTCTCTTCTCCCTCTCTTGTGCCTTCTTGCCCTTCCAGGACTTCCTCCAGCATCAGAGGACAGGAAAGAGAGGCAGGAGCTCCCAGGGCAAGAGTCCGAAGATGGGCCCCACCTCAGCGTGGCTGCAGGTCACAGGTGGGCACCCACGGGTCTTTCCAGGGGTGGTCCCCACCTCTATGTGGTGTCTTTTAATCGGTAGTGCCAGACAGAGTATGGTCTTGGGTTAATGTTGTGTTCTTCTTTGGGAAAAAAATTTACCCAGCCTAGGGAGGACATCTAAAAAGGCAAACTGATGGGGCCGGGGAGATGGCTCAGTAGGATAAGCGCTTGACTGGCAAACGCAAGGATCTGAGTTCAATCCCCAGTTCTACCAAAAAAATTTAAAAAATAAAAAATAAATAAATAAAAAATAAAAAGGGAAGCTGAGCACTGTGGTACCTTCCTCTATCCCTGGCTACAGAAAGGCTGAGGCAGGAGGGTGGCTTTAGTCTAGCCTGGGCAACATAGTGAGACCCTGTCTCAAACAAATAAATAGAAAAGATTTTTTAAAATATATGTGGCCGCTGTGTGAGCCAGGCGCCCGTCCAGCCTGCATGCCACGCGGCCGCAGCCGTCCTGCAGCCAGCGCTTCACCCCGGGGCTGGGCCACCAGGAGGAGGGTTGCCGGGCGGGCTGGGCTGGGTTTAACTGGGTTGATTTTGATTCTGCTGGGTTCCGGGGTCACA
The DNA here is from genome assembly GCF_000260255.1 of Octodon degus. Taxonomy (NCBI): domain Eukaryota; kingdom Metazoa; phylum Chordata; class Mammalia; order Rodentia; family Octodontidae; genus Octodon; species Octodon degus. The sequence continues at coordinate 18,893,502 of NW_004524578.1, forward strand.
TGAATAAGACTTTTAATGAGAAAAAATATATATATATAAAATAAAATATATGTGGCATAGGGTCTCACTACACAGCTCATACTCATAATGATCCTCCTGTCTTTAGCCTCCCCAGTGCTGAGATTACAGGTGTGTACCACCACGCCCAGTCTCAGTGGCTGGTTTAGCACCCCCAGGGGTGGGGCTGGCATGGCATGTGGTGCCAGGGCTTGAACTCTGGTCCCTGCTTTTGCCTAAGCAGGTGTTTAGTCTGCTGAGCTATCTCGCTGGCCCATAAACAAATTTTTAAAATAAAAGTTACTTTCCCCTTCTTCTTGCAACTAGTTGCCTATTAGGCTGACCCATATGAAATTTCATTTTTGTTAATCAAAAACAGTCAAGTAGGCCAAGGAGATGGCTCAGTAGAATAAGCGCTTGCCTGGCAAATGCAAGGGTCTGAGTTCAATCCCTAGTTCTTCCAAAAATAGTCAAATAATTAACTGTTTTATATGGTTCGGCCTAAAATATTTCCATTGCT
>NW_004524578.1:18894128-18909757 GCF_000260255.1 Octodon degus
TATATTAGACAGGATCTCATCATGTAGCTCAGGCTGGTCTTGAACTCACTGTGTAGCCTAAGATGGCCTCAAACTTGTCCTCCTCCTCCCTCTGCCTCCTGAGTACTGGGATTACAGTCATGCATCACCAAGGCCAGCCAGAAGCACATTTTTTTTTTTCAGAAGCATATTCTAATGGGTCTCTGCAATCTTGTGCTCCTTCTCATTCTGTGGTTTGTTCCCTTCTTAAAATTATTTTAACAGTGGAAGAAAAGGTTGCTACCTATGGATTGTACTTTAAGGGGAAAGCACCCCAGCAAGGCTCCAGTTGGCCCCAATAGCTGGGACAGTTAAGATGACTACTAAAGCTGGGCATGGGGCCAGGGAGATAGCTGAGTGGTCTAAGCACCTGCCTGGCAAGTGCAAGGACCCGGGTTCAATCCCCAGGACCACATGCTGTGCCACCATGCCAATCATAAAACGGCATGGTGGCACAAGCCTGTAATCCCAACACTAGGGAGGCTGAGACAGGAGGATCACTATGAGTACAAGTTGCATAGCAAAACCCTGTACCAAATAAATAAATAAGATTTTTTTAAAAAATTTAAAGCTGGGCATGGTAGGGAACACCTGTAAACCTTGCTCCCAAGAGGCTGATGCAGGAGGATCATGGGTTCAAGCCCAGCCTGAAGAACTGAGTGAGACCCTGTCTCAAAAATGAAAAGTAGCTCTTGGGAGGCTGTAAACAGGTGTATCACTATGAATCCGATGTAGTAGTGAAACCCTGAACACCCTGTAGACTCTCCCCTAAAATACAAAAAAAAAAAAAAAAACAGAAAAGAAAAGCACAGGGCTATGTGTGCAGTGGTGTGGCCTGAACTACATAGGGAGACTCTCTCTCTCTCTCTCTCTCTCTCTCTCTCTCTCTCTCTCACACACACACACACACACACACCTGCAACAACTGGAGATACAGCTCCGTGCAGTGGCAAAAGAGATGATTACTGACCACACATTCTTTCATTACTTAAAAATCAAAACAGCGACAAGCAGCAGGGGTGCCCACTCGTGGTTCTAGCTACTCAGGAAGTTGGGGCAGGAGGATTATTTGAGCCTAAGAAATCATGACTGGCCTAAGCAACCTAGCAAACCCTGTCTTGAAAAAAAAAAAAAAAAAAAAAAAAGGATAGCTCAGTCACACCTAAGTGTTGAGAGCAATTCCAAACTTTTTTTTTTTTTTTTAGTGCAGGGCCTACAGGGTCTCACTACACAGATAAGGCTTGTAGTGATTTTCCTGTTTTCAGCTTCCCAAGTGCTGAGATTACAGGTGTGCGCCACCACACCTAGTCTCCATCTCTGTCTCAGAGCACCCCAGGGGCTGGGCTGGCACAGCAGGCCAGGGATCAAACCAATGACCTCTGCATCTGCCTAAGCAGGTGCTTTAATTGGCTGAGCTCTCTGGCGGGTCCTTCAAACTTTCCTATTTTGGGAGGCTTCTGCTTTCAGATGGAGGCCTGAGATGGGATTTCTCTTCCTATCCTGGGAGCTGTGTGGGAGGGGGCTGCTCCCTAACCTTCCAGCCACCCCTGCACAGGGCGGCGCCAGGCGGCTGCAGTGTGTCATGTGCGCTTTTGACTGAATGCACTTGCCTTGGGCATTCATAGCACCATTGTCAATGTGTGTGTCTGGGGCTGCCTCTGGGAGTGTGTGTTTCTTTCTGTGTCTGCATGTCAGTGTCAGGCTGTGTGTGTGTATTTATGTCCGCCTGTCTGGGCGTGCTCTGTTCAGCAGGGAGCTGGGGGGTGGTGTTGGTGAGAGGGGAGGCATTTCAGAGCCCCTGCTTCCTTCGGGGTGGGAGCACCAGGGTGGCTGTCCATGCCCTTTGGATGGGCACAGGGGCTGCCATGCTGCTCAAGTTGGGGCTGTGTTCACACATCTGTCCGGGTGTGGCAGAGCAGCAGCCCAGCCAGCCCTGAGCGTACAGATCTGCCTTCCCACCTGCCGTCACTGTGGTCCGTGGGGAGCCAGTCCCTTCGCAGCACACCATCTTCTCTCTAATTTATTAGCTGGGAAGAAGGAGAAAATGAAATGTTGCCTGAGGACAATGGGCCAGACAGCAGGTCTCACCCAGCACGGCCGCCTGCACTTCTCCCCATGGCCCCGTCTCGCCTCTGCAGTTGGGTCTGCATATTACTCTGCTGAACCTGAAGTAAGGGGAAAACTACCTCCAAGCCTTTCTATAAAAATACGCCCGCTTTCAGATATGCAGATGTGGCTGCAAACGTGGCTACCAACTACTAAGGACTGAGACCAACAAGGCGAAGGTTCCAAATGAGTTCGGATCCAGTGGGCCAGTGGCTACAAGGCCCCTGGGTCCCTGCCCTGTGTCCCTACCTCTGAATCCCAGGACTTTTCCCCAGCTCCCAGCCAAGCAGGGGAGGAGAAAGGGGCCAGAGGCAGCTGCAGGGGCTATGTTAGTAAACACTTTGCTGGGTTCCCATTTTCTTCACACCTCCCACCCTTTCCACTCCCCCATGGCCCTTAGCACTCCCTCCCCCAGCCTCCCCCTTTCTGTGGCCTGCACAATGAACTCATTGTCCTGGGTGTGATTTGAATAAGGGATCGGGCGAGCCTGTTCCCAGCATTGTCCAAGGGGCTGGGAAAAACCCCAGCGCAGGCAGGAGGACCAGACCAGACAGAGACAGATGCCTAAATTAGCAACAAAGCTTTGTGCAGGTCCCCTGGACAAGGGCTTGCCTTGTTTGCGTGGACTCGAGGGTGTAGAGCTGGCCGGCTGCTTGCATGTCTCCCCATGTTAATTAGTTTTGCATGCATGTCTGAGAAGGTGCCAAGGGAGATGTGTTTGTCTTTCCCTGAGAGGGGGCCCTGTTTGTGGTTGGCCAGCAGGCTGAGGACCATGCAGCTGAGAAGGGCTGGGCCTACCTGGGGAGCCAGGCTCCGATCCTGGATGGGGGTCTCCCTCACCTCCACACTTGGAGGGACCTAGCTTTGTACTCTGTGCCCCTCCACACCTATTCTGCTCATCTGAGAGTTGGTCAGCTCTGGTGACAGGGAGCTCGCTGGCTTCCACCAGGACCCAGGCCAATGCCTGTCCATCTGGCAGTCTGCCTCTCGCAACACAAGGCCCCTTGGGACCGGGCAGCAGAAGCGGCCAGTCTGGGCTCTCCTCCGTCCCCGAGCCAGATGGCCAGTCTGCTGATCGCATTATGGCCTCCCCTGTCCCCAGACCCCTGCTGCCTGTGGTGGGCCAGGATCTTGTTTAAGATAGGACAGGGAAGCCCCCTTAGGCTTTTGTTGAGTCCTGACCTGAAAGGAATGGGGTCTGGTAGACAGGGCACAAACTCTGGGCTGGCCACCACTTTGGTGTGTGACTGGGCAGGCCAGGCTGCCCCAATCTGGAGTCCCTATCTCCTTGGCAAGGTGGGTGAAGTGAACTTCAGGAATCTCCTGTTTCTTTTTCAGCCTGAAGAGCCTGGGATGGTGGTGGCAGTTCTCATTGCTTCAGCCTGTGCTCATGTAGCACAGCAGCAAGATTGGGAGCATGGATTCTGGCCAGGGGAGGAGAAGGTGTCTCGGGAAGGATTTCATCTCCGCAGTCACTCAGGTGTGGACCGGGCAGGTGGAGGAACAGGAGCAGGCAGGGCTGACTCCTAGGTCCTTGCAGTCCCTCTCCATAGCCTACGCCTTGTCCTCAGCCCTTATACAGCAGTGGTGGGAAGCAGGCTGTGACCAGTGGGGGAGCCTGGCCATGGCCACACAGGAGAAGCTGGAGGGATGGCAGCTGTTGGCTGGAGCCCTGAGTGTGCCCAGTCACCCCCTGCAGGCTCTGGGATGGGACAGGGTTGAGAAGGGGCTGGTTGCCTGCCAAGCAAACAGAGCTGGGTTGGACTTGCATGCTGGCCCCTTCCCAGCCCTGCGCTGTAGCCCATAACCAGTGAGCAACACCATTCCTCTTACTCAGGTGCTGAGGTCTCTCTTGGGACTCAGTTCTAGGGGACTGGACGCCAGAGTTCTATGCTGGGCTCCCCACCGCTCAGCCCAGCAGCCTGGCCCCTTGGTGTTAACTGTAAATCCAAGCCCAGGACTTCTCCATGCAAGAAGTTGTGAGGTACTCAGACACCCAATTCCATCTCCTTTTCTGTGTTCCTGGAGACCTCTGCAGCTGGGCAGAGGGAACTTTGTCTCCTGTGTGTTTTAAATGAGTTGGAGTGTCCTTGATTCCAGAAATACTGGGGTCCCAAGGAAAAGGTTGTCATGCCCAGGTTCTCTCTTTGGCCCCCTGTTCTGCCTTCCCTACCCATCTCTGGCACTCCCTCTCTGCTTAGGAGTGGAGCCTGAACAAGCAGCAGGCCAGAGGGACCCACAGGGAGCCCTGGCTTGACCCCTCCCTCTAGCAGACACCTCCTTCCCCTCTATGTCCCGCCCCTGGATGACTGCCCCAGTCAGTCCCCACCCTCAGGAGCTGCTCACCACCTTCCTGGCCCCTCCCAAAGCTGCCCCCACAGGTCTCAGCCCCCTCAGCTGTAGCTCTGAGCCCCTTAATCTGGTGATCAGTGTGGTGCTGGGGGGCCAGCAGGGGCTTTGGGAGGTGACAAGGGACCTCAGGAGTCGCACTCTGCTAGTGGAGCGTCACTGAGCAGTATGGAAAGCCAGGGAATCGCATTCCAGGCGCAGCTCCCCTCCAGAGGCCGCATCCCTGTCTGGGCTGGCCCAACGTGGGTGATGGTCAGCAGAGGACTGGGATACAGGCCTGCATGCAGTCAACTGTCACCTGGCTTTGTTCCTCAGGAGAAGAATTCCCAGGATTAAGGTTTCCAGCCCTTTCTTCATGGCTAGGCTTTTATTGTTCAGTGGCTGCCCCCAGGCTACCCCAGCCCCCAAACCCTCTGGCTGCCAGTCCCAGTTAGAAGCTACTATCTGTGTGTTTGCAGGTATTTGTTTTTTCGGCCAGCCAGGAAAATTCAGGATGGTGTTGGGTACAGCTTTATTCTGCAATGAAGCAAGTCTGCTAGACAGGCCTCCTGCATTGCACTGAATGCCCTGAGAAAATCCAAGGTATTAGGACATCTGATGTGGTCACAAATGTAAGCCTGAGTGGTTGTGAGGCTATAGCCCAGTAGGATGGGCACAGCTTAGGCTCAGACCTCAGCCAGAGAAGAGGGAGAAGATTGGATGCTCTAGACAGAGGCCCAGCCAAGGATCTTTGCAGAAGATCACTGAATGTTTAGGAGCCTCTACACCCTCATCTATAAAACGGGAATAATAACTTCTACCTCTGGAGATACTATGAGGAGAATCAGACATGTGGAAAATACTAAACAGAATTAGTTTTCCTCTCTTCCTTAGCTATGGGACAGATATAAAGGAGTTGAACTTTTCAAGGTCATTCAGTATAGCTGTGACTTCAGGGATGCAGGCAGTAGTGATGTTGAAGACACTGGACTGCTGCTACAGCCTGGGTACTGACCGATCAGGATGGCAGCGAGCCCAAACTAGCAGGCCAGGGGGAGGGCCCAGCCCAACTGGGATCTGTTCATTAGTCCTTGTGTCCTGCTATACCACACATCTGAATGTTACCAGGCACGTGGACATCCCTCAAGGGCAGCTCCCACCAAGGTCCCAGGATGTGGCATCCTGGGACCTCCTTTGTATTCAGAGCAGATCAAGTCTGCAGTCCTCAGCTCCAGGCTCCCTGCTGGCTGCAGCCCTGCTGCCTGTCTCAGCTGGGGATGAGCTTGCCCTGGAGTTCTTGCCCTCTGTCTGTCCCTTCTTAGGAGTTTTGTGGGCCTGGGCTGCATTCCCATCCACCTTCTTGCATTTCTGCTTCTTCACTAGCCAGGAAAGGCAGGTTCCCACTGTGTGCCTGCAGAGGATGAGAGTGACGTTAGGGTGCTGTGGGGCCATAGTCTGTCCTTGAACAGCATTTCTGACCTCTAGGCAGCATCTGCTCCAGCTCCAGCCTCTCAAAGGCTTCCCTTGGACACGCGCACTTTGTGAGCAATAGCTTCTTTCTCTTGACTGTTCTCTTTGCCTCTTAGGTAAAATCTTTGAGTCTCCTGTGGCCTGCTAAAGGGCATCAGAAGACAGCTGCATGCACCTAGAACTCAAAGACTCGACTCCAGGCCCATCTTCCTACTTGGTGGTCTTGGGCAAAGCCATCTCCCTTTCTGGACCTGGAAAAGGATCTCTGGATAAGACCATGGCTTCTTAACCCTTGCATTTTTGCAAAGAGAGAGTTCTCCCTGCCTGTTTTACTTTGTTACCTGTCAGTATCCACTAGCTCCCTAGTTTATAGGAAACTCAGCCAGCTTGTCTCCTTCAAGCTGCCTTGGGAGACAGTGAGGCACTTTTACCCACAGACTGCAAAAAAGGAAAACCTACCTCAGCTGGCAAGTGGCGTGTGACTGAGGAGCAGTCTTCCCTGGAGCAAGATTTGAGTCAGGGAGCCTGGGTCTCTGCTAGTCTGTTCCCAGCCTCCAGTCCCAGTGCCTTTGCCTTCTCTTCCAATTCCATGTGCTCTGATCTGTGAGCGCTCAAGTGGCCCAGGATGGGTTTTCAGGGACCTTGGGATTTTCCTTGGGCCAAGAGTTTAGATCTAAACCCTGAGAAATCATCTATGGGGGCAACACTGCAGTGCCCAGCCCCTCTCCTCCACACCTGCAGCCATCAGCACAGCTGAGACAAGTACGGCCATGATGCCAGGTGCATGTGGGTGAAGAGATTGTTATATGACTGGGATGACCTTGTGCCAGCCACCTGACCTCTCTAGCCCTCTGTTTCCTTAGTTCCAACTTTCAGGGGGCTTGCGGATTAGCTCCGTTGTTTAACCGCCTGCTCTGGCAAACGCAGGCAGGTGTAGATGACCCCAGTTCAATCCCCAGCTTCACCTGTCTTACCAGACCACCCCCCTTAAGGCAACCTGAGCCAGCCAAAATAAAATAAAAAAATCCTTCTCCTTAGTTCTAACTTTCTCATAAAGTTGGAGACACAGACATAATGCAGGGAGAGGATCTTGAAGTGATAACAATTCATTCTCTCTCATTTCCTAATCCCAGCTGAACCCAGAAGCTCAAAGGGCACAGACAGATGCCCCTGACTTTCAACCTCCTGCCTTCAGGTTTCAGGACTGCCCTGCAGGTAGGTCCTGAGACAACCTTAGTAGAGCTCCTTCCCCAGGGAGCAGAAATACCTAGTTTCAGCCCTAATAATACCTGAATGAGATTTATAGGACATCTTCCTCCCCAGAGTGCAAAGCTGCTCACTATTATTTCTCTTATCTTTAGATTATCCTGTGAAGGGAAGTGATGGGACAACCTCTTTTTCAGCTTTTATGGAAATGGAGTCAGAAGAATGGTGACTCTTACTAAGGTCACGGGATTAGAAGGCTGCCCTGGACACAGGAGATCCTCACAAGGGGAAGTGAAGAGCAGAGCGGGGACAGGAAGACTCAGCAGCCACTGTCCTGTGGCACTGTAGTGGGGCGCCTGGATGAGGGCACCCAGGAAATCCTGCCTGTCTGTGACTTGGCAGGAAGCCTGAGGAAGTGCACCCCAAAGCTTGCTGTGGGATCTTTGCCTTTGACCTGTTGGTGTCTCCTCCATCACCCCCTTCCTTGTCATACCCCACTATGCCTGTTCTGGGCCTGGTATATCTGGAAAAGGGAAGCTCTCTCGCCATCCACATTTCTACCCCAAAGCATATGAGCAGCATGCTGGGAAGTTGCTGGATCGTGGGCTCCAGCCTGCTAGGAGTTAACAGTTCCCTCTCCCCAGTTGTCCTCCCCTTGGTGCTCCTTGTCCTCCCTCCTCTTGTCTCAGCAGGCAGGGCCCGGGCTCAGGAGCCAGGCTGCTGTGCTGTTGCCAGGGGAGCCGGGAGCCAGATCTAAGCTATGCAGGGAAAAGGCCCAGCCTGTCAAAGGGTCTGAGATGAACCGCTGCGGCCCCCGTGCAGCTGGGCTCAGACGTGTCTCGGCTCTTGTTCTGTGCCTGAGAATGGCGAAGCCCAGCGAGAGGTTCAAGGGCAAACTCGCTATTCATTAGTCAGGGGTTCTTGACATCCGGTCTCTCTGAGGGATGGGTTCCCCCCTTCGTCTTTCTCCCTCCTGTGACACATCCCTGGGTGCCTTTGGTGAGTACTGCAGACCCTCCCCACAGGCCTCTGAATAAATCCCCTCTAGGAAACCAGGCAAGCCAGAGACAATGGCTTCAGGAAGCCATTCAGGCAGGATCCTACCAGGCTGACCTGCCCTGTACTCTCAGGGCTCCTATAGGCCCCTCTCTCCTGTGACTCAGAGCACCCTTGGGCCACCAGACTGCACAGGCTTGGAGAGGGGGAAGCCACTGTGCATTGCCGTTAAGCACACCAGGTCAGCACAGTGCCATCCTGGATGGGCTCCTTCAGTGCTTCTGTTTCACTAGCTAGAATTTTTATGCCTTCTGTACCATTCTGTGTTTTTTTTTTTTTTTTTTCATCCTGCGTATATTTTAAGACGTTCTATAATACTATTGGTTGGGAAGTGAAAACTGTACAATATTTTCTGAAATGTGGCAATAATAGAGTATGAAGGGCACAGATACTTTATCACAAATTATACTCTTCAGTACATTTATTTATAAAACACAGAGTATGTGGAAGGGTGTTCGTGGGATTTCAAGAGTGTAAGGAAATGGAAATGAGCCAATGGGCCCCTTCATATCAGGAATACTACTCTATGCAGCTGTAAGTCAGTGTAGTGGGTCTCTATCCAGGTTGATATGAAAGGTCAGTCACTGCATTATTGGGTGAGAAAGATCTTATTTGTTTAAAAGGCAGACAGGAGCCGGGGTGTAGTTTAGTGGTAGAGCATATAATTAGCATCTGAGGCCCTAGGTTCAGTCCCCAGCACCCAACCCCCCAACTGCTCCAAAGCTATTTGTGGTGTCAGACTCCGTAATCGTAGTGCTCTGGGAAGCTGAGGCAGGACTGTAAACTCATACCCAGACTGAATGTCTTAGTGAGACCTTGTCTCAAAAGGGGTGGGGGCACGGTGCTGGGAGAGTAGATCAGGGTGCTTGGGAAATCTCCAAACCCTAAGCCCCCACCAAAAAAGCCATAAGTATGCTTATATAGAGATATTTCTAAAAATATGTATTGGACAACTACCTCTGGGAAGTACAGATGGGATGTACTCTTCCATATTGTACTTTTCCAGGTTAGTGATTGTGTGTGTGAGTGTGTGTGTGTGTGTGTGTGTGTGTGTGTGTGTGTGCATGTGCACTCCTGAGGATTGAACCTATGGCCTTTATACTGAGCTACATCCCTACATTTTCAGCCTTTTTAAATTTGAGGGGCCAAGGAGATAGCTCAGTATAATAAGTGCTTGCCTGGCAAGCACAAAGGCCTGAGTTCAATCCCCTAGTTCCACCAAAAACCAAAATTAAATAAATTTGAGACAAGGTTTCACTAAGTTGCTAGGTTGCCTGAACTGGCCTTGAACTTGGCCTCCTGCCTTAGTCCCCCAGCATGCTGGGATTCTAGGCGTGTACCACCATGCCTGTCCCTTATGACAAACATGGAGCTATTTAATATACTAGGCTTGGGCTGGGGAGATGGCTCAGTGGAATAAGTGCTTCCCTGGCAAGTGCAAGGGCCTAAGTTCAATCCCCAGTTCCGGAAAAAAAAAAAAAAAAATACTAGGCTTAACTTCTGCCCACCAACTTGGAGTGGGTGCTCCACAACAGTAGTGGTGATTAAGGAAAAGCGTCCCAGAATCACTGGCCTTTCCAATTATCACCTGTCACCATCATGGCTGCTACTGTTAATCAAACCCTACTAAGTGCCAGGCTCCCTTTCTCTGGGTTTCCTTAGGTAGATGTCCTTGGTTTGCTCCAGCAGGTGAGGGGTGGAACCTGGCCCCTGCCGTGGTGAAGGCAGGGGTGCGCTCCATTTCCCTCCAGCAGCCCTGGCCTCTGATGCCCCAGAGCTGCCTGTCTGAGGGAGGAGAACACCCCAGAGTCGTACCACGCAGTGAACCAGAAGTAGCAGGGAGATGTCTCCATTTGCTGCAGCCCCTCAGAGGTGTCATCCAACTGAGGGTGGGAGCTGGAAGCCTGCAGGCAAGTGGCCTGGCTCAGAAGACCCTATTTGCATAATCAGCCCATGTTTAGAAATACCTTGGGTGCTAGGCTTCTAGGCCTCTCAGAGTACCACTTGCCCCCCCTTCACCCCAGAAAGTATCTGAGAAGTGCCACAGCAGCCAGTAGGGGAGATGGGCAGGGAAAGGGCCAGAAAACCTACAGGTTGGGAAGCAGCTACAGTCAACCTCAAACCTGCCAACCATCCAGGGAGAAAGAAGCATTAAGAGCTTCCACTGTAGGTAGAGGACCAGAGGCCAGGTCACTTGCTTTGATGCAGTGAATCTTCAATTTTACCTGGTATGGGTGTCACTGATACATTTATTATATGATATACTTACTATATCAAGAAAGACATCAGTATCACAAAAGTTAGGTTAAAAGCCCCAAGACAATCAGCTAGGAAGTGCCAGAACTGAGATTCAAAAGCAATTCTCTCAGGACATGGTGGGGTATACCTATAATCCTAGCAGTCTGGAGGCTGAGGCAAGAGGATCATGTGAGCTTGAGTCCAGCCCAAACTGCATAGGGAAACCCCATCTCAAAACAAACAAAGCCCAATTCTCATTGACTCTGAAGACTATACTCCTAACCCCAAAGAGATCCTATTTGAGTTACTCTAAGGAGGTCCCAGAGTGGCAGCCCCTTCTGGCCAGCCCTACAGGCACAGACACTAATTTCCCTGCAAGGTCACTTCCAGTAGTTTTGTTCTGAGGTCCCCATGCCATCCCTTTCCCAGGGTATGCCCAGTCTGCATTCTGACCCAGGCCTTTGGTGAGTGTAACTGTTAAGTGCTACTGCCACCCAGCCTCCAAACTGCTGGTTACCTGTACTACTATAGATCCCACTTCTTTGGGGGCCTTGACCTGAAGGAACCTCTCAGGAAGGGGCTTTGGCCCAAAGCTTCTAAGAGCTGGCCTGGTAGGGAAGGCTGCAGAGCCTGGAGAAGCAGGAGTGGGAGTCACTGGGATTCCTCCAAGACCACTGGGTCCTGTGGATGGGGTGGATGGTCCACCCCATTCCTGAGGAGACTTCTTTTCTTCATGTGTACCCTCTGCCTTTTTTAGTTCAGCCTACAGTGAATAAAAAAAAAATTTTTTGCCACGCCTTCCATGTCTCTGGTCAGTTTTTCTGGGTGGGCTTGAATGAGGAAAGTGAGATTCACTCCCTGGCAAGGACAACTTATGTCTTGGGGTGTGGCGGGGCTGGGGGAATATGGGACTGATGGGGTAAAAAGTCTCACAAGGCTTTGGAAACTGTCCCCTTGATCTGGGCTAGGTCACCCGGGTAAGGGTGCAGGTCAGGGCCTGTCCCAGGCATTGCTTGGGGGAGGAGTGGTAATGACAGGTGCTCTGCCCTCACCAGAGGGGTCCTGGAAGCTCTGGATTGGGGCCCATCTCCCAAGCTTCTTTTCAACCCCCATTAGTGTCCTCTCCTTTAATCTTACAGAGTAGGAAACAGGCTCAGGCTAAGAAGTACACCAACCCACATTGCTTTGCACTCCAGATCTCCCTATGACCAGAAGCAGGGGCAGGGGTCATGAAGCTCCGAAAAGCTCTTGGCATGCTTTTTCATGCATGGGCAGAAACACAGCCTTGTGTCCGTCTCAGACTTCTCACAAAACCTTGGAACGCAGAAAATAAATGAACACTTCCTTTGGCCAGGCAACATTGTAAGTGCTTGTTTGTGTTTTAAATCACAGTTTCATCCGCAGACATAATGACACTATCCTTACTCCTGTCGTAAGGGGAAGGTGAGGCTCCATCAGGCGTCCACGGTGGCTAGTGGGGCTGTGGATGCTAACGCAGCATCCTCCAGCCGCATGACTCCATCTGCCGACCAGGCCCCCGGTGACACGTCCCTCCCTCGGCCTCTGCAGCCGGCCGGCCCCGGGACCACTGGAGGGCGGCGCCGCCGGGGTGCCCGGCTCCCCCCGTGGGGCAGCAGGCTGGAGCCCCGGGGCACCGGGAGGAGCCAGGACCCCAGGCGGGAAGGAGAAGACTGCGGGCGCACGGCACAAAGAGCTTTTTATTCAAATTTGTTTAGAGTTTCGCGAATTTGCATGAAAAATGTGTGAGAAAAGCCAGCTCCGGTGACCTCATCCGCACCTGCCATTAACGTTCAATTAGCGGCTGAATGGAGGCTGCCGACGACGTGCAGAGAATCCGGCCTGGTTTGCCCGGTGCGGCGCGCTCTGCGGGGCCCGGCCCGGAGTGGAGTGGAGACGGGGAGGGGAGGGGAGGGGCACGGACCCCGCCTGCTTTTCGACGCCAGGACCTGGACCTCGTGCGCACCCTGACGCGCGCTCCGAGGGGATGCGGGGGCCTGGGGCCCCCGCGCCAAAGGCGGCTACGTGGGCACCCCGCACCGTCCCGGGTGCGCAAGGGGTATCCGCACGCCTCGGCCCAGCGCCGCCGGGCGTCTTCGCCACCTTCCGGACGAAGTGTCAAGTACAAGTTCAAGTTCAGGGCCAGGCCCCGGGGGCGCCGAGCCCTCCCGGCCGCCTTTGTTCTCCGCTGTAATCACTCCCACGTCCCCTCCCGGGCGGGGCCGCAAACACCCCCGCCCCGCCCCCGCGCCCCGCCGGAGCCGCCTCCTCTCGCCCGCGCGGCGCCGGTCCCCTGGTCCCGACGACCTCGCCCAGGACCACCGAAGGGTCTGCGGGCTCGGGGCGGGGGGAGGCGCGAGCCGAGCCCGTGGGAGCCTCCCCAGCCCCGCAGTCCCAGCCGCAAACTGCGCTTGGTCGGATGGACGCCTGCGCTGAGGTAAGGACCCTTGGCGGGGTTCGCCCGCGCCCCCTTGTGTCCCGCCCTCCGCCCGGGACCTGGCGACTCCGAGGAGCGGCGCAAGGGCTGCGAGTGGCCGGGAGGCGAGGCCGCCCCGCTGGGCCTCCGGAGGGCGTGCTGCAGGGGCTCTGGGGCGTACCAGGGGTAGAGACACCCGCGAAGCCCTTTCCCAAGGGCGTCAGGGATGCCCATCTTTCCTCGGATAGGCTCCTGGTTTCACTTTGTATCTCTCCTAGCTCTGGCGGCCTTTTTCTACTTTTTTGGGCTATAGGGAACTCCAGATGGAAGCTTGTTGAGGAGAGGAAAGGTGTGAGGGGGACATCAGCTGTCCCCACGCTGCCCCCAACTCCCTCATCCCTTACGCCTAAATTAAAGTCCTGGGTCAAATGGTAGAGGCTGAGGTGGGGCCCAGTGGGCTGTGACCTACTGGCAGGGCAGGTCCTTTATTCCACCAGGGTCCCAGATTCCGTGTGAGAACAGGTGTTAACTTGGCCCCCAAATAGCCAGAACACTGCCAAGCTGACAGAGGACTGCTCCCAAGTGGCCCAAACTAGACCCTTTCCTGCCTGTCACCTTCAGGTATAACACTGAGGATGCTCATTCCCAAATCAAACTGTAACAACTTGAAAGTATCAAATTATGGGGGGGGGGAGGCAGAGAGAAGGCCTTTCTCCCCCACAGTTGTTCTCCACCTCTGTGCTCCTTCCCTGTCTGCGTCTTCCTGGCGACTCGTGGAGTTTCACTGGTACCAAGTTTCTGCCTGCAGAAGCACAGTCCTCCTCCAGGAGACCTGCTCAGGTTTCCCCACATCTTTCCTTCCAGACACTCTCGCAGAGGGGCAGCAGCACAAAGTATGTAGGAGACACTCAAGAAATGAAATGACTTCTGGATGAATGCATAAAAAGGCAGGCAGGGGTGCAGCGTAGCCAGAGATGAGCGCGGTTACTTAGCATGGGGGGGGGGTGTCCTGGGTTTTATCCTTAGCACTGCAGGGGCTGGGGCGGGAGATGCAGGGAGAGACTTGTTGGGGGGAGCAGCTGCAACATAAATTTTTAAAGGATCAAGTTTGTTTTGCTTGTAATATTGACTTAACACAGGAACCCAACTCCCAGGAGCATCTTCCCTCTGGCCCATCACATATGAGGTCTGCTTCAGAAACAGAAAACATTGATTCTCTGAGCGCTGTTTTAGAGAAAGGAGAAACAGTCTATGTAAACTGCTTTAAAACTATTACCAAATAAATGATAGAACAGAGACCCTACAGCTCTGCTTCTCTTCAAACTGGGTGCAGGACCTGGAGGAGCTAAGATACTAGGATCTGGATGGGACTTAAGATTCCCTGCTAGGCCTCAGTGGTGCCCCCAGGAAGCTGACAGAATGGAGACCGTGACCTCCCTCCTCTTCAGGATCCTGATCACTCGTCACTGCCACATGTTTTTTTAAAAGGGACCCTGAATTTTTTTGGAAAAGTTCTCTGTAGAAGCTGCTCAGACTCTTCCTTTTCCTCTGGGGAACTTCCGTCTCAAGCTTTCACCTCCTTCTCCTTGGCTGGCTGGGACATCCTGGACAAACCAGCTCTTATCTAGAGTCCTGTGAGTCACAGATGAATAAAATGGGGACTTCTAGAGCAGCCATGCTTTGCAAAGGGTAATATTAACCCTACTTAGTAGTCAAGTGGGAAGACAAATTATTATTGATGGTAAGTCCCAAAGTTCTTCCAGGTAGAGATGGATCTTGTTATTAGCTCCTTTTGAAGATGTGAAGGGGTTACATAAAGTACCTGGAGCTCACAGCCAGAATGAGGTCTAGGTTCATTTTGAACTGAGGCAGGCCTGTGTAGATAAGCAGCTATATTGCCAACCTCCTACCTTTGTTCTAAACTAGTGCCATCCCTGAAGGTTCCCTCTCCCCAGTCACATTTTATTCCAGCTTTCTCCCTTACAAGCATGAAACTTTTGCCAAATCTCCATTGCCTTATTGGTGGAATGGGCTTACAAATCAATCTCATAAGTTTGTTGTGAGAATGACAGAAATGCTGCATGTGGCTGGGTATCCAAGACATCATAAATGTATCCATGAATGAGAGCCTTCATTAATATCAATCATTTTGACATTGTTGTAGCTACTAGAGATTGAACCCAGAGAGTGTAGGCTACATTCCTGGCCTCTTTAAAATTTCATTTTGAGACAGGGCTCACTGAATTGCCCAGGCTGGTCTTGAAATTTCAATATTCCTGCCTCAACTTCAGAGTAAATGGGGTTACAGGCATTGGACACCCCATCAAGCGCAACCACCATTAAAGACAATATCATTGTCACTTTGCATTTCCAAAAACTATGCCCTCCCTTCTCAGAAAGGAAAATCTCACTCAAATAGGTCTTTAAATGCTATAAGCAAGTGGTAGGGGAGACATGGCTGGGTGGGGGGTGAGAAAGTGGAGCTCTGGCAATAGCAGCTCTGTCTGCTGAGAGATAACACGATCCCCAGGAGATCACAAGGGTCCCCAGTGTGTTAAATACAGACCCTGGGAATCTTGTCCCTCAAACTGTTTGGAAGGGTGGAAGGTGGCATTGAAAGAGGATCCCTGTGGCTAATTGAGAAAATTAAGGGCAATATTCCTTTTTTTTTTTTTTTTGTACCATGGATCAAACTCAGGACCTTGCACTTGCCTGACAGGCACTTAGGCTACTGAGCTATTTTCCCAGCCCAAGAGCAACATTCTTTTTTTTT
>NW_004524578.1:18909857-18910816 GCF_000260255.1 Octodon degus
TTTTTTTTTTTTTTTTTTCGGAACCAGGGATTGAACTCAAGCCCTTGTGCTTGCCAGGGAAGCACTTATTCCACTGAGCCATCTCCCCTCCCAAGAGCAATATTCTTAAGGAGAGAAATCTGAAGCATGTTCCTTTTTCTTCTCTTGCTGGACTGAGAATTAAACCCAGAGCCTTGTGCTCTACCACTGGGACATACTTCTAGCCCTTTTTGGTTTTTTGGGACTGAATCTTGCAAAATTGCCCAATCTGGGCTTGACTTTGAGATCCTCCTGCTTCCACCTCCCATAGTACTGGGATTACAGGTGTGTGCCACCACATCTTTTTAT
Organism: Octodon degus; assembly: GCF_000260255.1. Taxonomy (NCBI): domain Eukaryota; kingdom Metazoa; phylum Chordata; class Mammalia; order Rodentia; family Octodontidae; genus Octodon; species Octodon degus. The sequence continues at coordinate 18,910,185 of NW_004524578.1, forward strand.
TTTTGAGACAAGGTCTTCATAAGTGGACCAGGCTGGCCTCAAACTTTCAATCCTCTTGCCTGCACACCCTAAGTATCTGGGATTACATGGTCTGCTGCTGTGCCTGGCAACATATTCCTATATTATTTCTTAGCCATAAACCCCATCAGGCACCTCTCAATAGGAAATCACTGAGGCAGATGTGGTCAGTGGGATAGTCTGCTTCCTTTCCTTGAGTTGATAATTCTTCAGTGCTTGCTCTTGGCCAGGCATTGCTCCAGGCACTGGGCATATGGCATCGAACAAAACAGAAGCCCTGCCCTCAAGGAGCAGGCATGTACAAGTGTGCATATATGGCAGGAGAAGGGTGGGGCAGGATAACTGACAACTGTTCTGCGCTGTGCGGACCTACTTGCCTCTGGCAGCCACCCTCATGGGTTCAGCTGGCCTCCTCCCCTCTCTCTTACCTGTCTCAGCCTGGGACGCACAGCTGACTCTGCCTGTGTCTGTTTTTAAGGAGAAAAAAAACTGACTTAGTTTCTTTCCATATCGGAAAATAAGTAACCAGGGCAAGGCTCTAGTTCAATGGTAGGGCACTTGCCTAGCATGTGAGAGGCCCTGGATTTACCCCCAGCACTGAAAAAGAATGGGAG
>NW_004524578.1:18910916-18923058 GCF_000260255.1 Octodon degus
AGAGACAGAGACAGAGACAGAGACAGAGACTGAGGCAAAAAAGAAAACAGAAAATAAGTAATGGGCACAAAGACTCTTCTGGCGAAGCACCAGCCCAGAACGCAGTATGCAGACATTTGGTCCTTGCCTGAAGGGGTGAGGCCGTATCCTGTGTCTGGGGCAAATTATGTTGGCAAATTACCCTGTTCCAAGCATGAATTTCAGTGCTTTACATGTATCGGCTTGGGTAACATTGTTAATTTGTTTTGGAGATGAGGAAATGGAGGCAGGGACAAGATGGTCCAGGCTCACACAGCGAATAGGTCGCAACTCTGGGTTAGAGTTGAACCCATGCAGTCTGATTTCAGAGTCTGTGCACTTAATCCATCTGTTAATCCAGCTGCTTATCCAAGGACAAGTTTCAGAAAAGATGGTGTCCCTCCCCCCAGGTGAAGCCTAAGCCCTAGAATTCTTCAGAAGTTTCTCCTCCACACTTCTTGGACCTTAGCCTGGCGGTGTGCGGAGATTTAAAAAGAAAACAATTCCCGATCACTTGGCAGATGAGGAAACGAAAGAGGGGTAAGGGCTTGGCCAAACCCATCACACAAGTGGGCACCAGAAACAAGCTGGGGTCTCTGTCTGCGCAGCTCACTCATTGTCAGCCAGCAGGCTGTCCAGCATCAGGTCTGGGGTGAAGAGCTGCTTCCCTAGAGACTTCCAGGGTCCAGCTGCCCTCACCTCTGAGCACTCTGACCCAAGGGAGCAAGACACCTACACTTGCCTCCTATGCAAAGTGCCTAAAGGCCTTGAAGGCCATGGGTGACCGAGTGCCCAGTTAGAGTGCCTTGCTACCCATCTAGAACCCTGCCTATTCCCTGGCTGTGCCCAAGGAAAATGCTTTCCCATCAGCTTTTTGGAGCTTTTCTCTGTTTAGGCACTGTTAAACATCCCCAAGTTAGAGGCCATGGAAGTCATCTTTGTTACACACTACTACACACACGCGCTCGCACACACACACACACACACACACACACGCTCCTGCTATGTGCCTTGTACTGGAATGGGAATCAGCAGCATTGATATTAGGTTGAATGCCTTCACCTCTGGTTACCAAGCTAGGTCCCTACATTTACCCTTAAGGCTCCCTGAAAGGTTCCCTTCATCCCTCTCAGAATCTGAGGAGAGGGGAGTGTCAAGGATTACCCCGGGGCTGGTGAGATGGCTCAATGGTCTAAAGCACCTACTTAGAACAAGCTAAGCCAAGCAAAGCACAGGGACCGCAGTTCAATCCCCCAGCACCACATGCCAGCCAGCCCCGCCCCCTGGTGGGCTGAGCTGGCCACACACAAAAATAAATAAACAAATAAATAAATAATTAAAAAAAAAAAAAAGGATTACCCCGGATTTGAAACAGGATGTCCCCATGTGTGTAGGGGAAGTCATCAGGTACTCTTGTTTATTCTCGGAGCTTCAGTTTTCCATGGGATACAGAAGTTGACTGTCCTCAGGAGCCTGGCTGGTGGGGTGGGTATAGGATGTGCTGTGTTATGAAGGTGCTTTGCAAAGGGCAAGGTGGGGGAAGACCAAGCTGACTCTGTCCCAGCCCTATTGGATCTTGGGCTAGACGCACAGTCCTTTCATTGGAAATCCAGATGGAGGATGGGGATGAGTGGCAGACGGGGGTGGGATTCTTCTGCTTCCCCAACGCAGGCTCCGGCTGAAGGACTGCCTCTGTGGTCCCCTGGGAGGCACTCACTGCACTGAGGAGAGAGGTTGGTGGGCCAGCACACCAGAAGCCCAGCGGGTCAAAAGGTCTGTCTTCTAATCTGGTGGCTTCAGCTAGAATTCAACAGCCATAGTACCTTTCCCAGCAGTCTCTGTGCTGGCAATGGAGCACGCCAGGTTAATGAAAGCTTTCCAGCTTTTACTGATGGAGATAGGAGGTCTAGGACCAACCAGCTGAATGTAGCATTGGTGATGTAATAGCTGGGGTTATAAAAGTATTTTGGAATTCCTGTCCAGCCCACTCCAAAAACAGAACTGACTGTTCCTGGGTGAAAGGAGCCTCTCCTGGTGAGCCTGGGGGCAGGCATCAGGGCATTAGGTCAGATCTGCAAAGCCACTCCTGGCCAGGGCTCCAGCCTGGCAGGTCTCATGGCCTAACTAGACAGTTTGAGAGGGACCCTCAATCAAGGGGGATTCACTAGAGAGAGATAAACTGGAAGCTGTGGATGTCCATATGAGCCCCAAGTTAATTTGCCCAAATGGCTTTCTAAAACACGAAACAAAGTTAAAAGTAGGGACCCAGGAAGCCTACATGGAGGAGCAAAGACTATGTCCAGGCACCTCCTTTCTCTAGGACTTGCCAGCATTTAATCTAAATCTATAATGCAAAGAAAATCACCTATGAGCCTTGATGGGTATTGGTGGCCTCCTCTTGGTCACAACCAGAAAATGTAAAGACTGCTTTTCCACGGGACTCTATTCCCTTCCCCCCAACTTGTTCCAATCTATCTTCCACTTCCTGCCTAAATTTCGACCCACAGGGCAGTCTTTTTGCAGCCAGGACCATGGTGGCTGTGCTCTGTGCTCCCAAGCCGGAGATGCATGCAGTTCCCTCGCTGGGCCCAGCTGTCCAGGCTATTTCGCCTTTCGAGCATAGGGACCGGAGCTGCCCTCCCGTCCTCAACCGCGCAGCCTTTACCCGAGGTCGTCGTGCGAGAAGGCAGTCTGCACCCACTTGGCAACGCGGCGGCGCGCAGGGAGCCCACCGCATCCCCACCACAGCAGCTTGCCAGGCAGTGCTGCAGTCCCCTGCTCCCCCGCCACACCCTTCGTCTTTGGCACAGGGGCTGCAAGCAGTAACCAGATAGAATGCTTCACACACACACACACCCCGCCCCCAGGTCTAACTTGGGTCCTGGCAGGAAATATGTGGGGAGTCTTGCTTTTCTTGGGACCCGGCTTTCTTAATGGTGGCCGCCGGCTGTCTCACCCGACCGCCCGGCACAAAGCTGACTGGTGGCGGTGTAACCTGGGCGCTGGACACAGGCGCCCTCCGCCTCCTCCTCCGCGAGCCTGTGAGTTACCTCTTCCAGCTTCACTCACGTCCAGGATGTCGAATTTCCCCGGGAATCAGAATGATCGTATCTCTAAAATTTATTCTAACCCCGCGGTTTTAATAATATGTATAATGAAGTCAGTCCCTGCAGTTTCCTAGTCAATCTGCGCCGAAAGGAGAGCTACTCTTTGCTTCGTGGTGGATTACAACAGCTCCCTGCCCCTTGTTTTCTAGTATTTTCTCCCCAAGGAAAATTCATCTTGTTTGAAACCCAGATCCCTCTGATTTTGTAGACTGGAGATAAATCATCTTTGTCTGTTTTTCGAAACGATTAAAACAAAACAAAACAAAACAAAAAGCGATCAGGAGGCCCCAGCGGGATGCGCGCCTGCGTGCTTCAGACCTCTGGAGGTTACCTACGGGGAAGCTTCTGGGGCTCCATGGGGTTTGTTGGACTCAGATCTCCCCAAGCCTCGGGGCTCCCCACAGCTGCTCCTCGTCCCAAAGCGCAGAGGACACTGTTCTCTGTGTCCCCCCCCCCCCCCCGCTTTCCCCCACCCCCTGCCTGGCGTGTGCTCTGCGCTCTCCGTGTGAGCCGAAACAAGCATCTCTTAGGGATTCCGGAGTCCTTCTGTGAGCGAGATCGCGTCTGTCCCACGACCTCGGCGCCAGGATACTGTAGCGTGAGACAGACCCCAATTTTCTCCCCTTGGAGTCGAAACAAAACCTGAAGGCCCGAGGTTGTCCGCACCGCCAGAGGTGGCGCCTGGGCGGCGGGGGCGACCGGAGCGCCGTGCCCGCACGGTTCCCAGGCCTAGGCTCAGGTTCCTCGCTAGTTGTTGAGTTAGTGCCGTGGCTGGTTAGCGACCAGCAGGCTCGCAAGCAGCATTTCTGTAAACGCGGAGCCGGGTCTCGCGAGCCTCCGCGTCGGCCAGACTGAGAGCTTTACTGCTGGACTCCCCGAGGAGGGACGAAGGGAAATTCCTGGTAATTAGAGGGGAGGATTTCCCGGGCGCCCCTTGTTGAAGTGGCCTTGGCCTCAGCCAGGAACAAAGGGCCAGGGTGCCTGCACGCTGCGCGCCCTCGGGCCGCGCGCGGTGCTTCGCGCCCCCTCCCCTCGCCTCGCGGCTGCGGGCTTTGTGCGGTGAGGCCACGCTGCACCTGCCCAGTTTAAGTACCTTGGCTGGGCGGAGCCGGCGGCTGTTCTAAACGCCAGCTCCAAAGTACCTGCTCATGAATAAACACCAGCTCCATTTATCAGGTACTTAGCGCTCATTGTGAAGGGGAAATTGGCCCTTCTCTGAGAGTGTCTGTCCTCAACCCATTTGCATGGTCCTGGATGCAGAATTTTCCCCACCGTTGAAATACACACACACACACACACACACACACACACACACACACCACACGTGAGGCTCCTCCAGGCTAAGATAAACTTGCTTTTCTTTCTATAAGTGTGTGATTGAGCTTCCATAATAGACAGAGAGGAAGAGGCCACTGGGTCAATAGCCTGTGTCTCTCCCATTGATAGGAAAAGTCAGCTCAGGGAATGCAGGGCCATTTGAAGTTTTGTCGTGCTTTTTGGCATCAGAATCCTTAGGAGATGGTGTGCCTGTGGGTCCCCAAAATAGGGAGCAAAATAATGGAAACAGTGATCTAAGGTTCCGTGGCACCTATCAGCGCTGACCAAGCACTAGACCCATGGCACCCCTGTCTTCTCACCTTCTCCACTTGGGCCTCACATCTGGATCTGGCTCTTTGGTTTTGGGAACTTGGGATAGAGAATATAAGCATTCAGACAACTCAATTTGCGCCTCCGCCAGTCCAAGGAAAAGTGGCCTTCCAGGAACCCGGCTGGGCCGAACAGCATCTTTAAACGCCAGAGTCAAGCAAGGGTGGCTTGTCTGCCTGCCCACCTGTGACAGCAACATAGAGGTTATAAAATTAAGATAAAGAAATATATATTTGGAGGTTCCCACAAAGGCCCAACAGTCCAACTATAAAAGCAGAAATGTGACGTTTGGGTCCCAAGACCCCGCTTCTTTTCCACATCACACAATCCAGCCAAAATCTCTGCTTTCTGTGCACACTGGCCCCTGTTCCCAGGACTCTGTTCCCTGTTGTAATTTGCCCTAACAGGATTTTCTGGATCTTCATATAGCCACAGACAGCTCTGAGAATGAAAGTGCTAAGTGTGGAGATTTCGCTAATCGAACGTTTAAAAATGGCTTTGTCTTCATTCAGCTCCACTAATTTCAGTCTGTGTTGTACAAACAGAAGCCTAGAGCTGCTGTCAAAAGCCTGTCTGTGTCATCCGCCCTTGTGTGGCTCCTGGTGGTGGGCGCATGGGGTTGAGGGATCCAGGATGATTGGAAAATTGGCCACATATGGGATTTCCTAGTGTTTTGCTTTTTCCCTGAAATCAGAGGATTTCTGTACCTCCAGCCTCCAGAGTCTTGTCAACCATTGAGAAGGACCTTGGAGGGCCCGGGGAGATGGCTCAGTAGAATAAGCGCTTCCCTGGCAAGCACAAGGGGCTGAGTTCAACCCCGGGTTCCTAAAAAAAAAAAGAGAGAGAGAGAGAAGGACCTTAGAGATCTGTGCTCATGTGGAAGAGGAGACCCATGTGAGGGCCTTCGGGAGAACTGGACAAAAGTTCCAGAATCCCAGACGGCTGTGAGGTCAGCCTCAGGGACCCCAGGCTGCAGTTTGTCGCCTAAAACTGGATGTCTCTGAGTCCCCAACTCCTCCCAGCCCCCACCCCATGCATCTTGCAATATTGTGGCCAAGAAAAGGAGTTCAACCCTGCTGAATTTCATCTCAGTTTTATTTTGGAACTATTCTAGGGGGGAAAAGTCCTTACGATCTTATTCCTTTCCATGTAGAAGGAGGCATTTGATAAGGTAAGCTTTTTGCCTGTAGACAGACTCTGAGAACAAAGTTACTTCTGGAAAAGTGGGAATTGTTTCAAACTATGGTGTCTCCCCACCCTCCTAATATGAATTCCCTGGGTTCAGGGAACCCAGTTCTTTCTATCTAGGGGCTTCTAGCCCGCCCAGCCCATACAGGCTCTTTTGGTGCTTTAGTCTGGCTTGCAACAAGGACACTGGAACCTAGCCACCAGGCATGTCCAGGAAAGCCATTCTAGGAGTTCCCCCCAGCCCCACAGAGCACTCTACAATTCCTTCTCAAAACGCACTACTGCCCCACCTCAAAGGCAAAAATTTGAGCTTCCCCATGTGATGCTTTGCTGATCTTATTTGGAGAAGATCTGTAACTTGAATTTGTTTTTGTGGAGTGTTTTGATGGTGTGGGTGGGTGTACTGTCTCATGAATCCATGGCCTGGGGATAGCTGGCTGCTTTGGGGGAAGGACCGGGTGGACCTGGACAAGAGGGCAGCTCCATGACCTCCCCAGGCATCAGGCCTGGCCACCAAAGCTGGGTTCTGAGCATGGTAGGAGCGATGCCTACATTCCACCTCACTCTTCCTTCAGCACTGCTGTTACATGCCTCTTTGTCTTTTGAGCTCCAACCCAACTCCCAAAAAGCTAAAAAAAGAGGCTTGCAAGGCTTCAGGGAGGGTTACTCTACTCACATGGGGCAGCCAGCAGCCTTTGGGCAAAGGCTGGAATTGGGGGAGGTCCTCAGGGATGATAGCAGCCCGAATGCACCACAACTTGAGCTCAAACCCATCAATCTACCTAGCACCTGTCCTCATCTGAAGGACAAATAGGGCCGGGGAGATGGCTCAGTAGAATAAGCTTTTGCCTGGGCAAGTGCAAGTGTCTGAGTTCAATCACCGATTCTGCGGGGGGGGGGGGAGGACAAATGGCCTTCGAATTTCTGTTTCCATAGTTGCCATTTGGCATGGATCTGGGAAGCCAGGACAGGGGCTGTGGGGCCCAGGGTCCAGCTCAGATCAACCCTGGAAAAGTACCAGGGGGTCAGACAGGAGCTGGATAGAGGCTAGGCAGGGAGTCACATGTGCAGGGCCAAGAGTGCTGTATTGAGAGCAGCCAAAACCTGAGACTCAAGCACTCCCGGTCCTCCTCCTTCTTAGTCATCAGATGTGTCACCAGAGCATGGCTGGGGAGGGACCTGTGGTCCCCACCTCATCTTATCACCTGCAAGGATCTGGCGGACCTGCCTGTCCACTTGTCTCCATCGCAGAGCTTCTGGCCTTTGGTCTCCCATAAGGCCTGGTCGCCACCTAGCGCATCTGGGGACCCAGATGGGGAGGATCTTCGTGGCACTGTCTTGTCTGGCAGGGCGGGATCGCCTGGCTCTACAAACTGCTTAGCTCATGCTGCAGCTGCCCTCCAGGACAGAAGCGTGGAATGGCTCCCGTTCACCCCAGTGCTCCTGAGGGCAGCCTTCTGGGAACTCCTGGGATACCTCCCTGAATCAGCCTGGGGTGAAGGGGAGGAAGGTTCTTGCGCTTCCAGGAACTTTTCTCTGGTTAATTTTGACTGCTTAATGAATAGCAATGCGGAAGACATCATGTAGGGTTTGCTGCAGCCTGCTGCCCGACCCTAGGGGTGTCCACCCCCTCTCGTGCCCTCTGTAGTGCCTGGAGCTGGAGGACTGGGGAGCCCCTAGAGGCCGGAGAGGCAAGGGGTATGGGGCCTTGCAGCTTCACGCTCCCTCTGCCAGCTGCCTCCTCCAGTCTCTGTTCCAGTCATGTGTACTGTTCCCAGGCTTCTCTAGTCGCAGAACCAAGATCTTGTGCCAGGAGGGCGGTTTCATCACGCGGATTTTCAGGGTCAGGTCCAAGGGTCAAGTATTCGGCCACCTCCCAGCGCGCAGGTCCCAGATCTGCCGGCAGAGGGCGGCCCGGGGCCGGAAAACTCCTCTCCCAGGTCCCTGGCATCACACTGTGGGGCCCTATGGTTCGCAGCTCACCTGACGCCGCTGTGTCTCAAGCATATTCCAGTTGATAAAAGCCACAGAAGAGCTGCTGAAGGTGGGCGGAGGGGAAGGCGTCGCCCCCTATGGACGTGCAAGGGAGAATGTGGGCTTTCCAGAGCTCCCCCGGGACCTTGTCTATAAGGTCTTAAACGAACATAGGGGTTGGGGGGAGTCATTGTTACCGCGGTGGAGGCGCGCGCGTGCCCGCCGTGCGCGTGCGTGTGTGGCTGTGCAGGGGCGAGGTCTGAAGACGTAGTCCCATGGACTTGGTTCCCTTATTTTTGAGCTTAAATATAGCAAGGAACTGAGGCCCGGGGGGCGGGGGACGATTTCCCTATGTCTTGCATTTAGAAAAGGGCCAGATTCTGCTGCTAAGGCTGGGAAAGGGCCATCTCTTCACTGGCTCCTGAGTCTCAGTTTCCTCTACTATACACCACTGATACTGGGCCAGACCCCTGCTTCTGGGTCACTCCTGAAGGGTCACGTGAATGAGTGTTGATGTCTGCGCGTGGATGTCAGCTGCCTTCAGGGGAAGTGTTTATCTCTGTGCCTGGTCCCTGTAAATGGCTCCTGAAAGTATGCATGGCTGCTGTATGTATTTATGGAAATGCATGTGTGTGCCTGCAAATTGTGCGTGGATGCATTCGTGCCCACAAAAGGGTGTGGGAAGAGGTGTGTGTGCAGTGTGTATGGAAGAGTGAAGGGATATTTATGTCAATGAATGGCGTGCCTGTGTGTGATGGGGCAACGGGGAATTGTGAGGGTGCACACACACACTGGTACCACCTGCTTTCCTTGCTTCTTCAGGTGCCCTGGAGTCCCCCTCATGCTGGGTCACACCAAAGGGAGGAACAAGACAGCAGGGAGGGCCAGGATGCCTGCTTCTGGGTGTGGGGTGTGGCTGGCCCCAAAGCCCAGCGGGCTCTAAGGGCTGCAATTAGGCAAAGCCTCTGGGCTGCAGCGGGAGAGAGGAGGAGGATTATGGCAAATTCATTTCTATTTTCCAGCCCACTAAGCCTGCAGTGTGTCCCTGTGTTAGCATGAGAATGGGCTGAGGCTCTGCGAACCCCCCATCTACTGACCCCTCTCCCCCCACGTGAATAGCAGGACTCCCAGCCTCTCCAGCCAGTGCCTGCAAAGCCACGACTCCTAATCAGGGTAATTTAATATATTTTAAGCCCCCGGCGGCTTTATTTTCCCTCCTTTTGGAGTTTGTTTTAGGCATTCACAGCTCTCACCCCGTCATTAGACAGCCTTATTTGACGGATGGAAGGGGCTGCTATGAGACCACAGCCCTTTGTGTCCCCCACATAAGCTGGGCTTCCCGTAATTAGAATGGTATTCCCAGCCATTGAGGCCTTTCATGAGGTGGAACAAAAACTCCCCGAGATGAATATCCCCCAACTCTCAACCCCCTGACCGGAAAAGGGCTGTGAGTTAAAGGGACTCCTTAGGGAAGGCAGTCTGAGACCAAGGACAGCTGAGGTCCTGCCAGGGCCAGGAATTCAGAGGTCATGGGGATGGGCACCAGACAAAGACTGGTGGTGGCTGCTGGTAAACACCGCTCACCTACACATACCTCCTCTTCAGTCACTTAGCTAGCTTCACAGCCTGCAAAGCTCAACCTGTGTGTGTGGGGGGGGGGACACCTGGCTGTGACATGGGACTGGGGGACATAGAGGCAGGGTCCTCCAGAGGACTGTGCAGCTAAACACAGAAACACATACCAGACATAGTTGCTTACATACAATCAGGCTCGGGATAACATTGTAGACCTACATACGCTCATGTACATGCACACATACATGTTCAGTGGCAAGATCACAGTGCTGCAGGGCCAGCCACACAGTGCCACCCGGACATAGAACCCCGGTGCAGTTTGTGGCTGTATGCATGCACACACATGGGCACACAGTTGAATACAGGCCATCCAAGGACTTATCTGCTTGTGAGCACATGTACTCCTGCATACATGTACATGCATATACTCTTAGAGTTGTGCTGAATCCAGTTCTTCTTTGCAGACTGTAGTGACATCACTCTCCTCCCCCCAGAACACAGGCATGCGTGGATGTCCACACATCCTATGGATCATATAGATATAGGAAAACTCAGGAAAATACCATGGAGCTAACATGTCATTACATTTCCAGGGCACACACTCATGATAACACCCCGAAGGGCTCCATCATGGAGCTCCCAGCCAGCTCTATGTGTGGTTGTAAACTCGCATCACCCCACCCCCATGGTTTCAACTGTCCTCTGGACCACAGGTAGGTCTCCTATGCCCTTTGGGAACATAAAATTTCATTGTTCAAGGTTTTCCACTTGAACCGGGCCCCAAGAGCAGAACATAGGCTTGTATCTGGCTGTCTAGTACAGTTGCTAGCTTTTCCTGGGACTCAAGATAGGCTCCGAGGTGCTGCTTGGTTTGGGGGTCTGCAGAAGGAAGACTCTCATAAGTGACACCAGGGGGAAGCAGCCCCAGTCAGTGCCCCATCTGTGCAAGGATTTAAATAGGGCAGGTGAACCAGGTAAGGGGGCATATGCATGTAATACCAGCACCCTGGGAAGATCGAGGCAGGAAGATTACAAATTTGAGCCCAGTCTGGACAACATAGAAAGACCCTGCCTCAAAATTTAAAAATATGAAGAAAGTCTAGAAATGTAGAAAGGCCTCGGTTCAATCCCCAGTACCACAAAAAAAAAAGCAAGTGATCACCAGTCAGGGGTGGGGTGTGTGTGTGAATTGACTCAATTCAGCTCTGATTCTATGTCAGACCTTGGGTTTGGGGCTTGGACTTCAGTAGTAAGTGACCTATAACCATGCTATTGGAGGAACTTAGTCTTAAAAGAGAAGGTCAGACCCACATAATCAGTATATAAGCCTAGCACAGGGTATAGGGGTGAGGCTGGGGAAATGGAAAATCACGAGTGGACAGTCTCATATCCTGTGCCTGAGGCCCAGTCACAGCACCTTAGAAGCCCTTCTGTAAAATACAAGGTGGGTTGGCTACGCTCCAAGCTTCTCTCTATTCGAAGGTTCTGGGATGCCTGGTCTGTGTCCACAACTTTCCCACTGTGGACCCCTCCCAAGGAGAGGAATTGCCCCCAGCTCACTGCACAGTGCAGCTTCATCACAGCACCTGTGCTCCACACCAAAGCTGCACCCCAGAGTCCATGGTGAGGACAGTGGATGGGGCTGCTCTGAGCCCCAGGAACAAAGGACAGATTATTCCATGAGGAAACCACTTTGGGAAAGGTGGCTGGTCCGGCCCTCTTATGCTTCTTGGCTTCTTCGGAGTGAAGAACAGCTCACAGAATCACTGAGTCTCCTTACTCACTTGCTTTGGTGGTGCTGAGGACTGAGTCAGGGTCTCTCTGCCCATGGGCGACACCGCTGAGTTACACCCCGAGCCAGGAAGTACAGTTTTGCAGGGATGGAGTGAGGATCTCAAACTATGTAGTCATAATTTGCATGCTTTAAAAAAAAATACCCACATCCCCCTGGAAATGTGGAGAAACTAATTTTACTCCGGAAACTGATGGTGCCACAGCAAACACTGACACAGGAAATGATCAGGAAGCCCCAATATCTCTAGGTGACTCTTTCTAGAAAATAATTATCCAGGCTTAATTAGTGAATGAGGATACTTTGAAACCTATTTGATTTTTAATTTTCCCCCATGATATTCCTTACTCGGATATAGAGGTTGAGGCCTGGACTGGGGAGATGACCTAGGTTCAAGCCTTCCACCCTTTCTGTGTCACCTTGGACAGATCTTTTGGGCCTCCTTGTCTCCAGCTGTAAAGTGGTGTTGCTGGTGATACCACCTGCGAGGGTTCTGGGCTTTAACTGTGCTCCTATCTGCAAAGGACCCAACAACGCCTGGACAGCAGGAAGTGCTCAGTCAGTGTTAGCAGTAGAGCAGTGATTGGTAACAGAGAAGTCGGCGTTTACTGGGCAAGTGAGGGCATTTTTATATTGTTTGCATTCAGGATAGAGTTATTGGAAACCAACATCTTCCTGGGTGCTTCTCAGAGGTAACTTGGGCAAGCAGTGGGGATGGAGTTGGGCAATGCAGGGTAGGCAGAGTCCCCTGAAATTTTATTTATTTTTTTAAAATTTTTTTAAAACTTGTTGATAATATTCTCTTATTTATTTATTTATTTATTTATTTATTTATTTATTT
>NW_004524578.1:18923388-18928785 GCF_000260255.1 Octodon degus
ATATATATTTGCACTATATATATGCTTTCATGTATATGCTTTTTGAGCACTGGGGATGTAGCTCAGTTGTACGGCATGCATGAGACTCTGGGTTCCATCTCCACCACTGCAAGAGGAGGAGGAGGGGGATGCGGAGGAGGAGGCGGTGGCAAGGATGCTTTCAGCAAGCTTTCTGAGCCGGTGGGGGCTCAGGTCGTTACTGCGGGCGCCAGCAGGGGGAGCCCAAGTCGCTCTAGGGAACAGATCCAGACCACGGTCGCGAGGAACACACCCAACAGCGCACCTACTGTGCGCAACGCGGTCTGTGCGGAAGCTGGGGGTGCAGGTGGCTCAGTGAGGTGCCCCAGAATGAACGCAGACGAGAAGGCTAGACTTCACGAGCGTGAGCCACTTGGTTTGGGTGCTGGAGGAAACTGGTCTGGAGTTGGCGGTGTCCTGGACTGGAGAGCTCAGTCCTCCGCTGTGCCCAACGCTGGGCTCATTGAGTGCAGTAGGAAAAGCCGCCCAGAGGGGACCCCGGCTGGCCGGGCCCGCGGACCTGCTCACTGCATCCTGGAGGTGAGAAACCCCTAGCGTCCCTTAGCCCGCCTTGGCCCTGGGCCGGGGCGCCACGCGCGATCTGACCTGGACAGTGACGTTCCTGATGCCACCCCCGGCCGCGCAGGGTTTTCCTGTTCGCTCCCTGCGCGCGGTGGCCCTGGGCCGCTGAGGGAAGCGCTAATTCAGGAAGTCTGGTGTGTGTCCGTGTGCACATGTCTGCAGCTATGCACGAGTGGAACAGTTGTTTCATAGATTTTTAAAATATCAGCGCTCCGACAGTCCATCATTGCAGCTAATTAAAACCCAGTTGCGTCTTGGCTTTTAAAAATGTCAGAATCAGTACACAGTGGAGGAGCAGAGGATGGAGAAGTCTTCCCCAGGTGCAGAGCAAGCGAGCTGCCCCGAGGGTGAACATGCTGTGGGGCAGGTGGGAGCCCTTGCCCCCGGGTCCCAAAGAAGAAGCCCAGAGCCAAAGGCGGTGGTGTGTGTGTGTGTGTGTGTGTGTGTGTGCGCACACACACACACACATCTCACACATCTCAAGGATTGAACTCAGGCCTTTGCGCTTGCCAGGCAAGTGCTTATTCTACTGAGCCATCTCCCCAGCCCCCCCCCCCCATATCTCAGCTTTTGGAATTGATAGTTGGCGTGCAATCACACGTTTCCAGCTGTGTGACCTTGGCCATCTCATTTAACTTGTGGACCCATCAGAATCAAAACACCAACCCTGCGGGGAGGGGTTTGCTCTGGGGAGTCACTGGAATTTTGTGTGTGTGTATGTGTGTGTGGGTGGCCAGCTCAGCCCACCAAGGGGCGGCGCTGGCTGCCATGTGGTGCTGGGGGATTGAACCGCAGTCCCTGTGCTTTGCTGAGCTTGTTCTAAGTAGGTGCTTTAGACCACTGAGCCATCTCACCAGCCCGAGTCACTGGAATTTGGCCTCAGTATTTGTTCATCTGAGGAGTTTCAATCTCCTGGATCTATACCGGAGGAAGCCAGAGTCTCAGTGAAGGGGAGTTGGATGCTTTGTTTTCTTGGGCAGCTGCCTGGAAGCCTTCTGCTTTTCCCTAGATGTCTTTCAAAGTTCTGCAAATGGACCAGGTATGGTGGTGTATGCTTGTAGTTCCAGTACTTCAGAGGCTGAGATAGGAGGATTCCTGAGAATTTAAGGCCAGCCTGGGCTACATAATGAGACCCTGTCTAAAAAAAAAAAAAAAAAAAAAAAAAAAAAAAAAAAGTTCTGTAAATGGAGTACTGGGTCCCTGTGGGGGAGAAGACACATCTAAGGTGACTGAAGTGGAACCTTGAGCAGGGACAGGTTTATGTTTCCTCTCTGTAAAGTGCAAGGAGAGGCTGAGAGCAGCAGTGTGGGAGTGACTTCCCCACGGTCACCTAGAATGAGAAGAGCAAGATTAAGAGCTAGGAGTAGATATCTGGTCTTGTCCCAACCCCCTCCCTTCTGTGCCTACCTTATTGTCCCTTAAGGGTGGCTGGTTCTGACCTATTCAGGGACATTTGGCTTCTGGACACAGGAAGGAAAGGGGTGAGGCTGGCAGGAGTGAGGACTCTGAGGTAGCCAAGAAGTCAACGGTCAAGTCCTGCAGACTTAAGCAGTGTGGGCAGGTGGGGCCTCCCTCACCTGTCCTACTTTTGGCTCAGGGATCCCTAAAGCCAGAGTCCAACACACTATTCCTTTTTCCTTCTCCACCAGGAAGAAGAGAGGAAGCTCATTTTTGGGAAGTGGAAGCCAGGGGGAAGAGAAAGCTGCAGCTTCTCCCAGCTCCCCTGACCCTGCGGACCGCACCTCTGGAGTCCGCGGTCTCTCCAGTCCACAGACTCCCCGTGGAGCCACCAACTCGTGGAAAAGGGACCCTGCTGCATGCTGGGAAGGTACCAGGCTATGTCAATGATCAAATTAGCGTGAGCTTTCCCAGCAACCTCACAGAAAGTGCTGCAGGGGCCTTTGGGACTGGGTCCGATTGCCCCTCTCAGAGAAGCTCCAAGCATTGTCAGCAGGGCGACACAGGCCAGCACACCCGGCGACACTGAGCATCCCCTCTTCCCCCAAGCCGCCAAAGACCTGACTTGCTTTTTTGTTTTCCGAAGTCGGGAAAATGAGCGAGCGTCTAGAGCAAAGGAAACTATTTTAAGAGGCTCTTGGGCAGCCCCTCCCGCTGGTGTACCCACCCTCCCCAGGTGTCAAGTGTTGCTGCTCACAGAGACGCTTGGACGCTGCGCAGCATCGCTCTCTACTTCGGAGGATGGCACACAGGGATTTCAGAGGAAGCGCGTCCGGGGAAGAGTCGAGGCTCCATAGCAATCCGCTGGCCTGTACGGGGTGGCGGGCTCCGGACACTGCGAGACCCGCCCCGCAGAGCCTGTCGCTGTCCACCCGGAGGTGCTGAAACGCACGCCGCCTGGCGGGGCTCCCGCACCAGCGAGAGGGCTTCTTCCTGGAAGGAAAGCGGTTCTGGCCGTCGTCACCTCCCCCAAACTACAATAGCTGCCTGACTGGTCTCACTGCTTCGTTGCTCCTCAATTCATTCTCCTCCACCCAGCATCCAGTACTACTTGCTCAGAGCAGGTTTGCTTGTTTTCTTCTCCCTTCTGTCTGCTCTCTTCTTTCTCCCCCCTCCTTCCCTCCCTTCCTCTCTCCCTACCTCCCTCTTTTCCTCCCTTCTTCCCTCTCTCCCTTACTCTCTTCTCTACTGAGGATCCAGTCAGGGCCTCTCACACACCAGGCCAGTGCCCCACCACTGAGCTACACAAAGCCCCAGAGCGGTCTATTTAAGAAACAATTCTAAGCCCATAGTCCCAGCATTCAGGAGGCTGAGGCAGGAGGAGGATCGCAGTGTGGCTTGAGGCCAGCCTGGACTCCATAGTAGATTGTGTGTGTGTGTGTGTGTGTGTGTGTGTGTGTGTGTGTGTGACAGAGAGAGAGAGAGACAGAGAGACAGAGAGAGACAGAGACAGAGGGAGAATATAAGAATTGTGGCCATGTGTAAAGTTCTATAGTTTCTAGTATCATTCAGAATAAAACTCAAAGTTCTTGCCACAGCCAAGAGACCCTCTGTCTTCCTCAGTGCTCCATGCCTATCCACTCCCCCCTCCTCGCTGAATGCTTACTGAAATGGAGTAGTGAGTGAGCAGCCAGACATCTACATAGGCTTCAGAGAGAGAGCTGCTAACGTTTGTGGGGAGTTGGAGGTGGGTGTAAGAGGAACAGTGAAGTCCAAGATGGCTGTGGGTGAGAATTTTCTGAAAAGACGGAATCACGCTATCTCTAGGCCTCCCTGACTCTTGCTCTAAAACCACTCCAGTGTGTGGACAGTAGAAGGTTCTGGTGGAGTCCAGAATCATTACTGAACAGAACTGAGGAGGCTACTCGGGTCCCTCACCTATCCCCAGCCTACTTGAATGACCCACTACACCATTCCAGATAGAAGAAAAAGGCTCAGCGTCTTCATCACTTTCTCATTACTAGGACAAAATACTTCAAACCCACAAGTTAAAGGAAGAGAGGTTTATCTTAGCTCACAGTTTGTAGAGGTTTCAGCCCATGGCTGGCTCTCTCCAAGCACAGCAGCATGGCAGAGGGGCATCATGGAGAGCAAGAGCTCATGGCACAGCAGGCAGGGAGCAGAGAGCCATCAAGGGCCCGCACCCATGGTGACCCACCTCTTCCTATTGGACTCACTTCCCAATGTGATGCTCAGCTACAAACCCACAGGTGGACTGATCCAGCACCGCACACCCATGATCCAGTCACTTCCAGTGGCCCCACCTAGGAACACCTGAGGCTTCAGGGGACATCTAGATCTAGGCCAGAACATCCCAGATGTGAAGAAAAGGGCTCAAGGTCACACATCTGGAAACCAGCAGATATGGGAAGCAACACTAGGTCTTTGTTACGCTCAGAAGAAACAAGACCCCCAGTGGACTTCATTTGCAGCAGTCTCATAACACTAATTTTGGCCAGCACACCCCTGTAACCCCAGCACTGTAGGGGGCTGAGGTGTGAGCATTTAAATTTGGAGCCCAACCTGAGTTACTTAGCAAGATCTCTTCTCAAAAAGTAAAGGAAAGGGTGCGGGGGCCCTGGGTTCAATCCCCATTACCACACACAAAAAAGAAATGCTGATTCTGGATCCACAGGACAGGAGTTTCAATCTCAGCTCTCTCACTGATTTAGCCTTTCCATGCCTCAGTTTCCTCCTCTGAAAAGACTGAAGATGATGCATATAAAATCCATAGCATCCTAGCTACTATTATCCTCAGCACAGGCCCAAGCCCCTCCCCTGGTTCCATCAGGCAAATCCAGCAGGTAGAGAGGAAAGCCAGGGCTGAGAATTTTCTGCCCCATCAGCTGTGTCTGAGGAGAGAGGGCAGAGACAGAGGAGGGGCCGCGTGACTGCCTGGGCTGGTGAGCAATTTACTGGAGGAGCTCATTTGGCGACTCTGATTCCAAGTTAATTAAAGATGGCCACCAGGGGTCATTGCCATGGTGACAATTAGGCCGGAAAGGAGTCTCATTAAGGTGCGGTTTTAACAAGGCCAGTCGTTTTTAACCTAAGATCTTCATGCAGAAGAGGAGTTTTCAGGTTGCTTCGCTTTCTCCCTTTACTGTATTTCAGCTCCTAGACCACTCCTCTTGACGGGGGAGAGGAGGGTTCCTGGGCTCAGCCCCAGGGTGTGGTGACACAGCAACAGGTCCTTCTGCAGGGCTCCCGCTCCCCCGCGTCTGAAAGGGGGTCCGGCGGGCAGGAGCTCAGAGGAGGGAGGTGGAAGCCGTGAAAGACAGAGGTGGGGGCTGGAGAGATGGCTCAGTGGTCTAAAGCACCTACTTAGAACAAGCTTAG
>NW_004524578.1:18930036-18934666 GCF_000260255.1 Octodon degus
ATCTCCCCGGCCCCGTACCTTGGATTTTTTTAAAAAATTCTTTTTATTTAATATTTATTTATTTGGGGCCAGGGAGATGGCTCAGTGGAATAAGTGCTTCCCTGGCAAGTGCAAGGACCTGAGTTCAATCCTCAGTTCAAAAAATAATTTTTTTATTTGGTGCAATATCTCACTATGTCAGACTCATTGTGACAGGTGTGTGCCACTATACCCAGTTTCAGTGGCTGTCATAGCATGCCTGGTGTTCCGGGACCGGCACAGCATTCAATATCGGCATACCTTGGAATTTTGAAGCCTAAATTTATCACTTCTATGTCTCGAGATACCTTGGGTACTTTTCTAAGATGTTATGATTTCCACTTGCTTTTTTTAGTTAAGCAATTTTTTTTTTTTTTTTTGGTGGTACCGGGGATTGAACTCAGGACCCTGTGCTTGCCAGGCAGGTGCTTATTCTACTGAGCTATCTCCCCAGCCTCCCGCCCCCCGGCTTTTTTTAATTAAAAAAAGAAAAACACGTTGTGAAATACTCAAACCAATCCCAGGATTGACCAGAAAGGCAAGTTACCTACCTGAGTCTCCTTCCTTCCCTTGTTCCCTCCCGCGGAGGCAACTAGTAAACTCAATCTCTTCTGTGTCTCTCTAGAGACATTCTGAGTGAGCTCAAGTACAAATGTTTTCTGTATCTCCACTTTGTACAACTGAGTCAGGGTACAATTTGCCCTGTTCTTTATCTTGCTTTTTAAATATCACAGTCTGTCTTGGAATTGGCCCCACTGCAGCAGGTCCCAAGCTGTCTCATTCTTTAATCCCTGCAGGCTGGGGTCCTTGGGCATGAACAGAGGTGGTTGTACTTCCATGCCCAGCACCTGGCACAGTGGTTGGTGCAGAAAAGCCCCCAGGAAATATTACAGGCAGGAACTACAGCGAATGGCTCAGGGAGGTGGCTAAAGACACTACGCTGACTGACGCCCAGGAACCTGGCCCAGGCAACTCCCCAGCCCTCTGCAGCGGTGCCTGCAGAATTTCTGTGTGAGTAGCCCACTCGGGCTTACCCATGGGTGCAAAACCCCAAGCCTTGGTGCAGACCCAGACGCTCTCTGCCTCCATCCCACCCCTTGGAGCCCCACACACATTGCCCAGAGGTGGGGACACACCTACACAGGAAGCCTGCAGTTGCTGCGGTCCCTATGAGATCTGGCTTCTGGTCACCTTCAAAGGATCAGAAACAGAAGCAACCATGGACATCAACAGCAAGAGACAGACATGTCCTTGTTCATCGGGGTGCCCTTTCTTTCTTTCTTCTTTCTTTCTTTCTTTCTTTCTTTCTTTTTCTTTTTTCGTATTTTAGGGAAGGGTCTACAGGGTGTTCAGGGTCTCACTACTATATCGAACTTGTAGTGATTCACCTGTTTACAGACTCCCAAGAGCTGGGATTACAGGTGCGCACCACCATGCCCAGTCTCAACTGCCAGCTCAGTATGCCCCAGGGGCAGGGCCAGCACAGCAGGCAGGGGGATTGAAGCCCCAGCCCCTGCGTCTGCTTGTAGGAGCTTTAATCTGCTGAGCTATATGGCCAGCCCTGGGGTGCCCTTTCTGAAGGGCAAACTGAAGTTTTAGTCCTCAAATCCATGCCACTCAGGCCATTGTCCCTAGCAATTGGTTTCAGTGTTGTCCCCGTAGTGATGCTCATCTCCAGGGATGGAGTTGCAAAAACACAGCAGGCATGGTGCCATGACGTCAAGACTCAGGGAAGTCACCAGAGATCCAGGTCCTCCATCTCCATCCACATTGGCTTTATCTTCAAGAGCACTTCCCCTCATGGTCACAAAGTGGCTGCCAATAGTGATCGGGGCCATGCAGTTACCTTCTTGTTCATGCCAAAGAGTGAAGATGACAGAAAATAGTCATAGACCATGGTGCTGTAATCATCTTCACCTCCAGCACAGCGCCATCTGCTGACGGACTCACACAAGCACCCCCGCCCCCGCTTTTTTTTTTTTTTTAGGGTCTTGCTATGTAGTTCAGACTGGCCTTGGGCTTACTATGTAGTTTAGGCTGGACTCCAGTTTATGGCAATCTTCCTGCCGCAGCCTCCCAAGTGGTGGGATTACAGGTTGTACCACCACAGGCAGCTGAAATTAGACATTCTTGAGCTCAAAAGGACAAGGCCCCTTTCCATAAGAAATATGCTATCCTAAAGAAGTAGACAATAGAACCCACTCACACATAGCATGCCAAAAATGTCGATACAGTGCCCTAACTACAAAGGAGAAGCAAAGCCAGGGGACAATGATGTCCACCTGTGGTCTCAGCTATTCAGGAAGTTGAGGCAGGAGGATTGCTTGAGCCTAGGGATTTGAGGCCAGCCTGGACAACAAAGCAAGACTCTGTTCCCAAAACAAAAATAAAATAAAGTAAATGTACACCATAATAAAATAATATCTGTTTCAAGATAGGTAATCAGGCCCAAGTGTGTAGAAGGCATCATGAAACAGCTAGCTACTTTCTTTTCTTTTTTTCTTTTTCTTTTCTTTTCCTTTCTTTCTTTTTCTTTCTTTCTTTCTTTCTTTCTTTCTTTCTTTCTTTCTTTCTTTCTTTCTTTCTTTTTTTTTTGTAGAGCTAGGGTTTTGAACTCAGGCCCTTGCACTTGCCAGAAAGCACTTACTCCACTGAGCCATTTTCCCTGCCCCCTAGATGCTTTCATCTCATCCAGAATTTCCAGGAATGTGGTGGCAACAGCCAGATATAAGTGGATTGTTTTCTCTAGGTTTTTTTGTTTTTTGTTTTTTTCAGAACCAGGGATTGAACTCAGGCCCTTGCGCTTGCCAGGGAAGCGCTTATTCCACTGAGCTATCTCCAGAGCCCCGAAGTGGATTGTTGAGCAATGAAATGCTGTCACTGTGGTGACGTGGTCACGTTGAAATGGCAGCTCTTGTTAAGACTCCAGATGGGAGAAACCAGAAGCACAGTTGTCCTGCTGTAGTGGACGAAGTGTGCACCCCAGCCCTGCAGACCCCGTCTTTTAAGGTGTGAAGGGGGATACACTCCAGATCAGATGTTCTACTTGCATTTCTGTCCAGTGCAATGGAAATTTAAAGGTCAGGTATAGTGTGTGTGTGTGTGTGTGTGTGTGTGTGAGAGAGAGAGAGAGAGAGAGAGAGAGAGAGAGAGAGAGAATCTAGCTCCCACACTCCCATTCTCTTCACCCCTGTCCACAGCATCCCATCATTAGGATTACTGAAAAATATCTCCCACAAATGTCAGTGTCTCCAGGAGGCCCGCTGCTCCTCTCAAACGCTGTGAGTCTGTCACCATCAGAGTCCTCTGTTAGGCCTGGGGTGGGGGTAGGGGCCTGAAGTGAACTGGGGTTCTGTGGAGGGGTGTTGACAACAATGCCACGGCCACCAGCTTCAAGCACAGGGGCTCCTCAGAGGTGCCTAGCCCATGCCTCGGCTTTCCTCTGGGCTTGTGCACCACAGGGGGTCTCAGGAGGTTTCCTCAGTGTCGCGTGAGCACATGCGTTGGGGAGGTGCGGGCTCACAGCCCCACTGGCCGATTGGCACACAGTGCTCCTGTGCATTGGCCTGCAGGAGAAAGGAGGCAGAAGCCAGGCGTGGCGCCCTGCACCTGCGATCCCAGCACCTGCGGAGGTGGAGGCAGAATTGCAAGTTTGAGTCCAGCCTGGGCAAGGGGAGACTTAGCCAGAACCTGTTCCAAAATTCAAAATATAAAAATTAAAATGGGCTGGGGATGTAGCTCTCTGTGAAGGCTCTGGATCTAGTCCCCAGTACCATGGGAAGAAAACAAAGAAAAGGAAGGGAAGGGAAGAGAAGATGGGATGAGGGAAGCTGGCCCTGTACCCCTGGGTGAGAACACGTCCCTTCTGACTTTTCCAGGACACAAACCCTCAGGCATGTCCAGCTTTGTTAGCCCCAGAAAACCCCTGGGCTCTTCCTGTGGCTCTGCCTCATGGGCACCACCTCCTGTTGGGTTTTTCATCTTTTTCCTTATTCATGTGCAGGATGTCTTTATAGGTTATAGACAGCCTTCTCCTACTTACGTTGTAGATATTTTCTTCCAACTATCATGTGTTTTTTTTTTAAATTTTCTACAAGGTATTTTTGGTTCTGTGTAAGCTTTTTCTTTCTTTTTTTCTTTTTTATTTTAAAGAGGATAAAAATGAAGTGATACAGAATTTCAAAACAAGATAGTAGGAAATCAATACTGGTTATTGCATTGCATATTGTTGACATCAAAACAGTTGCTCATGTTGAAAGCTTTTTCTTTCTTTTTATTTTTTATTTTTTATTTTTTTCACAGAAGTGGGGATTGAACTCAGGCCCTTGTACTTGCCAGGGAAGCGCTTATTGCCCTGAGCCATGTCCCCGGACACTTCTTTCTTTTTAATTTTTAAATGTATTTAGTCCAGGGTCTACAGGGTCACAGGGTCTCACTACATAGATCGGACTCATAGTGATCCTCCTGTTTTCAGCCTCCCCAGCACCTGGATTACAGGCATGTGCCACCAAGCCTGGTTTTGGTGGCTAGCATGGCACACCTTGGGGTTCCAGAGCTGGCACAACATGTGGTACCAGTGATTGAACCAGGGTCCTGGCACTTGCCAGGTAGG
>NW_004524578.1:18935206-18945522 GCF_000260255.1 Octodon degus
GGCAAGGCCGAGGGGTCCTGGCTGTCCTCTCCTGGGCTTGGGAGTGGGTGTGCAGGTCATCAGTGGAGAGTGTGAGGTCTGGCAGACGGAGGACATGGGCTACATGGTAGCCTGTAGCCTGCTGGCTGTGTGGCCCAGGGCAGCCCTGCGGCTCTCCAGTCTCAGCTTCCTCCTCTGTGGAGTAGGAGGCTGCCAGGCTGTGGCATCGGCTCCCACCACCCACTCTCCACACGCGCTCCTCCCCTCCTGTGCTTGCGCTCCACCTGCCCCTAATGCCTCAAAGCTGTGTTACCTTACGCTCGCAGACAGTATGGCTTGCCACCAGCCGGTGGGGACAAGCGCCACTCTACAGTCCTTCGAGAGATGTTTGCTGTGCTCCTTCGCATCTTGTTATTTTTCTCTTAGACTCTGAAACCCATTCTTTGGGGATTTTAGGCCCTTTTTATTTGGGGTGGGGCCAGAATCGCTCAAGAGCTGAGCCCACACCCGGTCCCATTGCTGGACACATCAGAGCACCTTCTTCTGGTCCCTGGGCAAGCCCAAAGGCCCAGTGTGAAGTCTCAGCCTTTGCCTCCCCAACTCATTCAGTGTGACCCAGTTAAGTGATCTTCATGTTAGTTATACTGATTTTTACCATTTTGAATTTAATGGGTTTTTTTTTTCCCCAGAAAAGTGATTCATTCATAACTCAAAATCCAAAATGTACCACAATGTGCCCAGGTGGGAGTTTCTCCCCCTCAGCAGCTGGCACCTAGCCATGAAGCATCCTAATATCTTTTCTTTTTTCCTTCTCCATACTAGAGGCTGAATGCATGAGCCACACCCCTGTCCTTTTTTTAATTTTGCTATTTATTTATTTATTTATTGAGACAAGCTAAGTTGCTAAGTTGCCTGGGTTGGGGTGGAACTTTCGACCCTCCTGTCTCAGCCTCCCAGAGTGAGCCACCATGCCTCACTCTAATGGTCCTCATTTTTTGGTGTCTTCCAGATACATTCTTCGAATATTCAGGAGCAGATGAACACGTAGCCTCTAACTCGGGGCCTCTGCCTCTTCTCTCTTCCTCTGTGACGGTAAACAATACTTTTTTTTTTTTTTTTTTCAGAACCGGGGATTGAACTCAGGCCCTTGCGCTTGCCAGGGAAGCGCTTATTCCACTGAGCCATCTCCCTGGCCCTAACAATACTTTTTTGCACCCATATCCGGCCAGACTTTGATGTGGCTTCAGGTGCCCCGATGGGAAAGCTCACAGTTTGTGGGTAGGGTTCCCAGGGCCCTGCGGCCAGTCCTCTCCGATCTTTCCCAGTCCCACTGTCCTCTAGGTTGTGACACTTATGCCATGTGGTGCCCGGGAAGGAAGCGGCACTCCCGGGTCGGGCCAGCACCGAACCCGGCACAGAGAAGGCGCTGGGCAGCAGGTGTCACCCAGCAACTTCACAGGGGCCCGGAGCAAGGACTACTTTGCCACAGCGACACCTCGTGGTTGATCTTGGAAGTACAATAGGGATGGACCTTGGGGAAAGCGGGGTTTGACTCAGGAGTCGCGGGTGTGCACCGCCCTATCCTACGTCCCCGACTCCCTCCGGCCCAGCCACTACACATCCCACCTTGCCGGCCACCGTTCCAGCCTGTGACCACCTCTCCAGAAGCATCCATCCATGATGGGAGATTGAGGATTTGCAGAGAAGATGCGCACATGCGTGCCTCTCATGGTGGACCTGGTCTACACTCTGAGTGGACTTTTAACACTGCCTTTCTATAAGACAAAATTATAGATGTAATAACCATGAAATAAATAATAATTAGTGCATATTAAGCAGCCAAAAGTTTCCTTTATTGAATTTTGTATACAAGCTCATGCCATTTGAAAAATTAACAGAATAAGAAATAAATATAATACAAGAGGAAAAACTCATACAAATAATTTTAAATTACTTATTTATTATTATCACCATTATTATTTTGCAGTACCAGGGATTAAACTCAGGCCCTTGCACTTGCCAGGCAGGTGCTTACCCTGCTGAGATATCTCCCCAGCCCTAAATTACATTTATTTATTTATTTATTTATTTATTTATTTATTTTTGCAGAACCAGGGATTGAACTCAGGCCCTTGCACTTTCCAGGCAAGCACTTATTCAACTGAGCTATCTCCCCGCCCCATAAATTACATATTTTAAAAGGGAGAGGGCATATGCTTAGATACTGGTTTGTCCGTGTATTGAATAACATTATATCAGAATTTTTAAAAAATTTTTATTTATTTATTTATGTGTGTGTGTGTGTGTGTGTGTGTGTGTGTGTGGCCAGCTCAGCCCACCAGGAGGCGGGGTTGGCTGGCATGTGGTGCTGGGGGATTGAACCGTGGCCCCTGTGCTTTGCTAAGCTTGTTCTAAGTAAGTGTTTTAGACCACTGAGCCATCTCACCAGCCCCTATATTAGAATTTAATTTTAAAAAATTAATAAAAATAGATGACTAAATTTGAAAAGAAGCAACTTCAATTTTAAACACATTGTTTAAGTTCAGTAAACTATTTCCTTCTTGGTTTAAAATTGGGACTTTCCAAACCAAACTATCACAGTCTCACAGGACATTGTCCTTTTTTTTGTTTTTGTTTTTGTGGAACTGGGGATTGAACTCAGGCCCTTGTACTTGCCAGGGAAGCGCGTATTCCACTGAGCCATCTCCCTGGCCCCATGGACATTGTCCTTTTCACAAACAGTACACCTCTGACTTATTGCATTCTCATTTATTTATTTATTTATTGTGGAACCGAGGACTGAACTCAGGCCCTTGCACTTGCCAGGGAAGCGCTTATTCTACTGAGCCATCTCCCCGGCCCCACCGCTCTCATTGTTGTTGATTGGTACTGTGCTGGGATTGAACCCAGGGCCTTTGCGCGTAGCTCCTCCCCATCCCTTTCAAATATTTTTATTACTGGAACAAGTTCTTGCTAAGTCACCAAGTTGACCAGGGTGGTGATTCTCCTGCCTTAGTCTCCGAGAGTGTTGGAATTACAAGCATGGGCCGCCACAGCCAGCTACCCGTCTGCTCTAATTTGTTTACGTGTGTTGCACAGGATTGAACTCAGAGCCTTGGGCTAAGCACACGTTCTGCCACTGTTTTAATTTTTTTTCAAAGATTTTCCCACATTACAAGGAGCAATTTGTTGCAGTGAACTTTTTTTTTTTTTATGTAATTGGTGCAAGGTCTCACTATGCACCTTGGACTCCCCAATGCTGGGATTACAGGCATGCACCACCATGCCCAATCTCAGTGGCCAGCTCAGTGCGCCCCGGGGGTGGGGCCAGCTTGGTGCTAGGATCAAACCCCCGTTCCTGAGCTTGCCTAAGCAGGTGCTTAATTCACTGAGCTGTCTTTTCAGGCCTTCACTTTTAAATTCAACACAGGTGGAGCAATTCAAGTTCTCTTTCTGCAACTTCCCTGTCACTGAGCCTGGAATCACAAACTGTACCTGAATCAACTTGGAAAATTCCAGCCCTGCACCCATACAGGAGCCAACAATGGAGACAGGAGCTGTTGGAATTACCTCCTGAGTCTACACAGGAGTGATAGGACTTGCATAATTTTTTTTAGGACTTGCATACTTGAAGCTATGTATTTATTATTTAAAAAATCAATAGGTCAGGGTACGAAAGCACGTACACTACACTTCAGCGAGTACCAGAAGAGGACGAGTCACAGAGACAGAGCAGAGAGAGCTGGGATGTTGCTTGTCTGGCATGTAGCTGAGGCCCTGGGTTCAATCCCCAGCACAATTTAAAGAAGAAAAGCCAAAAAAAGCAGAAGAAAGAGGAGAATACTAGGTTAGTAGGAGCCACGGGAGAGGAAATAGAATTATTATTTAACAGGTTCGGCATTTCCGTCTGGGATGCTAGAAGTTCTATCCATCAGTAGTAGTGACAATTCTACCACATTGTGAACACGTGTGATACCACTGAGTTATATAATTAAAGTGGTTAAAATAGGGGCTGGGCATGTAGCTCAGAGGTTAATTGCATATTTAACATTCAGGAGCATACACACAAGGCTAAAATATTGCAATAACAAAATGGTTAAAATAGTAATGTTCATGTCGTATGGACTCTACTGCAACAAGACAGTCTTAACAGTCATTAGTTAGGCCAAAAATAAAAAGGAATTTGGGGCAAAGGAGGTATACCCTTTCACTGACACAGAGCATTACCAGGGTAAGGCAATAATAAAGATCAAAGGGGCGGGGCTGGTGAGATGGCTCAGTGGTCTAAAGCGCCTATTTAGAACAAGCTAAGCTAAGCAAAGCTACCACGGTTCAATCCCCCAGCACCACATGCCAGCCAGCCCCGCCCCCTGGTGGACTGAGCTTGCCACACACACACAAAATAAATAAATAAAATTAAAAAAAAAAAAAAAAGATCAAAGGGGCCGGGGAGATGGCTCAGTAGAATAAGTGTTTCCCTGGCAAGCACAAGGACCTGAGTTCAATCACTGGTTCCACAAAAAAAAAAAAAAAAAATCAAAGCAGAAGTGGGTTTTATTATTGTTTTAAGTTCCCTACATGAAAGGGAAAAAAAGAGGAAGGAAAAAAAAGTTCAGATGTGTTATGTAACTGCACCAACTTCCACAATGAGTATAATCTTTATGGACTAAAGGATGTACCAATAAATTTTTTTTTTAATTTTTAAATTCTCCACAGACCCTACATTTGCCTTTCCCTGGGCCAAGTATGTCCTATCTCCTGGCCTTTTGGACAATCTTGGTGTGCTTATATTTGTGGGTCCAGGGTTGGTTTGTCCACTTCCCGATGTGTGACCGAGTCCATGAAGAGTTCGTCTTAGGGTTTCCTATCCGTGCCTCTCAGTGTCTCTCCGTTTCCACCTTTGTGTACACACTTGTGTGTCTGCAACACATTGTGTGGGGTCCAGTGGGTAGCAGGTGTCAGCCACCCAGCCCAGTGCCCATGACATGGGTTCCAGCATGCATGACGCAGTGTCAGGCACAGGATAACAGTTTGCACCCCTGCTCCCTCTCTCTGGCCTGGGTGGGAGTGAATGGGGTGATTCTGGCCCCAGTTTTACGGTTGGGGTCCTCCCAGAGCTGCCCTGATAGGGGAGGGCACCCAACAGTCACACCAAAAGTTTTGAGGCCATGTTCCTGGTGACTCCCGGTCCTTCTGATAGTCCCAGCCAGCCCTGCACTTGCTCAGCCACAGACCCCAAACTGGACAGTTAGAAATGGATGGCAAATAATCCAGCAGAGACCTTGGCCTCCTGAGCACATCTTGTTGCACACCCTTACACAGAGCCAGGAGCATGGGCCTTTAGAGGAAGTGGCTTAGGAGCCACGGTGCATGACTCTGAGCTAGCACCAGAGAGCCAACCCCTGTCTCTTTCCTCTGGCTGGAAGCTGTGGCATGTCTGTCCACTCCCTGGGTCTCAATTCCATTACCTTCAAGGTGGGCATGGTGACTCCTATTGGCCTCCCTTCATGCCTACCTGCTGTCCCTGATGCGCCTCCAACAGGCCTCAGTGCAGCCCCTTTCAGGGTCCTGAGGAGAGCCTGCTGAGAGGTCTTCCCTCCCTGTGGGAGGCCTTCTGCCTCTGGACAGAGCAGCTAGGAGGTCAGCCAGGCCAGGCTCAGGTCTCACACAAGCCACTTCCTTCCGGCTCTGGGGCACCAAAGCGGAGGTGGGGTAATGGCCAGGAAACAATTTTCTGAACAACGCTTGGCCACAAGACTATGCCACTGATGCTCTTTTGGGAGCTGTGGTTTTGGCCAGCACAGAAGAAAGGCTCCTTCTCTCCGGGGGCAGTTGTTGGCACTGGCTGCCTAAACACAGAGGGCATTCAGATGTCCAAGGTCCACACACTCTGCCAGCTGCCTAGAGAAGGGGCCATTGTGTTGTGCCCACCCAGGCCATTGGGTTCTCCCTCTGCGAACTTGGGGGCCTGGCTGACTCCTCGCTCCCATGATGTAAGGGGACCTGGAAGCGCCCAGGCAGCCCCCGGAACCAGCTGTGTGGGAGGAAGGCAGGTGTGGGCTTGGGGGCTGAGCCCTGCTGCTGTTCATTCCAGTGTTTGGGGGGATGGAGGGGCTTGTGGGTTCACGACCACTCTGAGCTGCAGGAGAACTTGACCTGGGGCCTGTGTGCACCTGAGCGTGTGGTGCGTGCCAAGTAGCAGGGACCGGACCTCAGATGCTCTGGGGATCTATCCCAATTCCCACCTGTGCATCCTGCAGACTTCCAAGCTAGCAGGAAGCCACAGAGATCCTTCTCTAGCCAGAGCTCTGCGGGGCTGGGGGTGGGGCCAGATGGGGATGAGGTTGGGAGGGCCCAGGAGCTGGGAAACCTCCTGGCAGGCAGAGCAGGAGAGCAGAGAAAGTTGCAGAGGTCCTGGGCCTGCTGTAGAAATGAGCTCTGTCTCCAAGTCAGCAAGGTCGCTGGAGAGCGACCCACCCTTATACACACTAAGATCCAGGGACCAAATACAACCAATAGATGCCAGGACCTGCCTGGAATGAAAGTGAGGAAACACAGGTGACCCACGTCAGGGGAGTCTGGACTTTATCCTGCTCAAAGTGTCACAGCATATACCATTTCTTACTTGTGACAAACATCTGGTCACTATGGAAGATGGTGACGTTGGATGAGCTGGGGACAGAGTACATGGAAACTATGCGCCACCAGCAACTTTTCTGTAGACCTGAAGTTCCTCGCACGTGAAAAGGCATAGCGCCAACCTGTGCTGTTTGTTATGAGCACTGCAGAAGTCATAGCCTGAGACTACTTTCGGACACACAATTACTTTAGAACTCATGGTCTTCCCGTGTGCAGGAAGGACCTCGGAACTATAGTTGCTATTTAGAGGGCAGATCATATGTCAGGAGCTTAACTTTTGTTACTCCATGATACCATGTCATGTATACCCATCCTCCACTTGTGTGTGTGTGTGTGTGTGTGTGTGTGTGAGAGAGAGAGAGGGGGGGGTCTCGCTGTAGTGCAGGCTGGCCTTGAACTTGCTTATGTAGTGCAAACTGGTCTTGAACTCACATCAGTCCACCTGTCTCAGTCTCCCAAGTGCTGGGCTTACAGGAGTGCACCACCATACCTGGATTTTTTGTAGTTTTTTGAAACAAGATCTTAATATGGCCCCTGGCTAGCCTGGCCTCAAGCAATCCTTCCACCTCAGCTTCTCCAGGAGGTGGGACTCTTAAGTGCACACCCCTGTCCCTGGCTGTACAAATTCATTTTAGAGATAAAGAAACCTCAACGCTGGGGGATTTGAAGCTGGCTGAGGTCCCAGTGCCAGAGGTTGGAAGCCAGGCACACTGACTCCTAAGCTGGACACATTGGGGATTTCTGATGTCACCAGGCCCCTAGGGTGAGAAGCCCCTTTGGCCTGCAAGCTCACAGGATAGGGTCCTCAGATGCCCAGGGCACAGGGTGGTCACGAGGAGAGTCTCTTGGCCTGTGGGAGCTGGCAACTCTGCAGACCAGCAGCCCTGGTGAGAAGGGATCTGAGTCAAGCCACCCTTTGCCCAGGACTGAAGCCTTTCTTAAGCCCACCCTGTCAGTCACCAGTCCCCACAGCCCCCGCCGCTGGCTGGCCAGGCTCTTCTGGTGCTTAGAGGGTGTTCCCTGGCTTTCATAGCTCCGGCCCAGCTGCCCAGGCTGTGGGTGGCTGGGGCCAGCTGCCCGCCCCCGGGATGGGACAGCGGGACATTGGGAGGATGCCTGGGTGGGCGGCCAGTAAGAGCTGGCTTCCTGGGGCCTCCCTGGTGCTGAGCAGCGTGGCCACTTCCGAAGGCCCCTTTGTTCGTCCCTTTATCCAGAAGAGCGGCTGCAATTGTGCAGGGTACAAAGCCCCCTCGAGGCCTGACTTCCCACCCTTGCCTGTGGCCTGGTGAGGAGAGCCTTTCCCAGGCTCCTGAGACACCAGGCTCCTGCCCCCTCTGAGGCAGCTGGGGACCCAGACCCTCTAGTGAGGAGCCCAAGCTAACCCCCCCCCACACACCTTGTCCCAGGCTCAGTCATTCACACAGCCACAGGCTGCAGCTCCCACCTCGCTGTCCCTGCAGGCGTGCTGCATGCGGCCAGCAGGCCCAAGCTCAGGGCTACAAGGCCCTAGGAAGAGGCTGATACACAGTTTGGGAGGAAGCCACCACCCAGGGTCAAGAGAAGGCGCAGGGTGGCGGAGGGGAGAAGAAGGAGGACACCTTGACTTTCTCCTGCTCTTTCTCCTGGGTCCTAAAAGCAGTGTGCAGAGTCCTCCATGGCTCTCCTGCTGGACAACTAGGGCTGAAAGAAGCCAAGTGACTTCCTCAGGGCCGCCCAGCTCCTAAGCAGAACTCAAGGCAATGGGTCTTTGAACCCTGAGCCTCTAACCGTGCAAACCACGTGGCCATGCTGCAGCCAGGGCTCTCCCAACTGGCTACCCAGGGAAAGCACCTGCAGGGGCCCAGGCTCCATGGTCCCCTGGAGTCGCTGTGTTGGCTTGTGGGGAGCTCAGGTCTGTGCAGGGAAGGCCCAGGAAAGCCCTTGATCCTGCTCAGACCTCCTGCTCCTGCCCATCTCTCACTCCCCCAGGGGCTACAGAGGGGCTCCCAGGCTGGCAGGGGGCTAGCAGCCTCACCCAACTCAGTTCCTGGAATCCAGAAGAAAAGGCCAGCCTCAGGAGCCACACTTAAAACATCAGCCCTCCATGGAGAGCCAGCCCTGCTGTACCTCCAAGCTGGGAGTCCTGGTATCCTCAGCAGCAGCCCCAGTTTCCAGATTCTTCTGAGACTGAACCAGTCCAGCTGCTACTTCCTTGCTGTTCCTCTGCTTGAGGCTTCTTTTACACGTGGGCCCAGAGAAGCACACAACTTATCCGATGTCACACAGTTCAGAGCTCTGACGTGGTCATTTACCCACAAGAATGAAAATCACCAGTTACCATTTATTGAATGCCTAGGCTCTGTACCAGGGACTTCATTCCGTGACCTCAGCCTTTCCGAATGAGAATTACTATGGCTTATTAGAAATGCAGAGAAGTCCAGTGACTCCTCCAAGGTCACACAGCCAGGAAATACAAGAGCCGGGAGTCAGCACAGGTCAGCCCCGCCCCTCAACTCTGGAGCCCCCAGTACTGCTCACTCCAGCTCCCTGTGTGAACCTGCTGGGCCCTGGCTTTCCAGTGGCTACTTGAAGTCTTCAGGGGCTGCTGTCACCCAAGCTATCCTCTGCTGGGAGGAGCTGGCACACCACCCTAGTGGAGCCAGGGACCTTACCCTGCTGCTCAGGCCTTTTGAAGGAGGGCAGAGGGAAACCCAAGAGAATGGGAGGCTGGCACGTCCTCCCCATCTGACCCCACCAGCCCTCTTTGTGAGGCTTTGCACGGAGTCCGCATGGACAAAAGCCCAAGGCCAGGTGGGTACAGACACAGTTGTGGGAGGAAGGAGGAACAGAGATGCCCACCCCATGCTGTCCCTGGTGCCATAGAGGCCTGTCACATGTGGAGGATGAGGGACACCTTACTGGGGGAGCCCCAAGTTGACAGTCTAGAGAGGGCCTGGGCCAGCTGAGCACAGCCTGGCAAAGCAGCAGGCTGGGGGGTGCAGGGCCCAGCACCTAGACTCATACCATTTCTCACATAGTGTCCCCTAGCTGGCAGGCCACAGGCAGGAAGGGGCAGGGAGGGATCCAGGTGGCAGGATGTCCCTGTCCCTGGTGAGCTCAGACCCAGGCTCAATTCTAACAAATACAAGACCAGCAGAGGAAGAAGGACATGGGTCCTTTTGTCTGATGAGGAAACTGAGGCCCAGACTGGGGAAAGGACTCTGTGAGTGCTCACAGCAGGTGACAGGCAGTGAGCCACCTGGGGACCCACAGCAGGGCCTAGGGGAGGGCTTGGAGCCCTGCAGGAGGGGAGTGGGCCAGCTTCACAAGTTAACTCTCTCATTCATGCATTCAACAAACCTTTAAAGCGCCACAACCTTAGTCTAGGCTCTGTGCCATGCAGCCTGGAGCACAACACACATCATTCTCTCCCCTCATGGAACCAACCTTCTGGTGAAGGAGAGAGCTAGCCAGCAAGATACAGAACTAGCGGGGGCAGCTGAGACAGAGTTGCCCACCCTCACCGAATCCCAGCTACTCAGAAGGCTGAAGCAGGAGGACCACAAATCGGAGGCCAACCTGGCACCTTAGTGATTTTGCAAGACCTTGTTTTAAAAATTAAGCCGGGGAAATAGCTCAGTAGTATAAGCGCCTGCCTGGCAAGTGCAAGGTCCCAACTTTGATTGCTGGCACTGCAAAATTAAAAAAAAAAAAAAAAA
>NW_004524578.1:18945682-18962456 GCF_000260255.1 Octodon degus
GTAGATCAGTGGTATAAGCACCTGCCTTATAAGTGCAAGGTCCCAGAGTTTGATCCCCAGTACCACAAAAAATAATTAAATAAAATAAAGTAAGTAAAGTAAAAAGGGCTGGAGATGTAGCTCAGTGTAGTGGCTTGAGTTCGTTACTACAAACACAAACAAAGCAGGACAGAGATCATTGGAAGGTAAGGAATGAACCCATAAATTGAATGGATGGGCCATGGGCTGCCGTGTGTGTGTGTGTGTGTGTGTGTGTGTGTGTGTGTGTGTGTGTGTTACTGGGATTGAACCTAGGGTCTTCACACTAAGTATCATCCTCAACCCTTTTTTTATTTTGAAACAGGATCTTACTAGATCACTAAATTGCCCACACTGGGCTTAAATTTTGATCTTTGTGCCTCAGGCTCCCAGAACATGGGGATTAGACTTCGGAGCTACCATGTAAACTAGGAGGTCTCATTAAGAGGGTGACATTGCAGCAAAGACATGAGGCAGCTCACCCATCAATCCTTTTTAGTCAAGCAGGAACCAAGCTCCAAGAGGACAGAGACAGGGCTGTTTGTCAGTGGCATGGCCCCGAGGATGACCTGACATCTGGTTCAATAAATATTTGTGGCCCATTTGGAGGTCTGAACAAGGCAAACACATGGCATCCCCCAGTTGCCAGATCCAGAGCTGGGGTTCTGTGGGTGAAGAGGTTCCAGCCCTCCCTGTCCTGGGCTAACACCTGGGCAAAGTCACCTTGTAGAATGAGGACAGGGCATTCCTGTCCTGATGGCTCTCTGGGCCAGCAGTATCTGGGGGCTGGGCTGCCTGAGTCACTGCTTTTTGTGGCTAGGTGCGGATGCGCCCCCGCCCCAATCTCTGTGGAGGCTTTGGTGTCTCCCCAGGAAACGCAGACAGTGAGTACCAGCCCTGTTCAGCTGTGCACTCAGGATAGGCAGCCTCAATTTCCCCACATGTAAATCACAGCCCACCTGTTTTAGGGTCTTCCAGAGCATCAAGTGGCCGCGGAGACCTTTAAAGGGTGGCTGGGGTGGTGGTTAAAATCCCACTGGTGTCCAACTCAAGGGTCATATGCCTTCCACCCGGAAGGCTGCATCTGCCACAAGGGGCACCCTGGTGTTAGGACCCTCCAGGGCTCCCTGAGGGTGTGTCTAGTCCCTGCAGTGGTGTTTGCAGCTCTCCAAGCTGATGTCCAGGAGGGGTCTCTGTCTTGTGTGTATGACCTGCTGCTGTAGGCCCTGTGGTCAGAGTGTCCGCTGCAGAGGTGGTCACCAAGGGAGGGCTTCCCGGTGTCCACCCTCCCTCGGTATTCTCCCATCTAAGTTTCTGGCCGCAGGACGCCTCTCCTGCTCACATAGATAATAAAGTTCCTATTTCCATCACATTTGCCATTTCCTGGTCCAAGCAAAGAGTGTCAACAGAGTGATAAGCTAAAAGCTGCTGATTACTGTGGCTTCAGGCAACCACCAGTGAAAAGAGCCAACATCAAAAATAATGTGGTCAGGCCTGTTTGGGGTTCCTAACCCTGCAATTAATCAGCATGGAGCCCTGGGAGGAGGGGAGGGTGGGGGAGGCCTTTGAAGCTCCTGGCCCAGGAGGTGGGAACCTGGCAATTAAAGGGACAGGGGACAGCCACTCCACTCTCCCACTCAGGGGGTGGTAGGTGGCTCTGAAGATGACAGAGGCACAGGCCAGGACATAGTCACCAAGAGATCAGCGCAGTTATTCTGAATTCAAACCCAAGTTGTTGATCTATGGCTGGGGTCTCCTTTTCCCCTGACACCCCCAAGCCCCTCGGATTATCACTCAATCCAATTTAGCAGCCTGCCCTCTGGGGCCCAAGTGTTACAATGGATGGGGCTGCCTGCCACTGGCAGGCGCACACACACAAACAACAGCGGCATTTAATCAGTGTGGCAGGAGCGGCTGTTTATAGATGCGATTCCATTTAATTTACTACCAATATCAAGCAGACTCGGCAAGAAATAAACCTTTACTCCTGGGTAGGCTGGTAAACGCCAGTGATGTGTTTGCAAACTTGTTTTAAACCTACAGAAGCAGAGGAATAATTGGAAGCCTAAGTGCCAGCCACATTTTCAACGGTTTTTGTTGTTGTTTCCAGTGATAAGGGTACAATCCCAGGCCTCACAAGCGTGTTACATCTAAGCTACATCCCTCACCCTGATTTACTTTATTTCAGTCAGGGTCTTACTGAGCTATCCAGGCTGATCTTATACTTGGGATCCTCCTGCCTCAGCTTCCAGAGTCACTAGGATTACAGGCCTGCACCACCAGCCTTAGTCTTTATTTTTATTTTTATTTTTATTTAATTTATGTGTGTGTGGCCAGCTCAGCCCACCAGGGGGCGGGGCGGGCTGGCATGTGGTGCTGGGGGATTGAACCGCAGTCCCTGGGCTTTGCTAAGCTTGTTCTAAGTAGGTGCTTTAGACCACTGAGCCGTCTCACCAGCCCCCACCAGCCTTAGTCTTGATGGCACTTGCAGCATCAGTGGCCTTGCAATGTGGACTGGAGGTCCTGTCCTGGTGGGGCTTGAGAGGCAGCGCCAGGGTGGTGCCAGACACTAGGCTGGGCTTCCTCGGAGGTGGAAGTGGTGGAAGTGTGCGCAGGCGTCCTGTGATGAGGCTGAGGCCACGTGGTCACATCCCTTGCCACAGAAGCCTCCGAGGTCACAGGAGACCTTGATCCTCTGATCTTTTACCTCCCCGAGGATCAGTAAATTAATCCACTACTAGAGCTTAGTTGTCTTTATCTGACTCCAGACACTGCGCCCCCACCAGGCTCCTTTGTATACCCTGGTGGCCTCTGGAGACCCGACAAGGCTAAAACCCACAGAAGGGTCAGAGGCGAGGGCCTGACAATTAACCCGGCGTCCTGCGTAGGGCGGAGTCAGGGGGTCAGGCGGGGCGGGGCCTCCGGAGGGGCGGGGCCCCACAGGTGGGATTCCAGCAGGGCTCTGGGGTCCACCTCGGGACTGCCCTCGGTCCTGGCGTGTGGGCGGCCTTCCGCTTCCTCCCCTGGGCCAGGGCCTGCTCCTAACCTGGCCAACTGCAGGGGTGCAGGGCACCTCAGCCCCCCACCCCAGCAGAACCAGCAGCTGATTCCCTCCCCCGCTGTCCCGCATACGCTCTACTTTCGGAGGAGAAAAACCTGTGATATTTTTTTTCTTCTTCTTTCTGGCAACTAATGGACTCTTTAAATAGCAAAAATTGCGGCCTGAAATTAAGATCTTGCTTTTTAAATGATTAATCATTGTAACCCCTTTGAGCAGCATCCTACTTTCCACTTCTTCTCACATTGAAATGCAGATCATTTGGCGAGGGCGGAGGTGCTTCTCAGACACAGAGGAGCAATTAAACCTTCCCAGCTGTCACTCCCCGCCTTGTCCTCCCGGCCTGTCCAGACAGGACGAGAGAGCGCTTGCGCCCCTGCTCCGGCGCCAGAACAGGCCGGTCTGCGCCACTGCTGACCCTTGCCCTCGCCTGGCAGTCTGGAGGCTGGCTCCTGGAAGCTCCTGCCAAGCACTCCCTGTGTCCAGCGCCGAGCCAAGCCTGCTTCTACTAAGGGGCACACAGAAGTGCCAGTCTGCAACACTGGGAAATGGTCACATTGGGACTTCAAATCAGAGCAGATGGGCTGGTCTCCAACCTGGACTTGTTTGAGACTTTCATGCAGTGGGAAGGACTCTCTCTCTCTCTCTCTCTCTCTCTCTCTCTCTCTCCCTCTCTCCCTCTCTCCCTCTCTCCCTCTCCCCCTCCTCCCCACCTCCCAGCTTGCCAGGGGCTCTCTGGTCACTTAAGCAAACCTTGCAAAACAAGTGCATCATTTATGAGCTACACCTCCCTTTGATTTGGGGATGGTAAGCTCTTAACTAGAGCTAGAAGGGAACTTGGGACCTCATCCCCTTTTTGTGCTAGTGGACACTGGGGCTGGAGGGTGAAGAGCTGTGGCTAAGTAGATATGTCACCTGTCTGCCTCAGCAGGGGCCTGGGCTTAGC
This sequence comes from Octodon degus, assembly GCF_000260255.1. Taxonomy (NCBI): domain Eukaryota; kingdom Metazoa; phylum Chordata; class Mammalia; order Rodentia; family Octodontidae; genus Octodon; species Octodon degus. The sequence continues at coordinate 18,949,705 of NW_004524578.1, forward strand.
AGGTGCACTGGGACCTGCCCAGGGTGCAGCCCTAAAAGGACACATTTATTCAGGCTCTGCTGTTGCATTTTGGTGGTACCAGGGATCGAACTCATGACCTTGTGCTTGCCAGGCAAGCACTTATTCCACTGAGCTATCTCCCTAGTCCTTGCCGTTGCATTTTGAAGAAACAAGCTCTGTGTGTGTGTGTGTGTGTGTGTGTGTGTGTGTGTGTGTCTGTCTGTCTGTCTGTCTGTCTGTCTGTCTGTCTGTCTGTCTGTCTGTGATAGCAAGAATTGGGGCCTGGGGCTTCATCCTTGGTTACCACATAGCACAAAGCAGGAGAGAAATAGCAAACAAACCTGTGGGGACAGAGTTGCTGTGGGTGTTTGTGCAGACTGCCACCCTAGTGCCCTGGGTGAGGAGGGCTCCGAGGACCTTGTGCTGCAGGCCCAACTGGGATGTATGCAAGGATCAGCATGTGTGCTAGGCTGGGGCTGGTCCTCAGAGTGAGCCAGCAGGCTGCAGACAACGATCCTTTCTTTATCCTTGACGCAGAGTTGGTTCCAATGGAAACTCAAGCCACACACAGACCTAAGCAGTCAGTGGCCCACACCTGTCAGAATGCTGTATGCTGCAGGCTGTGGTCAGGAGATGGCACCTGCCTGGTGGAAGACAATTTGTAAAGGCAGCAAAATTACAAATGCATCAAGGCTTTGGCCCAGGCATCCTCCTTTTGGGAATTTATCCTATACTGACTAGCATACAGGGCAATTTATTGCAGTGTCATTTGTGAAAACAAAAGACTGAAAACAACCCAATGAACCTCCTGCTCTAGTTGAGAAAGTTCCCAAAGAGCCCCCATGCCACTAGGTTTTGCAGGACAAAATAAGGCAAAGTGAAGTACAGTATGGCACCTTTGGTATGAAAATGAGGGGCACAGAAGAGTTGTGTTTGCATTGAGTTGTTCATGTGCAAAGAAACTCTGGAAGGTTATAGAAGCAACTCTTAGGAGCAGTTGTCTCTTATGGGTCTCAGGAAAGGATTTGAGACAGGGTCTCTTATGTACTCAGTCTGACCTTGAACCCCCAAGTGTGGGGTACCATCTGAGATAGTAGTGATTATTTTTTAAGGAGTGTTGACAACTGAGCAAAAAAACTATAAAGGTCACAAGAGAGACTTCTCTCTGCAAAACTTTTAACTTTTGTACTAGGTGACAGCATTAGCTATTTACAAATTTAATTTTGGAAGATCAAAGAGCCATCATTGATCTGGGGCACACTTACAAGTCCCTCTTCTCCCAGCTTGCACCCACCCACCCAGAGGGCACACACTCTTGTGGAAAGTGCACAGCTGGCTGCAAGAGGCTCCAGGACTGGGTGTGATGTGGACCGCGTGGCTGCCTTGTTGCCCTCAGGGCCAGTGCCAGTCCTAGCTTGCTTGGCCTCTTATTTCCTTTTTTTTTTTTTTCTTTCCGGAACCGGGGATTGAACTCAGGCCCTTGCACTTGCCAGGGAAGCACTTATTCTACTGAGCCATCTCCCCAGCCCCTTGGCCTCTTATTTCCTGGCCACTTCTTCGGGTTAGGTTTGGGCCTCCTCCCCTTTATCTTGTGCCTTTAGTACCAGGAAGGTTCAAGGTCTCTGCTCCAGCCTTTCATGACTGTGATACATACGCATATAATTCTACACACATGTATACATGCTTACACACAAGGTGAGTTTGTGCACACACAGATGTGTATGCATGTGTACTCGTGCGGACACACACACACACAACACACACACAGGCTTTCCCTGAGTGCACAGATATTTTTGCCACAATCAGGAAAAGCAAGTGATGCATGGTGAACATGGCCTTGCCTCTCAGAAGCCACCCAGGATAGGAACCCTGGCTCTGTTTGGTCTTTTTTTACTGGCTCAGACAAATTAGTTGACTTACTAAAACCCACGGTGGCAAGGGCGCAGCCCGGCCCACACCCAGGCAGGCTGCCTCCTCCTGCTGCTATGTCTCTGATGTCAGGGCTCCTGCTCAGCTTCCAGGGTCCTTTTGAGGAGTTTGTGCAGAAACACACTCATCCAGGATACCAAAAAGGTGCTCAGGAGGCACAAGGGTCGTCACCCCCAATAGCTCAAGAGGCATCACGCTGGGGTTGGTACAGGGTGGCCAGAAAGTCAGTGGCCTGGCCTTACTGGGCAGATTTAAGGGTGAGTTCTCAGGAAGCTTGGAGGACCTCAGGAAATGGTTTTGCCCCCAAGACAGCTGGAGGGTAGGTCTCCTGGACAAGGGCCCTCTAGGGCCATAGCCTAGCAAGGGCAGCCCTGCTCACCGCATCCAGAATCAGCACCTACTATAGCTGTTACCTCTCCCAAGCTGGCTTCAGGAGTGAGGCACAGCCCTTTGTGACTCTGAGAGTGCCAGGTTAGGGATGTGGGGTCCAGATGGTCCTACTGAGTCAGGTGGTATCACGTCTAACTGTGGGTGGTCCGTGCATGGAGGGCTACACAAATGCAGCTATATTCACTTTGCATGGCAAGAGATGGAGCACCTGGGGTTGGCCTGTGACTCAATGATGGGAGGAAACTGTTCAACTTCTGTAATGATCTCTGTTACTGGGACACAAAACCCAGCACCCAAAACTTAAAGGAGGAAAGGTTGTAGGGTTCAGTCCATGGTTAGCTGGTTCCAAGGCAGGGACATCATGGCCAAAAGAGGTGGCAGAGGACAGTGGCACACCAAAGCGGTGCCCAGAAAAGAATGGGGAGGAGCCGGGGAGATGGCTCAGTGGAACAAGCGCTTCTCTGGCAAGTGTGAGGACCTGAGTTCAGTCCCCGATTCTGCAAAGAGTGGGGAAGCAGGAACATGAGGCAAGGCTAGCCCTCCTGGATCACTCCCTCAGCACCCCACCTCCAGCCAAGTCCTACCTCCTGATGACATATCCATCCACGAACGTGTCAGTGGACGTTCCACCACGAGCACAGCATTCCACAAGCCACTCACCTTCCAAAAGCCCCACCTCCGAACAAGAGACTTTGTGGGGACTTTGCATAACAGCTTTGCCAGTGGCCCTAGCCTGTGACCCTCGGGCTGTCTTAAGGCCTGTCCTCTCAAGCACATCACACAAGACCATCAAGACAGAGGGCCAGTGAACCCTCATCCCTTAGTGTTGTGAGCCTGGGAGGGGCAACAGAATACAAGAGATTCCTGTAGCTCCTGGATTCTGCCCAAAGACCACCCTCTGGCATGGAGGAGAGGAGAAGGGCAGCCAGAGGCTCCTTCCCCCTGCATCTTACCCTGCTCCAAATTCCAGGAGACCCCAGCCCCACCTGACTTTTCCCAGCCTCCCAGGGTATGCTGAGTGCCAGGGCTGCTTATGCAGTCCCACACAAGTGAGGTTGCCAGAGGCCTCCCTGCGCCTGGCCTGGAGACACCTCAGAGCTGAAAGGAGGAGCGTCTGCGCCACCGAGCAGACATCTTTATTCAGCTGTAATTGACGTTTCACAGTGCCTGGAACTCCAGCTGGAGAGACACAAAGCATCCCCCTGCATGGCCCAGGCGCCTCTTTCTGTCACCGCCCTTCATCTGGCAGTCAGAAGTGTAGCAGCCACGCAGCCCGTCCCGCAGAATCCCAAGGCGGGGACAAAGCAGCTTGGCGCACAGATGCCCCCGTGGCCCTTTCCCTCCTGGCTGTGCTGTGCTAATCCTGTGCCAGCCCAGGCCTTCTCCTATATATCAATGGCCCCATGGGGACAGGTAGACCCTTGGCTCCCCTGTAGAAGTGTGGCCCCAGGCAGTTGGTCTGAGCTGGACTCAGGTGGCTGAGGTATGGGAAGGGATCTGGGCACAAGTAAGGGTTCATGGCCTGAGATCCTGGTGGAGGGGTATGTGCCTTCCTGAAATCAAAGGCAAATCCATGCTCAGTCTCTTTCTGTAGGTTGAAGGTCTAGATGTTTCACCAGATGATGCTCAAAAGAGTGCCTTATATTGCTGGGCTCATCTAGCCTCCCATTTTGCAGATGGGAAAGCTGAGGTTCATCTTGCCAATGTCACAAGAGAAGATGGTGGTGGCACTTGGTCTCCTACTCCCTTCGAAGAATCTCTCTAGCCATACAGCTTTGAGCTTACAGAGACCATAACAGGCTACTGGGAGGGGACTTTCAGATTCCTCAAGCAGGAACCAAGAAGAGCAGGGGATATGTGACATCCACCTGAGGGTAGATGGCAGAGAGGCAGCCCAGAGGAAAAACAGATTCTCTCTCTCTCTCTCTCTCTCTCTCTCTCTCTCTCTCTCTCTCTCTCTTTTAACATATTTAGTACAGGGTCTACAGGGTCTCACTGTACAGATCTGGCTCATAGTGATCCTCCTGTTTTCAGCCTCCCAAGCACTGGGATTATAGACACATGCCACCGTGCCCAGTCTGTTGCCATCTCAGCATGCCCTGGTGATGGGGCTGGCATGGCATGCCAGGGATTAAACCCCGATCCCTGTGCCTGCCTAAGCAGTAGACTTTCTTCCTGGGCATGTTGTCTCATACCTATAATTCCAGAACTCAGGAGGCTGAGGCAAGAAGATCACTACAAATTTGAGGCCAGCCAGGGCTACATAGTGAGTTCAAGGCCAGCAGGAACCACATAATGAGACCCTGTCTTAGAACCAAACCAACTCTCTTATAATATGGAATTTGCCAATTTTGAGATGCTATTTCCAGGCTTGAAGCCATAGCTGGGGGCTGCTGAGCTGGGTATCTTTCCCTGTGCCTGGCTGAGCTGCCTGCCCTGTACATAGCAGAAGCTCGCATGCAGCACCTACCATAGCCCTTTACCCAGTAGTCAGGAGAGCTGCTGTGGCAGCTGCTGCCCTGAGCCCAGAGCCATTGTCCTTGGCCCTAGAGCAGGTCTGCGTGTGGCCCTCTCACTGCAGGCTGCTTTCGGCGCCCAGCCTCGGCCGAGCTGTCCCTCTCCAGGGCCTGCGTGTCTCATCCTCCCCAAGCTCCTAGCCTGGCTGTTTTCCCCACTGGCAGGGTGACAGGTTTATAGCAGTCTGTGTCTTGACCTTCTGTCTGGACTTAGCAGTTCCTGCTAGAGAGGGCCACAGGGAGAGGAGAAGAGACAGAGAGCGACAGAAAAAGAGACAAAGGCAAGTCTGGTTCAGTAGCACATGCCAGTAATCCCAGCTCTCTGGGAAGCTGAGGCAGAAAGACTCTTACTCAGTAAGAGTCTGTCTTAAAATGAGCAAATAAATAACATGTGCTGGTGCTGGAGCTCAGTGCACAGGCCTCGGTTCAAGCCCTACTAATGCAAAAGAAAGAGAGAAAGAAGAAAAGAGACAGCCGCAGAGAAAGAACCTGAGAGATGAGAGACAGAGAGGAAAGAAAGAGAAGCAATGGAGCAGAAGGACAGAGGGAGAGGGAGGAGAGGGGCTGGGGCATGTACAGGGCTCGTCTGGCTCTAAGCGAAAAAGGAAAGGGGTGGAGTGGGGGATGGAGACAGTGCAGGAGCGGGGAGAAGCCAGTAGCACAGGCTTGGAGAGGTAGGGTGCCTCTCAGGCCAAGCATCCCTGGGGAGCTGAGAATCAGTGTCCCTGTAGGCATTTGCCCTGGTGCACTTTGAAGCCCCAGTGGGGTGGGTCTGACATCTCACACAGGCGCCTGTGGCTGGCATAGGCAACACTGGCCCAGCCATCTCCCACAGCGCAACTGACGACTGTACTGCGACAGTCAGAAGTCTCCAATCCTGCATGTACAGTCTGCACTGGGCAGCTACATGGACACAGCCTTCCTGTGTTTTGTGGGGTTCCACCAGGGCATCGTGACTGGGTCCAGGCAGGACCATTTACAGGAGGGCCCTTCCCATGCCTGGAGAGCCGGCTCCAGTCAGGCAAGGAGCATAGGACCTCCTAGCTCGCACTTCCTCAGACTATCGTGGCTGGGCTCCAAGAGTCGGTGTCGTAGCAGACATGAAGCAGGAGTTGATGGTTTGTCCACACCTGAGCCTGGGAGTGGGCAGAATATTACCATTCTCACTGGTGAGGCAGTCCCCTCACTCAGGGTTGGGGAGGGCACAGACCCAGCTTCTCACAGTAAAGAAAGCCCACGAATTTAGAGGCCATGATTTAAACAAACTCCAGTGAAACAGGAGAGAAGCCCTTTGGAGCAGTTTCTGGAAAGTTTCTTTGCTCCTGGAAAGAGACATAAGCTTTACCAGATCACAACTCAGAGGCCATCAGGAGATGCAAGACAAGACAATCCCATGAGGCGCGAAACAGTCACACTCTTGACTTTCCTGATTATGCCCCCAGCTTCATGAAACTCAGGGAAATAAGGCAGTCATGATACGGCTACATTGTGAGGTGTGGCGTCGGAACAAAACACGCGTATGTGTCGTATAGTTACGTGCTTTGGGCTTCGGACTGTGTAGGACTTCAGTATTTGATGGGAAATCTCTGTGTTGTCAAGATGTCCGAGGGTCAGGGCTGCAACCTGGTGACAGAGTACTTGCTAGGTGCACAGAGCCCTCACTTCCATCCCCAGCACCACAAACTAATGCATAAATAATTTATGAGAATTATTATTGAATAGGAAAAAAAACTTTTGAGAGAGAAGGTATGTTCTTACAAGTCACAAAGACAGAGAAAAGGATTTATTATAGAATGAGAAATGGGAAACCACTTGAATGTCCATCCATAGGAGGAGGGTTAAATCAGTGAAGGCAAAGGGCCTCCAGCAGGGCTCCTCCAGGCCTGCGAACCCCAAATCCTCAGATTCCATGTGCAGAGGTTCTGTCCGTGGGGCATGGAAACAGCACAAGAATTTCAACCATCTTTCCAGACATCATGATACTGATGGTCTGGACCACATTATTTGTGTGTTTTTCTGGTTTTTATTTTATTTTATTTTATTTTTTCAGAGAAGGTCTTAGTATGCAGTTCAGGCCGAACTTGAACTCACTATATAGTGGTGACTGGCTTTGAACTTGAGGTGATCCTCCTGTCTCAGCCTCCTAAGTGCTGGGATTATAGGCATGTGCCATCACGCCTGGCTGGAGCACATTTTGAAGACCACCAAATTAGAGGATAGCCCTACTAGGATGTTCTGATCAAAAGACAAGGTTTATGAGCTGCAAAATATAAAGAATAACATAAATTTTTAAAAAGCAACTTTAAAGGGCCAGCCAGATAGCTCAGCAGATTAAAGTACGTGCTTAGGCAGATGCAGTGTCTGGAGTTCAATTCCCGGCTTGCCTGAGACAACAATTGAGACTGGGCGTGGTGGTGCGCACTTGTAATCCCAGTGCTTAGGGGGCTAAAAAACAGGAGAATCACTACAAGCCTGATCTGTGTAGTGAGACCTTTTATACCCTGTACTAAATACACGTCTGGTTTTGGTGGCCTGTATGATTTTGGGGCTGACACGGCATGTGGTCCCAGGGACTGAACCTGGTCCTTGTGCTTACCAGGCAGGTGCTTAGACTACCGAGTTATCTCCCCAGCCTGTTTGTAGAGATCCTAAGGCTTTCTCAGTGCCCCCCATTTCTACACATATTCTGGAAGAGCCTTCCGAGCCAGGCCGTGAGGGGAATACTGAGGGGACCTGCAGATTCTATGACCTCTGGGAGCTCAGAGCCAGCAAAAGGAGCCAAGAGAAGCAAAAAGAGTAATTTCCTGGCTCATGCATCTGAGAAATAAATCTAGGGATCAGGTGGCCTCGGTTCAGCAGGGTCCCTCTTCCTCAAATGACATCAACCAGCCTCTTGTCTGTCTCAGTGCCCCTCTCTGTGAGGCGGTTGTATTCTCTCCTGCTGGGGAAAAGTCTCCTCTATACATGGGTTTGTCACCCATGAGGGCCTTGTTGGGCCATCAGAGCAAGCTTGGAGGAGAGAAAGGCCTCCCCTTTCCTGCTCCCTTCACACAGCCCCAGGGCTGACGTCCTGATCCACGCCATTCATTGCAGTCAAGAGGACAGAATACCATGTCTGGCGCGTGTGTGGTACAAGTGTGTGGATGTTCACACATGCAACTCGTGATGGGTAGCTAGGTAGACAGACCTCTGCCAGGTAAACAGGCAGATAGACATAGATATGTACACAACATAGCACAGTCCCAGCAGCAGGGGATGCGCACACTTATTATGTCACAGCTCCTGTGGGTCAAAGGCCCTGACACGCCCTAGGCGAGCCCTCTGCACATTGCACCAATGCTGGCCAGGACTGGGTCCTTGTCAGGAAGCCCAGCTGGGTGCCCTCCAAGCACGGGTAGCTCTTGGCAGAATCTGGATCCTTGGTCAGACAGGACCGGGACGGGTTTCGGATCTTGCTGGCTAGCAGCTGCCTCTGTTCTGGAGGCCACTCTATGTTGGCTTCTGCAAAGCCAGCAAGGAATGGGGTGGTAGTACATACTGTAACCCCAGCATTCTGGGAGGCTGAAGTAGGAAGATCACAGGCCTGGGCCATTTGGCAGTAAAACCCTGTCTCAAAAGTAAAAAGAAAAAAGAAAAAAAAAAAAAACTTAAAAGAGCTGGTGATGTAGCTTTTGCCTGGGTTCAATCCCTAGTAAAATACACACACACATACACACACACACACACACACGCACATACACACACGGTATAGGTAGGTGTACCTTGACTTATAACAGAGTTAGGTCTTGATGAGCCCTTTATAAGTTGAAAATACGATGTCAGGAATGCATTAAATGCACCTAACCTCCTCAGCCTCATAGCTCAGCAATGCAGTGGAGCTTGGGTCATTTCCCCTGGAGACTGCACAAGTGACTGGGTGCTGCCCCTTGTGGCTAATCCCAGTACTACAAGGGAGTACCACATGGTGTATCACTAACTAGCTCAGGAAAAAACCTCAAAACTTCAAAGCTGGGAGTATGGTTCCTACTTAATGTGTTTTGCTTCCATAATGTACACGCACACAGATGTGCTTATAAACTAGTTTATATGAAATATATAATCTCTGAATATAGTAACACACACCTGAAATCTAAGCTGCTTGGGAGGCTGAGGCAGGAGGATCACAAGTTTGAGGTCAACCTGGCAATTTAGCAAGACTCTGACTTGAAATAAAAAATAAAATGTCTAGGGGGAATAGGTAGTGGTAGGGCACCTTCCTAGCAGGAGTGAGACAATCCCAAGGACTACAAAAAGGCAAAAACAAAACAAAAGCCCCACCATATTCTATACAAATAGTGCACTACCAACGCGATGTCCCACAGTACTGTAAGCCTTTGGGGCTCAGCTGCTTTCTGCTATTTATCCCTTTAGTGCTCACAAATGATTTTGACATAGATGTTGTTTCCCACATCTTACCAATAAGGAAACCAAGACTTAAAGAAAGGAAGTGGGCTGCCCAAGAACAAAGCTGGATTAGAAAAGACAAATTTAAGCCTCAGCCTGAGTGCAGCACAGCTACTTCTTTCTTACATCTAGGTGCGGCTGTACCAGCCTGCCCCACTTATTGGGTGTTCCTTCGTGAAGCCAGCAGTCCCAGGGCTGAGACACAGCAGCACCTCTCTTTGGTGCCCTGCACCTGTTACTCTGGCTCCTTCCCCTGTGACACTTGCTATGAGCCCAAGTAAACAACTCTGTTCCTGTCCTTCTCCTTGCTGCCATTCGGAGGGAAAAAATGGGACAACAGGGAGCTTCCCTGCCTTCCTGCTTCTGTTCCCAGTGCCTAAAACTCCAGGATTTGGAAGTTTCATGAGTAAAGGCAGGATGTCTTGGAAGAGCCAGGAAGAAGGAGGATGTCCTGGAGGAGCCAAGAAGAAGGAGGATGTCCTGGAGGAGCCAAGAAGAAGGAGGATGTCCTGGAGGAGCCAGGAAGAAGGAGGATGTCCTGGAGGAGCCAGGAAGAAGGAGGATGTCCTGGAGGAGCCAGGAAGAAAGAGGATGTGTTGGAGGAGCCAGGAAGAAGGAGGATGTGTTGGAGGAGCCAGGAAGAAGGAGGGGCTCCTCTCTCCAGTCCCACTGGCATAAACAGAACGTATAGGCTAGAGAGAGGGGAGTGACAGGACTGCTGGCTGGTGCTTCTCATGCACCTGAATGTGTGCACCAAGATTCATAAATGCTCACGATGTTGGGGTGCATTTCCAGCTACAATTCCCTTCTCTGAGCTCTTTTTGTGCCTCCCACAATATTTGTCAGGTTATCAGTTTGATTGTTGCATCAAAAGGACCCAAAGAATAGAACTAAACAATTAAAGGTTATTTCCCTTATACAAAAGTATGAGTAAATGGCCCAGGAGGGAATGGAGGCCACGCTGCCCCTTCATTATCAGGGACCTGGACTCTTTCTATGTTGTTGTCTACCATTGTTAACACGCACTTTTTTATTTTGTTGAGACAGGGTCTTGCTATGTAATTTAGACTGACCTTGAACTTACTATGTAGCCCAGACTGGTCCTGAACTCTTGGCTTCCCTCTTGCCTCAGCCTCTCCAGTGCAGGGATTACAGGTGTGTGCCTCACTCAGGGAAAACATGCACTTTCAACTTTTTCATTTGTATGTGGTAGGCAGAAGAAAGGGGTTTCCTCCTGAAGTCTGGTTTAGAAGTTGTACATTCCACTCGCACTCCTTGGCTGGGACTTAGTCATGTGATCACAACTAGGCAAGGGAGTCTGGGATATAGTTTCATAATGGGAAGCCACATGGCCTTTTGGTGGGACAATTAGCAAGCTCTCTACCAGCTGGCCAGGGCAGCAATGTATTTCCTATGTGGTTCAGCACTGTGGTCTTTATTCTGTATCATTGCTTAGGAGGATTTGAGGGTCTCTGCTACATCCAGCCCCAACATATTGCTTCAAAAGGAAGCAACACTTCTTTTTTTTTAACATTTATTTATTGTGTGTGTGTGTGTGTGTGTGTGTGTGTGTGTGTGTGGCCAGCTCAGCCCACCAGGGGGCGGGGCTGGCTGGCATGTGGTGCTGGAGGATCGAACCGCGGTCCCTGTGCTTTGCCAAGCTTGTTCCAAGTAGGTGCTTTAGACCACTGAGCCATCTCTCCAGCCCCAGGAAGCAACACTTCTGCTGGCACCTCCAGAAAACAGAGAAGAAATGCCCTGGGCCCAAAATCTCTGCCCATGTGCATGAGCAAGTGAGGCAAGCAGTTTAGCACAGGAAGAGTCTCTCACTTTTCTGCTCCCAGAGCAAGCCCTAAGGATGACAGGCTTGTCCACCTTTACCCATGTAGGTTGAGTCCGATCTACATAGTGAGACCCTGTAGACCCTGAAGACCCTGTACCAAATACATATAAAAAAAGGCCAGGTAGAGAGGATCCCTGTCCTCACAGACCTTCCCAATGGTCTGTCACCACAGCTCTCAATTCCTTCAAGACGCAAGAATTCCTAAGTAGAAGAAAGTGCTCTTCTAGGTTGCATCTGGAGCTTCTACTCTTTTAGTTCATGCTCAAATCAAGGAGAAAGGCTGTGGGTGGTGGGCTCAAGCCCTATAGGTCCTGCATCAGGAATCCCAAGCTACTCACTATTTCCATGATCAGCTTTCACCCATGAGCAAGTGACCACCTGGGTGGTCCTAGGAGAGCTTTGCACGTGTTCACAGCTGGTCTCTCTACTAGTCATTCTTGATTTCATTCTCTCAGGGTAGCCAAAATTTACTGATTCATTCAGAAAGGATTGAACAAACTCTTCTTCTTCTTCTTCTTCTTCTTCTTCTTCTTCTTCTTCTTCTTCTTCTTCTTCTTCTTCTTCTTCTTCTTCTTCTTCGGAAGAGTCTACAGAGTATTTAGTGTCTCACTACTAGATCGGGCTCCTGGTGATCCACCTGTTTACAGCCTCCCAAGAGCTGAGATTACAGGCATGTGCCACCATGCCAAGTCTCAATTGCCATCTCAGTGCACCCTGGGAGCAGGGCCAACACAGCAGGCCCCGGGATCAAACTCCCAGTTCCTGTGCCTGCCTGCAGGCACTTTAATCCGCTGAGCTATTTGACCAGCCCTGATCAAACTCTTCAAAATGCCAGGTAGAAGGCTGTTCAGATAGCTCAGTGGATTAAAGCGCCTGCTTAGGTAGAGCACAGAGGCTGGGTTTGATCCCTGGCATGCTGTGCCGGCCCCACCCCCGAGGGCGCTCTGAGACGGTGATGGACACTCGACGCGGTGGCGCACGCTCTTGTAATCCCAGCTCTTGGGAGGGTGCAAACAGGAGAATCATTATGAGTCCGATCTACATAGTGAGACCCTGTAGACCCTGAAGACCCTGTACCAAATATGTAAGAAAAAACAAAAAAGGCCAGGTAGAGAGGATCCCTGTCCTCACAGAATTTATGTCTACTGGGGACACTGGTAATTAGTTAGCCACACAAATACACCGGCACAGATTTGATAAATGGTCCGAATGAAGAGTACAGAGAATAGCAAAGGCATGAAGAGGAATGAACAAAGTCAATGGAATAAGGCAGGGTATATAGAACACGCTAGGCAAACGATAGAGCGTAAGTAAATGCCTGGAGATAGAACTGAATTGCCTAATGCCTAGAAGTGAAAGAATCCCTAAGCCTGGCACCCCCGGCAGAACGGGAAAGGAGAATGCTGTTCCTGATCGTTTCACTCCTGCTGTTTAAAACTCTTCAATGACTTTCTTCCATCAGCCTTAGTATGAGGTCTAGGCTTGTCCTTGGGCAAATCCCTGTCCTCCGCCTGGCCTTGGGCTTCACTGCTCCTGTGTTAGATTTTGTATCACCTCTCAGAAGCTGGTCCCCTCATCCTTAATCCATCACCTGAATAATTCCTGCTAGTCCTCCAGGACTCATTTTAATT
>NW_004524578.1:18962661-18977677 GCF_000260255.1 Octodon degus
ATTTAGATCAAGAATAGCTCCCGAAGGTCTCATGTGCTGCTAGGTGGGGTTTTTGGAAGGTGGCTAAATCGTGTGGGTGATAGAGCTGCCTTGCTGGTAGGAGGTGGACTCCGACTAGAGTGGGGTCACTAGGGGTTTGACCTAGAAGGATGCATCTCCCCCTGTAACTCCTCCCTTCTCTCCCTGCTTCGTGGCTGCCTTGACACAAGGAGGTTTCCTCCACCCAGGCCCCTCCACTGTGCTGTTTTTCCTTGGAGCCAGTTGCTCACGTCCCTGAACTAAAATAAGTCTTTCCTCTTTTAAGCTACAGGTGTCAAGTACTTGTCCCAGTGACAAAAATAAGACATATTTCGGTACCAGGGAAGTGGGGCTGTTGCTGTGCCTGATAGCCAGAAAGGAAGCTCTTATAAAGTTAGAATCTGTAAAGTTTTGGCCAAGGAGAGCTCAGCTGCCCTGAAGATGAACATTAAAATGAAGCCAAGTACTTTGTATCAAAACAATAAGAAGGGTACTTTGAGGGCAGCCCAGGAATCAGCAAGACCCCACTCTTCCAAGGCTCAAGGCTCCAAAAACAAAACTGCTCTCAGAAAAGAGTGCCAAATAACTCAGGTCTTTCAGAGCTCAGCCATGCAGGCACTCAGAGAGCTCTCAGCAATGATCCCAGGGAGCATGGCTACTTCTCGAGCTGGTGGCTGACCTTGGAGTCATCCATGTGATGCTGGTTTTACAGGCATGTAAAACTCAAGAGTTGTGGGGGTCAGAGAAGCTTCCAGCAGATTTCAGAAGCCGGCCTGGGAGGCCAGGCAGTGTGTCCCTGAAAGGATAGAGTGAGAAGCACTGAGAATGAAACTGAAAGTGCAGGGGAGATCACAGAAATTTTGAGAGAATAAGAATGCGGAACTCCTGAGAGAAGCCAAAGGCAGTGATCAAAGCCACCCCAAGAGAGAGGCTACAAGGACTGCAACAGGAGACGTAGGAATGGAGTCACCTAAGCCCTTTGCAGTTTACATCCCATCTGTTGCCACAGCTCACCCTGGGTGCTGGACACAGAACTAAGGACTTAATGTTTTCCCTGCTGGACTTTGATCTTGCTTTGCTGTAATTGCTTCCCAGCCCACTCTTCTTTCCTTTTGGAATAGGAATGTTCACCCTGTAGAAAGTTGCACATCAGCAGTGTTTCACTTTCCTATAAAATTTTACAGGGGCTCGCACCTAAGAATTTGCCTTGAGTCTCAAAAGAGACTTTGGATTTGAACTTTTCAGACATTTTGGAACTGTTATGACTTTGGAGCCAGGTGTGATGGCACATGCTTGTAGTCCCAGCACTTGATAGGTGGATCACTGTGAGTTCAAGGCCAGCCTGAATGGTGTAGTGAGACCTTGCCTCAAAAAGACAAAAAAAAAAAAAAAAAAAAAAAAAAAAAAGACTTTGGTAACCCTTAGAGACTGATTAAATGAATTTTGCATAAAGAGATGCACATGAGTGTTATAGAGTCCAAGGGCAGAATGTTATGTTTAAGTTGAGAATGTTCACTCAGTGACTTGAGGATTTTGACAGGAAGGAAGGACATGAGCTTAGGAGTTTAAGCTTTGTGGCCTTGGGTAAGAGACTCAGTTTCTCTGTGCTGCAGTTTCTTCATGAGGTAAAATGCAGATAGTAACTGCATCCACCCGCCCTGCAGGATTCTGTGATGATTACAATGATGTATGGGAGGTGCCTAAAACTGTGCCTGGTACATATGTGGCTCTTTGTGTTCACTGTGTCATTTTCTGTCCTGACTGGTTTCTGGGTCCTAAGTTTTAGATGCAGCCTTCCGCCATGGGGCTGGAGAATTTGGTGGTTGTAATGTTTGATTGAGTGTGTCAACTTGAGAAGCTAAGAGCTTAACTAAATCTGCTCAGCAATTCCACACCCCTAGGGTGTGAAGGCCACACTTTAGAGTGACTCATGAGGAAGGACGAAGGGTCCCATTCTTCCTCCTAGGAGCTCCAGTCTTCACCATCAGCTTGGATGTCATCTCCTGGCTCTAGCACAGACTCTTGGCTTCTACTTTGGATCTTTCAGCCTTCTGGTGTGGGCTCATCAGCATTCTCTCGCAGACCCATTGGCATCCTGATACAGACTTGCACGGACCACTGCTGTGGGCTCCAGACCTTGAACTCAATCCTCCAGTCTCTTGTGTGCATACGCCCTCTGCACGCTTCCTCATCTGACTCTGTGGCTGATTGTCATGAGCCAATTTTGTAATTTCTTATATATTTGTACATTTTGTGTTATGTCTGTGCCTCTAGTAAAACCCTGACAGATACTGTGGTCATGATATAAAGGAATGAAACTCCCAACCTGGAAGATACCTGGGATGAGTTCATGTTCTCTAAAACTGAAGAATGAATTTTAGGAACAGTGGAGGTTAGGAGCAGAATATCTATTGGAGGAAAGAAAGCTTCTGTCCAAGAGAGGGACAGAAGGTGGACCCAAGTGGGTTACGCTGGAAAGCTGTCTCTTCCAGGGATTTTTATAGAGTAAAACCACGTGGAAAGGCAGGTCTAAAGTGGAAAATTTGGGAACTCGCTTCGGTGGGCATGAGGTGGGACAAAATTATGGTCAACTAATGAGATTACAAGAACCATTGCTCAGGTAAAATTAATTAAATCCAGGACCAAATGGGGAAGCGAGTCACATAGCAAGGGGGCAAATATGGAACAGTTCAGCCAGGAGCCTGTACTGGTTGGATTAGAGCCTCTTCCTGGCTTCCTCAAGGTGATTATCAATCTCGGATGTTTATCTTTAGAGAGGTATGCACGTGTTTGATCTTTGGTCTTGAGGTCCGGCCCACAGTGGGAGTGTCCGTGTCTCACAGTTATAAGGTATCTTGTCTTCTGTGCTGTCTCCTCAAGGGCCTGGCCCTGTCTGACTGCCTACAATATTTCTATCTAACTCAGCTGCCTACAATAGTCAGAGCACCTGGCTCAAGAGAGGCCTTGTGGCAACTGCCTCATGAATTGAACCTACCCTAAGAAGGCTTATTTTCTGGCCACCATGCTGTCTAGTCAGAGACATGGACTCTGGCCTTTTCTCCATGTGGAGAGAGTTAGGAGTGCTAGGCTGTGGCTTCCAAGATCCCTGTCCCCACTCCGACTTCCATCCTGCACTCCAGCCTTCCATCAGTGATGAAGAACTGGCCAGTGAGGCCTGGGGGCGCGCCTCCGGGGCCTAGGGAAGCGAAGCGCCTGGCAAGGGAAGCAGCTGAGCAGGATCTGTCTCTGCACTAAGGACGACCACTTGTCCCTGAGTGTCAGGCCCATGACCCTTCTGTGGGTGCACAGCCCTGTGTGAGAGTGACCAGAGCCCATGCCCAGACTCACCTTGCTCCTCAGACCCTCCATTCCTCCACCAAACAAGGAAGACAGGAGTTACTTGCTGATGGGCAGAAGAGCCCAGGTGTGGAGAGGAAAGGGCAGAGGGGTCAGAGAGAACGGGGTTTAGATCTCCACTGCTCTCCTCCAAGCTATGCGGCCTTAGGCAAGGCACTGAGTTTCTTTGAGCCTCCATCTTCTTGTTTATGAAGTGGATATGTGGAGCCTGCCTTTTGGCTGACATTGGGTGCAGAGAGCCACTGCATGCTAAGGGTGGTGGGTGGCACTTGCCCAAAGCCTCAGGAACCTGGGAAGAGCTTTCTCCAAGTCTCTGCCCAGACTCCAGTTCTCCGGCACCTTCCAAACTACTCAGACCTTAGCTTGTCCCACTGGGGACCAGGCCCAGGAAGAGCATGCCCAGGCTCACCTCGGGGGTCCTGCCCTCCTGCCCTGCCAGGGCCCTTGCTTCCCTCCCTCATCCCTTACTCCCTCTCCAGCTAGCCCCAGTCCCAGAGCACAACCTAGCCAGAAGATTCTGGAACACATAGAATGCAGGGCACCACCAGTGAGAGGGGCCCTGAGCCTGGCAGCCCACACCTGCAGGGCCATGGCTGGGAAGAAGTGTCCCTGTACCTCCTGTTTCCCAGCCCCAGCCTGAACCTGCTGCTGGTTCCCGCATTACCACATGAATGGACACAAGCCCATCCACTCAAGCCAACCATTTGGCCAGCAAATTGACATAATTACTGAGAGTGCAGAGAAAGAAGAAAGCGCCCCCAACCCCAGAGCCCCCCAGCAGGCAGCTCCTGCAGAGCCCTTCCCAGGCTTTGTGGGCCTGTGCTCAGGGCTGATTAAAATCTTGGGCCCTTTCAAGAGCCCTAAGTGATTGGTCCCCTTAATCTGATTACGACGACGTGCAGAGCCCCTCCAGCCACCTCTGAAGGACAGCCTCAAGCACCCTGCTTGCTGAAGTACACACACACACACACACACACACACACGCACGCACACGCACACGCACACGCACACACATGCAGGCGTGCATGCATACCACAAAACCTGCTTGGGTCTGCCCCCTGGGAGCAAGGAGAGGGTGTCTGCCACCTCTCCTTTAGTTGGGGACCTTATTCAGCCATTTGGTCATCTGGTAGCTTCTCAGAGCCCCACCCCCAGATGCATGCAGCAGCTGCCCCTACCCAGACTCGGGCATCTTTCGCAGACTCTGCCAAGGTCAGGGACATCTGTCCCTGGGCACACTTTTGTGGACATAACTCTCCATCACTCAGCCTTCTCAGGTGGCTGCCCAGGTGCCCAGACCAGCCTGCCTGACCCCCATCAAGAGAGACCTTCTTTCCACAGCAGCTGTGCTTCTGGGGCTCCTGGGGGATTAGGCCTGGGCTCCTCCGCCCCCTTGGGAACTGGCTCAGCCCTCTACATCTGATTTGGACCTCTTAATCCCCACTGCCCAGCTACAATGGCTCCTTCCCCCATCCTTGCTGCTGGCTCTCAACAGCCCAGCGTGGCCCCCACCCCAAGTGGCGCTTCCCCTGGGCTGCAGCTCAGGGTGGGGGAGCAGATGGGGGGGCGGGGGTGGACAGAGAGGAGGTTCTGTCCTTGTAGCTCAGCCTCCCCTCCTAGAGCATGTGTAAGGGAGTGTGGAGCTTGTGTGGTGCCCTCCAGAGTGATCTCAAGCCTGCTATGCCCCACACCTGGGGAGTACCCCAGTCTGGGGGTCATGGAAAGGAAAATCCCACCCTCCTCCTAGGCCACCCTAGTGACCTCCCTCTTTAGCCTGAGGATGGGGCCCTGGGGTCAGAGAGCTGGAAGCAGAGAGCCAGGTACAGTGGCCTGGGCCCAGTTCTCACCCTTGTACCACTTTCCATGGCAGCAGTGACCTTGGATAGGTCCTAGCTTCTCTGGGCCTCAGTTTCCCCACCTATCAGCCCAAGATGCTTTTTTCTGTCTCTCAGAGTGGTTGAAAGGTTCAATAACAGAGGTCAAGGGAGGCCCCAACACACAACCAGGGCTCAGGGTCCAGCTGTCACCAATCCTGCATCAGGAATTTTTATTTTTTTTCCCCGGAACCAGGGATTGAACTCAGGTCCTTGCGCTTGCCAGGGAAGCGCTTATTCCACTGAGCCATCTCCCCAGCCCCAATCCTGCAGCAGGGACAGAAGACTGGTGTAGTCAAGAGTCACAGATGGGTCAGGCTCTGGGACCAGCGTTCACCCCCATAGCCCTGGTAGGGAGAGACCCACTCAATGTGCGGGTTCCCAGTGAGAGGGTCCAGGACGAAACCCCTGCCACCAACGGTGAAGCCTCCTGCCTGCCATGACTGGCACTGGGGGCTGCAGCCCTCTCCCCAGGACCCTGATCCTCGGTGCCTTCCAGAGCATCCCCTGCTGCACCCAGAGCCTGTCCTTGGGGTCCTCCCTCCCTCCTGGGCCCAGGAGGTGCCAGAGCAGCGCCCGCCCGCATCAGCTGGCATCAAAGCGCTGCGCTCTCCGTGCCACGCCGCCCCCTGCTGTGCGGCGCACACCTCCTCCTTTGTCACAATGTTTTCACTCCCGTGAAGCAAACTGTCCAATTAGAGTTGGGGCCTTGGGCTTCCATCTTCCCGACGTTTAATTATTATGCTCCCCTTGGCAGCTGCTGACAAGTCCCAGAAGCAGGGTGGAAAGGGGTTTTGTCTTCCCCCAGCATGGAAAACGAGGGGTGGGACAGTGCGGGACATGAATAGGTTGCATTTCAGCCCCTCCTCCTGCCTCCCCTCCACCAACAAGCCTGCAATGTGTGTGTGTGTGAACTGCAAGGGGGCGGGAAGGGCGGAGATGCGGGAGGGAAAGGCGAGACCTCCCCTCCCTCCCTCATCCCTGCTTCCCAGGAGCCTTTGCTTCAAAGATCTGGACTCTGCTGTTCTTGCTCCATCTGCACGTGTCAGAGTTCAAAGTAGACACTGTGTATTGGGTCAGTCCCCCTCTAGATGTGGGCTCCTGAGGGCAGGAACTGGGTGTTCCTCTGCCTGGGTTGCTGGTGCGCCCAAGAATTCCAGACTTCCCCAAAGCCACCCCTGCTCTGCAGCCACTGCAGAGCTGGCTTGGTGGAGAGGAAGTAGCAAAAGGAGGCCTCTCTCTCCAGCCTACCCCCAAGAGTGCCTCAGCAGCCCCCCTGTGCTGGATGGGTGGTGGATGGCAGCTGGCTCAAGGGCTTTTTTTGGAGGAGCTGCTGTGCCAAAGGAAGGGCCTTGAGGGAAGACCTCACCTTGGACCTGAACCCTGTCCAGACCCCTACAGGGTGGGACAGATCCCCAGTGTGGTGCCCCTAGGGCAAGGGCCAGGGCTGAGGCAGGAGCCTGGGCCTCTTGGGTCCATTTCTCCCCCAAACTGGCCATGTGGAGTCATTCACAAGCATTCTAGGGCTGGAGAATGTGGCTCAGTGGTACAGCTTTTGCCTTGCATGCGGAAAGCCCAAGTTCAATCTCTAGCACCACAAAAGGAAGAAAAAGAAAGACATAATACAAGCATTCTACAAAGAACACAAATGTTTATTTATGGAGGCCACCTGCTTGGTAGCACAGAGAAGATGGGGGAACTGGGGCTTGGGAGGAGCTAGATGGGGAAGTCAGGGGGCAGCGACGCCCAGCAAGCAGTGGCTAAGGGCTGAGGTGCCTCCTGGAAGTGTCAGGCCCAGGTTCCCTAGCCTGCAAGGCACAGATGTGGCTTCCAAGACCCTAGATGCATGCAGGACTTCTGTGGCCAGACCCCCACTCCTCCCATCTTCAGATTCTCAGGCTGCCCCTTGGGGCGAAGGGGGAACAGGGTGGGCAGAGGCACCCGGGGCTGGGCCAGCAGGCTGGAGCTGCTGGTTCACTCCTGAGTTCCTAGATCCTCCTAGAGCTCAGACAGTGTGTGGAGCCTGCAGGGAGAGAGCCAAGAGCAGGGGTCACTGCTGGGTCCTGTGCGGCCTCTTGGGTGCCTTCTTTTTTATGAACCGGGCAGACTCTAAAAACAGTAGGTTACAGCCTCCATTTTCTCACTCCAGATTTAGAGGTTTTGTTTGTTGCTTTTGCGTCTAAGGCAGGGTCAGGATATGTTGCCCAGGCTGGTCTTAAACTCCTGAGCTCAGGTAACCTTCCTGCCTCAGCCTCCCTAGTGATGGAACTATAAGTGTGTGTCCCAGTCCCAGGCTGCAAGCTTGTGCTGTCCCTAAAGCCCAAGCATGCTCTCCCGCCATGTACTTAGCTGCTGGCCCCAACCCATCTGTCTCCCAGCTCTGTCCTCCAAGGAGCAAAGACAGTCAGTAAGTCAAATGTGCCCAGGACTCCCTTGGCACAATCTCCCCGTCTCGCCGGCCGGCCTGCCCTCTCCATCCCACGAAGGGGCAAGAAAGCACATCCTCGTTTCTTCCTGCTGTCTTTCTGCCCACTTGCACCTGATTCTGAGGACAGAGGCCCCACCGGGAGCACTGGGTATTGTCCTGAGGAAGAAGCCAGGCCCAGGCTGACCTCACTTGCCTGAGAGCTTAGGATACCAAGACCGGTGAGAAGGCAGGTGAGCCTGAGGACACCATCACAGCCGGGGGCTTGAGGGTGGGGTCCTCCGGGGCGTGACCAGCACTGCTCTCTTCAGGCACCTGTGGAAAAAGAGGGCAATTCTGAGGGCCCGGTCCTGGGCTGTATTCCAGGCCCCCTAGTGTCCATGGTGGAGCTAGAGCACCTGGCCAAGCCAGGAGCTGCAAATGATGAGTGGCGAGCGCCACATGGTGGCCGGCACGCAGATCGCGGCACAGACGTGCTACTTGGTCTCCCGCTCCTGCTTCTCTGTGGGCAGTGTCCCAGGCGCTGGCACAGTGAGGACCACTTAGCATCCTTGCCCAGCTACGACAGTGGTGAGATATTCCAGTGAGCCAAAGAATTGTGATTTTACACACCTTATGAGCAAGTGTGGAGGATTCTGGGAGATTGTGCTGAGCCCGTTTTTGAAAGATAAGAAGTAGGGCAAGTGAGAGGCATTTGCCAGGATCCTGACAGCGCAGATAGGTCCTAACATAGGGTGGGAGCGGGGCTGAGGTGGGCTTGCAGGGGCACCTGGAACTGGACTGGGATGTGACGTGGAGTGTGACAGATCCTCCCTGTTGTGGCTTTCTCACAAACCACCTCTTTCTGGCCCTAGTGAGCCCCTGTCTCACCCCATCCTCAGGGAAGCCACCTCAGCTTTCAGGGAGGACAGCTCAGGGGCTTTCCAATGGCTTTCACTCCTAGTGGTGAGGAACTTCTTTACTTCCTGAGGCAGAGT
The DNA here is from genome assembly GCF_000260255.1 of Octodon degus. Lineage (NCBI taxonomy): Eukaryota > Metazoa > Chordata > Mammalia > Rodentia > Octodontidae > Octodon > Octodon degus. Next base: position 18,971,313 of record NW_004524578.1, read on the forward strand.
ACTGGCGAAGGTAGCTGAGAGAAGGTGTGAACTTGGAATAAATGACTGAGATCAAAACAGAACCCAGAGGAAACCTCTATGTACAGACACTGGTAATATCTCCAGCATTATTTCATGAGCATAAAACCCTTGTGGTTTCTAATTATGGTGTCTCCAACAGCTTACTGTCTGACTTTAAAGACAGAATGAAAATAATTTGTGCTGAGAAAAAAGCAAGTTTATTAAGAATGTAATAACATAGAACAATTTTTATACTAGAGAGGTAAAGAAAGAGAAGACAATACAAATTGGGCAGACAATACAATCTTCACTGTCGGGGCTGGGGAGATGGCTCAGTGGTATAAGCGCTTTCTTGGCAAGTGCAAGGGCCTGAGTTCAATCCCCGGTTCCACAATAAATAAATAAATAAATAAATAAATAAAATCTCCACTGGGTAAGAAAAATCTGTGCAGAGAAAAACAAAGAACAACAGGAAATATAGCAGAAGAAAAGATGAACAGTGCTTACAGGATGGTGGTGGGTTTTTCCGGTGCTTGGGATTAAACCCGGGATCTTGAACCTTGTACTCTACCATTGAGCCCCCAGGGCCTAGTGATGAGATTTCTTGATATTTTTCTCTATATCCAGATTTTCATGAATAAGCTACTTGTCATTTTTAATTTAAAACACACATTTAGGGAATGTAGCTTAGTAGTAGGGTGCTGGCCTAGCATTCCTGAGGCCCAGGGTTCTATTCAAGCACTGCAAAAACAAAACAAAAACAGCAGAGAGAAAAGAAAAAAAAAAAGAAAGGAAAAGGAAATTTGATGTTCATTTAAGACAGCATATACACAAAGTTATATGAATTAGAAAAGCTACGTGTAAGTTAGATATGAATTATAATGAATATTAGTTTGAAGGATGTTCAAAACTTCTGATAAGGTTTTAGCAATCCAGAGGCAGAGCCAGGTGTGGTGATACACACATATGTAACCCCAGCACCCAGGGGGCTGAGGCAGAAGGATTGCCATGAGTTCAAGGCCAGCCTGGATTGCACAGGGAGACCTTGTCTCAAAAAAAAAAAAAAAAGCCAAGAGGCAAATGTAGTAATGTTCCTCATACAGGGGGCCACAGACACAGGCTGGTCCTCCTTCCCATTTTGAGGGGCCAGGGAGGAGGCAGGGGTGTCACCATGCCCTGCCCCCTACACCATTATCCAGCCCAGGCAGGGCCCTGTCGCAGTGGTTCCTGGGAAGAGATGCCTGCTTGAGACCACAAACAGCTCCAAGGGTGGTGTGCTTTTAAAGAAACAGGACCACCCCCCTCTTTTAAAAAAGCCAATTATAGGGCCGGAGAGATGGCTCAGTGGAATAAGCTCTTCCCTGGCAAGTGCAAGGACCTGAGTTCACTCCCCGGTTCCACAAAAAAAAAAAAAAAAAAAAAAAAAAAAAAAAAGAAGCCAATTATGTTGGCACACACCTGTAACCCCAGCATATGGGATGCTGAGGCAGGAGGATCACTGTGAGTTCAAGGTCAGCCCTGAACTGCATATCAAAGCCCTCTGTCAAAAAGACAAAAAAATTTTAAAAAGAAACCAACTCCACAGCAGTCCACCATCTTCAGCTTCTAGACGCTGAAAGCAGTGGAATGTTGGGGAATTCAATTTCTTGCCCAAATAGCCACAGAGTGCATTCACATGCAGAGGCCCAGGCCCTGCTGAGTTAGGTAGATCGCCGAGACTGGTGCCCAGGAGGTGGAATGTCTTCGGGGTCTCCAGGGGCCCTTACAGAAACTGAGGTTGAGCACTGAATTGTGTGCAGACCAGAGAAGAGTGTCACCTAGCATGGTTTTTAAAAGCTCCCAGTGTCTGGGCCCCAGACCATACCAGTTCAATTCAAGTCTTACTGAGGCTTTGGAAGCTGCAGGCAGATGTGATGTGCATGTGAGGGCTGAGACCCCCAAGGTGGTTCTTCCTGGGATTCCCACCCATCACGTGCTCTGGGTTGGGATGTAAGAATTGGCATTTCTAACAAGTTCCAGGTGCTTCTGTTGGGGGTCCTGGTGGCCAGCTGAAGAGGATGCTCCATCCACAAGCCTGACCACAGGCCACTTCTGGGACTCAAGGGCGTGGGGAGAGAGGTACCACCAGATATGGTGGTGCACCCCTGAAATTCCAGTACTCTGGGAAGTTGAGGCAGGAGGATCACCAAGTTCAAGCCCAGCCTGGGCAACTTAGTGATTTAGGAAAACTCAATCTCAAAAGAAAAACTTTTTTTTTTTTTGACGGAACCAGGGATTGAACTCAGGCCCTTGTGCTTGCCAGGTAAGTGCTTATTCTACTGAGCCATCTCCCCAGTCCCACTTTTTTTTTTTTTTTTTTTTTTTGTATTTTTGGGGAAGGATCTACAGGGTTTTCAGCATCTCACTACTAGATCAGACTTGTAGTGATCCGCCTGTTTACAGCTGCCCAAAAGCTGGGATTACAGGCATGTGCCACCATGCCCACTCTCAATTGCCATCTCAACACACCTTGGGGGGCGGGGCTGGCACGGCAGACCCAGGGATCGAACCCCCAGTTCCTGCACCTTTTTGCAGATGCTTTAGTCCACTGAGCTATTTGGCCAGCCCTAAGATAAATTTTCAAAAAAAAAAAAAAAAAAAAAAAGCACGTACACCGCCCCCTCTGATCCTGAGGTGGGAAGGCAGTGAGGAGAAGGGAGTCTTCAACTTACACTGCCCCTCACCAACGAGCCACAGGTGGGTTCAGGTGGGGGGTGCAGCTGCCCTTGGGGGGTCTGTGGAACTCACCTCCCAGTAAACTTCATCCTCAAAGCAGTTCTCATCAGCTGCTTGTCCCCAGAAAGGCAGTCTCAAAATGACTCCTGAAGAGTGGAAACCCGAGGTGGTCAGGAGATACTTGCTCTCCATTCACTCCAGCTCTTCCCCTCAGCTGGGACCCACCAACCTCCCTCCAGACAGATCAGGGCGCCCCTCACTTACCCACCATGAGGCCGCCCACCAGGGCCATGGCCAGGCTTAGGAGGAGGCCGAACACCTGGAACTTGCCCTGAATTCTTGAGGTCTGGACTTCCTTTGGATACCTGGGGTGGAGAAGGAGCAGGGCCCCACACAGAGGACAAGTCACCCCGAACTGCCACCTCACAAATGTTCGTGGGCACATCAGCTTGGGGAACCCCAGGGTCTAGCCTTTCCAGCTGTGGAATGGGGGTGCTGGACAGATGGGTATTGTCTATGATTTGCAGAGGAAATGAGGTTGGGAGAGAAAAGTAGGGGAGAAGGACAGTGTGGGACCCCAGCAGGCCAGAAAGGAGGAGGTGTAGAGGAGGAAAGAGGGTCCCCCACCTCGCTGCACCTCCAGTGAATTTACCCTTGCTGTCCATATATATCAGGGCTGGCAAAAGTGGCTGTCACAGCACCCACGATGCCCCCCAGGATGCCAGGAATGCCGTGCAGGTTGTGAATGCCACACGTGTCCTGGATACGCAGCCGGGACTCCAGGAATGGCTGAGGGGGAGAGGTTGCTTAGGCTGGGGCTGCAGCAGGAACCCAGGACCTCCATCCCTCAGCATCTCCCTGGGTCACCACAATTCTTCTAGTCCTGCCTCAGCAGCCCCAGCCCATCCCCTTACCGTCAGGAACATGAAGCCCAGAGTGGAGATTAAGCCGCAGAAGAAGCCCACGATGAGGGCACCGTAGGGCGTGAGCATCATTTCAGCTGCGGTGCCCACGCCCACCCCTCCAGCCAGCGTGGCATTCTGGATGTGCACCTGGGCATGGGCAGAGTGGGCATACTCAGTTCTCTTCCAAAAGCAACTGCCTGTGCCCACACACAGAATGAGGGTGGCGCAACCCTGCTTGGGGCCCAGGGGTGGCTCAGAGTCTGTGCACAGAGCTCTGGGGGTACAGTCAGTCCCCTTTCTGTGTGCCATGGGTATCTATGTGCCCTGACTTGCGCATCCGGATGCACACGGTTCACACTGGGCACTGGCAGAGCCTGAGCTCCTGCCCCTTCTGCTTTGCTTGTGGCTATGGCTGTACAGCCTGCTCCCTCCAGTGCCCCAGTGCCATCTCTGTGTCCAGCGGCACAAACAGCTGTCCCAAGAATGTGATGCAAGGATACAATGCAACTTTATGAGCCCAATATCATCAGTGGCTAGCCCGAGGGTCAGGAACATGGTAGAGGGGAAACAGCCCCAGAAACCCCATGGGGTAGAGGGGAAGAGGAGGAGCAGGAGGAATAGGAGGAGGCAGCAGAACAGCCAGTCCATCCTGAGGATCTGGTCTGGGTTCTGCCACAATCTAGCTATGTGTTCTACATGAGTCATTGCTCCCTGGGCCTCAGTTTCCTCATCTGTGAGATGGGTATGCTACTCAGATGCTGCTGCCCCACAGAGACTCTGACAGGCTGCAGTAATCAAGGGCTCACCTGGCACAGGTGGCAGAGGGGCACCTGCTACTCACCATGTCCAGCTTGCCCTTCTTGTGCAGGGCACTAGACAGAGCCACCGAGGTCAGCACGCTGGCCGCCAAAGAGCAGTAGGTGTTAATGGCAGCTCGGTGCTGGGCATCCCCATGGGAGGACACAGCTGAGTTGAAGCTGGGCCAGTATAGCCACAGGAAGAGGGTCCCTGGGTCACACATACAGGACAGCGATCAGAGAGGAAGCATTTGCTGGCCTCTCCTGGGCCCTCCTGACAGGCACCTCTGCCTTCCCACTTTAGGAAGTCTGCCTGACCCCATGACAGAGTAAGCACCCTTCCTGGGCCCCTACAGCACCATGCCAAGAACCCTTTCCCCACTGCAGGGAGTGCTAAGGGCGCAGCTCCTCCCGTGCTCTGTCCGGGAGACAGCAGTGAGCATGTGGGCAGCGGCACCTCTGCCATGAACAGACCTGGGCAGTGGGAGTGCATGCCGGCCCCAGCCAGCTACGAACCAGGGCCTGGCTACTCCCTTGTCTGCCTCGGGGAATGCTAGGGAAAAAAGCACAGGAGACCAGCTTCCTTCAACCCCAAAGGAAAGAGGCAGACATCTGGGATTCTAGAATTGTCTACAGACAAACTGCCCCTGCCCTGCCCAACAAGGAGCCGGCAGCTGCCCACTAACTGTGGGGGGATCAGACATGGGGACCATGGCAACCTTCCCTCACCCCCGTGGTCTCCATCCATCACGGCAGGCCCCTTTCACCATGGTAACCCAGCCATCATGGTGACCCTTATGGCCCTCACACACTGTGGCAGCCCTACCCATGATGGCCCCGATCTATCACAGTGGCCTCCACCCATGATGGCAGTCCCCACCACCAAGGCAGCCCCAAGCATTGTGGTGGCCCTCACCAATCATGGCGAAGAGGTCCGACTGGTACACAGAACGCTGCCTCTGCTTGCTCTGCTCCAGATTGCGACGGTAAAGGATCCAGGTTACCGTGAGCCCAAAGTAGGCGCCAAATGTGTGGATGGTCATGGAGCCCCCCGCATCCTTCACCTGCAGGGCAAAGAGCTGTGGGGGTCTGGCGCCTTCGCTGCCTTCCCCATCTCCCACACAGCACACAGATGTGCTGGGATGCAGGGTGAGTGGAGCTTAGCTGACCGGGAGGGTCGGGTGGGGGCCCCTGAAGCCAGGTTGTGAGTTGTTGGCAACATGAGGCCCGGGCAGCAGTTGGGATGTTCCCAGCTGAGCCATCCAGGCTTGGAGAGTACCAGCTCAGCCACAGGCTGGCAGAATTAGAACCTAGGGCAGCCCTATCTCATGTCACCCGCTCCCTTCCTTGATTTCTGAGACTGCTCCCCTTCCTTTCACTCACCTATCCCAAGGCTGCCCTGCCCAGACTGCCCCTGTCCACTGTGCTAAATCCCCTGTTAAATCCTCTAGGTCTTATTCTATGTAAAATTAAAAAGTTGCGCTGGGTTTTAACCAGGGGGATGAGCCACACTAGCTGCTGGTGGAGACTGGCCTGATGTGCGAGGGATCAGAGCCAGGGGACAAGTCGGGGAGAAGAGATACGGTGTCTGGGGCTCAGCTGGTGGCTGAAAAGGTGACAAAATAGGTAACTGAATAGAGGGTGGTCTAACTCCCTCTATTAGGGGACACTACCCCAGGCACAGCTCCAATGTAGAAGAAGAAAGGGGGTCTCTCAGTGGCACCTTGCCCTCCTCTCCTTTCTAAGGAGCCTCTTATGTAGGCCTCAGAATTAGACAGCCTTTGTGAAGGGTGTCTCGGGTTGTGTACCGCACAACTCCTCTCGGATCCTTCCTTACTGATTTGCCCCCTAGATATACTGGGTCCTTTGCTTAGCAGACCAATCTTGGGATATGGTGTGCATGCAAGCGTATATGCAAGAATGTCACCCCCCTTCCATGGGATGTGTG
>NW_004524578.1:18977927-18987126 GCF_000260255.1 Octodon degus
CAGTGTTCTGGGATTGGCTGCTGTGCTCAGGAGGATAAGGGACTTGCCAGGCTGATGTGTTTCCCCGACCCAATATCCATTCTGCTGCCCACATCCCGAGTCCTGCTCACCTCTAGTAGGTTGAGGAGAATGTACTCATTCACTGTGAACAGGGTCACTTGGAACAAGGTCATGATGAGAAGCTGGATGGGGCTAACTTTGCCCAGCACTGCCCCAAAGGCCACACAGACAGAGGCAACGCAGAAGTCAGCGTTGATGAGGCTATGGAGAAAGAGACAGACTGGGGAAGGGGCTTGGACAACAGCAGCAAATGACGTGCTGGGCTTGAGTCTGACTTTGACTGTCTGTGGGTTTGGGCTTGTGGCATAACCTCCTAGAGCCTCGGTTTCACCTTCTGGGATAATGGATCCACAACAGTAAGGGCCACATGGTGAAGTGCCAGACACATGGAGCCACCTCACCTCTCACAGATAGCTTGTGCTCAGGCCACAGGGACTGGCTGTGCTTCATGTGCCTGTCACAGGGTCCTGTCCTTCTAACAGCTCTGCTCAGTGCCTCCTCTTCTAGGAAATCTTCCCCTAGTTCCTCCATTCAAGAGGGCCCTCTGCTCCAGACTCCCAGCACTGGGCCCACACCCACCTGCCATACCTCCCAGGCCTTGCTGGAGTTCAAGCCTTGGGGACTGTCCCTTCCCCTTACCCATGACAGAGTATTGGTGCCTAGGGAAGGGGAGAAAGATGGTTTCCTGAAGGAAGCAGGGATCTGGGGTGGCAAGGTGGAAAGAGGGAATAGGCACACAGGCCTTCCTCAGTCCAGAACCCGAAAGCTCAGCCAGCCCAGCAGAGAGCTGGTAGAGAGGCAGATGACCAGGAAAGATGGGCAGCCAGGTGTACTTTTGGTGGTCAGAGTGAAACTTGGTTCCATTCCTGCATCCACTTTCCCTGGCCCAGGCCCCCTTGTTCCTTGCCAAAGGCAAAACTGCTCTTCTTGATTGCAAAAACCAGATCCTAAAAGGAACCATAAGGGTTGCTCATGGGCTGGGGGTTGGGACAGAAGGGGCTGTTTCAGAGAGGCTGTTACATCTGAGAACAGTCCCATCTTGTGCTGGGGTGAGAGAGAGGGATGATCAGGGTGAGGGGAGAGCTAGTTGTAGGGCCAGTATGTGGAAGGGGGCAGTGATGCTCCTGAGCCAGGGGACACTCACTGGAATGTCTATTCCACCACATGCCTGTGTCTCCAGGACCTGGCCGAATGATCACACGTCTGGGGCACCTTAGCCATAGCATGTAGATGGAAAACGGGGGTTAGAGAAGCCAGCTCAGTGGCCTCAAGGTCCATAAATGCAGCCAGGAGAGCCACCTGATGGAAGTGATCATTAGGAAGGAGCAAGAGAGGAGAAGAAGCCATGCCTGATACTCTCTGCAGCTTGGAAGTGGAGATGGGGACCCAGACCTTAGGGGGCCTAAGAGTGACACAGGGACCCTGACCATGCAGCAAGGACAGCCCAGAAGCCATGAAGGAGGCCCACATCTCCAGGTCCACTGCTCAGGGGTGGGGACAGCTTGCTTGTGCCAGCTACAGGCACCAGAGACAGGTTCCAGGTCAGCGTGGAACTGTCGAAAGACAATTTGCCAAAACTCAGTTTTTCCAATGATCTGTTTGCTGAATAACTAGCTCCCCAAAAACCTGTTAACTCAAAGTTTATACTAATTCCCTTCGAAGTTTTTTTTAAGTTGTATCATTTCATCACATTCTCCCTCATATGTGCAATCCACACAAGATGGCATGAAAAGTGGAGAGAGACAATGATTAGCCAGGGGGAAGAGGCTGGGGGAGAGGTGTGAGGGAAGGAGATGGGGTGGGTATGATAGAAACATACACATCGCAGCCCAATATTCTGCAGATCAATAGACGCTAATACAAACATATATTTTTTGAATTGTGTATTTTTTTTCTTATGGCCAGTTATGTTGCTGTGCTGCTTAGTTAAATATATTATAGGCCTTTCACACTTTGGGTCAGTGGCACTGGGCGTGAGAATTCCTGGTTAGCTTGAACTTCAGAGGGAATGCATGCCAAAGATTTTTTATGTACAAAAGAGCTGATCTGTTGGTTCTGACACCTGTTTTGGATTAACTACTCTCTCTCTCTCTCTCTCTCTCTCTCTCTTTCTCTCTCTTTCTCTCCCTCCTCTTGCCTCCTCCCCGTCTCCCCGTCCCGTCCACTGTCCCCTGTCCCCTGTCCCCCTCCCCTCTCCACTGTCCCCTCTCCCTTCCTTCTCCCCCCTTCTCTCTCTCTCTCTCCCTCGCTCCCCCCACAGGGTAGTTCAGCTGGCCTCAGACTCACAGCAGTCTTCCTGGCTCAGCCTCCTGAGTGCTGGGATTATAGGAGTGCGCCACCACACCCAGATCCTGTTTCTCTTCACTCATAGATTCATTACTTGGCATGGGAAAACTGATTGTTTACAACTACTTGGCAGGTATTTTAAATTTCAGACACCTAGGTAATGGCATCTTTTGGCGCCCTGTATGAGAGAGCAGGAAATTGCCCTTTATATGAGATTTCATACAGCTTGCCTCTCAGCTTTTCTGTAGATTTAGTTTGGAGAAGGCAAATCAATATTGATATTTCCAAGCCAATGATAATTTCCTGAAGTTAGAAGCTTTTTTGAAGGGCACTGGAAATTGGACTCAAGACCTTGGTGCATATGGGGCAAGTGCTCCATCACCAACCCGCATCCTCCACCCTTTTTATTTTATTTTGAGATAGAGTCTCTCTGAGTTACTCAGGCTGGTCTCAAACTTTTGATCCTCCTTCCTCAGCCTCCAGACTAGCTTGGATTGTAGGTGTATGTCACTACACCTAGCACGAACATTTTTTTATTCTACATAAAAGGCCAGCTAAACAGAACTCAAAAAAAAAAAAAAGAACCTCTAATAAACTAAACCATATGTAAAACTGGGAAAATCATGCTATGGCACGGACAGCTTGATAAATGATTCCTGTGAGTGACCTGCTTGGCCCACTGGGTCCTGGCAAGTTGGCTCAGGCGATTTCTAACCTTCAGAGGTGGGGGGGGGCTTGGGGGAGGTCACCTCAAACAGAGGATGGGACTGAGTTCCTTGACAGCAGGAACTGTCTCAGAGAAAGGTCGCTGGGGAGAACAGAGGTGTGAAGAGATGTGGACAGGGAGCCCTGCGCTGGCTCAGAGGCCGAGGCAGGGGACTCCAGTTCACACTTTGCACACCCCCTCCTGCCTATAGCTCTTTCGATGCCCACTCACGTTCAGGGAGGGGCAATACAAGGAGAAGCATCTTAGGCGGCTGGATTGCCCTGTAGAGGTCCCCACCCACCCACAAGGAGCCCTTACGGGGCAGGCATGCTCCTGCCCTCCCAGGACAGAGGGCCTGGGTCTTTCTCCCCTGGAGAAGCCTGGCCTCAAGTCCCTGCAGACCTGGATGCCATCAGAACTGAGGTCCTAGAAATTACTGATGAGAAAGTATAGTAGCAGTGTGTGTGTGTGTGTGTGTGTGTGTGTGTGTGTGTGTGTGTGTGTGTCTATCATCGGCCTCCAATGTGCAAGAGAGCTGCTTTAGGATCCACGACCCGCCCCCGCCCCCACTCGCGGGCCCTGTCCAACGCCAGTCCGGTCCCCTCCCACCAGCCCCGCCCGGAGCCCCGCCCCACCTGGCCCCGCCCACTCCCTCCGGCCTGGGCTCAGCTCCCCAGCTCACTTCTCGATGCCCACGAGGATATAGCGGCGCCGTGAATCCAGGTGGTGGAACCATCCCTGCATGAGCACCGCCCACTGGATGCCGAAGGCCGCCAGCAGGAAGTTGAAGCCCACGGCCCCGAACCCATAGCGCTGCAGGAAGGTCATGAGGAAGCCAAAGCCCACGAAGACCATGACGTGCACGTCCTGGAAGCCTGCAGGAAAAGCGCGGCACGATTTCAGGGACTGGTCAGGCCCTGTATCACTGCCTTTTGTCGCTGGGCCGCTCGCCCTGGCATGTGGACCCCCCAAACCCCTCTCCTTCGTCCTGCAGCGGACTGATGACTAGTAGCGCCCCCTGCTGGTGGAGCCGCCCATACGCCTCTTGTCTAAGGAAGGCTAGGGGGGAGGGGACCCGGCTTGGACTTGGGCTAGGCCCCCAGCGTAGACCCTGGGTTACAGCGTGGGCCAGCAGATGCCTAAGAGCACCTTTGGGAGATGATGTCTTTTATCTCGCACCCTGAAGCCCGATGGCTCTGCTGGCCCAGGGTGGGGTAGACAGATGCGCATCTGAATTTAGAGACTAGAGTGCAGACCACTGGGGCAGACAGACACCCATCTCCACCATATCCCTACCATTGTGGTGAAGAATCAGCTCTCATCTGGCCAGCTGGTCACACCAAGCCCAGCACTACCACCTCCATCACCAACAATGGAATTTAGACCCAACTCCTTCATCTCTCTAGAGAAGACTTTGGAGGACATTCCCAAATACACTTGGGTCTCAGCCCCATCTGTTTTGCTGAGCTCATGGGTGTTTTAGGAATTCAGTATAGGAGTGTGCGCAAGGTGCCTCACAAAGTGCCTACCCATAACAGGATCGAAACAGGCAGGTAGCATTATTTATTGTCACACCTAGCTCTGTCCGAGTTTCCATCCAACTGTTCTGCCAATTCACGACGTGGCTTTGGCCAGCTGCTTCCCCTCGGAGCTGCAGTTTCTCAACAATAAAACTAAAGAGCCTAGAACAGCCTTGACTGTCTTCCCAGTGCTCAGGCTTTCATGGCTCTGGACACCAAGGAAATGGAAGACATCAAAGAGCTTTGAGAAGCAAAGTCACAGAAATATAAAACTCTGAAAGTCCTTACCAATGTCATAGGACTTTGGTGACATTAAAGGGCTCCTGCTGGCCACATCTGGGACAAACGGAGCACCAAAACAATTAGGTGCTACATTGTATTAAAACCATTTAAAATAGAAATTCATGAGTCCGTACTGATAATAAGTAGGTAAACAAGTAGCAGAAGATTCCTGCTAACAGTAGAGTACTGAAATGGAGGAGCTGGGGTCATGCACACCTGTAATCCAGGAGGCTGGGGCAGGAGGGTCACTGCAAGTTCTAGGACAGCCTGGGCTAGTGCTCCTGCAGCTGGGGATACAATACTCATGCTGCTGCTGCTGCTGCTTGACCGCCCCTGTGCACCTGTCCCCCATCCGTCCCCCCGTCCTCATCAGTCTCTCTCCAGGCCATGACTACAGGCCTCTGGGCTCACAGTCACCTGGAGGAGGCACTGGCACCCTGAAGGGGAGGAGGGCAGGCTGATGCTAGAGAGCTGAGGGGCCCCCAGGATGGTGCCCCAAGCTTCCCTTGGAGTTTATGAGAGCAGGTTTCTCCATGTATGCCTCTGAGTTCACAGATAATCGTATTTCATGGTTTATCACGTCTCCAACTGTTGTGAGCGAATATATGTGAAGCACCATAAAAGGTATTAGGGTTATTCTGGGAAGAAGTGAGGGGTGGCAGACGGGAAGAGGGCTGTGAAGGAGGGGGAGGTGACACATTCAGATGATAACTTTAGAAGCAGGGAGAGGAGCTGAACAGCAGGGTGGCAGAGCTGTTGACAGACACAGGGCAGGGGGAGGGGAGGTGGCGGCATGGGAGGGGCGTGCTGAGTCCCAACCTGGCCAAGGTGAGGCAGAAATGCAGTAGGGTTGTGTGGCAGCAGCTCGGGATGCAGAGGGCAGACCCAGGCCAGGCACTGGCTGGACCTTGACACCAGCAGCTGGGCAAGGTGCTGGCAGGGGACACCTCTGGGAAGAGCCAGCCTCATGGAAGGCAAGGACCTTTCAAAGGCAGGGCTTGCCTGGCATCACAGAGGAGCATCACGGGTGGCCACTGAGCTGAAGGTCGCCAGGGGCAGCTGCAGTGTGTGTGGGGTGCCTTGAGTCACTCTCTGCTTCGAATGGGATGGGGGACCTCACTTTCCTGTCCTTCCTCCCTCTCCCTGCTCCCAGGGGTGCCTTGTGCCCCTCAGACCCTGTGCCCCTCAGACCCTCTCTGTAGGTATGTCTTTTTCTCTCCCTTCTCTGGCCTAGACACCAGCTTCCCACTCCTCATACACCTCTCTTTTTCTTTTTCCCCCAGCCTGGTCCTGATTTAGTGCTAAAACATAGAAGCTCATGAATTTTTCTCTCACAAGGTTTGGTGCTACCTAATACCAGCACTCCAGGAGGCTGAGGCAGAAGGACTGAAAGTTCAAGCCTAGCCTGAGCCACTGAGGAAGACAGACCCTGTCTCAAAATTTAAAAAGGTGGTGGTGTGGGGATATAGCTCAGGATGAAGGCCTTGAGTTCAATCTCCAGTACTGAAAAATCATTCTTTAAAAATGGTTTAAACAACGAGGTCCAAAGTGTAGGACATCAGCCAAGGACACAACCTCTCAGGTTCAGTTTCTTTATTGGTAAGTGGAGTAGGAACAGTGCCCAGCAGCACATGGCCCAGAGGGTTTGTGGCACATTTAATGAGAACATCGTATCAGAGCCCGGGCACAGGCCTGACTCTTTATCAGTTGCTCAATCATGTAAGCTATTACTGCTCTTTTTCTCTTTTAAGACTGATCAGGTGCAGGTTGTTTGCCTCTAATCCCAACACTCAGCAGGCTGAGGTAGGAGGATTTTGAGTTCAAGACTAGCCTGGTGAGGGGAAGAGATTTAGCTATGTATGTAAGCAGGATGGTTTGGACAACTGTACTGTGCATTTCTGCTGATCCATGGAAAGGAGAAGATAATAATTAGTTTTGTCTCCTTTTTCAATTGATTGTACTTTTGGGGGGGGCAGAATCAGGGATTGATCTCAGGCCCTTGCACTTGCCAGGCAAGCACTTATTCCACTGAGCTATCTCCCCAGCCCCTTACTGTACTTTTTCTCTTCTTAATTTCTTATGCATTTCTTTTTTTCTTCTCCTAATTTTACATGCATATATCTGGTAATATGAATAGCTGGTTGGAAGACAACACTGTCTATTGCAACAAGTACTGTGAAATTCATATTACTTTGTTAAGTGAAATTCTGTATCCTTTGTAATTTTTTCTGGTTTAATTCTAATTTGTACTCTTTTTAGAAAAATAAAAAAGACCAGCCTGGGCTATATAGCAAGACCTTGCATCAAAAAACAAAAAGAAAACAATAGTACAAAAGCTAATTCAAAGGAAAAGACTGAGCAGGTGTATGGCAGCCAGCTGGTGACTTGCGGAAGCAACGGGCTCCTCAAGCGGCCCTACCACCGCCCCTTCCTCAACCTAGTCCCTAATTTTGTTTTCCGGAACAGGGGATTGAACTCAGGCCGTTGTACTTGATAGGCAAGCACTTATTCTACTTAGCCGTCTCCCCAGCCCTAGTCCCTCATTTGGTGGCGGTGGAGGTTGCAGGGCAGGCGCTGGCGTTGGCTTCCAGCAGTGAGAGCTGCCACTAGGGGGCACCCTCACACAGCTACCGCAGCCCTCCCTCTGCTCCCAGCCACTCCTACTCCCTTGTCAACCGCCCTTTTCGGACCTCCCTGCCTGAGTCTCCCTGTAGCTTGGCTGAGTTTCCCCAGTGAGAGAACAGTTTCCCACATGGATAAGCCACTACAGTGCCCTCTCCTCTGCTGCCCTGCCCATCCCTGGGGGCCAGTCCAGGCTCATCTGTTTGCTGAGAGACCTGCTGGCCAGTACCCCTGCCCGCCCTCCCCCAAATGCTGTCCCACACCTGCCCTGCAAAACCTCCAGAAGGCAGGAGATAGTGAGGGGGCAGCAAAACCACAGAGGATTCTGGAAAGCAGATGGCTGTGGGTAAGGGGCTTGGCTCAGTGCTTGCCTGGGCCTCTGACTGGTGGACTGAGTGTTCTGGGTCCCTCCTTATCTCTGCTTCCTCCACCACAGCAAGAAAAGGGCAAATGCCTGGCCAAGTGAGCAAATGGCACTTGGCAAAGGAATTTAAACCTCTCATAGTCAAACTAGCATTCTGGGAGACATTCCCAGCCGCATGTCTAGAGGGTGCTGAGCCTCCATGTAGGCCTTTCTGTCCACAGAGCACACTCGCGCCAGTATTTACCGTGTGCTTACTTTGGGCCATGGATGAGTGCCCGGGCCTCTAAGATCCAGTGTGGAGTGGTGACCACTCACTCCATCAAGGGTTGGATACCGAAGTCTACCACCAGGTCACGCTGCTTTCTGCCCTGGGAAACCTGTGCTTCATCAGCTGGAAATGAGTCTGAGGTGAGGGACCCAGAGCAGGTGACCCTGACTTCCTGGTCTCTTGATACAGACCGTACTTCAGGTGTCTGAGACCAGGGCGCCTCTGCCCGGCCTCCTTCCTGAAACATGTTCTGCTGCTCTCTGTTTTTCCAGAAAACCTCTAGAGCCAGGCTCAGGTGGCTGATTTTGGGCCAACCTCCCTGCAGCTGCTGCCCTGGGCCACTCCTCAGTGGCCCTGCTATCACTGCCTGTGTTAGCCTGTGCCTGCTGCCTGGGAGCTTTCCCCAGCCAGAGCTGGACTCCCCTGGTTCCCACAGATGCCCAGCAGGGTCCCATGTGAGGAATGAGGGGCATGCAGTGTGACTTTCCCAGCAAAGGTGCTAGCAGGGCTTTCCTTCCACCAGACCCCTGGGAACTACCTAGCTGCTCAGGACCCCAGGCTTGGGGACCCAGCCAGGCTAGAAAGCCTCATACTCTCTGTCACCTAACCACAGATACAGGGGCTGATTGAGGCTGGGGACAGGGAACGCTGAGACTAGAGGCAGGACAGTGGCCCAGGAGTAGGCTTAGACCCAGGGCAGTGACCCTAGTTCCTGGCTTCCTTACTGAGTGGCCTTTGCAAGACTCATCTCTGTAGCCTTAGTTTCCTCACTTGTAAAATGGGGGTTCCTGATGGTGTCTCCCTTGTGGAGGGAGCACATGCCAGTTGGAGGGAGGGGCTGCCGTTGTGGTATTTCCTGCCTCATCCAAGGAATCCTAAGGCCAACGTTCCCTCCAAACACTTCTCTCCTTGGTCACTTCCTGCTCCGGTGGCCCATACTCACTGGGAGGTAGTAAGGGAACTCAGGACCTCGTCAATCGGTGAGACTCCTTCCTTTTACTTTCCTTTTTCCTGGAGTACTGGGGATTATACATAGGGCCTTCACACTGTGCTACAGCCCCAGCCATTTATTTATTTATTTATCTATTTAT
>NW_004524578.1:18987226-18992471 GCF_000260255.1 Octodon degus
TTATGTGGTGTTTTAAAGTTTTATTTTAATTAATTAATTATTTTGGTGTTAGTGGAGATTGAATCCAGGACCTTCACACTGTGCTACAGCCCCAGCCATTTATTTATTTATTTATTTATTTATTTATCTATTTATCTATTTATTTATCATTTATATTTATATTTTGAGACAAGGCCTTGCTAAGGTTGCTAAGTTACCCAGGCTGGTCTTGATCCTCCTGCCTCAGCCTCCTACAGTGCTGGGATTACAGGTATGCACCATTGCACCCAGCTTTCCCCGTCTCTCACAATCCTGCTCTAGGGCACTGTGAGTATTCATGCTCCCCACCTCCCAGCACCCTTGGGTGGGCCCCTCCGCTGCTTCGTGTCTCTGCTCCTCACTGTCCACTGTTCCCTGTGTGACTGTCACAGATCTAGTTTACCCAGAGCACTTGACTCCACTAAGGTCCTGGATGTTGGAGAGCACCTCTCTGCCCCTACCAAGTCTGGGAGCTCTCGGGGGCTCAAAATCCAGGATGACCAACTGTTGTCCAGAGTGACCACAGTCCTAGTTTGCTCGGACAATCAAGATGTCTGCCTGGGGTTCACACTGCTCCTGGGAAAGCTGGAGCTGTGGGGACAAGGAGCCACAGGCAGAGGCTCCCCACTTCCGTGTCTCAGTCTCTTACCAGGAGACAAAAGGTAGGCAATGTGAGGGAGGACTGAGCTGGAACCCCCAGGCTACAGCTGTCTAGACGCCTGAAAACGCTGTCCTAAGTGGCTGGGTCAAGGCTATGGTCTCATCATCAGGCGGCACACCCTTCGGTTGCCTCCCTTCTTTACACCATATATCTATTTTTTTTTTGGTACACCATGTATCTATTAATATAGCCTGTCTGTAATAGCCTTGACTTTTTGGTAGCCCCTTACTACAGCTGGTTCCCATTCAGCCCGCATGCCCCATCCCCAAATTCAGTCTTTGTTCATGCAGGCTGCCGATGTGAATAGCATCAATAAAATGTCATTCCTGGAGGTAGAGGACGCCCTGCTACCGAGTGTGCAGCCCTTTTGGGGACTGCTTGGCATAGGTGGCCCCTGGAGATGAGTTTTGGGGTCCCTTCCAAAACTAACAGTCAGTGCCAACAGGCCAGAGAATTCTCATTGGCTCCCAGTAGATGGAGAGGAAATCAGAGAGCACAGGGCAAGGAAAGGGTTCCCAGCTGGAAGTCCCAAGGTCAGGCCACCCAAGAGACCCGGAGCCAGCTCTGGCAGCTCCTGGCAGCCTAGGGTTCTGCTGTGGCCGTGGCTGCTCCTGTGGAAGTGATTACACACCCAGCACTGTGTGCAAGCTTACACACAGTGTAAGCTTGGTCCTGTCTCAGACCAAGTGTGTCCTACCCTGTTATGGTCCCTGTTTGACTCACCAGGAAACTGAGACTCAGCAAGGTCGACATGTGTCCAAGGCCACCCACCTAGGTAGTGGCAGAGCCGTGGTAGGAAGATCTCTGAATCCAGGGATGGCTGTGTTCTTCACCATGGCACCAAAGGTATGGAAAATTCAGGGAGAGCCCTTGTCCCTTGCCAAACTCAAAAAGCAAGGGTGCTATGGCCTCCTGGTCCAGCACCCAAGCTTGTCTCACACAGCTGTTCCCATATCAGGACTGGCAAGCTATAGGGTCATCCCTGTGGCCCTTGCCGAGGAACCACCCTTCTTATCCACAGCAGCTGGACACGGGAGCCAAGTCACCGCTAGGTGGTCAGGCAGGTGAACTGGGGGTTTTGAGGACACACAGTGGCGCCCTCTGGCAGAGTCGTGGGAGGGCTGTGAGGACCACAGAATAAAACCCAGGAGCCGGCTACATCCTTGTGGCTCCCAGGGAAGAGGTTGTGTGCAGAGGCTGACCAGTGTCCCCCCTGAAGGGGACAGCACGACATCCCTGGCTACCCCTGTCCCTCTGCCAGCCAGGAGGGCAGCGCGCTGATGGCCCAGGTGAGCACGGACTTACTCGGGTAGCGGTAGTAGAACTCGTTCTCCAGGTCACTGGAGATGTTCCTGAGCTGCTTCTCCTGCCTCCAGCTGGCGTCGGCGTCGGCGTCGTAGCGCACGAACACACCGAAGAGGACCACCATAGCCACCTGTAGCAGCAGGCAGGTGAGCGGCAGCCGCCAGCGGAGGTTGGTGTTCCGGGCCATGCTGCGGGCGCACCAGCAGCGCGGGCGGGTGGCGAGGCTTATAGAAACAGGGGCGGAGCGGCCGCTGGGGCCACGGGACAGGTGACCGGCGCCGCCCGCGCGCACAACTGGCCACTGGTCGCGCCGAGCCAAGCCTAGCCAAGGGCCCGCAGCTCCTGCAGGGTTGGGGCAGCACGTGAGCCAGCCGGAAAGGCAGCGGGCAGCAGCCCAAATCCTGGGGTCTCAGGGATATCCGCGCGTTTCTGTGGGTTCTGGGGAACAGAGAAATAAAGGGACGAGTGGCGTCTGGGGACATCTGTGGAAAGAGATCTGAATGAAAGAAATTCCCAGGTATTAGTAATCATCATGATCCTCCTCTCTTTCTTTCTTAGAGTATCCAATTCATACAGGACCCAGAGATATTAATCGGGAGTTTAGTTCACAGTGACAAGCCATGCCCGTTTATCAGTTGGGAAAAGGGTACGGTAAGTGAGATGCCAGTAACAGGGCAAAGCAGGTAAGGGAGGTAATAAATTCCCTGGGCATCCTTGCAACCCTTCTCTAAATCTAATACTGTTCCAAAATAAAAAGAATGTGAAGGGGGAAAAGCCTATAAAGGATTCCAGGGACAATTTCAGTTTATCATTTGTTCATTAATGATCATTGGAAATTATCTTTAGGGTAATACGTGAATTAAGCACAAATTTAAATTAAATCTATACTCATTCCATATTTTTTCAAAATAAATTCGATTTTCTAACTTTTCTTATATTGTAGAGATTTTGCAAAATGCAGAAATACTCAAAGAAAAAGGTAAAAGCCAACTGTAATCCCACTACCCAGAAGGAGCGCGGATATTTGGGGTCTGTCTGGTCTTTCTGGCTTGTTAGGATGTAGGGGGAATTGTGAGCGAGGGCTTTGATCTACAATACTGGTGCATAGCCTGCTTCACTCAATATTTGGTGTAAACATCTCCCTGTATTATTTTTCTGCAAAAACATTTTTTTATAGCAGGGTAATACCATGCTTTATCTAGCCAAGCCCCTAGTGTTAGACAATGAGATTTTAAAAATTTGCTTGATATTATAAGTAATACTGTCATAATGTACAGGTGCCTGTGTTTCCATGAATTTCTTGGGGCAGGATTGTCTTGGGGTGCAGGGGCTGCATCTAGGCAGGACCCATGAGATGGCCCTTTATCCACTTACCTCTACTCCCATGTGGAAGGATTCCCTCACTGAAAGCCTTTATCCAACAAAGCATGCATCTATGGTCAGGAGAAAGGGGCCTCTCCCAGAAATCCTTGCCAATTCTGAGCTTAACATCTTTGCCAATTGAATTTCCAATTTGTAAAAGCCATTAATACCATTAATACCACACTTGAGGCTGAGCAAGTCACCCCAAGTCAGGTTGGCTCCACTGTGCTGGTTAGGGGCACCAGCATGTCCCATTCCCATGGCAGAGAAACATCAGCTTGCTTGCTTGCTTGCTTGCTTGCTTGCTTGCTTGCTTGCTTGCTTGATTTATTTATTTATTTATTTATTTATTTATTTATTTATTTTGCAGTGCCAGGGATTGAACTCAGGACCTTGCGCTTGCCAGGCAGGTGAATATCTGCTTTAAGACAGGGCCAACCAGCTGTGTTGGTGCCCAGCTGTCATCCCAGTGCTCAGGAGCTGAGGCAGGAGGATCACCCTCAGTTTAAGGCCACCTGGGCTACATAGTGACAGCCTGGAGTAGGAAGGGATACCCTGTCTCAAGACAGGCCCAGATACCACAGCAGCATTACCCACAATATGGCCATTCGTTAGGTGTCCGCTGTTAGACTCTTTCAGTGTATTCTCCGCATCTCAACTAAACCAAGGTGGAGATTGTAGTTACATCTTGCAGATGGAAAACCAGAGCCCTCAGCCGATCCCAGGCACTTACTGAGATTCAAACCCTGGGCTGTCTGATTCCAAAGGCTGTTGTCTTTCCACTATATCATGCCTGTCCCATCCAGCCAGGACTAGGAGGTTTGAATTCAAATGTGTACCGCCTCTACTGGGCATAGACATCTGAGCATTTGGCAGTGGGAGTGCACGGAAGGCAGGGACACAAGGGCTGGGAGGGGGAGCCAGCTACACATAGAACCACAGGCCTCTGGGTCCCACTGAGTCACAGGACAGTTATGGGGGAGGGAGCCTGCAATGGCACAGTTCCCAAGACCTGGTCTGGGAGGGGAGGTGGCCACCTTGAGGACAGGAAGCAGGGAAGTCATGCTCCTTGGAAAAGAATCAGGCCAGCCCAGGAGATGAGCCCCAATTATGTCCTGATGAGGTACTGGGGGCTGCAGCAGGGGAGGCAGGGCTGCGGGCATGGCTCTGGGTCTTTCTCCACTTTCTCCTGCCCCAATCTCCACATCCCTCATCCCTCTTCCTTCTCAACACAATTGCCCACCCTTGCCTTCCCAGTTTACCTGTCCAGGATCTTCTCCCTACACCAGAATGTCAGCCCCCAAGAGCAAGAACACTGAGAAGAGAACCTAGCTTAGCATAGTTGCTCATTAATGCTTTCTAGCTATCCCACTAATCCAAGCATGCTCAGCTCAGTATTAAGAGTAGCTATACACAGATAGATGCCCTGCCCCTACACAGCGGATACTTCAGAAGAGGAAGCCAAAGTAGTTAAGCAGGATGAGCCTTTCCTTGTGGAGTTGAGGGAGGCTTGCTGAGTCTTTGGGTGATGGAAGGTGAGCCTTTTTCCTCTCTGCCCTTGGCTTTTCTTGTCCCATGCAAGTGATTCTAGACTTCTACCCACATTCCCACCCTGGTTTACGACTACTAGACAAGCGGAAATTCTGAGTTGATCTTTGAGACCAGGGTTTAAGAAGTCCACTGCTTGAGCCCATCCAATGCAGCCAGGCTTTACCTTAGGAACGAGAAACTTCCTCCTAAAATTCAGGTTCCTTGATGAGCAAGAATGACTAGACAGGATGGGTCTTGCCACAGCCAGGGTGAGGCCAGGTGTAGCAGCGACGGCGGCTGCCAGAGGGAAGGCATGATCAGGGCACACAGGTCCCTTGGTAGGTATGGCTGTGTGTGTGTGTGTGTGTG
>NW_004524578.1:18992571-19010289 GCF_000260255.1 Octodon degus
TGTGTGTGTGTGTGTGTGTGAGAGAGAGAGAGAGAGAGAGAGAGAGAGAGAGAGAGAGAGAGAGAGATGCAGCATGGGTCACTACTGTCGCTCTCCCCTGCCCTTCCCCCTGGGGCAGATCAGCAGCAGCATTCTTGCTGCTTTCTGCCCTCTCCATTGTCACTTCAGAGGCAAGAGCAATTAGCCAGGAGTCAGGAGCTCTTGGTGCTGGTCACAGCTCCACTGGAGCACCCCGCCTTCCTAGATCTTATTTCCTCTTCCTGCAGTCGGGCCTCTCTGGGACAGCCCTGCACAGCTTCCTGGTTTGCTGTGGCCCTCCAAGGAGGCCACATCGCATGGTGATGAGCACCTTGATCCAGCGGTTAATGGGTCCCTGGCAGAAGTCCCGGTCCGGTTACCTCCTGCTAGGCAACCTCAGACAAGCTGCTGAGCCTCTCTAGATGTCTCTTTCCCCACCTATGCAAGGAGGGTAGCAGCAGTCTGAGATGATTCTGGTGCCTGCACGCTTTCTTTTATCTTGTCTCTGCCTCCCCCATACCACTGGATATTGATGCTTTTCCCTGAGCTATATCTCCAGTACTTACCTTTTTCTATTCTGAGACAAAGTTTGGCTAAGTCACTAGGCTTAGCTTGGGCTTAAGCTTGGTGATCCTCCTGCTTCAGCCTTCAAGACTAGCTGTATGGGATGCTTTTGTTTTGGTTTGTTTTTTTTGAGACAGGGTATCCTATGCTAGACTTGAACTCACAGCAATCCTCTGCTTCAGCCTCCTGAATGCTGGGATTACAGGTGTGCCTATCAAGATGCTATTAACAAGGGCCAGAGAGATGGCTCAGTGGCATAAGTGCCTGCTTGGCAAGCAAGCACAAGGTACCAAGTTCAATCCCTGGTACCATGTGCCATGCTGGCTCTGGAACCAGGTGTGGTGGTGCACACCTGTAATCCCAGTGCTGTGGAGGCTGAGACAGGAGGATCACTACAAGTCTAAACTGCATAGCAAGACTTTCTATTTAAAAAAAGAAGGAGGAGGAGGGGGAGGAGGAAGAGATGCTTTTAATGGAGCCTTGGCCTTGTTGCTCCATGAAGCAGCCACTCTTACTTATATGTGACAGCAGGACTAGGAAGACTTTGGCCATCTCTTATCACTTGGAGTCCATCAAAGCCAAGTATGCCACCTGCCTGGATCCATGGGAGTCTCCAGTGTGGGTGGCCTGAGTACCGAGTGAAGGGGGGCAGCCTCTGGGAAGCTTTCTCATCCAGGACACCTGGTGGGATCAGAGATCCCAGCAGCCAGAAATTGTTCTCATTGTGTCCAGAAATACACAGCACCCCTCCCGTGCTCTTCCTGACACCCTCTGGATGGAAGCATCAGAAGGGGGCTCAGCAGACCAAATCACTAAAGAAGCAGCTCCAAAACAACAGGTCTGGATTCCTAGGTGTTTTATGTGTATTTGTCCCCCCAAAGCCTCATGCAGTCATTGAGGTGCAGTTCTGCAGTTTCTTATTAACTCATGATCCAAGGCTGGGATTATGGGTCTGTGTACTGCTGGGATTATGGGTCTGAGTACTGCTGGGATTATAAGTGTGAGAGCTACACCCAGCCTGGGGCAGATAGCCTGGATGTAACAGAAGAGAGACAGACTTGCTCTCTGTAGCCATTGTTGCTGTTACCCCTTCCTTTTGCTCTCTTGCTCTTTGCCACCATCATGAACTGCTGCCCTCTGCCATGTTCCGCTCTGCCTTGCAGCTAGCCAAGTATGGACTGAAACCTCCACTGACTGTGAGCTACGTAAACCTTTCCTTCTTCATTTTGGGTGTCAGGTATCCGTCCCAGCAATGAGAGAAGAGTAACCGAGACACGAGGGAAACAGGAATGCAGGAGGACTAATAACCTAGACGAAAGAGACATGGCAAGTACCTGAAGTGCTTTGCTTGATCCCTACTGTGCTCCTAGGTCACAACCAGATACTCTAAAAAGTATTGTCAGAGTAACTGGGGAAAATGAACTTAGGATATGTGTTGGACTTTATTAAGGAGGTCCAGGTTTTACAAGCTTTGTGTATTCTCAGAAGCCAAAGAGAGGAAGCAACCCAAACGGCCACTGAACAAAATGAGTGGATAACAAAAATGGGGTGATATGCACAGAATGGAATAGGACTTCTTAAAAATGAAGGAAATCCTGAAATATGAATCAGGAAGGATGAACTTCAAAATCATGGCGCTCGGTAAGTAAAGCGGACACAAAAAGACATGGAGTGTCTGATAATTCCAACGTCTGGGGCTCCCGGAGTAATTGAATTCATGGAGACAGGAAGTATCATGCTGGTTGCCAGGCCCAGGGGGGGAGGACGTGGGGAGTCTCTGTGTTGCAAGAAAGTTCTGGGCATGAGTGGTGCTGACTGTTGCATGACTTTGTGTGTGCACTTAATGCCACTTCGCTTAACCCTGGGGATTAAAACAGTAAACCTTCTCATGTACCATGTATTCTTTTACCATTACTTTTTTTAAAAAATTTATTTATTTATTTAGTGTGTGTGTGTGTGTGTGTGTGTGTGTGTGTGTGTGTGTGTGGCCAGCTCAGCCCACCAGGGGGCGGGGCTGGCTGGCATGTGGTGCTGGGGGATCGAACCGCGGTCCCTGGGCTTCGGGCTTCGCTAAGCTTGTTCTAAGTAGGTGCTCTAGACCACTGAGCCATCTCACCAGACCCCACCATTACTTTTTAAATGAAGTAACGGGGCTGGGGAGAAAGCTTGGTGGCCTAAGCACCTGCCTGGAAAGCCCATGGTCCTGAGTTCGATCCCTGGTACTACGTGCTGTGCTGGCCTGGCCCCAAGTCCCAGGCACACCATGCAGGTCCCTGAACCCCAGGTGCAACGTGGTGGTTCCAAAACCAGGTGTGGTGGCACACACCTACAATCCCAGCACTGGAGAGGCTGAGACAGCAAGATCACTATGAGCCTGAACCGCATGGCAAGTATATATAAATTAAGTGAAGTAACAAAACTCACTACAATTAAAAAAAATAAAAACTCAAAGGAAAAAAAGTCTGTGAGGACACACCCAAAGTGTCATTGAGATTAGCATCCGGGTGGATGTTGTAACACGTGCTTGTAATCCCAGCTACTCAGGAGGCTGATGCAGGAGGGTGGCAAGTTTAAGGTCAGCTTCGGCAATTTAGGGAGAACTTCGCTTGATCTTAGCCAAAAGGCTGAGAAGTGATTATTCAAGAAGGACCTGATCAAAATAAAAAGGGGCCTGAGGTGTAATTCAGTGGTGGAATGCAAGAGGCCTTAGGTTCAATTCTCAGTTCTGGGGAATAAAATAGCATGGAGTGCAGTGAAGAGTAGATGGGTAGGGAAGAGAAGTAGGAAGAGGACTTCACAGTGTTCCTTTTAATATTTTTTCAATGACTATTTTGCCTATTAAAATATGAAAACAATAAACATTTTTAAAAAGAGCTCTTCCTCCCACTGAACCAAAAATCCAGCCTAGAACCACGTGGAGCTCCTCAATCGTCCCATAAGTGTCCTAAGTCAATCCTGCTCCTCTGAGCTTCCTCCCCAGCTTTATTTCTTCATCTCAGCACTAGGGACACTGACTGTCACACATGGGATGTCTGTGGCCTGGGACTGTCTACCTCTTTGACCTCCATGGTAGACACCTTCCAATCCCTTCCCCCAGCCCACCTACCCCTGTCCCCACCCCTCCCCCACCCCCTGCACTGGCCGGTCTGCAGGACACCTGAGCTGCCCACTAGGGAAGCAAGAGGTCTCCATGGCTCCACCCCTGTTCATAATGGTCCAATCAGGAGGCAGCATGTGTCTCCAGCTTAAGACTCCCTCTTCCTTTTCGTTGCTATCAAGGCAATGCTGTAAGGGAATTGGTTTGACAAATATTTAACCCAGTATTGGTAGTCCAAACTCTTTGAATTGGACAGTTAAGGACAGGTTCTCCTTTTTTTTTTTTTTTTTTTTTAGAATATATTTATTGAGAGAAAGAAAGCTCCTGTCCAAGAGAAGGACAGGAGGGGGGCCCGAGCGGGTAGTTCCCCCTAGGTTCTCCTTTATTTGGGTACTTGCTGCCCATTCTTTCTTGGTTCTGATCCATTTTCTCATCCTGGCCTTCCAGCCTCCATCAGTTCCGTGTACTGAAGGCTTTCCAAGCCAAACCTGGTGATGCCTGCAGGTAATTGGCAGCACTTTGGGAAGCTGAAGCGAAAGGATCACAAGTTCAAGCCCTGGCTGAGTAAATAACAACTTTATGAGATTCTGTTAGAAAATAAAAATTAGTCATTTGGGGGCCGGGAAGATGGCTCAGTAGAATAAGCACTTGCCTGGCAAGCACAAGGGCCTGAATTCAATCCCTAGTTCCACCAAAAAAAAAAAAAGTAATTTTTTTAAAGAGTTGGGGATGTAGCTCAGTGCAAAGGTCCTGGGTTCCACTTCCCTTACCTCAGGGGCAGTGGGGGTGGAAAGAGTCTTCCAGTAGGCTGACTTTGCTTACAGTAAATCCAAGCCAGGTTCCATAGCTCATGAGCAAGAATCCTGACTGCTAAGAGCCCCAGTTTGTAACAAAGTAACTGGGAGATAGGACAGATTGTATTCCACAGGGATTACACCATTCCATATGCTGCTCAACAATAGACATTCTTTCCAAGGATAGGTGGGGTCTCCGTCCCCTCTTCCTGAATCTGGGCTGTGTCCCAAATAAAGCACAGCTGGGATGAGGGCTTCTGATCTCTGAGGACATATGAAGCTGTGTAACTTTTGCCTGGTGCCTGTGAGATGCTGGCCGTGGAAGCAGGGCTGGTTGACAGTCCCCAGGGAGCTCCAGCTGTGGAGTCTCCTGGCATACCAGCCTACCTGGGCTGTCCCAAGGTGACAGCCCCATCAGCCATCTGGCTGCAGCTGGACTGAGCCTCCCAGTGAAGCTGCTCAGCAGCCTCTACACAACTGCCTTAAACCACTGGGTTTGGGGATCATTTGTCACCCAGCAGGAGAAGCTAGAAAATAACTTTCTGCCTGCTTCTCTCTGCTGTGAGGTAGCAGCTTTCCTCCACCACTAGGGAGGTCTCGCTCCCACCAGGCCTCTGTGCCTATGCCTGGAAAAGCCCTGAATATTCTGCCCTCTTACTTGCCCTGTGTCTCTCCTTCATTGTTCCTATCTTCTGCCAGCCTCCTCCAGTGGAGAAGTTGATTTGTGAGTAAAAACCTCTTTTGTCCATTCTTTGGCCAATACATAAGGCAGAGAGAAAAGAAGGGGGAAATCCCCTAGAAAATATAAAGCCTGTTTACTTGCTTTCTTGTCTTGCTTGTGTTTCTTGTCTTGAAAATTATATTCTTAGCATTCAGAAAGACAACAGAATGGAAGACAAGGAAACCTCCATTTACTGAATCCCCTCACAGGACAGATCTTTTTCATGTGATTTCTCAATTCTGTTGAGGTAGGGGCAATTTTTTCTTTGTCAGGATAGAACATTGGGATTTGGAGGAGACAAGGCTGCCAATCCCTACTGGGGCAAAGCAATCAAACTAAAGGGTCAAAGTTAGAAAAGTGACACTTTGGGAGACTGAGACAGAAGGACTGCAAGCCCAGCCTGAGCAACGTAGAGGCTTAGTGACAGCCTGTCTCAAAATAAAAATAAAAAGAGCTGGGGATGTAGCTCAGTATAAAGGCTCTGGGTTCACAGTCACAATACACACACAGGCACACACACACACACACACACACACACACACACACACACGAGAAGAAAGTTGAATGTAACAAACTACTCTTGCCAGGAGAAGGACACCAGAGTTCTGTGATTGCTTTAAAGGAATTAAAGTGTCCATTGTTGCTTAACCCCATGTATTAGTTAAGTGACAGGTAAAACATTCATAAGCCAGAATTGAGTGGCAACAATGATCCTAGGACCTTCCAGCATGTGGTGTTACCGAAAAGACTACTGGAGCCTTTGTGCGTGCATGTCACCACCTCCCTTCTCAAAGGGCAGTGACACGATGCTGAGTGCTTGCAGGAGCCAGGCACTTTTGTGTACAGCATCCCTAATCCTGTAAGACTGACATCATTACCCTTGTGAAAGCTGGGAAAAGTCACAGGTGATTAACGTATTTGGCAAGTGTCACACAACTAGGAGGTGAGGGCTAAAGGAAGGTCCCTGTTAAGCAAGGCATCAGGGGTGAAGGAGTGCGGTCAGCCATGCATCTCCACCAGCAGAGAGCCCCAAAACTGAGACTCAGACACAGGCTGGATGTGGCACCAAGAGATGTGGGTGGGAGGAAACTGGCAGAACGTGGTGGCCCTTAGTGGGCATTGATCAAAGATGCCAGGGAAGGAGCAGCATCCTCATCACCCTAGGCTGGCACGGAACCCACCTTGATATTCCACCTTCACTCCCCAGCTAGGAGAGGCTACCTGATGGGCTCCTTGATTCAGTCAGGAGGGCACTGCTACCAAAGAGAAAAAGGGACATATCCAAGGCCCCCAGCATGGCAGCAGCAAGATCAGAGCTCCTGTTCCTGACTGGGTAGCACTCAGTGTCACCTTCCCATGCTCTGGGAACACAGATGGGCTTTACCCAGGGTGACCCCTTACACGTGCCATCCAGGCAGGAATGGGAAGGGGCATTATTAATAATTACCCCAGGAAAGCAGGTACAAACAGAACCGCCCTGGACTAGTGGTGACACACACTCACCGTACCATGACAGCTGGATGCCACTCACCTACCACCAGAAAAATGGTGAGAGAAATCCACCAAGTGGCCTGGGCTGGCTGTGCAGTCTTCCCTGTGAGTTCTGTGTGTCCAGGAGCCATGGGACCCATTGCTTTCATACTAGGAAGCTGGGACCTCCTCGTGTGCCCTATAAGTTTCTCTGAAGGAGTAGAGTGCCTTGGGGACAGACAGAGCACGGCAGATGCTAGATGGACTCGATAGGTTGTTACCCATAGTCTCTGATTGATTATGCCTTCTCTATCCTCACCCCATGCGATGCCTTTTGCCATCATGACTCTGGGCCTGGTCATGAAATTTTTTTGGGCCAATGGCACATCAGCAAGATGACATAACCACAAGCTTGAAGTTCATCTGTGCTTTGGGCTAGAGTTTCTGCTCCACCAGCCTGACAAGTTGCCCATCCTGAGTCAGTGGCATTAGGGCTGAGACATGTCATGCAGCCCGGTACCTCCCAGGCCACAGTGGTGGGTTAAGGAGAGGGTAGGACCTGAGTTACCCCAGCCTGATGATAGCCAGGACTTTTGCTGAGAATGATAGGCAAAGGTTGTCATCCCCTGTGGCCTTGGAAGGAGCCCAGTGCTGCCCAACTCTCAACATCAGTCCAGCCACTGGACTCATTTGAAAATCAGTTCCCCAGAGGTCACGGTAAGAGAGCAGACTTGTGCTATTTCAGCCATCAGGACTCTGGGAGACCAACACAGGGCCTGTCCCAGGACTGTCTGTGATTGGGCAGCTCTGCAGGTGGGGCCAGCACCCGGCTTCCCAGAGACCCAGAGATACTGCAAGGGTGAGAACTATGGCTCTCAGTGCACGTCAAACTCAGGCAGGGAGTTTCCGAATCCCCGACACCCAGCTCCTCTCCTGGACATCCTGACATCACTGTCCTGGAGTGGAGCGGAGACCCAGCTTTCATAGCTCCTTCTAGGATTGCAGTGCACCAGTCACAGGACTTGGGGTTCCCTCCTCTCTCCCTACTGTCCCCCTTTTTCCCCTAGAAACTGAGTCCTTTGTCTTTTTCCTTCTTGTCTGAGCAGTCAGTAGGCCTGTTCCTGAGATGGCACAGAGGGGTTTGCCAATATTTCTAATTAAAGCAAAAATTATATATGTGGGGCTGGGGAGATGGCTCAGTAGAATAAGTGTTCGCCTGGCAAGCGCAAGGGCCTGAGTTCAATCCCTGGTTCCACCAAAAAACAACAACAACAACAACAACAACAACAACAACAACAACAAAGTTATCTATTTAAATACATTTGCATACAAATTTTAGTAAATATGAAAATTTCTAGTGAAATAAAAATTATATTTACTACAGAAATGAAAAAATATACTTAATATAGAACATTTTCTATGTATATCTGTCTCAAACTTGGATGCAGGAAGAGATTTAGTCATACATTGCCCAAAGAGAAAGATCTCAGCGACCATCTCGTTCTGCCACGCCCTATCCAGTGGGGGAAAACTGAGGCCATGAAAGAGACAGCGATAGTCCAAAGTGGTAAGAGTGAAGCCCTGAGCCTCAGACAAAATCATGGATTTTTAGCTCTAAAATCAGCTGCCTTTCCACTTGCTGCCTTAGCCAGCTCTGCTCCCAGTGGTGGAAAGGGGCGGAGGGGCCCAGCAAGGAGCAGACCCTTTCCCCACCCCACACCCATCTCATGCCGATTTCAGGCTGGTGGAAGGAGGCCTGTGCAGTAAGCAAGGTTAGAATCCACCGGAGGTGACCTTGTACTGGGGCCCCAACTGCCGGAGATTCTGATGGCTCTCAAGATAAGGGGAGACCTGCGGGAGGAGAGTCAGCCAGCCGCGACTATCGCATCTGCAGCGCAGCCAGCGGGCTGCCTCCTGCCCTACAATGGAGAGGTTCAGTGAGTGGACAGGAAGGCAAAGGGAAGGAAAGGGCAGGGGTGGGGCCGGGCTGCGGCAAAGACCGGCACACACAGCTCACCCCCGTGGAAGGGGTCTTGGGCCAACAGAGGCGGGGACCCGCGCCCCTCCCCACTGCAAGCCCCCTAGTGGGTGAGGAGTAGGGGTGGGGAGCAGAGAACTCAGCTGGGCTGCAAAGCAGCCAGTTTGGGGACAGACACTAATATGAAGTTCTGAAAAGCACAGGCAATGTTAATCTGCCATTTGCACAGCATCCGTGGGACCTGGAGGAAGTCCCTGAGCCCCGCGGGGCATTTCCTATGTGGTAAAACAGGGATAATGGAAACAGGTGGGTCCTGCTGGGTTTGAGAAAGAATTGGGAACAGAACTGGCACTATAAGTGCAAGTGGGCCCAGGAAAGGGCAAACAGCACCCTGGGGTCGGCTACCTGCCCGTTGGCCCTTCTTCCCTCTTCCCGGGGTACCCTGGTGGCTGTCACAGCCACGGGCAGCAGAGAGAGCAGGTGTCGGGTACTCAGGACAGGGGCCTGGCCCCAAGTGTCACCTTTACTTTAACGGCTGAGTCTTTGCTGTTCTAATGTGCACTTGCACGGGGTTTCTGTTGTTCCCCTGGGGGACTGTAGACCCAGTGTGACATTTTCCTATCTACAGAAGCACTTATAAAGCCTAAAGGGAAAAGTTAGTGGCCTCAGAGGATGAAATGAAAACTGAAATATCAAAATTGCTGTTTGGTTAAATGTCCATGAAATACACTATTATTTCAACTTTATTACCCATATTCAGAAACATTTAATATTTTATGTTAGATTTTTCTCATCCTTCAAGAATATAAACTGGGAGAAGTGGCACAACCCTGCTACCCCAGAGGGTGAATCGGGAGGATCACAAGTCAGACCTCAGCCTGGGTAACTTAGTGAGACCCCACCTAAGATGAAGAATAGAAACAGCTGGGAACTTAGCTCAGTGCTAGAGCACGGCCAGGCTCCTCCCCAGGACTAAAATATGTAATAGTAATAATAATGATAATAATGATAATAATAATAATTTAAATTTAAACTTAAATGAGTGGTGAGAACTAATCACAATTACAGTCTAAGTAAGTGTAACCAAAGATTGCAAAATTATAAGCATTAGTCTAGTAGATCATCGTGAGGGTTGCAAATGCAAACATTTTAGATCTGGTTTATTTTTATTTATTTATTTATTTTTTGGCAGAACTGGGGATTGAACTCAGGCCCTTGTGCTTGCCAGGGAAGCGCTTATTCCACTGAGCCATCTCCCTGGCCCCTATTTTCATTTTTAATGTATGTATTTTGTACAGGGTCTCACTACACAGCTTGAATTCATAGCGATCCTCCCCAGAGCTGGGGATTACAGGCTTGTACCACCACGCACTGAGCGGGTGCTGCATGCTGTACTGAGGATCAGACCTCAGCCCCTAGAGCTGACCAGATAGCTCAGCGGACTAAAGCGCCTGCTTAGGCAGAGCAGCGGCCAGGGTTTGATCCCTGCATGTGGTGTGGTGTGCCAGCCCCGCCCCTGGGGCTCGCTGAGATGGTGATTGAGGCTGAGCTTATAATCTTAGTGCTTGGGAGGCTGAACGCAGGCGGATCACTACGAGTCTGGTCTACGTAGTGAGACCCTGTAGACCCTGTACTAAATATATAAAAAACAAAACAAAACCCCAGTCCCAGTCCTTGTGCTCACCTAAGCAGGCATGTAGTCCACTGAGCCATTTTCTGGTTGAGGGCTATATGTAAGATGATGGGATGAACAGGAACAAAGTCCACCTTCTGGGTGGCAGTTACCTCAGCAGTGTGGGGTGGGGGTGTCAGAGAAGGTCCCCAGGATGTTTATAAAGCCATCAGGTGAAATATCCTAAACTGAGTGGTGAGTCCCACAAGTTTTTATCATATTATTCTTTGTCCCTTTTCCTACATATGAAAAAAGTTGTAAACAAAGTTGGAATGTATGTTTTTGTAAAAAGAAGAGCAAAAAGTCTTCAAAATAATTTCAAGCTATCTATCTTGTGGCAAGTTAATTTTTAATGTGACATGGGAGTATTTTAATATGTAAAGTAAAGCTTCCAAAAGAACAAGTCCTTAATGCCTTCAACTTCACTCCTCTCCTGGTGTTTTTGTTCAAATAGAAATGGAGCAAGAGGGTGAGGGTAGGAGCTGAGGGCTGGATGATGGAGTCTGCAGCTAAAGCAGAGAGTCTGCAACAGATTGAATAACATGGCTTCTAGATTCATGTGTTGCCAGGTGTGGTGGCACAGGCCTCTAATCCCAGCACTTGGGAGGCTGAGGCAGGAAGGTTGTCACAAGTTCAAGACCAGCCTGGGTCTCAAAACACTAAATCAATCAATCAATCAATCAATCAATCAAACAATTGACACATTAATTAATTAACTAGTTAATTAATGTGTTGAAGTTCTAATCCCCATTGCAGCTATACTTGGAGTAGGGGTGCATTTAGGTTAAAGGGTGTAGTTCTGATCAGATAGGGTTGATGTCCCTATTAGATACACCAGAGGACATGTATCAAAATTTCGATGATTGCTGCTGCCAAGTGCCATCCAACTGAAAGGGGGACTTGT
This sequence comes from Octodon degus, assembly GCF_000260255.1. Taxonomy (NCBI): domain Eukaryota; kingdom Metazoa; phylum Chordata; class Mammalia; order Rodentia; family Octodontidae; genus Octodon; species Octodon degus. The sequence goes on from NW_004524578.1 coordinate 19,003,790, forward strand.
GCAAAGGTGTCAATCTATTCTCATCCACCCTATTAACTGGACCTTGCACTGTACAACTTCTGGCTGTTCTCCAAAGTCAAAATGATTGCAAAAGGTAAATGTCTTGAATCAATTTAGAACATGGAGGCAGCCTCAGCAGCACAACTAAAGACACTCACAAAAGGAGACCCCCAGAATGGCTTCAGAAGGTGGTAAGATGATGTGATAAATGGGTTGGAAGTGAGCAGTGTTTTCAGGGTGGCTAGTGGCAATGCATCATTTATGATAATAATCTTTAAAGTTTAAGCACACCTCATTTTTTTTCAATTACATCTTGTATGTGAGGCCATAGAGAAGTGGCAGCTATGTGCAAGCCAGGAGGATAGCTTCTATCAAAGAAATGAATTGGTTGCCACCTTGATCTTGGATCCAACCCCATACCTACAAGAAAGACATTTCTGCTGTTTAATCCACCCAGTTTGTGGTGTTTCCTTATGGCACCTGAGCAGACTCAGACAGGGATTTGGCTGCTTACTGGTCAGCCAGGGATGCTAATTAAAATGCACAGCTCCCTTTTTTGTGCAATGCTGTTCTGGCCAAATTGATCAGAATTAGAGGACAGTCACAATAATAATATTATTATTGTTATTCACACTCAAACCAAAGCCACTTGCAATAGCACGAAAAGAACACACAGCAAAGGAAGTTAAGAATGACAGAGACTCCCAGAACCACAGCCCTCAACCCAGCCTCTCTCAGGAGGAAACAGGAGGCAGCTAGACAATGGCACATTGTCCACTGACCTGCTGCACGTACTGACAGGGCTGAGTCTGCATGCCTGTGGAATGAACAGATTAATCATCATCACTAAATCAATCAATGAATCCCTGGCCTGGAGTCACTTGAAAACATGAGTCTGAATGATCATCCTAATTAAAAAAAAAAAAAACCCTAAGCAATATTGAAAAAGTATCTTTCAAAAAATGTCACTGAACTAGCGAGCTGTGATGGCACATACCTGTAATCCCAGCACTTGGGAGGCTGAATTTGCTGTGAGTTTGAGGCCATCCTGGGCCACATGGTGAGTTCAAGGCTGGCTTGATCTAGATAATGACAGCCCGTGTCAAAAAATAAAAAAATAAAAAAAAACTGGGGGTAAAGGGACCCCCTGATTGAACTGGTGCTGTGAGGATTTCTGCTGGACACTGGTGACCTTGAGCTTTTTCTTGGTGGCTGAGAGGGGAGAGGATGTGTTTCAGGATCTACTCAATGACATGGGAGAAAACGTCTCTCACCATAGACCTTACCAATAAAAAGGAAGTGTGGCATATAATGTACAAATAATAATAGTATATACAATACTCTTTGTTATAAATTTCACAATGCAACTGATTCTCATAAAACATGGGTGTTGATTGTTACCGAACTCTCCTATCTGCAGCACACACCTGTCTTCAAATCACCATAGTTCTGATGTGAATGTGTGTTGCTGACACTTTTAGGCTAACGAGGAAGACGAGATGAAACAATAAGACACGTTAGAACTTCACGCATTGGGCAATAACGCAGGCTACTTCCTCACTGACTCAGATGGGAATTTTAAAGTGATGGAAGAATATTTCCTTGATTTTCTTCGTGCCATTCATAATGTCAGGTTTTTAAATTTAACTTGAATTATTAGCGTCCCCTTCGTTGTTTCTTACTTTTTTTTTTTCCCAGTACTAGGGATTCACACTGAGCTATTTTATTTTTTATTTTGAGATAGAGTCGCTGAGTTGTTAATTTTCCCAGACTGGGCTCAAATTTGCAACATTCCTGCCTGAGCTTCACGAAGTGCTGGGATTATTGGTGTGCACCACCATGCCCAGTTCCCATTACTCTCTTAAGTATAGGTAATCAATAGAACAATAAACCAATTTGTAGCATTCGCTAGTTCTTACATTATCAATACTCCCCCATGACTGATTCCAAGCTCCCATATGATGTCACTGAATGTAGAGCTGAGAACAGACATACACAGCCATTATTTAGTATTTGCATCACTATACAGGCTACAGATTTGAAAAAGAACCAAATCCATTTTTGCACATAAAAACTAATTGAAATAAAAAGTTCACTGGATGAACTTTTATCCTTCAGATAAGGATCCTTTAGCCCCGGATGTGCTGGTGCCATACAGAGTGGGTAGACAAAGACCATCCTTACCAAGCTGGGACCAAATGAAGGATATGTGAGCAAGACAAATGGTTGGTGTTCTTGAAGCTACTGAATGTTTGGGCAGTTCGTTATGGAGCAATTAGACAGCTGGCATATGCTCTGAAATGCTTCTTCTTTGTGAAAGGGAGAGAGAGAGAGACAGACAGACAGACAGACTCCAGCTGGTCTGCTGGGAACAGCAGAGAACTTCCTGCTGGATGACCCAGGCAGCAATTGCTGGTGATCAGGAGCGCCTGACGCAGGAGCTATGGACTGGTGAGAATGTGCTAGTTCTTTTTTGAAACTTATACAGAAAAGAGGTCTATTTGGCTCCCTGTGTTGAGTTTGAGAGGCTGAATTTTCAAATAACGCGGGGACTGTTCCAGCAAGAGCCCTTTGGCCATAGCATTAGAGTAGCTGCGTAGCAAGAGGGGTCACATGGAGAGACAGGAAGTCAGAAGAAAATGTGCTAGTGCATAAGGATGTGTTATGTATTGGGGAAGGCCATGTCTGTCCCTTTGGATGGCATATGAAAAATGCTGGTGGAAGGTGTGGTTTGAAAAATTATAAACAATATTACACTATACCATCCTTACAGTGGGGGAGGGGGCAATGGCTAAGCGGCTACCCGGTGTCTACCCTCCTTACTAAAGAAGCCCAATTGTTTTCTTTAAGGTGACAATGCACCTAGCTAAAACGCCTCCCTGGCCACTCGGGGCAGCCATATGACAGTTCTGCCATACAAAGTACATAGCAGTAAGTCCCCAACTTATGAACATTCAAGTTGCAAACTTTTACAGATATAAACAGACCTTGCATTTGGTTTTTTAATGCTGTAGATCATAGATCCGTGGCAAAGGTGTATAAGCCTTGCTTTGTTGGGTTTGGGCACAGATCTGACTTATGAGTGGAACTCCTAAAGTTGGGGGCTTACTGTACCAACTCTGATTCCATTTTATATAAAAAAGCTATACATAAACATACATATCAAAATGTTAACAGCAGATTTATGAATGGGTTTTTTGTAAGTAGTCTGAATTTTAAAAATAATAGTACTTTTTTTTTTCAGTACTGGGGATCAAACTCGGGACCTTGCACTTGCCAGGCAGGCACTTGTGCCACTGAGCTATCTCTCTAGCACAACAGTACTTTTATTCATGAATTTAAATTATTTTAATTTTGAAAGCAATCAAATAGACATTAAAATAATTATTTTTTCTGTCACAAAACTTCACATAAGCAACAAGAATTAGCATCATGAATTCAGTTAAGCAATATTAGGAACAATCTGGATTTTTGTATTCAAATTAAAATGTCAGAGCTGGACATGGTGCTACACACCTGTAATCCCACCAATGTGGGAGTCTGAGGCAGAAGGTTTGAAAGTTCAAGTCCAGCCTGGACAATTTAGAGAGAGCCTATCTCACAAGTAAAATAAAAAAGACCTGCGAATGTAGCTCAGTGGCAGAACATTGGCCTATGAGGCTGTGGGTACAATTTTCAGTAGCAAATAAAGAAAACAAAACAACAAACACCAAAATTCAAATGTTGGGATATTGTCATTTTGATGTCATTTCTAGTTACAGAGGCCTCCAACAAAATGATTATAAGGATAGCTTTTTTTTTTCTTTCCAGAAGTGCTGCTATTTGATACTGGTAGCTGTGTTTGCATGTGAAATTCTCTTTTCTGTTTTTATGCCCACAGACACCCCTTCTTAAAGGATTCCATCCACATGGGGCTTAGGTGTAGATGCCAGAGATGGGCAGAAGGCTTGGAGACACAGGCAGGGCCTTCTAGGGGAATCATCCGTGCCCCAAATCCAGGGATCTGCGTCCAGACCAGACAGAGCGTGGATCCCGGCTGAGCCTCGCTTTTCCTAGCAGCTTAGTCCTTACATTTCCTTGGTCAGGCTTTAGGGGATCCCTTACTCCCCAAGCCCCACTACCAAAGCCTCAGTAGTCTTTTATAACTTGTTTCTGTCACCTTGACCTTTCACATCCTGGATGGTTTTTCTTTTCAGATACTTGTTTTACAAATATTTTCTTCCAGTTCAAAGCTTGCTTATTCATTTTAACAGTGTTTTGGATGAACAATTTTTAAAATGTTGATGAAATCTAACTGACTTTATTTTACTTATGGCTGTGGCTTCTTTTTATATAATTTAAAAAAATTATTTATTTGTTTATTTGGTACAGGGTCTCGCTTGGACTTGTAGTGATCCTCCTAACTCAGTCTCCCCAGTGCTGGGATTACAGGCTGTGGCACCACACCCAGTTTCAGTGCCTGGCAAGGTGACACGGCATGAGGTACTGGGACTTGAACCCAGGTCCTTGTGCTTACCAGGCAGGAGCTTAGACCGCTGAGCTATCGCCCCAGCCCCTGGTTATGCATTCTTAAGAACTTTTTTCCTCCCTGGAGCCACAAAGACATCCCTGTTTGTTCTCAAGTTGTTGTAGTAGTGTCTGTGTTTATGACTATGATCTGCCTCAAATGACATTCTATGTGATGTGACATAGGAGCTAAGGATCATTTTTTCTATATGGATATACACTTAACCCAGCCTCCTTCATTTGGAGGCTGAGGGTGTGGTTCAGTGGTGGGGCCTTTGCCCCACAGAGGTCTGGCCCTTTGACATGATTTTGCCCAGGGCACACTGCTGCAGTGTACCCCAGACCTCCAGCTAGCAGAGTGTACCCCACTCCACCCACCTCAGCACCTCTGAACCAAAGTCCTGCACCTTCTCCCCAAAGCAGAGGAACTGTTTAATCCACTGCATGACATTCAGCAACCTCCTTGGCTTTCTGAGCTATAAAAATGAGAATTAAAAGAATACTCAGAAAAAACTTGGGAGGACTCAATATGAATTCCCCAAAGTGCAATGTCAGGCACTCAGAAAGTGTTCAATAGGCATTGTTTCCCTTTTTAAGGTTCTTCTCTGTAACAGCTTCAGGCCAGGCAAACTTCAAGTTTCCAGAAAGAACAACTGCTGTTTTTCATAGTGCTCCAGTGAGTGGCTTCCCCCAGAGAACCCTGGGCAACACGGGAGTACCAAGATCTTCGGCAGAATGGATGCTGAAGCAAGTGGATGCTCTAGAGAAGAAACAACACCCTCAGAAGATTACCCTTTCTTAAGACCTGCAAAAGTCACATATTCTTTATATTTTTGCCAGTTAAACTTCTCAGATCTGAGGCTTCAAGACTCCTCGCCCAACTGGAGCTGAAGTTGCATGCATACCTTAACTATTTTTTCAAAAGAGCTGTATGGTGATGCATGTTTGTAATCCCAGCAATCAGGAGGTTGAGGCAGGCTTTTCATGAGTTTGAGACCAGCCTGGGCTGCATAGGGAGTTCCAGGCCATCCTGGACTACAAAGTGAAATCTTGTTGGAAAAAAAAAAAGAGGAAGGAGGACATTTTCATCTTTATCACCCTGTAGAAGTAGTCTCGGCATGTGGGGAATATATTCACATAGCCAGACTCCAGACCAACCTGGTTCAGAATCCTTGGGGGTAGGGCCAGCTGTGAGTATTTATTTTTAAGGCCCTATGAGCTTCTAATGCATAATCAGGGTTAAGACCTACTGGTCTAATCCAACTTCCTCATTGTGGAGGTAAAACACACATGCAAACCACATGCTCAGAGGGCCCTGTGCTTGGCTGAAAGTTCAGATGTTGCCACTGTGACAATTTTAATTCTTAAACAAGGGGCCCTGCAGCTTTCCTATGCTCGAGGCCCTGCAGGTTACATAGCTGATCCTGGCCCATCACACTGCTCTCAAAGGCAGAGTGAATTCTCACTTCATTAAAAAAAGGTGGGGACACACTCAGGGCTCAGAAAGGTGCTGGGAGTAAACAGGGAGTGTGAGGGATGGCTTGCCTGGCCCATGTCCTCGGCCTCTCCTTCCACTGCCCATGAAGTGGAGATGGACGGCCACTCTGTGGAGTCAGGCAGCTAGGCTGTCCTCGCATCTCCTGGAGGAGGCCGTGGGGCTGACGCACAGTCAACTAGGCCTCTTCCTACCTGTGAGAGGTCCTCTGAGCCTCAGTTTTCTCATCTGTAAAATGGAGAAAATGATGGCTGCCTTGCAGAATTACTTTGAAGAGCACCAAGCATCAAGACTGTGCCATTAGGTGCTGGGAACATGTCACTTCTCTTTCTTTTCTTTGGCAGAGGGGGAAGTTTTTCTCCACAGTAATGGATCCAGGTCCAGCCCATCAGTCATCCAACCTCCTTTTTTGCTCTGGGAGCTCCTTTTTCACTCTGGGAGCTGAGGGAGCTCAGCTTTGGCAAGTTCTTGGGCTTTTTTTCTGATACAAATTAATGCC
>NW_004524578.1:19011368-19015067 GCF_000260255.1 Octodon degus
ACAGGGACCACGGTTTGATCCCCCAGCACCACATGCCAGTCAGCTGCGCCCCCTGGTGGGCTGAGCTGGCCACACACACAATAAATAAATGTTAAAAAAAAAATACCTTTACATTTGTTTTTTGTTTTTTGTTTTTTTTGCGGAACCAGGGTTTGAACTCAAGCCCTTGCGCTTGCCAGGGAAGCGCTTATTCTACTGAGCCATCTCCCCAGCCCCCATGTGATCTTACTTGGATATAGAGTGTTACAGAAATAGTCAAGTTAAAATGAGGTGGCACACACTTGTAATCCCTGCACTCAGGAGGCTGAGGCAGGAGGATCACTCCAAGTTTGAGGCTAACCTGGGCTCCACAGTGAGTCCAAGGCCAGCCTGAACTATGTAATGAGACTATATCTGAAAAAAAAAAGGGGGGGGATATTAAGACAGAGCCTAATCCAATGACTGGTGTCCTTATAAAAAAGAGAAATTTTGACACAGAGACAGACACAGAGGGAGGACAAGGTGAAGACACAGTAGAACTACCAAGACAACCGGTGATCATCAGAGGCTAGAAGAGGCAAGGGTGGAGACAGGGAGAAAGAACACTAATATCTTGCTTTGAACTTTTAGGCTTCAAAACTGTGAGCATAAAAAAAAAAATAACTGTGAGCATAAATTTCTGTTTCCGGTCATTTGTTACGTCAGGAAGCTCTAGAACAATTCATACAAAAGGGAAAATTGGGCTGGTGAGATAGCTCGACAGCCCAAGCGCCTACCTGGCAAATGCAAAAACCTGGGTTCAAGCCTAGGCACCTGGAATCGGGCATGGTGGCACACAGGAACACTACAAGTCTAAACTGTGTAATGTGACCCTGTCTCAAGTAAACACATAAATAAGTAATTTTTTTTAAAATGGAAATCACTGAGTGGGGGCAGTAAGTGTTGCAGATTTCGACTAAAAGAACAATATAGTGGAGGCTGTAGAGAGCAGGAAGGAGTCAAACTGCTCGCTAGACAACACTCAACGATGTATTTTGTTTGTTTGTTGCAAGAATTAAATTCAGGACCTTACAGTGGGCCAGGCAGATGCTGCGCCGCTGATCTATATACCCAGCCCTCCAACTATGTTGGAAATTGGCTCAATGTCCCAAAACACAGATAAGGGGGCTGGGGAGATGGCTCAGTGGAATAAGTGCTTCCCTGGCAATCACAAGGGCCTCAGTTTGATCCCCGGTATTGCAAAAAACGACAAAAAAAAAAAAAAAAAAAAAGAATACTCCAAAACACAGATAAGTTGACCAACCTCCTTACCTTCCTTTCTCTCTTTCTCTCTTTCTCTCTTTCTCTCTTTCTTTCTTTCTTTCTGTGGTACCAGGGATTGAACTCAGGTCGCTACGCTTGCCAGGCAGGCAGTTATTCTACTGAGCTATTTTCCCTGCCATCTTTTTTCCAAACGCCATATTCCATTCACCCTAAATTTCATGGAACCGGAAGGACAGCTTCACATCTCTGACATCAGCCTGGGTCCGGTCTAGGGAGAGGAAGAAAGTTGGGGGTCTGGCTGGTGCTTCCAATTTTTCTTGAATTAAATACATCTTTAATTTGTACGTGCATACATCAATGTGCACACATCTTTTATCAAGTTTTCCGATTATTTTTTCAGATTAACTCCTACAAGTTACTGGGACAAAAGGAATAATATTTTAATTTTTAATAATGCTTTAAAATTTACAAAAAAAACTAAAGCTTTTGCCATTAGAGTCCACTCCAGAGAAGGCCTACGGTGTTGGTTTAAAATGATTTGATTCAAACTATCTCTATATTCTCTCCGGGCACCAGTCTCAAAATCTTACAGTGAACGTCCAAATTCCTCCGCCTATGAGCACTTGCGACTGCGCACAAGCGCTCAACTGTGGGTCCCCAGCTGCAGGAAAACTTTTGACACACCCCCAAGTACCACCTCTTTAAATTTTAAAACGATGGCGCCGACCAATGAATGTTCAGGTTTTACCCCCGGAACCCAGACTCCGCCCACATCATGCTATCGACCAATCAAGCTGAGGTTTTCTCCGCCGCCTTACTAATCATCTTCAAAAATGAAAGCGTCACGTAATTTACGTAGGGAACGTAGCCAATGAGAACTGACGCTGGGAACTAGCTCCGCCAATCGCACCAATATTTGGTGGAGCGCGGGAGACTTTCGACCAGGAAAGAAGTCAATGGCGCTGGTTTCCTGAAGCGAGTGTTTTTGGAAGAGGGGCGCGCGCCGCGGCTGCAGCCCCGAGGGACGGCAAAGCGGCCGAAATGGCTTGCTGTCACAAAGTGATGCTGCTTCTCGACACAGCGGGTGGCGCTGTTCACCAGAGCCCAGTCCGGCGGGCCGCCCTGCGCCTCCTCACCTACCTGGGCTGCCGGTTCGGCCTGGCCAGGGTTCACTGGGCCTTCAAGTTCTTTGACTCCCAGGGCGCGCGAGGCCGGTCCTCCCGCGCGTCCGACTTCCGCGAGTTGGGGACACGCTCCTGGGAGGAGTTCGAGGAGGAGCTGGAGGCCCGGCTTGGGTATCTCGCGCCGGGCGCCCACCTTCCTGGCCCGGCGTCGCGGTCCAGTCACACGCACAGCGCCCTGATGGAGACGCTGCTAGACTACCAGTGGGACCGGCCGGAGATCACATCGCCCACGAAGCCAATCCTGCGGAGCAGCGGCCGGAGATTACTGGATGCCGAGAGCGAGGCCAAGGAGGCCGAGGCCGCGCTCGGGGGCCTGGTGAACGCCGTCTTCCTCCTGGCGCCCTGTCCACACTCGCAGAGGGAGCTGGTGCAGTTCGTGTCGGGCTGTGAGGTCCAGGCCCAGGGTCTGCCGCCCACTCCTAAGCAGGTGATGGAGAAATTGTTGCCCAGGAGAGTCCAGGAGGTCATGATCGACCGACAGATCACCTTCTACTGGGTAGACATCACCGAGTGGTCCAAGGTAAGGCGACAACGATCTCGGGTGTAGTGCCCGGGGCTCCCTTGACTACTCAGGACTCAGAAGGTCTGCAGCGCACGCAGGGCCAGAATGTGAGAAACTTGGATGGCCACGGGTCCTTTCAGGAGAAGTCTCATGATCACAAACGAATCCGATGGTTTCCAAGGCTCATGGGAAACCGTAAGACTCTGTTTAGGTACCTTTTTGCTTTCCCAGACTTTTATCTTCCTCCCTACGACACCGATTCTAGCATGTGGAAGAGAGCCTTGGCTAGCCAGTCACCAGGTCTTGTCTGCTTTTGTCTTTACTTGTGCTGTTCAGTCTGCCTGGCCCACCAGTGCTCCCCCTTCTAAGCCAGTCCAAGCCTCACTCAACCTTTAAGACCACGTTTCCAGGCTTCCCCCCACCCTTCCCTTAGCAGTTCTTTCATATTCCAACTGCACGCATCTGTCATTTTCCATCTAATGTAAAAATACCTTGAAGAAGAGTGCTTTGTATCCCTCACAGAAGTGCATTAATGTGGGTGTCCCATAAATGTTTGTTGGCCTATTGAATAAATGCTTGCAAACTTAAGGACTCAAATGGCTAATAGGGTTTTTCTGTTGAGGCAGTGAGGTCCCCTATTTCTATTAAGCACTGTAAGTGTATTTTTATTTTCATCATGTCCTGTTATCTTAGTTGACAAGTACTCATTAATAAGCCACTACACTGAGTAGGATACATTCTACCTTGCTTTGGCTGCTAGGAAGATAGAGG
>NW_004524578.1:19015957-19017072 GCF_000260255.1 Octodon degus
ATCTCCAATTGCATGCTGTGCTGGCCTAAAACTGGGCGTGATGGCACACACCTGTAATCCCAGTGCTGAGGAGGCTGAGACAGGAGGATCGCTAAGAGTCTGAACTGCATACTGAGACCCTGTATTGAATGAATGAATGAATGAATGAATGAATGAAAATTTTAAAAAAGAGAAAACCTTAAGAACAAAAAAATTTGTTGAAGTAGCATGTGAGGTGTTAGATACAGTATGCAACACATCACTGTTTGAGGTGGAGTAATTGAGATTAACTCAGATTTAAAACTTCATTCTAAAGCCAAACATGGTGGTACATCCCTGTAATCCCAGGATTTGGGAGGCTGAGTCAGAAGAATCCTTGTGAGTTCTATACCAGCCTGGGCTACAAAGTAAGCTCAAGGCCAACTTCATAGTGAAACCCTTTTTTTTTTTTATTTTGGTGGAACCGGGGATTGAACTCAGGCCCTTGTGCTTGCCAGGCAAGTGCTTATTCTACTGAGCCATCTCCCCGGCTGTGAAACCCTGTCTTAAAAAGACAAAAGATAGAGTAAGATAAAATAAGACTTCATTCTAGATTTGTATTATATCAAGTAGTGGCTAGAAGTAAGACTTTAAAGATGACATGCTGGGGCCAGGGATACAGCTCAATGGCATAAGCACCTGCCTGGCAGGCACAAGGTCCCAAATTCAATCCCTAGTACTGGGGGGGAAAAAGATATGCTGATGGGCTGGCTTACCATTAGGGAGCCAAACAGCTAGCTGTGCATTCTTGGAATTTATAATCCAACAAACATTTGCAAAACATTAATGTATTTTGGTTGTTACAGGGTCTCACTATGCAGCTCAGACTTTTGGTGGTGGTTACAGGGTCTTACTACACAGCTTGGACTTGTGGTGATCCTCCTGCTTTAAGCCTCCCCAGCTCTGGGATTAGAGGCATACGCCACCACGCCTGCCTGGACTCTGGCCCAAACCCTGCTTGCCTAAGCAGGCACTTTAGTCCGCTGAGCTATCTCATGGGCCCCCATGCTATTTATTATTTTTTTATTTTTTTTTTAAATTTTATTGAGAAACAAATAGCAATGAGACAGTTTCAAAACCAATTAGTAGGACACTTT
>NW_004524578.1:19019277-19020988 GCF_000260255.1 Octodon degus
GTTGGAAGGTATCTTCTATACGGGCTCTTTCTAGAGCCCGGCCTTGTCTGACTTCATATAATATTTCTATGTAACTCAGCTGTCTACAATAAAAAGTTCAAAAGTTTCTCATTACACTCAACAGTACTCTATGTGTAGTATTTACTGTTGTGCTCTAATATTTTCTTTTCTGGTTTTGTTTTGAGACGGGGTTTCACTACATAGTTCAGGCTGTCCTTGACCTATTATGGATCCCAAACTGATCTCACACTTGCTGTGATCCTCTTGCCTCAGCTTCCTGAGTTTCTGTTTATTTTTTAATGCTGATCATAAACTAATCCATCAAGTGATCCATTAAGATCCCATCAAAGAATCAATTTTGTTAGCACTGTTAAGACACTTGGATTTTTGGAATGCCCTGTCATTGCCTTGCTGAATTTGTGGGTAATTCTCTGTACCTCCTTGAACTTGAATGACCTGGAAATTTGGAGGACTGTATCACATTCGTCCCATTCAGGGCAGTTTATAGTAGTGGGTCTTCCTCCTCCTATTCCCATAATATTATCCTGTCATATCAGAATGCTAGGTAGAGAAAATAGAAGATAATGTGTTGTGAAAGACTTCATAGATATACAGAGGGTTACTTTATCCTGGAAGTAGTGGGAAGTCTGAAAGTTTTCAAATATATGACTTGGAAGAATACTAGAGGAAAGGCTAGAGGTAGGCACAGCCTTTTTATAGGGTACATAAGAATTCAGGAGGAAACTACTTGTCCCTCAGACAAAGGACTTCTATCTAGAACACAGAAAAAAATTTTAAAAATCAGGCACCCAAAATTCAAAGAACCAATCCAAAAATGGGCATTGGAGATGAGTATACTCTTTTCAGATGAAGAAATAGAAATGGCAAATAAATACGTGAAAAATGTTCGATATCCTTAGTCATCCAAAAAATGCAAATTAAAACAACGCTGAGATTCCATCTCACCCCAGAAAGAATAGCTGTCATCAAGAAGTCAACCATTAACAAACGCTGACAGGGCTGTGGGGAAAAGGGAACCCTTCACTATTGGTGGGAATGTAGACTGGTACAGCCACTGTGGAAATGTCTCAGTGAACTAAGATTAGAGGTCCTATTCAGCCCAGCTATTCCTCTTCTGGGTATCTTCCTAGACGAATTAAAAACATACTATAATGATATATGTGCACCCATGTTAATAGCAGCACAATTCATAATAGCTAAACCTTTTTTCTTTTTTTTTTTTTTTTAATGTATTTAGTACACGGTCTGCAGGATCTTACTACACAGGTCAGACTCGTGATCCTCCTATTTTCAGCCTTCCAAGTGCTGGGATTACAGGCGCACGCCACCACACCTAGTCTCAATTGCCGGCTGGGATTGAACCCCAGTCCAGTCCCCCATTTCTGCATCTGCCTAAGCAGGCACTTTAATCTGTTGAGCTATCTGGCCAGCCCTCTGTAATAGCTAAATCTTTTTTTTTTTTTTTTTTTTTTTTTTGGGAACTGGGGATTGAACTCAGGCCCCTGCACTTGCCAGAGAAGCGCTTATTCTACTGAGCCATCTCCCCAGCCCCTGTAATAGCTAAATCTTGAAAATAACCCAAATGGCCATCAACCAAGAATGGATAAAACAGATGTAGTATTTTCATACAATGGATTATTACTCAGCTATAAAGAATGCTAAAACTTGAGACTTTTATAGGTAAATGGAT
>NW_004524578.1:19021368-19022616 GCF_000260255.1 Octodon degus
CCCCATACTACTGATTTCTTATTCATTGAAAGGAATAGTGTTTATATTATTTGATCAGTCTTACATGCCTATATCTGAGCAACAGTTTTGAAAATTACAATATACAGTATAATAACCATTGTTAATTTCCTGTCATCTTGAAATTTTGTATTGGTTGTATTTTTTATTTTTTTAATCTTTTAAAAAAAGAATTCAGAAAGAGATAACAGAGCTTCAAGTAAAGTTGAGGAGGACTTGTTAGGTCCCCATGGGTGGCCAAAGCCAAGTGACAGTCATATTCTATCCGACCAGTATGCCCCTGCTCCCACTTCCCATGACACCTGTTCACTTTCATGTTGTGTAAGGCAGTATTTTTATTAATGTGTAAAAGTTTCTACCCTTCCAATTCTAATATTTTATACTTCATGATTTATACCCTGTTCTATTCCTTGATGGAAAATATGAATGAAAAAAAAAAAAAGAAAATACGAATGGAGTCTATTTTTTCAAATGAATGCTTTCTTGAAGGCATATTATGTAGCAATCATGTTCTTGGACTGTACAGTAGTGGTTGCTGGCCGTGTTTGTGTTTGGTCTGACAAATATGTTAATTATGTAACTGGATCTTTTAACATTGGTGTCAACTTTACTGCCATTAGCTTTATTCATGAGTGCCTGATTTACACTAACCTGATCCTCTGTCATTTTTATTTTAGTTGTGCGAGTCGCCAGACCATGTTGGGTACTGGACAATTTGTGAATTGCTCCGCCACGGAGGAGGCACTGTCTTGCCACCTGAAACTTTCAGCTGGGGTTGTACTAAGCCTGCGGAGACGGTGCTTGGGGGTGAAGGAAAGATGTCAAGTGAACCTCACCTCTCTCCATGGATTTCAGCTCTGCCAACTGATGCCACTTTAAACTGTTTGCTCTATAATTCTGCTGTATATGAAGCTTCATTTCCACGGACGGAAGGAACGTTATTTCTCCCTGTTAAAGGTAAACACATAATATTTTGGAGATATTCAAATCTTAGGTAATTTCCTTGTTCAAGTCAGGTTGATGCTTTTAACTTCTTAGCATTTTTCACAGCTTCAGCACTCAATGCTTATAATTGAAAAAAAATCTAAAAATGTGTGAATAAAATCAGAGACACCCCAGGAAGGGATTGAGTTCTAATACAATACAGTTGCCAGGTCGTGCATAAAGGAAGAGCATGTGAGTGATTTTTCTTTTTTTTTTTTTTAATTATTATTTAACATATCTTTTTTT
>NW_004524578.1:19023270-19091012 GCF_000260255.1 Octodon degus
GTGTGTGTGTGGCCAGCTCAGCCCACCAGGGGGCAGGGCTGGCTGGCATGTGGTGCTGGGGGATTGAACCGCGGTCCCTATGCTTTGCTAAGCTTGTTCTAAGTAGGTGCTTTAGACCACTGAGCCATCTCACCAGCCTAAGTTTTTGATTAGTTCTGTTTAACAAGTTCATCTTTCAGTCGGGCATGGTGGCATATTCCTGTAATCTCAGCACTCAGGAGGCTGAAGCAGGAGGATCGTTGCAAGTTCAACACCAGCCTGGGCTACAAAGTGAGCTCAAGGCCAGCCAGAACTACATAGCGAGACTATGTCTCAAAAAAGACAAAAAGAAAAAGAAGAAGAAAAAGTTAATCATTCAGTATCTAGACCTTAGCCTCCTCCCAAGACATGGTGCACTGGATGTGATGAGTTTACGGTTTGCGAAGTGGTGCCTAGAGCATTTGCCTGCAGTGCGTAAGCCTCTGGATTCCCAGCATAGAAAAAACATTGCTTGACTGCATATTATTACGTCTCTTTTTTTTTTTTCTGGCAGAACCGGGGGTTGAACTCAGGACCTTGTGCTTGCCAGGCAAGCGCTATATTCTCCTGAGCTGTCTCCCCGGCTCCTATGACGTCTCTTTTTTAGTAATAATTTTTCTTATCTTAGAATTTGTAATATTCTTTTTTCTTACAGGCAAAGAGATTCACGAAACATGGACAGTCACCCTAGAGCCCCTGGCCATGCATCAAAGGCGTTTTCAGAACCCAGTCAGAATTTTCCTAAAAGGCTCAGTGGCTCAGTGGTCTCTCCCGAAAAGTGGCACTTTGGGCACCGACAGTTGGATGCTACGAAGCCCAGAGGAGAACAGGTTGACTCAAGGGCTGTTATTTCAGCAGCTGGCAAGCAGTCTGATGGCAGAGGAGCTGCATCTGGTAGGTGTCCTCCACATGCTGTGTGATTCTTGTCTCAACACTCTGGTAACTTGAGTATGCTTATAAAATTGCAAGGAGTGCCACACATAGCAGCCCTGGGGAGTGGCTGGTGCTTTGGGGAACGAATGCTGTCTCCATTGCGGCATCATGATAAGGGTGTCATTAATGAAGAAACCATTTATCAAATTGCACCTACCTTGAACCCAATCCAAGTTAAGTTCTTGGATTTATACAGGAGAAAATGTGATCAACCAAATGATTAAAGTATGAAGTGATGGGTGATTTTTTTTTTCTTTTTAATTTTCAAATATTCCGCTAATATATTGATTACTTTTTTATGAGCATTTAAGAAAAAAACTGCTAGACTATGAAATTAGGTATATTAGCATCACAATAGTGAAGAACATAGAAATGTCTTCTGAAAAGAACAAAAGAATCATGCGTGTAAACAGATTTTGATTTTAAAGTGATGGTTATTTATAAACAGGTCTTCTCTTTCGTTACATTGCCTCTATAATCTCAGGCAGCACCTGTATTCTGGGCCCTGCTGTGGAACAGCCCAGAGAACGATGGAGTGCTGGTGCTGTTCTAAGAGCCAAGAGCTCTGGTAAGGAGAGCACTGGTGGGGGAGTCAGACAGTCTGCATTAGGTGTCAGCCCGGCTGCCCACAGGGTGTTCTGGAGAAACCCTGAAGTGGTAGTGTTGCCCTGTGTGTAAGTATATGGTCCTTGAAGTCAGCTGTGTCTAGCATCTCCCTAAACAACAGGTGCTCTTGCATAGGTTACTTCTTCCTCAGCCTCTTCAATCCTTTACCAAATGAGGACAATCTTTTTACCTCAGAGTAGCTGTGAGAATTCAGAGTACATCAGTGGTTAGTAAATATTCCTGGCAGTGTTAGATCCCTTAAATTGTAAATTTGTAACTTTACATTTATATGATTAGTAAATTCCTACCTCTAGTAGTAGTTATTCTTTTACTAAGCTGTGTTCTTTAAGCAGATATTTGACAATATTTCCAGCTAATCAGAACTTCTTTGTAGGTTGCCAGTGTGGACCTGGATGAAGGGTGGTCCCCTGTCACTGGAATCCTTTCCCCGCTCTCTGCCAGTGCTATGGTTCTTACTATGTTCCATGCCAAGGAGGCTGAATTCCAAGGACATTTTCTCCAAACGGTTGCAGCCAGAGGCCCCCAGGATGCAGCAACCCTTTTCTCAGATGTTGCAGATGATGTACTGAGTCAGATGCATCGTGTATTTGAAAATGCTGCTACTTCTGGTAAGCTTCTGAGCCAGGACTAAGAGTCTGGAGTGGTTTGCAATCTTTTTCAATATCAAAATTTTTATACTATGCAGTCAGAACCCCAGTGCATAAGATTAAAAAAGCAAGCTCAGTATTTCAGGCAGTTTAAAGCATTATTTTAGAAATCATGAAGCCCTTCTGAGGAGACTGAAAGGTCTGTGAAACCAGCTTGAAATCAAAGCCATTAGGTGAGTCCTGGCTTTTAATATAGTTAATGAAGACTGTATGGGAAACTATAGTGAATGTGTATATTTTGAAATTCGCTCTATTATTACTAATATGACACCTTAGTTCTAGGTAAACTTAAATATAATCAACTTGATATTTCTTCCATTCACTCATTTACTGAACGGATTTCCCTAGTGCCAGCCGCCTGTCAGGCATTCTTCTAAGTACTGAGAATACATCAGAGAGCAAAATGGACAAAGGCCTCTGTTCTCTTGGAGCTCACCATCTAACCAGGGCAGACAAGGCAATAAGCTAACTAAGGAAAATCCTGTCATTTAGTTGAAGGACAAATGTTATAACGAAACAGCAGGCAGGAAGAAATGGGGTTGTTAGGATGGTCAGAGAGGACCTGTACTATATGAACTGAAGGGCATGATGGGAGGAGTTACCCACACCAGCAGCAGCAGGTGCCAAAGTGTGTCTGGTGTTGGCCAACATGAAGGAAGCCTGTGGCTGCGGTGGGAGGATCCAAGAGTAGAGTGGTAGAAAGCAAGGGCAGAGAGCCAGCAGAAGACCACGTTGTATAGGGTACAGAACAATGAAAAGACTTGGGCTTTTACTGGGAGCAAGAGAGGAAGCCTTTGTTTGGAGCTTCCAGGGAAACATAATCTCTGACTTACATCTTACTAGCTTTGCTCTGAGCGTTGTGCTGAGAATGGGTCAGGAGAGGCAGGGAGGATAGCAAGGGACAGTCAGATACCTACTAATCTAGGCAGGAGGTGGAGGGAATGATGCAGATAACAGAAGTAGTTGGAGTTTTTGTCTGTATTTTGAAGGAAGAGCCAACAGAATCTGTTCTTGGATCACTTGGGTGGTATGAAATATGGGGATACTGAAAATGACTACAGAGTTTGGGCCTAAGCAGTTACCTTTCCTGACGGAAGGCATGGAGAGCCAGGTAACTGGGCTGGTGAGGGTTTGGGATTTGTTTAGGACCTAAGTCTGAGCTGGGCATCTGAATATAGTCTGCACTAGGAATCAGATAGGCATGTGTGGGACTCAGACCCACTCATGTGTGGGTTTGTCTGGGCTGGAGATAAGTCAGCTGATATTTGGACTCAAGAAATTGGTTAATATAACCAAAAAGCTAAGTGTAGATAGAACAAGTCCAAGGTCTGAACCCTGGAATTCCATGATGAAGCAGTCTAGGGATGAGGAGACACAAAGGGGACAGACATGAGGTAGAGGAAAGCCCTGCGTATGATGATCTGGAAGCCAGATGAGTAGAGGGCATGCTGGGTTGGGCTTTTCGCTTTCGTGGTGGGTCAAGGAGGATGAGTGCTGGGAGCTGACATTTGACTGAATGATTTGGAGGTCGCTGATGACCTTGATGCGGGTTCTTGTGAAACTAGGAAGGTGGAGAAGTGACTACTGAGCAGCTTCAAGAGAGAATGTGAGATAGGCAAAAAAAACCAGCCAGCGCGGACAGTGTTTGGGAGCTATTTTGCTGTGACGGAGATTAACGCCATGGACAGTGGCCAGGGCGAAGTGCAGTCAAGGTTTTAGCAATAGTAGTGTGCTTGCAGGCTGAGGTACTCAGGCAAAAACTGTTTAGGGAGAGGATTGTTGGTAAGACATCTTGGAGAAGGTACAAGTGGGAAGGTAATACTTTGGGGGGCTTCTGGAAGGCAAGTGGATGTGATATGGGTTTGTAGCGTTCTTAGCTCTGCCAGTGAGTGAGCTAGGAAGCAGTCACGGACTGACAGTGAAAGTTTAATGGAGTGTTGGTGCTTGAGGGGAGAGGAGTCAGATATGCGTGGGAGTGGAGACAGGAAGTGGGCGAGGTTGCCTCTGTGGTCACAAATGTAAAATGAGGTCCCTTATGAGCGAGTTTGTCTTCATTCAGCACTGTCACGTGCTGGGGACAGTTACAGAGCATGCTGTAACTGGAGTAGCCAGAATTGGGGTTTTGCAAAGTGAGGACAGTGCAGCTAGCATAGGCAGTGGGTTCCCAAGTGGGAACAGAAAGGGAGGAGTTACAGTGGAGGTGCACGGGGAAGTGAGCACAGCACAACCGAGAGAAGAGGTAGATCCGTGGGTTACAGGGGCTGAAGGATTGAGGGAGCGGTGTACTAACTGGGGTATTCATTTCTTCTGTGCTTATTCCCACAGACCTTACTGCCATTGCCTGAATGTGTTAATGTGACGTAGCAAGTGCAATTACAGGAATTCATGCTATAATGGGATGTGAGGTTTCTTAAAAAAAATTCTACAAATCCTTATTCTAAAAATAATAGCTTTGAGAAAACTGGTTGGGACAGATTTCTCAAAATCTTTGGTGGTAACAAAAACTAATAGCAATCCCAATGAGTAGTCTAATTCCATTAAAAGGACACATTAAATTCATAATAAGTCAACTCTGTAATATATATACTTTGTTCTTTAAAAAGATAATGTGATGGGAGGAGCAGAGAAGGAGTTGAGATTGTTGTAGTTTATGGACATGCCATGACAAAGATTGAGAACTACATAGTAAGCACATTCTAGAAAGAGCAAGTGGCCAGACAAGCAAGAAGAGTGTGGCAGGAAGGGTATGGTAGTTTGTTCCTCTGGCTTTTTAAAATTTAGCTGTTAGTCTCCTCCAGCTGCTGCTAGTAGGCATTAGTAAGTGTTAGCCCTTAGGAATAATCACACAAGGTAATACTCTGTTCAGATGACATTACTTTGTTTACTGATTGTGCGTTAGCTCTATTACAGAAAATGTGTACTGTTGAGCCCCGACATGGTGGTACATGCCTGTAATCCCAGCACAGGGGATGCTGAATACAGGAGGATCACTACGAATCTGAGCTACATAGTGAGACTCTGTACTGTATACATTTAAAAAAAAACAAACAAACGCTTTACCTTGTGCTTGTGCATTTTTCACAGTGTCAGCCTTTAGTCATAGATGGTGGGATAAATAAATGTTGTTACGCCAATTTTTAAGTCTCAAGGGAGGCAGTTGATCCAGAGAAGGAGCAGGGAGGGCTGGGGAGACAGCTCAGTTGCTTAAGCACCTGCCTGGCAAGCACAAGGTCCTGAGTTCAATCAGTACAAAAAAAAAAGCAGAGAAGGAGCAGGTCCCTGGAGCTCTGCTTGGTGCTAACCTGTCCTGTACTGCCCCTGCCCTGTGTTCACGCAGCTCCCCCTGTTCCAGAGTGGGCTCAGCAGGAGCTCGGCCGCACCACTCCCTGGAGCCCAGCTGTCCTGGAGAAGTGGTTTCCTTTCTCTAACGTCAGTGGTGTTAGTTCAGATCTGATGGAGTCATTTTGGTAAATAAACTTTTTTTCTTTCTCTGGATGTTAATTTTTGGAATCAACTCTCGGTTTTCTGCATGTGGGCTAAAACTTGTCAAATATAAATAAAACACTCCTGTGTATTATGGAAGTCAGAAACCATTCAGAATGAAACATCAATGAAATAGGAAGTAGCGAGTCTGTGTAGTACAGCTGAATTTTATAAAGAACAAAAGTTAAAAATCAGTTACTAAGAACCTAACATAGGAAGTAAAGAAGAGAGTTGAACTATATCCCTTCCCCAAATGAAGGAAAGCATAAAATGATCCAAACAGAAGTAAAACATAGAAACTGAAGACAGGGCTGGAGAGATGGCTCAGTGGTCTAAGGCACCTACTTAGAACAGGCTTGACAAAGCATCAGGGACCGCGGTTCAGTCCCCCAGCACCACATGCCAGCCAGCCCCACCCCCTGGTGGGCTGAGCTGGCCACACACACACACACCACACTCTCTCTCTCTCTCTCTCTCTCTCTCTCTCTCTCTCTCTCTCAAATAAATAAAAAAATAAATAAATAAAAATAAATAAAAAAAAAAGACTTGTTTAAAAAAAAAAAAAAGAAAGAAACTGAAGACAGCTCTTTGAAAAGCTAAACAAAATACATTGTAGTAAGATTGAACCATTAGAAAAAAAAGACAGTATTAAAAATGAAGAAGATAATGCTGTGCATGCTGGCGCACACCTGTAATCCTAACAGTCCAGAGGCTGAGGCAGGAGGATCATCACAAGATCAAGGCCAGCTTGAGCTACATAGTGAGTTCAAGGCTAACCTGAACTCACTATGTAGCAAGGCTTTGTCTTCAAAAAGTGGAAGAAAAGAAATTCAAACTTGTTATTGCTGAGTGTGATGGCATAGTCCCAGCTCTCCAGCGCCTGAAGCAGGAGGGTTGCCATGAGTTAAAGGCCAGCCTGAATTACATAGTGATACCGTGTCTCAAAAAACCAAACCAAAATAGGCAAACAAAACTCTACTGAGGGGCAAGGTTAAGAATATTTTTTTCCACTGAAGTAGCTAGTTATTACATTTTCCCCCCTTTTTGGGAAGTATTGAGAATTAAACCCAAGATATTTGCACTGAGCTACATCCCCAGCCCTTGTTTATTTTTTAGGTGTGAGAAAGGGTCTGACTAAGTTGTCCAGCCTGGGCTTGACCTTGCAGTTCTGCCTCAGCTCCCAGAGTACTCATGTAATGGTACAGGCGTGCGCCAGCATACTTGCCCGTTGGTTAAAGACAATCACTTTCACATTGAATTGCTTGGCACCTCTGTCAAAATCAGTTGATTGCTGTTGTGTGGGCCTATTTCTAGAGATAATAGAGCAGTGGGGATGAATCCATGTGTGCGGGCCACCGTGGGCAGGCAGAGCCCTCTGTTAGCGCACGAGCCAAGCCACCCCAGCAACTGCGCACCGGTAATAGTTGTTGATTCTAAGCTAAAGCCTCAGTATTGAAGGTCAGTTGCAGTGTTGGCACTTGGTGAGAAATAATGTTTTGCATTGCAGTTTGGCACTCAGTCTCTAAAAGGTTGGCATCACTGGAATATTCATGCCAGTTAGAAACTGTGTTAATACCACATTGTTGTGAATATTGCATTTTGAGCAATAGCATGTACTGTAACTTTATAGTAAGTCCTTTACATGAGGTAGAGTAAGTACTTTATTATTTTTTTCTTTTGCCTTTCAAATTTCAAATTGTTTGGATAAAGTGTTTTGGGTATTTTAGATCATTTATTTATTTATTTGGTACCAAGACTAAGGACCTGGCGCTTGCTAGTCAGGTGCTTGGACCACTGAGCTATATCCTCTGCCCTGGATCTCTCATATTTTTATATGAAATATAGAATTAGTTTGACCTTGAGTGTATTGAATCAGCTAGATTTGGGAAGGACTGTCCTCTTAACCAGTGTTGACTCTTGTGACCCATGAACATGATACACTCTCACATTTCTTTTAAGATCCTTTATAGTGTTTTGTGTTTTTTTTTTTTTTCAGTGTACAAACTGAGCCATATTATTTTTAAAAATTATCTCTTACATATTTTCATGAGTTATAAATAGTAATATATTTAAAAACAGTATGGTTATCTTCATAGAGAATCTGAATGATGGTAAATGATTAAAGGGATAAGAGAAATCAGTAGTATTGCTATATGTAGAAATCAATGTATGAAGTTAATAGTATGTCTATAGCAAACACTTTAATTATAAAGACGGGTATAATTTATATCAACAAATTAAGAGGGTTGGGGGTGTGCCTTGGAGGTAGAGCCCTTGTGGCATATACCAGACCAGGTCTGATTCCCATTCCCAGCACCACCAAAACTAAAGTATCTAGAAATAAGAATAAAGGATGAGGGGCAGAGATACAGCTCAACCGCACAGTACCTGCATGGGAAGCACAAGCTCCTGAGTTCGATTCCCAGTACCATAAATAAATAAATAAATAAATAAATAAATAAATGAATGAATGAATGAATGAATGAATGAATGTTGAAGACAGACAAGGAGGTTCCCTCTATGAGATAGGCATATTTGCTGCAGGGCTCTGTGTAGATAAGGCAGTACGCCATTGGTGCACCAGAAGATCAGTGAACAAATATAGAGTCCAGAATGTGAGCTGTCTGTGTATAGGAACTTAAAGAGTGACAACAATAGCATTACAAACAAAGAATAGGTCCAGTTCACTAAATGGTGATATGACAATTGGCTACCCATAAGAAAAAGATAGAAATTAGTTTTCTACCTCACAGAATGTATAATAAGTTCCTAATAAAGAATAAATTAGAAAAAGCAGAACTTTACTATTGCTGAAGAAAATAAAAAAACCCTGAGATTAAGGATTTCTTTTTTTTTTGAGACAGGGCCTCACTGTGTATCTCAGGCTGGCCTCAAACACACAGTGATCCTCCAGCCTCAGCCTCCCAAGTACTGGGATTATAGGCATGCACCACCATGTCCAGCAAGGATGGATTTCTTTTAAACTAAAATTCAAACCAAAAGAAAGGATTGATAGATTTTACTATATAATAAATTTTAAAATTTGAGTATTAAAGTATAAAGACAAGTTATAGAAGTTGGTAGTTGCAAACTATCTATGCAATAGAGGTTTAATGTCCAAATGAGTGCAGAAGTCCTCAAAATCCATAAGAGAAGCAATACAATTAAAAATTATACCAGGAATGCCAGCAAACAAATTACACAAGAGGAAACCTGACAGCAGTCATTTGAAGGCACTCCACTCTGGCAGACAGACATTTTAAAAGTCCTTTTTTTAAAAATGTATTTAGTACAGGATCTCACTACACAGATCGGACTCGTAGTGATCCTCCTGTTTTTGGCCTTCCAAGCAGTGGGATTACAGGCGCGCACCACCATGTCCAATCTCAATCACTGTCTCAGCATGCCCTGGGGGTGGGATTGGCACAGCACACTGGCGATTGAACCCCGGTGCCTGTGTCTACCTAAGCAGGCACTTTAATTCACTGAGCTATCTGGGCAGCCCTTAAAAAGTCCTACTTTGTACCTATTAAATTATCAGAAAATTGGCAAGTGCAAAGGCCTGAGTTCAGTCCCCGGTTCCAGAAAAAAAAAAGATTGTCAGAAATTAATAAATATGGGCTGGAGAGATGGCTCAGTGGTCTAAAGCACCTACTTAGAACAAGCTTAGCAAAGCATCAGGGACCGCGGTTCGATCCCCCAGCACCACATGCCAGCCAGCCCTGCCCCCTGGTGGGCTGAGCTGGCCACACACACACACCACACACACTCACTCTCTCTCTGTCTCTCTCTGTCTCTGTCTCTCTCGCTCTCAAATAAAAAAAAAAAAAAAATTAATAAATATGATAGAACCACCCAAGAAAATATGAAGGTTGGGTGGTGGAAGTATAAATACTTCTAATCACTTTCAAGGACAGTGTAGAAATTCTTAGTAAGCAGAAACCATAAACTTGTGCTAACCAGGGCTGGCGAGATGGCTCAGTGGTCTAAAGCACCTACCTAGAACAAGCTAAGCTAAAGCACAGAGACCGTGGTTCAATTCCCCAGCACCACATGCCAGCCAGCCCCGCCCCCTGGTGGGCTGAGCTGGCCACACACACACACACACACATAAATAAATAAAATTAAAAAACAAAACAAAACAAAACTTGTGCTAACCAAAAATTTACTTCTAGACTTTTATATTAAAGCATTCTTAGATGCACAAAAGCCTGTTTATCACCAGTCACTAATAGTGAAAAACATCGTTGAGAACCAATTAGCCATCGAAAGGAACATGGAAAAAAAAAAAAGGGACATGGATGATGATAGAATCGTATAGTAGACTATTATATATAGATTAGTAAAATTGATAAACTAGAGCTATTTATACATGCAAAACTAAAAATATGTTGAAAAGGGCCAGCAAGATAGCTCAGGGGACTAAGCGCCTACTTAGGCAAGTGCAGGGACTTGGGTTCAATCCCTGGCACCAAATGCTGCACCAGCCCTGTCCCCAGGCATGCTGAGCCAGTGACGGAGTCCAGGTGTGGTGGTGCATGCCTGTAATCCCAGCACTGGGGAGGCTGAAAAACAGGACATGTGTAGTGAGACCCTGTACCAAATACATAAGTTTAAAGAAAGAAAAATATGTTGACCACAAGCAATTGCAAAAGGTATATTTATGTAGAATTTACAACATAAAGTAGCAGTTTGTGCTAGTTTTGTTATGTAACTATGTCTAAGATACACATAAATCTAGGAATTCCCATGGGGAAAGAGGGGAAGCGTGAAGTAAGGCATTAGCTGTGCCTATTACATACACCTAGCTTCTTTGAAAAAGGATCTGAAGCAGCTATGAGAAACTGTTAAGTATTTAATTTGAGGGAGAGGTATGTATTTCTCTATTGATATTACTGTTATCTGTGCTTTTTCTAGTTGAAGGGATTGTGTTTTGAAAAGTAACAGCAGAATGAAAAACCAGCAAATGCTGTCTCTGTTAGAGGACCCACTGTACCCTGAGAATGGAGTCATTGCAGACCAGCCACACGCATGGAGCTGGTGTCCCTGCATATGTTCTGATTTGTGATCGCTAGTCAGCCAACAGCACTGTAACTTTCTCCCACTTTGAATCCGATGATCTTATGTAATAAGAAATATTGAAATGCAAATAATACATTTTTGAATGTTGTACCTTTTTATAATTTCCCTGGTGACTGATCTTTAGCTCACGTAGATAACCATTCAGTAACCTAACATCTCACCTATTCATCTTCCTCCTTTTCTCATCAATCCCACATTAGTTGTTTTTAATCAAAGGAATTAATTCAGCAGTGATTACAGTACTCGGTTTAGTGGACGACATCATTTTGTACTATTTGTTTTTTTTTTTTTTGGTGGAATCAGGGATTGAACTCAGGCCACTGCGCTTGCTGGGGAAGAGCTTATCCTACTGAGCCATCTCCCTGGCTCCTGTTTTATACTTTAAGGTATGAAAACTTGAGTTTTAAAAACTGTGGAAGCCCAGGTGTGAAATGGCTGTCATAATTACATGAGTACCATAGTTCTTGAAGAATCCTATTAATAAAGGTCAATGTTAGATAAACAGTTTTGTGAGCAAGGCACCTTTGACCCTTGAGTTTAGTCAAATCAAAAGTGAGAGAAGGAATGGCTGCTGTAATGTGTGCATAGTTTCTGTCTGTGTCTGGTAGCAGTGTCTGTCTGTGTTTTGCATTCAGATCTTGCTATTCACATAAGCATCATGTAGCCAGAGAATAACTTGGAATCATAGTACTGGTCTGGTGGTGTCCTTTTGGACATATCGACCACTGGCCAGCCTCCAAATTCCCACACAAATTCCAGGAAGAGATTAGCTGGGAGAGTTTGTTGTAAGATACCTAAAGTCACTAATTGTGTTATTAAAAATAAGACAAAAATGAGTAGAGGGCATTTTTTTTCTTCCTGAGAAAAACTGTTTTGAAGGCACCCTGTGGGAATAGCCATTGATTAGTTTTTAAGAGGACAATAGAATTTTTTTCCTGTTTTGTTCATTTTCAAAACATTTTGGAAAATTAGAATTTTGTTTTATTATAGACATCTTGACTTTGCAGGTTATTACAGGCTGCCTCAGCTGATAAGGAACAGTCTTCCAAAACTGAAAGTGAGTTAACATGTTGCCTATCCGAGCTCTACCAGAGAAAATCTCGGGAAGAATCTACGGTAGCTAACCAAGAAGATACCAGAAAGAGACGTAAGCACGTAGGATGGCTGTTTCTTAAGGCCTGCCGACTTTGGAGACTACATTTTAAAAGATTGACATTCCCTGAAATGAGATTAATATGTAACTAAATAAACAAGGGCAAATTCTTATATTTTTAGATTTGAAGATAATCACAGCCCATGATGATAAAAATAATCATCCACAGTCCTTCCTACTAAACTACCTTTACTTTTAGTAATAGAAATTTAACTACTATCTCATTTGCCATATAAATATTTGTTCATCCGCTCCTTTGCCTTTTATTCTGCCTCTTTGGTTAATGAAATTTACAAATTCTTGTGTCAAGCATTTAGATTGTTTTCTGTTCTCATGAATAATACCACAGTGTGTATTGTGCACGTTTGAGTGCTTTCCTTAGAAGTTTCTAGGACAGTTTACTGTGTTAAATAATATGAAAGCTGGTTCTTGATGCAGATTGCTGAATTGTCTTTTATAGTTTCACTAAATGTCAGTTATAAAGACTTTCTACTCTGGTTTGGACAGAAAAAGATTCAAGAGCTACATAATCCCAACCATTCTGAAGGGGCAGACTTCATTGTTTTTTCATGGCATCTGAATTAAAGTAGCACTTGATTCCGCAGAAGAGGAAGCTAGTTGACATTTCTTTCCTGCTGTCCCGTTGGCAGGAGGCATCCCTCGCACTCCAGTGAGGCAGAAGATGAATGCCATGTGTCGCTCCCTAAAGATGTTGAATGTTGCCAGGCTGAATGTAAAGGCTCAGAAGTCACAGCCAGGTGGCAGCCCAGATGCGCCTGGGGAGAAAGCGATCCAAAAGACAGTCAGTGGAAGAACAGCAGATAAGCTGGAAGACAGGGGAAGATCATTAAGAAGTTCTAAACCAAAAGGTATTCCTCCATTCTCTAGCATTTCAGTTTGTTGGTTTGTTTATTTAAAACTCTGTTGGAACACATTTGCCTTCCATCTCCTTCCGCTTCTCCCCTTCCTTCTCTCAACATCTCTTTTTCCCTTTCCCTTTTGTGAAAGTCAATCTCCCTATTTCCTATTGCCTTCCATTTTGTTCTTTGATTGACTTACAGTATGGTGGGTTTCTCATATAAGATAATACAATATTTAGGCTTGTGTGTCTAATTTATTTCACTATTTTGGATTTAAAGTACATTTCATTTTCCCACAAATGACTCAAATTTATCCTTTAAATCAGAATGGTTCTCCATTCTATGTGAGTGCCGCTTTTCTTTATCCATTCATCTGTTGAAGGCTGCTTCAGGATTTAGCCATTATGAATTGTGCTTCTGTAAACATGAGTGTGTATCACGATAGTATGATAACTTTTATTTATTCAGGAAGATAATAGTACATGGTGAGGGGCTGGTGAGATGGCTCAGTGGTCTAAAGCACCTACTTAGAACAAGCTTAGCAAAGCACAGGGACCGCGGTTCAATCCCCCAGCACCACATACCAGCCAGCCCTGCCCCCTGGTGGGCTGAGCTGGCCACACACACACACACACTCACATAAATAAATAAAAATTAAAAAAAAAATAGTACATGGTGAAAGATAGTGGGGCTAGCTTCACTCTTTTACATGTGGGGGGGGTGCGGGGAAGATGGCTCAGTGGAATAAGCGCTTCCCTAGCAAGCGCAAGGACCTGAGTTCAATCCCCGGTTCCACCAAAAAAAAAAAAAAAAACATACATGTGGGGGCCGGCAAGATAGCTTAACAGACTAAGGCCTCCTTATGCAAGTTCAGGGACTGGGTTTGATCTTGGGCACCACATGCTATACACCCCCTGGACACACTGAGACTGGACATGGTGGTGCACACCTATAATCTCAGCACTAGAGAGGCTGAAAACAGGAGGATCACTACAAGTCCAAGCTGCATAGTGAGACACTGTAGCAAATACATTTAAAAAAAAAAAAAAGAAAGAAAATACAGATTTTAATATTTTACGTGTAGATAGCCAGTTTTCCCAGCATGGTTTGTTAAAGAGGCTGGCTTTCTTCTAGTGTGTTTTTGGCCCCTTTTTCAATGATCAGGTGGCTGCGTGTGTGGTGGGTTGTTTCTGTGTCCTCTATTCTGTTCCATTGGTCCACATGTTTGTTACTGAACCCAAGAAAGAAATTGGAAAACAGTACCATTCACGGTAATATCAACAAAAAGTAAATGCTCAGGAGGAATTAATCAAGGAAGTGCAAGATGTCTACATTGAGTGCTGGCCAGATAGCTCCGTGGACTAAAGCGCCTGCTTAGGCAGATGCAGGGCCCAGGGTTCTATTTCCGGAGTACTGTGCCTGCCCCACCCCTGGGGTGCGCTGACACATTGATTGAGACTGGGTGTGGTGGCATACGCCTGTAATCCCAGTGCTTGAGAGGCTGAAAGTAGGAGAATCACTCCGAGTGTGATCTGTGTAGTGAGGCTCTATAGATCCTGTACCAAATACAAAAAAAAAAAGTCCCTGGGCCTGCCATGCTGGCTCTGCCACAGGGGTGCACTGAGATGGCAATTGAAACTGAGAGTGGTGGTGCACTCCTGTAATCCCAGCTCTTGGGAGGCTGTAAACAGGTGGATCACTACAAGCCGAGCTACGTGAGACCCTGTACCAAATAAATAAATTTATAAATAAATAAATAATTTTTAAAAATAAAGTCATAAAGGCATAAAAAATTACTTATTGACAAAAAACAATCATAAGATAAGCAATTTTGAATTCTTATGAATCTAATAACAATGCAAAAATTTACAGGACTACAAATTTTTTTTTTTTTTTTTCGGAACCAGGCATTGAACTCAGGCCCTTGCACTTGCCAAGGAAGCGCTTATTCTACTGAGCCATCTTCCTGGCCCCAACAGAAGTAAATTTTGACAAAGCTAAATGATTAGGTTAATGCAATCATCTCAGTTATAGATAATGTACATTGATACAAAAAAGCTTAAGAATGTTGAATGTTCAAACATGTAGAAACGAGACACATAGAGAAATCAGAAATCGTTGGTGATCCAGCTAGTCACCTTCCCTTCTCCCTAATCCCGGGCAACCACTTTCTGTTGTCTCCATTGTTTTTTTCCTTTCCCAATAGTATAATATAGTTGGAATCCTAGAGCACAGTAATCCACCACAGCAGTACCTAGTCAGATATCCTAGGAGGCAAGAACTTCCCCCAGCTGACAACCACTGGCATAAATAACATAAGAAGTTGAATGTGGCCATTAATTTAGGGTGTTTTTTGTTTGTTTTTTTTTTTCCCCACAGATTTTAAAACTGAGGAGGAGCTGCTATCCTACCTACATGAAAATTACCAAAAGACTGTGGCCACAACAGAAATCATGTTATATTCATGTGCTCAGAACTTGATCTCCACTATCAAAGTGTTCCTAAAATCAAAAGGCACCGAGGAAGTAGAAGTAAGAAAATCCAGGTGTTGGTGGGTTTGTTCACATGTCTTGGAAATGTCTGTTGTGCTGTCCATGATCCAAACATGATAGGATGAGCAAGAGAGGAGGAAAATTCCAGGTCTCTACAAGGCAGGCATGGTGACCTGGAAAGGTGGAAACAAAGAAAGGGGTGTTGGGGCGGGGTAAGTTCACGTGTCTCACCTTGTCAAAGTTCTGCTCATTTGAACTGCATGGCAGCTGCACAAATCAAGTCATTGGTTTCTAGCCCTCACTGCCTTTCGCAATCACTAAGAGCATTTATTTATTTATTTATTGTTTTCTTAAACAGTTTGGCTTGAGACTCGGGTTCATGTGTAATTATTATTATTTTTTTTTAATGTATTTGGTTGTTACAGGGTCTCACTGTGTAGCACAGACTCAGTGATCCTCCTGCTTTCAGTCTCCCAGCACTGAGATTACAGGCACATGCCACTTCTCGGGCATATGCCTGTACTCTGGCTGGCTCAGCACCCCCTGAGGGCGAGGCTGGCAGTGCCAGGAATCGAACCACGGTCCCTGCACTTGCCTAAGCAGGCACTTTAGTACACTGAGCTATCTCAACCAGCCCCAAGTAATTCTTGAAACTCCCTAGATGCAGTGCCTGGCAGTACTGCAAACTTGGTTGTAAGCTATGTTTTCATTATTTTTGTTCATGTTGATTGGCAAAACTGGGCTTCTCCTAAAGTAAGCAGGAGTGGTTTTTAAAAATTTACACTTCTCCATGAGCATTTCATGGAACCTTCCTGTTAAGTCAGTTCAGTCCACAGATTGCCCTGTCCATGTCCACATGCTCATGAATCCTGTGTCTCATGTTCTTTTTCATGATATTAGAGAATATTAATTTCACTGTTTTTCATTCAAATGAAGGAAAAGGAGAAATGTGTAAGGAAATATATTTCCCTATTTGGGGCAGTAGTCAGCATGAAAGAAATTAGAAATAGTGATAAGTAACTTGGGTATCCTGCTATGTAATAATTTGTATTTCTAGGTGAACTGCCTGAATCATATAAAAAGTGACCTCTTAAAAACTAGCAAAAGTCTCCGACAGAATCTGGGGAAAAAACTGGATAAGGAAGATGAAGTCAGAGAGTAAGTAACTTCCACTTACTTAATTTTAAAATTTTGCTCTAAAACAAAGCTCCAACATTTGTTGCAATCTAAGATCACCAATTGCTTGGAGATGCTTCTTAGTTGATCTTTTGTGATGTTCTCACATGTCACTTACTTACCTTTCAAGCACGTCAGTAATTAGAGAAAGTGATGGCTCTTCTTACTGGTCATTATTTCTTACACAGATACATGTGTGCCAAAAGTTTTCAGTTAATGGGCAGTCAACCTAGACATGACTGAGTGTTTTTCTCTCAAGGTGCCAGCTTCAGGTATTTCTTCGTCTGGAGACGTGTCTGCAGTGCCCTTCCATACTAGAAAACCCAGATGAGATGGAGCAAGTAGTGGAAGAGGTGAGTACATATCTTAGTGCTGCTGGGAACGGACCCCAGTGCTTTCAGTGCTCCTGCAGAGGGTACGTGGTAATTTTCTAAAATGTCCTTCAGGTGACAGCTTTCCTGCGCATAGTGTGTCTAACTGAGGACCCAGCATACTTGGCACATTTTCTGGAAGAGATTTTGAAATTGTAAGTTTGGTGGCTACTCACTGCTTTCTAAGAGATTTTGTCTGGAGTTGTGGGGCTGAGGACCCTCATGCTGAGTGAAGAGCAACAGAAGTGTGGGGTGGTTACTGTTCTGTGCCTAACCAGTCTAATCCACAGGTACATTGACTCCATCCCAGACACGCTGGGGAAGCTTTACAACAGCCTTGGGTTTGAGATTCCTGAGAAGCTGGCTGGGGTCCTTCCTCCAGACTTTTTCAGTGATGACTCTATGACACAAGAGAGTAAATCCCCACTTCTTTCCGAGCCTCTTCTGTCAACCGCTCACAGATCATTGTCTAGCAGCACCGAAGCTGACCAGCTGGAGCAGCTCCGGACCAGATCAGCCAAGAAGAGGTGAGCGCTCAGGTGTCACTTGCCCTATCAGTCATACAGTTCAGACAAAGGGTGCATTTAAACATAGTCTGTTATCTTTGTCTATGTAACTGAATTACTGATCTCCCTTAAGTCTGATTCACAGAAGCCAACTATCTGAGTTCTTGCCGAGTGGCATCTGACACTCCTTCCTAGGAAATATGCAGTCACGATTTTGTAGTTCCACAAGGGGTCTCTAGGAACTAGGAGGCATTTATGAAATAAGCTTAAGCTTTTCCAATTTTCTTTTTTTTTAATGGTACGGGGATCAATCTTGGGACCTTGCACTTGCCAGTCAGGTGCTTGTGCCTCTGAGCTGTATCTCTGCCACGCTTTTCCAATCTTCCTTGGATGTTTTCCATGGCTATTAACTAGCTGGATTTCTAATAGTTATTTTTGGAAATGCTAGTGGTGACTTGTTTTGATATAAATCCAGGACAATACCAAGACAACTGACTTATTTATTTGTTTATTGCTTATAGTATACTTTAATTCCCAGTGTACATTCATTCACTCAATGACAGACTAAAATGTACAAACTCTTTATTTATTTATTTATTTATTTATTTTTTTGCAGAACTAGGAATTGAACTCAGGCCCTTGTGCTTGCCAGGGAATACAAACTCTTTTATGATAAGCCAGAATATCTTATCCCAATAATACAAAAAGAAAACGGATACAAAATTAGTATTAAGGGACTTCCTTAATTAAAATTACAAAATCTTTATTTCCACTCCACCCTTTGGCTGAAGTTTATTAATGTAATATCTGCCCTTCTTAATCCTTGTCTTATGAAAGGAATCACTCCCTACTCACTCAAACCAAGCCTCCTGCTCCTCCTCTGACTCCCCCACCTATACTCATGAACTATTAACAAGACATCTTTTTATATTTCTCTGGAATTAATCTCTTCATTAGAGTTCTCTTTTGCAATTCCATTTATTCATAAGTGTGGCATGTGAGATTTTAACTGTTCTGTTCCAGTTTTTTCTTCTTCAGTCAGTGGTAACAGCGCCACATCTCTTTGCTTTTGTAGTTCTTCTATTGTGGTCATAGTCTTATTCAAAGTAGTATAAATGCAGCTCTTAGTCTCTTTCTGTTCAGTAGCAACAGGTTTAAAACGTGCATACAAAGTTTGGTATCGAGACTTGATTGCTGACAATTTCTTTAAGAGCGTTACTGGATTTTTCTTTCTTGCTGAGTCATGATGATTAGACTTGATTTCATATTCCAACCTGAATATAATCCAGACCAGATTAAGCTTTCTGGAACATCAGTTGCAGTTTATTGACCTCCACCTCCATGTTGAATAGTTCTGACTTTTATTTAAATAAGGTTTTATTATTATTATTATTTTTTTTTTTTTTTTTTAATTTTAGGGAAGGGTCTACAAGGTGTTTAGGGTCTCACTACTATGAGTATCTCTCTCTTTTTTTTTTTAATTTTTATTTATTTACGTGTGTGTGTGTGTGTGTGTGTGTGTGTCCAGCTCAGCCCACCAGGGGGTGGGGCTGGCTGGCATGTGGTGCTGGGGGATTGAACTGCGGTCCCTGTGCTTTGCTAAGCTTGTTCTAAGTAGGTGCTTTAGACCACGGAGCCATCTCTCCAGCCCTTTGAGTATATCTCTTTAATTATATTAATATATACTAATTCCTTTGCATGTATTAGTTCCCAAAGATTGTCTATAATTCTAGCTCTGGAATCAGGAAGATCACTACGAGTCTGAGCTGCATAGTGAGACTCTGTACCAAATACATTAATAAAAGAAAAATGCTAGTTCCATTCAAATTTAACTGTATGTAACTTCTGTCTGGTGTGTCTTGACTAGTTTCTTTCTATTTTTAAAAGGAAAAATGCAATAATAAGACATAAAAGTCTTGCAGAGGTTTCACAGAATCTCCGACAAATTGAAATTCCCAAAGTATCCAAGAGAACTACAAAAAATGTAAGTATTCTCCAATAAATTTGAAATGGCACCAAGTTGGTCTTTCCATCCTGAGTTAACGTTATTAATAAAAATGAAAGGCTTTGGACTGAAACTTTCACAAACTATGGGCTAAATAAACCTGTCCTTTAAAAAAAAAAAAAAATGAAAGGCAAACTAGACGTCATGGTACACCCCTGTAATCCCGGCTCTCGGGAGGCTGAGGCAGAGGTTGGCCATCAGTCGGAGGCCAGCCTGGACTACATAGTGAGACCCTGTGTCAAAAAAAGCAAAAGAAAAGAAAACTCTCACTCTTAGGAAATGGGCATTGAAATGTATAAACGGTACAGATTGAGTATCCTTTATCTGAAATACCTGAGACCAGAAGTATTTTAGATTTCAGCGATGTTTTTGGATTCTGGATTATTTGTATGTAGTATGGAAAATTTGTAGTTTTTGTTTTTTTGTGCAGGGTCTCACTACACAGCTCGGACTCACAGTGATCCCCCTGATTTCTGAGGGGATCACAGGTGTGCGTCACCATGCCTGGACTCCATCACCAGCTCAGTGCCCTGGGGGAGGGGCCAGCATGGCATACGGTGCCAGGGATTGAACCCCGGCCCATGTGCTTGCTTAAGCAAGCTCTTAGTCCACTGAGCTATATCACCGACCTAGGTGTGGAACATTTTTAAAGTTTGTGTTTTAGCCAGTTTAGATTTCAGATTTTGGATTAGAAATGCTCAGGTAGTGTTAAATATTTTTATGAATGAATATAAATTTGTTAAGGGATTAGTCATTTTGCCTAATAGTCTGACAAAGGTAAAAGTAAGTTAGAAGTAAATAAATTAATTAAAAATCTTTATTTTTAGTTTTTGGCAGAACTGGGGATTGAACTCAAGCCCTTGTGCTTGCCAGGCAAGTGCTTATTCTACTGAGCCATCTCCCCAGCCCCAAAAATCATTAAATTGGTTAAGAAAAATTAACATTACAGTAACCATCTACTATCACAATCGGACTTTGGTTGCATCCTAGAAAAGGACTTTTAAGGGCCACCAAGATAGTGCAGCAGACTGAGTGCCTGCTTAGGCAAGTGTAGGAACTGGGGTTTGATTCCTGGCACCACATGCTGTACCAGCCATCGAGACTAGGCGTGGTGGTGCACACCTGTAATCCCAGCACTGCGGAGGCTGTAAACAGGAAGATCACTAGTAGTCTGAGCTGCATAGTGATACCCTGTACCAAATACATAAAAAATAAATAAAACCTCTCCTAAGAATATCTCCCTAGTACGTCTTATTTTTCCTACTATGGATCTATGAGTGAACTGCAAGGACTAAAGGGTTTCATATAGAACTTTTTTCTTTTAAATGAATGCTTACAGCACTTCCTTATTTTTCAGGAGAGCTCTCACCCTGCCCCTCAGCAGCCTGCACTCCCAGCAAAAGGCACAGGACAAGGTATGCTTTGTTTTCCCAGGGTTTTGACTGATTCGCTGGAAGGACAAATTTATTTTGAGTTCATGTATTTAAGCAGCTGCATTCAATTATAAACTATAGCGTTATGTCATTGTTGGTTAATAAAGTATGTCCAAATTCCATGCCTTAGTGGGATTACATACTCATATGGTCTCAAAAATACTGCATTGTACAAAATTGCTAGTCAGAGATCTTTAAAAATATCATTTTCGTGAAGGCCAAAGAGCAAAGCAGAGAAGCAGTGGAGCTGCTTTAGATGAAAGGAGTTGAAGCAAGCGTCTTAATCACTCCATGATTCCTGCCTGGATCTCTAATTTAGAAAGGAAAAACGCTGCATTATTGAGCCAGAAATTAGAGAAAGGACTGCATGCTGGCAGCACATTGCGCCTGTATAATGACGTCAGGATTGTCCAGGAGAATGTCCTCGTTCTTAGGTCATGCTGCCAAGTGGGCACAGAACTCTGAAGGCCACCACTCAATTCCCCAGGGTCAGGCAAACTGTACACAGAGAAGTGGAGGCAAGAAACAAATGTCACAGTAAATTTTAGTGATGCAGGATTGTTGTATTTTTACATATTTTCTGTAAATAGTAAATTTTTAAAATGCAAATAGAAAATAGCATCAATTTTGGCTTTTAGGCTTTCATAAATTAGTTTCACAGACAGCATAAGTCAGATAACAAGCACTCTTCTAATGGGATAGAGAAAATCCACCTTTTCAAACTTTGGTTTGTGTTATTGGTGTCCTAAACGTTAATGTTTATATTATTTTTGATGGCTGCACAAACTTAAATTCACCCCAGGTGAATTTTAAAGTCACTTCCAGCAGGCTGTTTTGCTTACAGTTAAGCAGCCCTTTTGCTGGCTGCTTTAAGAATTGATCCACTTTGCAGCGGTTTTTCCCTCACTTTGAGCCTGAGTCAGGGACAGATTTTGAAATTATCTAAATTAGTAAAGCAGTCAGAAGAGTGAAAGCTGTAGAATTGAAAAGACGTTTCTCATCGGGGAATGGGGGCACACGCCTGTGATCCTCACATTCTGGAAGGCTGAAGCAGGAGGATCGCAAATTCAAGCCCAGTATAGGAAACAATGTAGTGAGATCCTGTTTCAAAATAAAACATAAGGAAAGGGATGCAGGAACAGCTCAGTGCAAAGACCCCAGGTTTAGTCCCCAGTACCTCAAAAAGAAGAGAACAGTTTTTCAAAGCTGAGGTGAATTTAATACAGTAAAAAATGGGAAAAATATAATACTGGAATATATTAATAGGACCATGACTAAATTAGCTATCCACTTAAGAATTATGGCCATCCGGGCCCAGGAAGATAGCTCGGTATAAGTGCTTGGGGCCGGGGAGATGGCTCAGTGGAATAAGTGCTTCCCTGGCAAGCGCAAAGGCTGAGTTCAATCCCTGGTTCCACCAAAAAAAAGAGAAAAGAAACAGTATAAGTGCTTGCTTGGAAGGCTCAGGGTCCTTTGTTCAATCCCTGGTACTACAAAAAAAAAAAAAAAAAGATAATAATAAGAATTATGGCCAGCCAAATAGCTCAGCGGATTAAAGCACCTGCAAGCAGGCGCAGGGGCCAGGGGCTTGATCCCTGGGCCTGCCATGCCAGCCCTGCCCCCAGGACACCCTAAGACTGGCAATTGAGACTGGGCGTTGTGGTGCACACTTGTAATCCTAGCTCAGGGCTGGGGATATAGCTCAGTGATGTAAGCGCCTGCCTGGCAAGTACAGTATATTGGTCCTGGGGCTGGTGAGATGGCTCAGTGGTCTAAAGCACCTACTTAGAACAAGCTAAGCTAAGCGGGGCACAGGGACCGTGGTTCAATCCCCCAGCACCACATGCCAGCCAGCCCCGCCCCCTGGTGGGCTGAGCTGGCCACACACGCAAAATAAACGACATAAATAAATAAATAAATAAATAATTTTTTTTAAAAAAAACAACAATATATTGGTCCTGAGTTCAATCCCTGGTACTGCCAAAAAAAAAAAAAAAAGTTCTATTTTACAAGTAAAGCTTCTATTGTAACAAAAGAGGCAGACCTGCCTAGAGCTCCTGCGTGTTGGATTCAAAATGAGTTTGTAATAGATGAAATAATTTTGAACAAGTATCCATCAGTAGATTAGCTACAAATTCCTAGAATGACACAAACTACTGAAAACAGACTTCAGAAGAAATAGAATGACTCTATAATAAGTACAAAGATTGAATTAGGGGTTCTTGCTTGGTGTGGGTGGGGATATATCTTAGTGACACAGCACCTGTCTGGCAAGCGCAAGGTCCTGAATTCAGTTTCTGGTACCAAAAATAAAAAAGATTGAATTTGTTGTCAAAAAGCTTCTCATAAAGAAATACTGAGGACTAGATGGCTTCACTGCCAAGTTCTACCTAATGTTTAAAGAAGAATTAATACCCTAGTGTTTATTATGGGCAACTGATTATTCAGGCAGGATACAAAGACAGCTCATTCGGGAACGAGTAGTCTTGCTGAAGCACTGCTGCAATGGCTGGCTGTCCACACGCAGAGGAATCCGTTGGATCCCTGCCTTGTGCACAGTCACATGCAAGGACTTTCAGAAGTTAGAAGAGTAAATGATTTTAAGGCACCTTGACAGTACTATCCAAGGTGTTCGTTTGAGACATTGGAGGTTGAGCCCGAGGCCTTCACAATGACCTAGATTCCCAGCCCTTTTTATTAATGAATTTGTTTTATTTTTTGTGCTTGCATCTCTGTTAAGTTGCTCAGGCTAGAACTTGTGGTCCTCCAACTTTACCTTCCCAGCATACAGGGCTTAGAGGAAAGCTTAACAAATGTGAATACGTGGTGTGGCAGCCAGCTGTAGTTTGGGTAAGCAGCTTCTGTGGCTGGATGAGAGTTCCTCTGTTTTATGGAATGTAATGTTTGCCCTTTTCTTTTTCCCTGTACCCTCCACTCCATGTTTTCAGAAGTGACCAAAGTTCGAAGAAATCTCTTCAACCAGGAAATGATTTCTCCTTCAAAGAGATCACTAAAGCGAGGCCTGCCCAGAAGTCATTCTGTATCTGCCTTGGAAGGTCTGGACCATAAATGCGACAGCATCAAGAAGACCAAAAGTACTATATTTCCAGGTAACCAGGAAGGGCGTGGTCTTGTCAGTAACAACTTTCCTGGTGCTGGTGTCCCCTCTCTGACTCCTGATTTAGTCTTCCCTTTTTTTTCTTAGTCAGTGTAACTAAGGAAAAGTTCTGTCATTTAAGGAATATGAACTGTTCTCTACTGTTTTTGTATCCTCACCTTCATTTATTTCCTTCTCCCTATTACTGATGAAGGTGACAGGCCTGCATTTACAGCTGTAGGTTCCCCTGTAAGCACTGCCCTACCCTGTAAGTTTGAGATCTGTGTTTTCATGGTCATCATCTCAAATTTCTTTCTTTTCTTTTCTTTTTTTTTTTTTTTTTGGTGGAACTAGGGATTGAACTCAGGTGCTTGCGCTTGCCAGGGAAGCGTTTATTCTACTGAGCCATCTCTCCAGGCCCCTCAAATTTCTAATCCTTTGTGATTTCTTCTTTGACCTGTTGGTTGTTTGTGTTACTGTCGTATCTTATTCATGTGTTTCTCAAATTCCATCTATTGATTTCTAGTTTCATTCCATTGGTATTGCAGAATATAGTATAACTTCAGTCTCAATAAACTGAGATTTGTGGGGGGGTATGAATGATAGCTAACATAATTGTACTACTAATTTCTTTTAGTCCTTTGAAAAGATCCATTTGTGCTTATATTGGTTGATTAATTTTGCATGCCTACATCTTGTAATCTGAGCAACTGCTTTGAAGACAACAATATGCAACACATTAACCATTGTTAATTTCTTCTTATCCTGCTTTGAAACTGTATCATTTTTATTTTCTTTTTTTACCTTTCTCTCAAAGAAAAGAAAGATTGATTGATTCATTGATTCATTGATTGATTGATTTAGGCCAGGGGTGTCGTTTATCAGTAGAGTGCTTACCTGGCATGCCCCAGACCCTGGGTTTGTTCCTGTGGCACTATAGAGAAAGAAATGTATTGAGATTTATTTTATGGCCTAATACTGGGTCTGTCCTAGAGAGCGTTCCATGTGTACTTCAGAATATATGTTCTGGTCTTGCTGGTGGAAGTGTTGTGTACTTTTCTAGTTACCTTATTGTGTCGTTCAAGTCACCTGATTATTTGTTCATCTGTCTAATTTCTGAATGTATGTTAAAATCTCCCAACTATTGTGATTATAGTTCTGCCAGTTTTACCTTTGTGTATTTTGGAATTCCATTATTAGATGGGTGTGTATGTTTATAATTGCTGCACTTTTTATTAACATGTGACCTTTTTATCTTTATAATATTATCTTTTTTATTGGTGCTAGGGATCAAACTCAGGACCTTGAGCTTGCCAGGCAGGTATTTATGCCACAGAGCTATCTCCCCAGCCATGCCACCCAGTTCTTATGTAGCATATATCTTTCGCTATCTTTATACTTTTAACCTCTGTGGGCTTTTTTGTTATTTTGGTTTTGGTACTGCAAATCAGACTCAGAACCTTCCACTTGCCAGGCAGACACTGGGCCACTGAGCTATATCCCCAGCCCCAGTCACTGTTTTTGTATCTAAATTGAGTCTCCAGTGGATAGCATGTACTTGGATCGTATTTTCTTAATCCTTTCACAAGTTTTTGCTTTCTTGTTGCAGTATTAAGCCATTCATAATTTAATGTAGTTATTGGTTAAGAATACTGTCTGCCATTTTTATATTTGCTCTCTGTCCATTTTATGGCTTTTGTTCCTTAGCTCCTCCACTACTGCCCTTTGTGTTGTTGGCTAATTTTTTGTAGAGTACCATTTTGATTTACATTTTTGTATATTTTGTAGTAACTATCTTAGTGGTTGGAGGTCACAATTAACATACTACAGCAATCTACTTTGCATAAAACCAAATGAGTCTCAAAAAAAAAAAAAAAAAGTCAGCAGTAGCACCCAAACATTTTGTTACTACATATTATTTCTTTCCCTCTCCTTTTTACATTGTTATGTTATAGATTACATCCTTAAACATTTTGTGGCCATAATAGAGATTTATAATTACTGCTTTGTGCCTTTGCATTTTAAATCATAAAGGAAAAAAAAAAAGAGTTTTAAGGGCCAGCCAAATAGCTAAGCAGATTAAAGCACCTGTTTAGACAGAGTGCAGTGGCCTGGGTTCAGTCCCCAGCAGAGCATGGTGGCACACGCCTGTAATCCCAGTGCTTGGGAGGCTGAAAGCAGGAGAATCACAACGAGTCCAGTCTACACAGTGAGACCCTGCAGACGCTGTACTGAATACATTTTTTTAAAAAAAAGTTGTAATAAAAAATGCCACAATACTAATGGCTTCTGTATTACCCCGTGCGTTACTTTGCAGGCCCTTTACCTCTCTTCATGGCTGTCTAATATCCTTTCAGTGGAGCGTAAAGCACTCCTACCTTTCCTCCGAATGCCGTGTCTGCTTTCCTTTTTGCAAGAATGTCTCACTACTACTACTACTACTACTTCATCATCTTCTCCTTCTTCCCTCCTCCTCCTCCTCCTCCTCCTCCTCCTCCTTCTTTTCCCCCTCCCCTCTCCCCTCTCCCTTCTCCCCCCTGCTCCTATCCCTCCCCCTCCCTCCTTCTTCTCTTCTTCATTTGCTTGTCATTTATGATAGGGTTTCACTATGCAGTTCAGGCTGGCCTTCAACTCACTTTGTAACCTAGTCTGGTCTCATCTTGCAGCAGTCTTCCTGCCTTAGCCTCCCGAGTGCTGGGATTTACAGGCATGTGCCACCACGCCTGGCTTCAGTTTTATTCTTGAAGGATGTATAATTTTTATGGACTACATTTTTCCTTTCAGGACTTGAAAGATGTCATCCACTGCCTTCTGTTGCTTTCAAGATTCTCTCTTTGTCTTTGGGTTTTGATGATTTGACCATAATGATCGCGTGCGAACCTCTAAATTATACCTCTTGGAACTCACTTTGATGTGTGAAATGAAGTCTTTCATTAGATGTAGGAGGTTTCCAACCATTTCTTTTTATTTCTTTTTTTGTGGCAGAACCGGGGATTGAAATCAGGCCCTTGTGCTTACCAAGCAAGCACTTATACTACTGAGCTATCTCCCCAGCTCCTAAAGATAGTAACTTTTTTATTCTTATTTTTTTTCCAACCATTTCTTCAAAAAGTGTTTCTGTCGCTTTGTGTCTCCTTCTGGGACTTCCCGCCAAAATACAGCTGTATCCTGAAGGTGTCCACATGACCCTCAGGGTTTGTTCCCTTTTCTCGGTTCCTTTGACCTTCTGTTCAGATTGCATGATTACCGATTGCCTTATTTTTGAGTTTACTGATTCTTCTATCTGTACAAATTTGAGAATGAACTCTAGTGAATTCGTGTTTCAGTTATTGTCTGCTTTGGGGGCTCAGGTTGTAGCTCAGTGGTAGTGTGTGCTTAGCATGTAGGATGACCTCAGCCCTTAAAAACGAAACAGTCATCGTACTTCTTAGCTCCAGAATTACTGTTTGGTTCCTTTTTATTTTTTTGAGACAAGGTCTTGCTGCATAGTTCAGGCTAGCCTAAACTCCTGCCTCAGCCTCCCAAGTGCTGAGCTTACAGGTATGCACCACCATACCCAGTCCTTTTATAATTGCATTATAGTACTAATATGCTCATTTTGTTCATGCATTATTTTCCTGAATCTTAAAAATTCTTTTTCCTTGGTTTCATACATTCTTGGAACCAATTTAGCAAAGCCACTTAGGTATTTTTGACAAGTAATTCCAATGTCTGGGGTTTCTTCTAAATCTCAGAGCATAAGAATAGTTGAATATACCAGTGTACTTCCTTCTTCATTT
This sequence comes from Octodon degus, assembly GCF_000260255.1. Classification (NCBI taxonomy): domain Eukaryota; kingdom Metazoa; phylum Chordata; class Mammalia; order Rodentia; family Octodontidae; genus Octodon; species Octodon degus. The sequence goes on from NW_004524578.1 coordinate 19,050,933, forward strand.
CTGAATAATTTTTAGGTATAAAACTTCCCTCCCATATGTTAGTCATCACCACCTCAGGCAGCTTTGATGTTTAGGATTTTAGTACATGCTCCCAGGGAAAAGGTGCTTTGCACTGGAAGAGTTACGAGTTGGTCAAGCAGAGCTGAGTCTTGGGAGCAGGATTTCCCAGGGAACTGCCAGGCAGGTCAGGTGGTGCCAGTTACCTGGCGTGGGAGTGTGGAGGAGCTCTGGGCCATTCCGTCACACCCTGAGGCTGCTGGTTTTCAGAGTGACCACTGAGTTGGGAGGCTCACAGTTCTGCAAAGCTACTTATGAAAGATCCAGCTACTTTTCTTGAACAAATACTCCTGTGTTGTTGGAAACCTATAGCTAATCTTTTTTCTTCCCTACCCCCCTTAGGGTTTTATTTATTTATTTTATCTTAGGGAAGGGTCTACAGGGTGTTCAGGGTCTCATTACTAGGTTGGACTCTGTGATCGGCCTGTTTACAGCCTCCCCAAAGCTGGGATCACAGGCGTTTGTCACCGCACGTGCCCAGTCTCAGTTGCTGTCTCAGCGTGCCTGGGGATAGGGCCGGCACAGCAGGCCCAGGGATCAAACACACCCCCTCCCCACCCCCAGCCCCTGGCCCCTGCACCTACTTGCAGGCACTTTAATCCGCTGAGCTGTTTGACTAGCCCACAAATCTCTAGAGTCCCAAAATGGCTGCTTTGCCATGTTTGCTTGGTGGTTTTGTTCCTTTAATGGAATCATTCCTTTTCTCTGAGGTCCTCATTGCATCATCCCCGCTGACCTCACTCCTCTTAGTGGTCATTTAACTTACTCTGAAGCATCCTCCTTTGAGTAGCTCAGCTGACCCAATTGGGAGTACTGTGCCAGGTAGATTTATATTAATAACCCTTGCATGGCTTGTCATCATTTTTATATATTTTATTTCATTTAATGTTCAGTACCAGAACCAGCTAACAAGTCATTTTCATTTTCTCAGGGTGTTTTTTAGAGAAATAAATGTGCTGCACTTTCCATGGGCTTATGCCATCACTGAATCTCTAATAGTGCTGAAAACTCTTCTGCCTTAAGTCCTGTGAGCATGGTGCTCCAGCTAGGTGATAATGCTACTGCCGGAGAAGGTTAAATGAAATGTGTAGTTGAAGCTGTTTTTATCAAATTGTAGGTTATCACAAGCTGCTGACCAAGAGTGTGGCTGAGACTCCAGTCCATAAGCAAATCTCAAGGAGGCTCCTGCACAGACAGATCAAGGGCAGGTGAGGACTTTCTCATCCGGGGCCCAGCACCTTGATCATCTCCGGCCACTGTTTGCCTTCTGGTGACCTCATACTTAATGCTTATAATTACAGAATGTTGCCTAAACACGGTTCAGGAGAACCGTGCCGAATTTGTTCTTATCCAGGCTTTTCACTTAGTATAATTATTTTGAGATTTATACATGTTGTATCAGTAGTTTGACTTTTTTTATTGCCAAGTGTTAATCCACTGAATGGATTTCCCCCAACTTTTTTTATTTTTGTCTTTTTGAGACAGGATCTTACTATGCAGCTCAGGCTGGCTTTGAGCTCACTTTGTAACCCAGGCTGATCTTGAACTCGCAATGATCCTCCTGCCTCAGCCTCTTGAATGCTATGATTACACATGTGTGTCGCCACACCTGGCTCCCCCAGTTTTTTGGGTTTTTTTTTAACTTAATTTTATTTTGTTTTATTTTGGGGGAGTACTAGGGATCAGATTCAGGACCTTGCACTTGCCAGGCAGGCACTATGCTAGGCCCCTAGCTCTCCCCCAGTTTTTAAACACATGCACCTACTGATGGGGGAAAGGTGTGTTCTCAGACCTGCCAGGCGGGCTGGAGCCCAGCACCCTGCTTGGGCCATTTCTTGCAGAGCTGCAGGTGGGGCTGCATTCTTTCCCCTGGGATGCTGGTTGGAGCAGGGACTTACTATGCAAATGTTTGGTGCGACTGGCTGCCCCTGGTTCTCCACTTGGAGATCTGGCTCTCCTGGGATGTTTCTGGTCTGCACCTATGGCACATTTATGTTGTCATCTCCACTAGTATAAAGTCAGGATGATTGCAACAGAACAAAAATGCAGGGAAGCCCACTGCTCTTCTTTCCTGGGTCCAAGGTCTGAGCCAGGCTGCCTCCTTTAGGTTCATCTTCTGTTTTTCACAGAGCACACAGGGCATTAGAACAGTTGTGTCAACTCCATCTTGTCACAACTCCCTGTGGGCCTCATCTATATATAAATTTTATACACTTAGGAATGTATTGTTTCTTTTTTGGTACCAGGAATCAAACTCAGGACCTCACAGCCCCATATTTAGGAAGATTTATAGGATAGGGCCAAGGATATGGCTCAGTAACACAACACCTGCCTGGCAAGCTTGAGGTTATAAATTTGATTCTCGGTACAAGACTTATCCAATAAAATTTGAGAAGTGAAGTCGGTGGGTCCTTGCCAAATTGCCAGAAATTAAAGCTTTTAAAAATTTGCATGCCAGCCCTGCCACCAGGCATACTGAGGCTGGACGTAGTGGCATGCGCATTCCTGTAAGCCCAGTACTCGGGGAGGCTGAAAACAGGAGGATCACTACAAGTCCAGTCTATGTAATGAGACCCTGTAGACCCTGTATTAAATACATACAAATAAATAAAAATTTGATTAATTTTAATACATTATGGAATTAAAAGTATTTGTGTGAAAATAATATTTGAAGTTGTAAAATGATTTTCTGACAGAAGCTTTCTAACCATCTCACCCTTAATAGTAATCATATATGGGGCTGTGCAAGGCCCTCAGCACCAAAATATGAATAAGCAATAGTAAGCATGCCGGTAATGCTAGCACTTGGGAAGCTGAGGCAAGAGGATTGCTGAGTGAGTTTAAGGCCAGTCTGAACTAAGTGATGAAACTCTACCTGAAAAATAAAAACATTAGGGGACCAGGGAAATGGCTCAGTAGAATAAGCGCTTGCCTGGCAAGCTCAGGGGCCTGAGTTCAATCCCCAGTTCCACAAAATAAAATAAAATAAAAATAAAGACATAGGGGCCAGAGAGATAGCTCAGTAGTATAAGTGCTTTCCTGGCAAGCGCAGGGTCCTGAGTTCAACCCCCAGTCCTGCAAAAAAAAAAATAATAATAATAATAATTATGAGAAAGCTTACCAGTGCTGATATTATTAGACTCTGGTCTTTGTTTCCTTGTTAGATGAGAAGCTGTTTCTGGCTTTATTTTTCTTTATTTTATTTACTTATTTATTTTTTTTCCCGTATTTGGTACCGGGTCTCACTATGCAGCTCAAATTTGAAGTGATCCTCCTGTTTTCAGCCTCCCCAGAGCAGGGATTACAGGCATGTGCCACCACACCTGGACTCAGGCGCCTGACCCAGCACGCATGGGGGCTGGCCCGGGCACGGCCTGTGGTGCCAGGGATTGAACCCTGGCCCCTGTGCTTGCCTAAGCAGGTGCTTAGTCTGCTGAGCCCTGTCTCTGGCTTTACCTGTATTGACTTTGAGTGATGAGTCATTTTACTGGTTCTTCAAGGTCCTCGGATCCTGGTCCTGACATCAATGTTGTTGAAGAGTCCCCTGAAAAAGGACAAGATGGTAAGTATTGGCTACTGTGACCTTTTGTCTTGTGCCTGACTTCTGCGAGAGCCATTCTGCACTTGCACTGTCTCTCTGCGTAGGCTCAGGTAGTTTACAGCAGTTCTCATGACTTCAGGTTCTTGGTGATGCTCTGTTGCTATATGAAAATGTTCTTTTAAATAGAATTTATAGGGGCTGGTGAGATGGCTCAGTGGTCTAAAGCACCTATTAGCAAAGCACAGGGACCGCGGTTCAATCCCCCAGTACCACATGCCAGCCCCGCCCCCAGGTGGGCTGAGCTGGCCACACACACACACAAATAAATAAAATAAATAAATTTGGAAAAAAATAAATAAAATAAATAGAATTTATAGAGAGAATTATTGGGGAAGAAATATGTTTACATAACAAAAATGTTCAGTGTAAGGGTTAAAGTGCTATTATACAGAATACTGTGGCTTATTTAAAAGTACAGAGCCAGGCATGTGTCATGTACCTATTTTCCCAACTGTACAAGACAAGAAGGGTTTTCAAAAACTTAACTTCTTTATTTCATTGCTCAAATAATTCATGTTTGTTGAAGAAAAATTACAGAATATATAGAAAAGACAAATTTTTTAAAGTTATCTGATAATTCCACTACGAAATACTGCTAACAGGGGCCTGGGAGATGGCTCAGTGGAATAAGCACTTCCCTGGCAAGCGCAAGGGCCTGAGTTCAATCCCCAGTTCTGGGGAAAAAAAGAAAAAAACTGTTAACACATTACTAGTACCACTTCTGTACAAATGCATGTGCTGTGTACATATGAAAGCTGGGTAGACTGTGACCCTCAGGAGTCTCACAGTCTGCCACCAGTACGTGTGACATGTTTCACCCTGTGTGACGCACACAGGTGGCAGATTGTGAGACTCCTGAAGGTCAGGTCTATCAGCTCAGTAAGTTTTTTAATGTCCTGTGGAAACCACATGTCAAACTCCTCTTAGCTTTGCTTTTTCTTCTACCTTCTTTAGTACTAGGGATTGAACCCAGGTCTCATCCCTGGTTGCACCTAGCTACATCCCTAGCCCTTTTCTTTTTTGGATCCAGGGATCAAACTCAGGTCGTTGCCCTTGCCAGGCAGGCATTGTGCCTCTGTTCAATATCTGCGGCCCCTTTTTCTTATTTTGAAAGAGGATCTCACTAAGTTGCCCAGGTATCAAATGTGAGGTCTTTCTGCCTCAGTTCTCAGAACACTGTGCCACTGCACCCAGCTCCCTCTTATCTTTCTAAGAGGCACTTCAGAAATATCAAAGCTGCTGGCAGATTGCATCTTACATGGGGTAGTACATGCATTTTGCCTATTTTTGACAACATGAGATGTCAGGATTATAATTCTCCCTGGTTACTAACTGGTTCTTATTTTGCAGAAATAAGTTTGAGACGAAGTCCTCGAATCAAGCAGTTATCATTTAGCAGAACAAATTCTGGTTCCTTCTACTCTGTGTCTCAGCCAAAGTCTCGAAGCGTGCAGAGAGTCCATTCATTCCAGCAGAACAAGTCAGGTAACAGGGCCCATCTCTGTTCACAAGTCCGCACTGACTTGGTGGGAAGTGTCTTTGCAATCTGACGTTTTCCCTTTTGACTTTGGAGCAAAAGAGTGCGTGCACTGTGGAGGTCCAGGCGATGATAGCAGCCTCGGCCTGTGTGTTCAGTCATCCCTTTGATTCCTATGGCTGCCTGTCCACGCTGTTATAAGTAGTCCATTCTTTCAATGGGAAGTTATCCACAAGTCCCACTGCATAGACAAGCCCTCGACACAAATATCCCCGTATAAAAGGTCACACCTGTTTGTATGTTGTTCTTTTATCCATGATGAGACTGGCTGATATGTGTTTTTTTAACACTTAAAAATTACTTCAGTTGCCCAGATTTTCCAGCATAGGACCTGGGATCAATTTGTAGTCTTATTTAAAATTTAAGAAGGCAGGGGCCCGGGAGATGGCTCAGTAGAATGAGCACTTAAGGGCTTGAGTTCAATCCCCAGTTCCACCAAAACAAACAAACAAAAGTTTAAGAAGGCAGCAGCCATTGCCGTGGCTGACATAATCTGCAATATTCCCCCACCTAATAATTTTCCCTCTAAAGACTGTCTTTTTATACAGACTAGCTTCCTATGTGTTGAGAGGATGGAGGTTGAGAAGTAATTAAGTATTGTTGCTGTCTTTGACTTGCAGAACAAAGAGAAAATTCTCCAATTCAAAGTATTCGGTCTCCCAAGAGCCTTCTTTTTGGAGCAGTGTCTGAAATGGTCAGCCCCTCAGAGAAGGGTTCGGCCCGAATTAAAAGGCTGTCAAGAAGCAAGCTGAGCTCTGAGACACCTGAAGCTTATCAGGTATACGGTTCCTAAAATGATTAGAAGGTACAGTGAGGCTGCCAAGAAAGCAGGTGCCTGTAGATAACATCTGAGGTGGCTGGGTTTAGCCACGTAGGTGATTTTTTTTTTTTGAAGGTTCATTCCAATTGTACTTTATTTTTTCAGTAGGCCATATTTTAATGGATACATAGCGCTTTTACTTGGCATCAATTATGATTTCATTTAGAAATAATTTAGCTGTATCATACCAGCCGGCATGATTACTGATCTCTCCATTCCTTGGGGGTGACTCTGCCAACAGGGGAACAGTTCCATTTTATTCCAATTTGTGTTGCTGAATAGGTCCATGCAGCAATACAAAATGTGGCTCTGCCAACTAATAGAGCATTACCATATTTCTAATGGAAATCAGGTGTACGTTTCTTATGGCTCTGCCTTGCTGCCATTTGTTGAATACTTCGAACTAGAAAACAACCTAATGCGTTTTTGGCCAAGGGAAACATCGTGGAGCTGAAGTTGAAACTGTAGTTACTGGGGCCGGGGAGATGGCTCAGTAGGGCCTGAGTTTAATCCCCAGCTCTGCCACAAAGAAAAAAAGAAACTGTAGTTACTGCAGCTGCTGGCGGGTGCAGATTACTTCCAGATACCCTTGCAAAGAGCCCTACATAGGTGATTCTTAAGCATATGGGAACTTAAGCATAGCCACAGTGGTGGGGAGGAGATAGGGCTGCTCTTTTGACTTGAGCTGTGTTACGCACTACGTGTATGCCTCTGCAGTGTGCCCCAGTCCTCCATTCTCATTCAAGTGCCCCTCTGTCTGCACCTGTGTTAGAAACCTGGGGGTCACCCTTGACTGCTCCATCTCCTAGGGCAAGGCTCCTCACTCCAGTCCTGCCTGGGTTATGACACACTAGTTCTGGTACCCACCTGTGTGTTCATCCCTGAAACTTCTTCATTATTAAGCTCCACCTGGAACATTTTAACAGCCTTTTCTCTCCCAAATCCACTTGCCATCCAGAGGACAGAATTATCTTTCTGAAATACTCATCTGATTTTGCTTTGTTTAAGGCACTGAGTTTACCTGCTAAAGCCAAGTTTCTAAAGTTTCATAAAGTGCAAAAGTAGTCATTTAAACTGTGGCCAGGTTAGGAGGGCACACAGAGCTCTGGGGAAAGGTTTGGAGCCCACAGGTTACATGACCACAGTCAGTCTTGTCTCCTGGACAGGCAGGGCCCTCCATGATTAGGTCCCTGCCCAGCTGGCGGGCCTTCCCCCTCCCCACTGTGGCATCCTGCCCAGCAACAGCAGGCCGAGTACCATCCTGCCCACAGCTGCCGCTTTCCGCATCCGTGCCTCTGCCGCTTCTGCGTTCTGTGCCTCAAGTCCTCCTGCCCCACTCTCCAGCCTCTCCTTCCCCTGCTGACGCCCATTCTTGAACACTCGATTTGCTAGCACTTCTTCCCCCGCCCCAGTGTGTTACACGGCCCAGCCCTGTCACTGCACTGGCCGCACTGGTCTCGCCTGTCGCTCTCTCACTGAACTCGAGATGCCAGCCAGACTTTGATTCCCTTGGGATGATCCAGTAAGGCTGCAGAAAAGATGGGTGTTTGACTTCTTGGTGGGAATTTTCCTACGTCATTTGTGAGGAGGAAGGGCATTTCAGTGGGCAGTGTTGCAGCTGTGGCCACCCAGCATCTACACACAGTAGGTGTGCAGCACACACAGGCTGACGGGAGCCGAGAGCAGCTAGGTGGCTTCGGGGACTGCTTTCAGCAAAGGTGAGCAGTAGCTGTTTTGTCTGAGGAGAGGGGAGAGCTGCAGTGGCATGGGTAGAGGCAAGGCATGGTGGAGGGCAGTGTGCTAATTATTAAAATCATTTGCCGCAGTGCTTGGCCCGATGAGACACGGACAAGTATAAATCTGAGTCAGGCTCTGGAGAGGATGACAGGCCACTATATAAAATTTCCAAATTAAGATCCTGTTGCTGATTTTAAATGTCTTGTATGCTTTTCTGGTCCACTTAGAGCCATGAAGACACTTTTTAGAAAATATGGGTGAAAATGTTTCAAGCACTAAAATAATCACTTATCTCTACAGACTCCTAAGAAGAGTTACCAGAAATCTCCAAGGCTTCCTAAGACAGCAACGAAAAAGTTCCCAGGAACACCGCAGATTTCCCCATGCACTCCAGAAAGGGTGCTGCACCCTGCTGTGGAGGTGACCCCTGCGGAGCCCACCCTTGCTCAGGCCCCACAGGAGCTCTCCTCACCTTGCTGCTGCTCGCCCTCGCCATCAGGAGCCACACTGCAGGAAGGACCCTCCCTGGCAGAAGAGCCCTCTGCTCTTGCCACAGGGACCCCGAGGACACCCACCAGGCCGGGTGCTCAGCCACCAGCCTTCATACTGAGCTGTGCATGGCCACATCCAGCCAGTTCCAGTCCAGAAAGCCTGTACCATCCGGCATCCCCGACTCCCTCAGCTGCCCAGCCCAGGAGCGAGTGTGTGACCCCTGTCAGGTACTGCCTCAGGACACCACCGAGGGCAGCAGCCCTCCTGGGCCCACCTCAAGGTCAAAAGTGCCAGCAGCTCCTCCCTGGAGTCTCTCAGGCAGAAGAACCAGCACAGACACTAAAGGACAAAGCTGTCCAAACCGCCAAGAGACCCAACATAACTGTGACTTCCCTACCAAGTGCTCCAGAGAAATGGGACTTGGCCAAGAGCCCACTAAGGAGGCCCTCAACAGTGTCCCCTGGCCCTGGAGACCTAGATCACAAAGTGTACCAGACGTCACCTGGCAGGGCTGCATCTCCCTCCTGTGCTGGACCCTCAGTTCCCCCTACAATCCCACAGAGTGTTGTGTCTGTCACCGTACCCCCTCCACCGCCATCTAAACTTAGGAGACGGTATAGAAGGACCTCAGACCCCAAACAAGACTCTCTGGAGTGCCCACCTGGGCCCTTCGCTGTACTTGGGGCTGCCACAGCCACCAGCCCAGCTGCCACCACCAGTACTAGAAAAGACCAGGAGGCAAGTCCCTCCACCCAACCCTCTCCTGAAGGACAGAGGCACCTAGGCACTGATGTCAGCAGTGACTGGCCTGGGTGCTCCCCTCTGCTTGTTACAAGTGACACAGATTGTTTCATTCTTCTTGAGGAAGCCGAAGCCCAGGGCAGTGGGAGCCACAAAGTGAGGAGCGGTGAAGGTGCAGGACTAAGGACAGTAGGTCCTGCCCAGGAGCGCCCCTCTGTGCCCAACGCCAGGACTTCCTCACCTGCTCCTTGCTCTGGGCCTGGCTCTCCTGAGATAGAGTCCTGTCCCCTGCCTTGCCCTCCAGACAGATGGCAGTGCCAGAATGTGGCACAGCTGGAGAGCCTGAGGGTTCCAGTGAGGCCTCTGAAGGCCCCTGCCAGCCCGCAGACCTATGAGGTCAAGCTGGAGATGCAGGCCTCTGGCCTGCCAAAACTTCGGATTAAGAAGGTAGATTCCAGTGCACTGACTGAGGCCGGAGCCCCAGAAAAGGAGGGGAGCCCTGTGAGAGAAGAGGCCTCCCTGCCTGATCTCAGCATGCCCAGGGCCAGCAGCACTGCCAGCAAGCCTGAGACTTCCTATGCGTCACCCTCTTGCCTCTACTCCTTGCACAGCACGCCTGGCAAGGGGCAGACCTACATCTGCCAATCCTGCACCCCAACCCACTGCCCACCCAGTACCCCCTCTCCATTTCAGACAGATGTTGGGGTTCCCTGGACACCGTCCCCAAAGCACAGTGGGAAGACCACTCCTGACTCCATTCAAGACTGGCCCCGGAGGAAGAGGGCAGTGGACTGCAGCAATGGGCTGTCCTCGGGGCGAGGCGAGGTGGGCATGGACCCTCTTGGGGCTTTGCCACCGCCGGAGCCCCAAGCCGGGGAGCAGGCCCTTAAACTGAACCTCTGTAAGACTCCTGTCTCTGAGGACTTTGAGCTTGAGGGAGTGTGTCAACTCCCAGACAAGTCACCTCCTGGGGACAGTGTCACCAAGGCCGAGGAAGCCTCATGGGGACAGTTTGGGTTGGGTTCTAGGAAGAGACACTGGTCCTCCAAGGAAGAAGCCGAGGGTGGAGCCAACAGAGTTTGTGAAACCCCAAAGGAAGATGCGGACATGAGGAAGCATGGAAAGGGGGGTCCAAGGTGGGCCATGCTGCAGCTCCTCTCCTCTGGGGACGACGAGGTGTTCACTTCTGGTGAGTTTGTGTTTGGAACCCACAGGCTGCATGGTTTCTGTTGGGCAGCCTCAGGGAGGAGGCATTTGGAGCATGGGGGCCGGGACTCAACCTGCTGGGGCCTGTGGGAAACCCTGACAGCTGGCCTCTCCCTAGGCTGCACCCCACCTCGCGGCTGTGCTATGCGGAGCTGCCTCTCAGCCAGCGGGCTGCAGGCTCTCACCCAGTCCCCGCTGCTGCTCCCCAGGAAGGCAGCATCCTCACAGTGCTTGAACCCTACAGGTAAGCACCAGAGGGGTCTGCAGAGGTCTCCAGAGCCTGAGAACCTTGGGGATGCTAAGGGCAAGGTAGACAATCTGTGTCTAGTGTCAGTCCCTGCCCAGGGTAGCTCCACAGTAGAAACTGTGTGCACCCCAAAGAATCCTGCCACAGCATTCGAGTCTTGGAGATGGTGACAGGGATTGGCCCACTGGGACATACTGCTGCGCACCTGTAGTCTTAGAATCTGAACAGGAATGGCCCCACAGGTATGCTAAGTGCTGCCGGTCAGAAGCAGACAGAATCACCATCTGTGGGAGGAGCCTCTTCCTCACAGCCTTCTGAGGCAGGGGTGTAAGTCATGCAGAATAGCAGAAAGCCCTCATCCAAGCCTGCAGGTGCCCGCGTTGCCCACAATGGGAGCTCTGCATAACCATGAAATGGAGCCTTGTAACAAGGGGAGTTTGTTTCCATGGGATGAAGAAGCCCTCCCTGCAGCGTGGTTGTCCTGAGTCCTTGTCTGAGCCGCTGCAGCTCAAGCCAGTTTCCTTCACTCTGGTCTTCAGTCGCTTTTCTGGTTTTTCTAGATGAGAATGCAGATGTCTTTCCCTCCACTGCAGAAGCACCCACTTTCAGCCCGGCCTTCTCCCGGAGACGCCCCTTCAGCAGGACTTACACCCGGAAGAAGCTTGTTAGCTAGTGAGGCCAGGACCACCGGAGGACTGACAGCAACCAGCCACTGCCTACTGGGCAGAGGGGCCATGAGGGGTCAGCTGTTCCCCCCTTGTGCCCAGGCTTCCCAGCAGGGGCCCAAGATTGGGGTACCTGGCACAAAGGGGTCCAAGACCCTTCAGAAAGTGAAGCTGAAGTCAGCCTGGTCACCACGGGCTTACAGAAGTAGGAGACGTGTCCCCAAGCCACAGTCAGCTTGCAGATTCCCCTACAGTTCCTCGCAGAGACTTGCCACCCTCCAGCAGCACCTCGCTGTGTAACGCACCCTAGGCTCTGCCTCTGCCCGGCTGGCAGGGCAGGTGGGTGGCAGTGTAGCTGCTGCTGTGACTTGGCCCAGCAGTCAGGAAACTAGGCGAGGATCTGGGTCAGGTGGGGTCCCATTCCAGCGACACCCCAAACTCAAGTTGGGAAGCCACTGTCTCGCTTGTGTAGGTGGAGACAGGAGCCCCTCAAGAGGTCCCTCTAGAAGGTGCTGTAAGGCTGGGATACTGCGACCCAATTACTTCGTAAGCTGTGAAGCCCTGTGCATGAAGGTGCTGTGGCAAGCAAGGGAATAAATGCTTATGCGCCTGTGTGGTAGTGAAGTCATTTCTTGCTGCTCAACTTTCAGTGCTTTTCTGTTTAATGTTCCCTGCTAAGGTTACCTGTGGCTGGTCCAGCGCTAGCAGTTTCCAGAACAGCCACATTTTGAGGTCTGTCCTGAGACCCAGCCAGCTCAGCCATTGGCCACCTTGTTCCTGGGGAGACTCACCTGGCACCACCAAGTAGGCTCCATGGAAAAGGCAGACCTTATGGTTTCTCAAAGCACTCAAGCCTGTTGGGGTCCAGGTTAGATTCTTCCTACTGTCTTATCCAATTCCAAATGAAAACTCCAGCAAACCTACAGAGATGTGTGAGCCCCCACTGCCACAACATACCTGGGTCACTTGTAAGGGCTTGATCTGTGCTCATAGTTTGGAAGCTGTAGCCATGGTCAGTGGCTGCATTGTTTGGGGACCTGTGCTGAAGTTCCCCATGGTGGGAATCCACTGGTAGAGTGAAACAGCACATACTGTTGCCCAGCGAGGGGGACCAGGGTCCCAATGTCCCTTAAAGGGCACGTCTGGCCGCAGCAGCTTCCCACACAACCATGACCTGGGGACCAAAGCTCATGTCCATCTCCAGTGAGAAATCATTTAGTCCATCTGTACCGCTGCTCAAGTCCAACTCCCAAGTGTTCTCTGAGGCTAGGAAAACTCAGCTAGCCTGCAGACCCCTGTAAGAACATGCTGGGCATAGAGGTGCATGCCTAGAATCTTGGCACTTTGGAGGCTGAGGCAGGAGGATCACTGCAAGTTGCATGTGGGGGGGGGGGCCACTGCCAACATCACAGGCCACCTGTCTACTGGGCCTTTGGGGGAGGAACTTTTTAATAGCTCTGATTTCTAGCAACCATATACTTGGCTGCAACTTGAACTCTGCTCCTTTTCCGACCACACCAAGTTTTTCAGATCTTTCTCCTCTGGTTTTACTCTTGATTCTCATTGTCAGTCTGGCTGAACACAGCAAGATACTGCCTGAAGCTGCCCTGACATCTTGCAAGGATTACTGGCCCATTGCCTTTCAGCTGTGCCTCCCAAGGGTCTGAGGACCTCAACAGAACCTAGACAAGTCCTTAGGGCAGAAGTTGCGTCAGGGCCTCCGGTCGAGTGCTCACTAGTGTTCTCGTTTCCACCAGAAGCCTCACCCGCACAGCTGTCCCCGCCCACACTCCCTGCAGTGGTCTGAGAGCCCACAGGAATGGCCATTAACTTCTGCTCACCTTGTTTGAAGCTTTCTCTAGCCTGGCTTTCCAAACTTCTAAGCTGGAAGCCAATCCCAAAGGCTGCTGAGTCACACTGTCAGATATAATCATAGCAACTCACCAGACTGAACCCTAGAATTCCAGATAGCACTGATAACCCATGCTCCGGTCAGTCATCCACAAGCTGCACATCCTCCCGCTCACCGCAGGGGGCGCTCCAGGCTGACATTCCAGCCCACTTTGGGCTTAGCACCAGGACAGATCTAGCCATGCCCTAATTAGGGCAGAGAAGGGCAGCACACTAGTTCCCGAAAGTGTCCCCTTGCTGTGAAGGGCTCTGATGACAACACACATATCACATCCTCCCTATAACCCAGTAAAATCCAGGCCCCAGACCCACCTGGGGAGAAGACGCCTTTAGAGTGGGAATGCCGCTCACTACCCCTTCAGTTAAATGTCCTGCCTGCTCCTACAATTGATTATTTACGATTAACAAGAAAAGAGGGCCAGCCAAATAGCTCAGCGGACTGAAGTGCCGGCTTAGTCTTACCCCTGCCCCCCACCACCACCACGCTGAGACAGCAACTGAGACGGTGTGGTATCGCACGCCTGTAATCCCAGTGCTCAGGAGGCTGAAAACGAGTCCATTCTGTGTAGTGAGACCCGGTAGTCCCTGTACTAAAATACAGTAAAAAAGAAAAGAACCTACAGATTTGGTAACATGGCTGCGCTTCTAGGATGTTTTCTATGGTAGTCTGTAGCTATGGCGAATACCTGAAATAACTTAGAAGGAAAAGGTCTAAATATTTTAGTTCAGTTTCAGTCCATGGTAAGTTGTCTTTGTTTTGGGGTTTGGAAGCAGAGGGATAAAAGGGGCTGGGGTCCCAGTCTCCCTTTTAGGGATGCAACCCCAAGGGCTACCTCCTAAAGTCCCCAACAGCACCACCAGCAGGGGGTCAAGCCTTCAACAAACATTTAAGAGCCAAACCATAAGGAGACTTTTCCTGTTTATTATAAAATGACTTAAAAATTCCCTAACTCCCCTGTCTATAGGAAACCATTTAAACCACAGCCCTGTTGCTGCCGACTCTCTTAAGGGAACTTCAGGCACATGGCTAAGACTTGAAGTCAGAATTGCCCTGAAACTTGAGCAAGCTGAAAGCTGGCAATCAGATCCTGCAGCCTAAAGGAAGCAGGTGGTAGGAACTTGCATATTTTCTAAAAATGAGAGCTGGGGATTCGCTCGGGTAGAGCACATGCTTAGCACACAAGGGCCTGGTTTTACTCCCCTACATTGCAGAAAAAATAAGTCCTCTTTGGGGTTATGACCCAAATTAGTTGATGCCAGTGGGTGCAGAGATGAGGGCCTGGCTTTAGGTGTGAGGCAAAGACTACTTCACAGAACAAACCAGGCGCCTTTCAGCAGGACAAGAATCGCCCTCTGAGGCAGGACCTGCCCTACCGGCCTACAGGGGATTTTTCCGGACATCGATCATCCCTGGGCTGGCCCTTCGCGGCTTGGCCAGGGGTCCAAAGTTCCAGGACAGGCCAGCCTCACCCACAGGAAGCACCCGCCCCACTAGGGGCTCAGCTGCCTCCCGCAGCCGTGGCTCCTCGGGGTTGCACTGCTCCTCGCCACACAGGCTTGAGCGCTTCCATGTCAGTGGTAACGGGGCGTGGACCAAGTCACGCATCTCCTCCCGAGCTCGCGGAGCACCTTCGGAGAGCAGGGGCTGCCAGAGAAGCTCCGGTGCGGTGGGGTGCAGCCCCTCGTCATGTCCAGGGCCCTGTCTGTTCTCCAGGCTGAGGCTCCTCCTTTCCCCACCTGTCACCAAGAATAGCACATCCTTGTCAGAAACAGAGGTGGGAGCCAAACAGCTTGGGAAATTAACAAGTCAGGGTGGTTCCCCCTAAAGTGCCCCCCTAAACCTTGGGGTCCTCCCGACCCGGCAGCAGGGCAGGCCTGGGTGGGGAAGGCAGTGTTACCCCTGCTCTGGCCTGTGGCACTCCCCACACTCAGCCTCTGCTTCAGCTCCTGGTTCAGCCACATGTGGCGGTTCAGCTCCTTCTCCAGAGCCTGGATCCGGGCCTCGTATTGCCGCCTGCTGTCTGCAAAGCCCTCGCCCAGGTGGTCTGGCACGGAGAGGCGGGACAGTGGTGAGTGGCTGCAGGCAAGTGGGTGGCAGCAGCCCAGCCCAGCCCCGCCAGCTGAGTGCTTACCCCGGCCCTGCTGGAGTAACAGCTGTACGCTCTGCTCGTGCTCCTTCTGCTGCCGTGTCAGCTGGCGGTCCATCTCCAGACGCTGCCGCTCGAGGGCCACCTCCAGCCAGTACACCAGCCTCTGCTGCTCTTCCAGCTGCATCTCCAGCTCGGAGAAGGCGATCTGCTGCTGGTGCTGCTCCTCTCGGAGTGTCACCACCTGTGCTGAGGCCAGCAGGTAACAACCACAAGTAGCTCTCCACGTGCTGTGGCAAAACCACCCCTGAGACCCACTGCTGTGGGCAAGGGCCAGCCTGAAGACAGCAATCAGGCTGGAAGAGGAGGAGACTGGGTCTTATGTAGCACCTGCTCCAGAGAGGGGAGCAAGGCAGGACAGACTAGGGTGGCCCGGAAATGCCCTTCTGAAAGGAAAACACTCCTGCCTCAGCGGAGCCTCAGGAGGCACAGGCGGGGCTGTGTGGAACCCACCTTGTCGAAGTACTTGCAGAGCAAGGCTCTGGTCTCAGAGGAGGAGAGGTAGCTGAGCTTGGCCATGAGGTTCATCTCACACTGGGACAACAGGGAGGCTGAGGCTCGCAGCACCCGCTGGCGGCATGTGATGGCCTCATTCTTGTACTCAATGGCAGCATCCAGGGCCTCGATGGCCTCGTCCAGCTGGAACAGTGTCCGCTCCTCCTGCGGAGACAGGGGCACACGTGGAGATGCACCATCCGCTTCCTGATACACAGAGTCTTAGGCAGACACCCCACAGTCAGCAGGCAGCCACAGCAGCCTTCAGCATCCCTTCATCCTGAGCATGAAGAGAAAGCACCCCTGCTCCCTGTGGCAGCAAAAGGGACACTTTGGTCACAGCCTAGGAAAGCTTATGTCGCCAGGGCTGGCTCTCTGCTCAGGGGAAGTATGCATGTGTGGCCGGCAGGGATGCTAAGCATGCTCCTGATGCTCAGCCCCCATCATGGAGTTCAGACACAAGCACGTGGTCTAATGCTGCACACGACACGGCAGGAGTCCAGGGTCACCCAGAAGAGAGCCTAAAATTCAGCCAAGCCAGGGTGCTCAGGTGAGGTGGTGGAGGCAGAGGCAGAAAGGCAGGCCAGCCCCACCACAGGGCCCCTGCATGAAGGAAAGCCACATCCACAAGCGGCAAGGCCAGCACCCCAGGAGCCAGGGTGGGGGCGGACAGCAGATGGATGGATGGACGACAGGAACAGAGGGGTGACCCGAGTGTACCTCAGGTGACAGAAGGCTGCCCTGCCTCAGCTTGTTGTCAATCTCCAGGCGCTGCTTCAGCAGTGAATCCTTTTCCTGGCGTAGCGTGTCGATCTCCCCTCGGATCTGCTGCTGGTTCTGGGCACTGCCCTGCCGCAGCTGCCCACTCTTCTCAGACAGCTCCTTCTCCAGGTGCTCCAGCCGGCTGGACACTCGCACGATGTCCTCATTCAGGGCCTGACACAGCACGATTAGGGGTTAGGGAAGGAGCAGGCACCACCCCCAAAGTGGGGACAGAAAGGGAATCAAGCTCCTCACTGCATGCTGAGGGGGACAGGAGCCACTCTCTGGAGAAGCCCACAATCCTCCACTCACTCTGTAGGAGGCAGGGCTCAGCTCAAAGCTCTGGGATGAGAGGACATAGGGACCAGAGCATCTGGGAGAGGCCCTCTGAGAAGGCCCAGAGAAAGCTACAGATAAGCAGAAGGAAGACGCCCTGATGCTAGAAAGGACAACATGGCAAGGGCAGAACCGGGCAGGGAGGTGTCACTGAGATGACTCAGCTAGACGGTGTGATGGGAACACTGGAAGTCCATGGTCAAACCCAGAAGCCCTGACAGGAGCTGACAAGGGAGAGAGAGGTGCTAATGGTCAAGCAAGGTGTCAACGCCCAGCAGCACCCTGCTCCCCTTGGACTTTAGAGCACTCTGAGGCCAGGCATCCTGGTCTCCATGCCCTCACAACCCTGCAGGCACCTGGACTGGACCAGGCCTGGGCCTGGGGTGAACGTACTCCTTCTAGTCCTTGTAGCAACATTCTGACCCCATGAGACAGCAAAGAGAACAGGATCAGAGGCTGAGCCTCCTATTCCACAGGGAGCAAGAACCCCAGGTGGAGCCAAGCCCACCTGCCTGGGCCTGCCTGCCCGCCTCCAAAGCTGGCCATCTCTGGCTAGCTGCTCATACCGCTTCCTGAACCTGTTCCTCCTCATGCTGCCTGCTTAGGCTCTGCGTAGGTAGCTCATGGTGTAAAATAAGTTGTGGGGTGTCCCCTACCTCACTACCTCTTCATTAACCACCCAAATCCTTAGAATTTTTTTATCTTTTGTCTTTTTGATACAGGACTTCACTATGCAATCCAGGCTGGCCTTGAACTTGCAGCCTCCTCCTGCCTCAGCCTCCCAAGTGCTGGGATTACAGGTGTGCACCACGACACCCAGCTTAGAATTCTGGAGGATCCATGGAACATGGTCTGACAGCACAGTGTCACCTGGCAAGGACATCACCTAGAGAGCAGTGATGACAAACCTTTTAGAGCTTTCAGTGCTACAAATACTCTGCTGCAGCACACATGCTGCAGGTTCGCTGCCACTGACCTACAAGTTCTCATTTGTCTAGACCTCACCCGGCAGGGATATCACTTAGAAGAACCTCCTGTTTGTGATATACTGCGGGGCAGCTCGGCTAGTAGGGCTACCACCTGCAGGGCCCTTGGCCAGCAGGGCCTCACCTGGCTGGACCGCAGGCGCTTGCTCTCCAGCCCAGTCTTCTCCTGCATCAGGGCCTCTTTCTTGGCCAGGATGACCTCCCGCTTATGTAGTTCCTCCCCCAGCTCCTCCAGCGCCCGCCGCTGCTGCAGCACCTTCTCCATCTCCTGGTCCAGCCACTTCTTCTGCTCCTCAATCTTCTGAGGGGCAGCGGGGAGCCAAGAGGGGATCTCAGTTCCCCCTCTGGCTGGGAGGGGCCCCTGGGGTCCCCGGCCACCAGCCAGGCCTCAAGCACAGGGACGCAGGCTCGGCCCTCCCACCTGCTGCTGCTCCAGGCTGACCACAGCGCCATTGCTGCCACTGCGCCGCTTCCGCTGGAAGGCTGCGATCTCCTCTGTCTTGATCTTCAGGATCTTCTGCTGCCGCTCATGCTTCAGCTCCAGCTCCTGGTGGGGGAAGGTGCGCATAGACGAGGCCCAGCGACAGGGCTGTGCAGTGACATTCTTCCAGAGCCCGCTCACAGCGATGCTGCAACTGCCCTGTGAGTGTCCCCAGCTCTCCAGGACCAGCACACAGTCTGGACTGCATCATGTGGTCATCCATGTGCCCGTCTCACTCTCCCCAACCCTGAGCTGCCGTCTGCTATCCATTGCACCGGGAAAAGCATTCAGTTGCACATGCCACTTCCTAAGGTCCCTGGCTGCACTTGGCGGGAGCAGGGCAGCACCCACCCAGGTCCCTGGCCACCTGGGCTCCGCCCCATAAACAGGACAGAGGCAACTCCAGCTGGAAGGCTGGAACCTGACCTTGACCCTGTGCTGCCGTCTGTGCATCTCCATCTCTAGCCGCCGCTTCTGCTCTGTCTCCTCGCGCAGCCGCCTCTGCAGCTGGCCCTGCTGCTGCCGCATGAGCTGCACATTCCTCTCCAGCTCCTGCAGCCGTTTCTCACTCTGAGCTGACAGTGAGGCCAGCCGCTCCGTGGCCTGCTTCTTCTCCTTCAGCACCTGGGGCCCACACAGTCTCTGTTGGGCCATGCATGCTGCTGCTGCAAGCCCAAAACAGTGCCTGGCATTTCCAAGGAGGCACGAGACCAACAGTGGATGACGAAGAGAGGGACATGTGGGAGGGGGAAGAGGACAAGTAAATAGGCTAATCCTAAAAACAAGCTGGGTATGGTGGGGCATGCCTGCAATCCTAGCACTCAGGAGGCTGAGGCAGGAAGATTGCCCTGAGTTCAAGGCCAATCAGTTCAAGACCAATTTGAACTGTATAGTGAAATTCTGTCTCAAAAAATAGGGGAGGGGGGCTAGGGAGATGGCTCAGTGGAATAAGTGCTTCCCTGGCAAGTGCAAGAGCCTGAGTTCAATCCCTGGTTCCACCACACAAAAAAGGGGGGGCTGCCCATTAGCACAGTTCTTTGGGGCTGGGGAGAAGGCTCAGTGGAATAAGTGCTTCCCTGGCAAGCACAAGAGCTTGAGTTCAATCCCCAGTTCCACAAATAGAAAAAAAAAAAAAAAAAGTAATACTAGCAACAAAATCCCAATACTCTGCTATCTCCAGTGCCCCATGTATATTAAAACATCCTTCCAAGATTGAAAAAGTGTCATCATCCTAGCTTGCAGATTAAGAAACTGAGGCACAGAGGGGTTAAGAAATTTGACCAAGCTGGGACATCAGGAAAGACTTGGCACCACTGCCAGGGGCTGGGACACAATGGCTAAGCACACGCAGTCTCTATAGTGGGGTTGGGGCCTGAGACCACCTGTCCTGGCCCCAGGAACCCGGACTGAGAGGCCACAACCACCCACTCCTCCCGAGGTCACTACACGGACCTGCACCTGGCTCTGGGCCACAGCTACCCTCTTGCGGAACTCCTGGAGCCGGGATCGCTCGCTGGCGTCCTGGGGCTCCCTGCCCTCGAGCTCCCGCAGCTGCCTCTGGCCCTCACTCAGCTCAGCCCGCACCCGCTCTGCCTCCTGCTCCAGCTCCCGGATGCGCTGGCTGTGCTGGCGATTCAGGGCCTGGGCTGCCTTCCCTGGAAGACACAGGGGCCACATGGGCACAGGTGGCCTCTCTCCCCAGCAGACCCCCACAGCTCTCCCCAAAGGCCTGTTCACCATGAACATCTGAATTTCACCAGCCTCCCTACCAACAACACCATGACCAGTTAATCTGACACACACTAAATAAACATATAATTGAACCTGCACGTAAGTAAGCATATAGAACTCACTTCTGCCTGGCAAGCACAAGGCCCTGAGTTTTTCCTGGTACCCAAAGGGAGAAAAGAAAATAGAGGGGCTGGGGAGATGGCTCAGTAGAATAAGTGCTTCCCTGGCAAGCACAAGGGCCTGAGTTCAATCCCTGGTTCTGCCAAGAAAATAGAACTTCTGCTTGCAAGGAATAATGAGTTACATGATAGCCTTGATAGGTTCTGGCCCTAGTATGAATTGCTGAATTATTCTGGTGGTCATCCAATATGGCTGAAGCCCTTAAAACAACAGCTCATCTTCCCAGAGACCACCTCCCCGCTTCTTCTCCAACTCAGCCCAGGGGGCAATTTCCTTTCACCTTTCCCGTCACCTCAGGGAAGGCCCCAATCAGCACCTCGGGTATATCTAAGCATCCCCCTCAAACCCCCACCCCTGCAAAAGGCCATAGAAGCCTCAGCCTCCCTTTGTTCCAATCCAGAGAATTCCTTATCTTCCCAAGTTCTCTCTGTGTCCTCCAAGATAAATGAAGCCCCTTTCCCTTTATAATAAAGCCCCTTTCCCTTTTTCCTTCTGCCTGTTTCTCTGCTGCGACACCATCAAAACCTATCAAGCCTGAGAAATCAAAGAGGCAAACTCGAGATGTGGGGTCTGGCGCAGCCTGCAGGGTGACAGGAGGTGAGGGGACTGCAGAGCCCTGAGGAGCAGCGCGTCCAGCGCACCAGGCAAACCAGCTGCAAGGAGGCGTTGAGGAGCCCAGGGTCTGACCTTCGATCTGGATGGGAAAGTGGCCCAAATATTGGTGGAGAGCTTTTGCCTGGCATGGACAGTGCTTGGGTCCCACATCCCCAGCACAGCAAGGCAAGGAAAAAGTTGTTAGGTATGCTAAGGGCAACATCCGAAGTGTTGAGAGGTACAGATGAAAGGACTTGGTAGCTGGGATTTATTTCAAAATACACTAGCAAAGAATAAAGGGAGGGAGGGAGGGACTAAGGGTGGGATGTGCCGATCACTGAGAGGCTACACAGGGCCCATCACGTGAGTCCCTCTTCTGAGCCATTTGTTTGATATGGATAAAAAGATAATTTGCAAATTGAATTTTTTTTTTTGCAAATTGAATTTTATAGCAACAAACTCACAACTATTAAATAAAGAGGCTCAAAAAGTCACCACCTAAAATTGTTCCCAAGGGCTGGTGGTATAGCTCAGCTGATTAAGCGCTTGCTTAGCTAAGCGCAGGGGCCAGGGTTCAATCCTTGGCTCCGCATGCCGCCCAGCCCCACCTCCGAGTGCACTGAGCCAGTGATGGAGTCCGGGCACGGTGGTGTGTGCCTGTAATTTCAGCACTTGGGAGGCAGAAATCAGGAGGATTGCTACTAATGTGGGCTATGTAGTGAGACCCTGAACAAAAAAAAAAGAAAACCAAAATAAATAAATAAATAAATAAAATAAAATTGTTCCCAGGTCTTTCCATCATATTACCAGTAGTGGAGACAGCATGACCTGGGGACTCTGGGTCCTTAGTCACATGCACTGTATGGTCCTCAGGACCAGTTCTGGGCCCAGCACAATGCAAAAAGCACAGTGGGCGCCGGGTAAACAGTAAGCACTGCTTCCCAAGAGCTATTCTGAATCGCTGTGTTTCTCCCTCACCAGTCCCTTTCGTGCTAGGTGCACTACTATCCCTGCTTTAGACAAGAGAACGCTGAAGCACAGGGGGTTGTGCTATGTGCTCAGAGTACACAGAAGCTGACCTGGCTCTCCAACCCAGGCCACCTGCCCCTGCTCCCCAGCACAGGGTGGGCCCCTCTCTACATAGCTCAGGGGACATGGTGATGGGAAAGCAGCCTCACCTGTGCGGACCAGCTCACCGATGAGCTCCTCCTTCATGCGGATGTTGATGGCCAGCTCCCGGATCTTCTGCTGGGCCTGAGCCAGCCGCCACTGGGAGACGGTGGCACTGGGGGCCTGGTGGATCTGAGCCCGGGCCCTGTTCCCACCAGCTGCTGTAACATGCACACTGTCAAGGTCACCCCCCACACACACACACACACAACCAAGAGTAAGGGCGAGGGGCCGCCAGCCCAGGGCTACTGAAGCACAAATAGAGGGGCTCCCTCTGCACTCTGTGTGACTTACCTCTGGGCCCTGTGAGGGCAGCGTCTAGTTCTCCCAGCTGGAGTTCTGGGCCCTTCCTCTCTGGGGGGCTCCCTGGCCACACCCCTGCCCTCAAGGTGCAGGTGCTGATCCCGTTTCTATGGGCCAGAAGCAGGAGTGTACTGCTCCCCTCCCCGCCCCGCCCTGCCCCACCCTAGCCTGGCCACCTGTCAGGCTTCAGGGACACTGTGACCCCAGGATGTAAGTCTGGCAGAACAGAGGCCAAGGTTAGTTGGTGGGTACTGAAACCTAAGTTTGAAGCCCATACACAGCCCCTGTCCTGCTCTCCCTGAGGGTGGGGAGGGCCATATAAAGCCACGGGACACTCGAGGCCTTTCCCCCGCCACTGTTCCCATCCTGCTTAGCTCAGGTCAGTCCTGGTCAGCTCAAGCAGGGCCCCCTCACCTTCGCAGGTGCAAGGTCCGCCTGGAAAGCTCCCTCTCTTCCTCTTCCTCCTCAGATGCAGCTGAGGAGCCACTTCCTGGCTTGTCCCTCTCAGCCAGCATGTCAGTTCCAACCTCCCTGCCATCTGTCACCTGCCAGGGGAGTATCAGGATCTCAGGACTGGACTGTCCTAAGGTGCCTCCATAAGTCGCTTCCCACCCCTACGACCTGTGGTGCTTCCTGCCCTACATACCTCCTCACATCTACCTCCCCTGCCCAGGCTCCCCTTGGAGATCCAGCACACCAGTGGCCACTAGGAAGCCACCTCAACCTCCAGCTAGGGTACCAGCTGGTCCCTCCACTCTACACCCTCCCCTATGCAAGCTTCTTGGCCCCTGGGCTCCTCAGGTGGCAATGGACAGGTCAGCCCCACCCAAGTCCTATCTCACCAGCAATGTCCTGCCAGAGTGGTGGGAGCTGGACAGACACCCTGGACTTTAGCGCTATGGTGACCTAGAACTGTGAGTCAGGCCAGGAACAGACTTTGTCTAAAAGGTCCCAAGGGTCAGAACTACAAGCAAGAGACCAATACAGAAAAGCTGGCTTTATGGGCAACCAGCACTCTATCTCCAAGGGACGCAAGCTGCACATCTGGTGCCACAAGCCAGAACCTCCTCTGTCACCTCCTCACTCAGAAATCTCCACCTACCCTGCAGAGGCAGCCACCCAGCCTTACCCCTACTCACCTCACCCTGCTGTTCAGGGCCACCTTCATCTCCAGGGAGGTAGGCAGGGGCCACCATACCTAGCACATGGGCACGAGCACCACCCAGGGGTGCTGTGTGAGGCCTTGGCACAAAAGGCCCAGAGGGCAGGCCCTCCAGGAGCCCTGGGGCCCCCCAGCCGGGCCGCACCAGCTCCAGCCGCAGCCGCAACTCCACCATCTCTTCTTGCTGCTCCTTCAGCCGGTCGCTCTGCAAGACACAGCTGGGTGCCAATGGGACGGGACACGGGATGCCGGCCAGCCAGTGGAATGCAGGAAGCCATGCCTGAGTCTAAGCAACTGGTCCCAGAATGAAACCTGAGGACAGGATGGCCCCCCAGGCTCTACACACTACATTAGATCAGGCTCAGCTCTGCCCCACTGGCACATCCTCATCACTGAGCAGCTGCCCGGCTCCAAGGTGGCATCCTGCCCACTGCTCAGGTCACCACCTTCCATCCAGCAAGGATATAGGTACAGGATATAGGCCTGTTCCTTTTCCTGGTGTGTATCCTTCCCCCTACTGCCCTCCATGCACCTCCTCCAGGTCCCTACTCTAGCAACTTGTGTCATCCTGGGACACCTGCCAGACCCACCCTCTGCTTTCATGCACTGTGTCAGCCCAGCCCCACCTGCAGCTTGTACTGCTCCATTGCATCCTCCAGCGCTGCCAGGAAGTCTCGATTTTCCTCCTCCAGCCGGGCCACCTGGTTCTGCAGGGCCAGGAGCTGTGGCGCACCACCATCTTCCTGGGGAGCATCCAGACAGGTGTTGCAGGGAGTAAGGGGGATGCAACCCTCCAGGACGGCCAAGTCCTGTCCCTTCCCCGCTATTTTTCACTCTGTTCTGTGCACTCCTGCAATGTGGGACCGACTCCACTGGCCTGAGGTTCTCTCTGCAAGCCATGTGGGCCCCTCCTGTCACTCTTAATATCTTTTCATTAGTATCCCTGTCATGCTAGGCATTTGTTACCTCTCCATCCCTGATAACACCCCCAGGACGCAGTACTAAGCTTATCCCTATTTTACAGACTAGACCCTGGGGCTCCAAGAAGCTTAGAAAGTGACTAGGTCACCAGAAGTGCCTGCATCCCCCGTGTGCTCTGCTAAGGAACAGAAAGCAGGGACACAGCTAGCTGGCTAAAGATCTCTCCCTTGGCCCACCCACACCCAGCCGTCGGCCACCTTTTGCCCGCCAGGACCCTGCACCGCCTGGTCCTCGGTCGAGGCGCTCTCGATGCCACTGTCTGGTCCCGAGGCAGAGCTCAGGGCACTGCGCTCGCCCTCTACCGCGCACAGCCAGTCCTGCACCTTGCGTGCTGCAGCATCAGGCAGCCCGGGCTCTGCCTGCAGCTCGCGCAGGAGGCTGTAGGCGGCGCTGGTGCGCGCCCGGTAGCGCGCGCACTCGGCGCCCAGACGTGTGCCAGAGCAGGTGGCAGCGGGGCCCGGAGCGCGCCGAGCACGGTGAATGATTCGGGTCTCCGAGCGATGCCGCGGTGGCGGCCCTCGAGCCCCAGGTGTCTCCTCGGACACCCGCTCGGCCTCTGGCCGCCAGTTGACCATGGGGCGGTTGCAGATGTTCTGCGCGCGGCTGGCATAATTGAGGGTGTTGAGAGTCTCATCGAAGTCGGAGGAGGAGGGGCTGACGCAAGCTATCATCACAGTCTTGGCGTTCCCACCCAGTGAGTCCTTGAGGATCCTGAGGACGCGAAGGTAAGACATCAGGGTCTTGAGCACCAGGCCTGGTCCAAGGGCCAGACTTAACGGGCTGAATGTGGTGGCCCATGCCAATAATCCAAGCATCCTCAGAGGCTGAGGCAAGAGGATCACTGCAAATTCGAGGCCAGACTGGGCTATATAGTGAATACAAAGCCAGCCTGAACTACATAGCTAGACACTATCTCAAAAATAAATAAATACATAAATAAAGGTTAAGAATGTAGATCAGTGCGAGGGCCTAGGTTCAGTGCCCAGTGCAGTGGCAGGGCTTGGGGTCGGGGAGATCCTGGATGTGGCTATGGCTGCCTATGCTACCAGACCTGGGACAGTACAGGCCCATGTACCCAGAAGTCCAGAAAAGCCCATCCCGCCTGCCAGGCTCAACAGCCACCACCCCCAGGCAAGACAGCTGGACCAGCCACCTGGTGATCTTGGAGTCTCGGTAGGGGATGTGGCTGCCTCGGCGCTGGGCATCCCCCAGAGCGCTGATGACATTGCTCAGTGCCAGCAGGCTGCTGTTGATCTGGATGCTCTCTTTGAGCCGCTCGCCAGTGCTGCCTGTCTTGAGGACCCTCTCTGAGCCCGCCAGGTCCACAAAGTGGAACTTGGAGACTAGTAGCTGGCCCACAGCCGGTCGGGGCAGGCGGCTGGGGGCCCGACCCCGCTGTTCCAGGGTCACCGTGAAGACCGTGTGGGAGCGGCTGGAGAGGCGGTTGAGGTGTGTGGCGCCTGTGTGCCGCGCTGCATTGCCAACCTCCAAAAGGCTCAGCACCTCGTCCAGGCCCTCCACGTCTACCTCCTTCACCCCACACAGCACTGTGGGCACAGAGGGCAGGGCCAGCCTGCCATGACCAGCCAGGGGTGCTGGCCTGGCAGGATTGGCCCTGCCTGCTTTTCTGGACCCAGGGGCCCTTGCCCATGCCCAGGATGTCCTGCCCTTTCCTACTCTGGTTTGGGGGCTCAAGTTTTTCCCATGCCTACTTTAATGCCTCTCCATCTGCACAAAGAAGCACACACTGAGCATACCAGAGGCGGGAGAAACAGGCAGACCATCTGCAGCTTGGTTTCCCTGGGGCAGTGCTGCTCCCACACAGAAGAGCCACCCACTGCAAGCACATGAAGCTGCCTCAAGCCTGGTGCTCCACCCACTCCCAGGCACTGGGGACCTCAAGGTTCCTCACCAACATTCCCTCGATCGTCTTCCCGCAACTGGATATCTCGGCTGGCAGTGCCCACCTCAAGCAGGTCCCGAAACTCCTCCTTGTACACTTCCAGGTAGGACACATGCACCAGGCAGTCCAGCAGGTCATTCTCATCGATGAGCTTGAAGGCCTCAGCCATGGCCCTTGGAATGATGCCCTGTTCATCTTCATGCAGAGAGGCTAAGGAGAAATCACAGGCCTGCTGCTACCAGGCCTTCAGTTGGACGTGGCCCAAGGTCCCTAGGCTCCTACTGGCAGCTGACAGTGGGGTTCCCACAAGGAGAAAACAGGGTCAGAGGCTAGGATAGGAGGCACGGCCCGAGATAGGCATCCTCCAAGACAGGCAGGCAGAACTGTAAAATGCAAGACTTGGAAGCAACCTCTCCTACTTAATCACCTCCTTTGATGTTATGAGCATTCCCACCACTCCATCCCTGAGATGTAAGAGATTAGTACCCCTGGCTTGATTTCACCCCAGGATAGGGAACTTCCAGTCTAATAAATCTGTGCTCCCCACCTTCAACAAGGATAGCAGGGACAGAAATCTAGAAAAACAGTGAGGCCCCTCAAAGTGGGCACAGGGGCACACTCCAAGAGACTCACCCACACTGGCCTCCCCAATGGTGTATGTCTTCCCGGAGCCTGTCTGACCATATGCAAAGACAGTGGCATTGAAGCCCTCAAAGAAAGCCTCCAGGAGGGGCTGCACACAGGCCTGGTACACAGCTTCCTGCCCCGCGTCTTCCGCCAGCACCATATGGAAGTCAAAGTGGCGGTCCCGTCCCAAGGTGACTCGACCCCATTCGGGGTCCACCTGTAAGCAGCTCTGATGGCCATGCAGTAGCTCCTTGGGCAGCAGTGGGCGGACACGCAGGGCCACCCGCACAGGGGCCTCCTCAGCCCCTGACGGCCTCTGAGCCTCCAGCCCCATGGTGAGGGAGGGCGTCTCCAGGACCTATGGAAAGAAGAAAGGTTCTTCCATAGGCACCTCTTCCACAGGGGCTAGACTCAACCTGCAGGTGGCCTGGAGCCAGATCACACAGATCTTGGCCATGGAACAGTGGGGTGGGGGTAGCCAATGCCCAGAACACCCTCTCGGCGCAACCTAGTGCCTGAAGGCTGTGAGGAGCATGATGTGGTCTTACACAACAGCTCATGGCTCCCATCACTGCAAAATAAGACCCTGGCTGCTCTGCTAGGAACTTGGGCCTACTGTGTTCTTACTGCTTCCCCTGCGACCTCGTCTCCCAGAACCACACACACACACAGACACACACACCACCACAACATACCAAGAAACTCCTTTCCCTGCCACCCACTGAGTTTTGCGGTCTGTCTTGTCTGTCCCAGCACTACACCACCACAAATCTGGCTCCACCTCACCTTCTCACAGGCAAACAGATCCTTCAAGACCAAACACCACCAAATCCTTCCTAATCCAACTCCTAAATTTCTCCCAAGCGTACCTGCTGTTCCCCAGTATGTCACCCAGGCTCTGATCTTATTACTGACATCTTGCCAGCTTCCCTCCACCGGCTCCAACACAGCAGCCAGGGGGATCTTTTAAAAATGCAATGTAAACTCCTGCTTTCCCCCTCCCCAAAAGGCTCCTTGCTGCCCTTGGGATTCAAAACCTTAGCAGAAAATCTCAGCGGTGGGGAGGGGGGTGTCTTAAAACAGGCACTGCCACCTCCTTGCGCCTCTTGGACCTCTGGTCTAATGCTGGGTGTTACCCAAGTCCTCATCCCTGTCCTTAGGCTGGAGAAGCTACTCAGCTCTGTTTCCACCGCGACACACGATCCCTCAGGCTGCTGCCCATCAAAAACTGACTCCACTGATGTGGTTACCCGCTGACCCCTCCACCTTCCACTTTAGCAGCTGGAAGGCACTTTTTGTTCTCTCTCACCAGCACGAGGTCCAGCAGCGCCCAATCAAGTGCGATCAATACTGTTCATTGGAATTAATAGCATCCACACTCTTCTTGGAGCACTTCCAGCCTCCAGTCCCACACACAGCACTTTCCACTTCTAATAAGACTACCAGGGCATTTGCACTAATTAACATTCCTAGCCACCAACAACACCCCGGACCTCCCCGACCCCCTTTGAGACAGGGTCTTACTAACTCGCCAGGTTGTGCAGCCTGGGCTCAAACTTGCCACCATCCTGCCTCTGCCTCCCAGTGGGCTGAGGCTTCAGGCATGTGCCACCACTACCAGCAAGCGCCGTATTATTTACTATGGAGCCCCTTGGCACGTTCACTCTCTCAATCAACAGGTCCCTGCTAGGTGCTGGCCCCCGCCCTGCGCTCACAGGCTCACAGCGAGCGGTATCTCAGACTCGCGCCTCTGGGGTCCTCTGCCCACCGAGGGCCCTGACATCGCCGCCGAGCTATACTGTGCCTGCTCTGGGGGTCCTGGAGCGGAGGCGGCGGGCGCGGGACGGGAACACCGGCCGCTCGGAGGTGGTCACAAGGGACCCCGCCGCCCGCTCCTGGCCGAGCCCGCGAGGCCAGGCTCAACGTGCACATTCAGGGATGGGAGGGCCCCTTTCCGGAGCGGGAGCAGGGCTGGGTGACCTCGCGCCGGCCAGGATGCCGGCCCCGGAGCCACGCGCCCAGGCCCGGTCGGGAATCGAGCCCCCGACCCAGGCGTGCCCTCGCCCACCCCCGGGGTCCCACACCCACCTGCTGTAGGAGAGCGCGGGTCAGGCCCAGCAGTCAGGCCCCGCGCCCTAGAGCGGCGCGCTCTGATGCCGTCACTGGGACCCCCGCCACCCCACCCCTCTCAACACCCTCCCGCCGCCAGCAACTCCGCCTGCCCCGGCGCTGGGCGTGAGGACAAGGCCCAGCAAGCCAACGCGGACGGGGCGGGGCCCGGGGGCTGGGGGCGGGGCCCGGGGGGCTGGGGGCGGGGGCCCGGGGGACTGGGGGCGGGGCCCGGGGGGCTGGGGGCGGGGGCCGGGCGGGGCGGGGCGGGTCCGGAGGAGGAGCCAGCGTCCTCCCCACTGCTCTCCTAGAGTTCTGTAAATCAGGTCCCCGACCCGACTCACGCTCAGAATCCCTTCTTCATACAGCTCTGCTTTCTGTTCCGTGTGCCCAGTCGTCTTTTGTGGGGAAGAAAAACAAGCCAGCAGAAACGGCCATCTCCCTCACATTAGAAAGTATTTCCTCATTTCCAGACTAATTTCTTCACATTACTTAGCATTTCTTGAAAGTAATTTGCGTCTTACAGTCTTCATGGTCAAGGGTCACTTGTCACCAGGAGACGAGGGGAAGTGTTGCAGAGTTGTCCACGTGCAGCCCAGGAGATGGTGGCCTTTTCTGTGACCGCAGTGGGATTGTGTTTGTGAGGGGAGCACCCCGTGTGGTTGATTTTTAGTTAAACCTACAAAAGGCTGGAGCTGCAGCTCAGTGAACGCTCTGCCTAGCACACCACAAGCCCTGCATTCAACCAGCACTGGAAAAGAAAGAAGAGAAAAGAAAAAAGAAAAGAAGAAAGAAAAGCTCTGAAAACGTTGTCACCTAAATATCACTAGAGGAACAGGACTCTAACGTGTAGTAAAAGATTTGCAGATCACAAACAGGGAGCATATAGGGCGGGCCAGATAGCTCAACGGACTAAAGCACCTGCTTAGGCAGACGCAGGGACCGGAGTTCCATCTCCAGCGTGCAGTGCTGGCCCCGCCCCCGGAGCGTGCCGAGACAGCAATTGAGACTGGGTATGCTGATGCGCGTCTGCGTCTGTAATCCCAGTGCTCGGAGGCTGAAAACAGGAGGATCACTACGAGTCCGATCTAAATACATTAAAAAAAAAAAAAAAAAAAAAAAAAAAAAAGGCAGGGCCCGGGAGATGGCTCAGTAGAATAAGCGCTTCCCTGACAAGCGCTAGGGTCTGAATTCAATCCCTGGTTCTGAAAAAAAAAAAAAAAATGCTGCCGCAGCTCATCACATAGATCTATAGTAAGAAACCCTCAGCCTCAAGTAGTAGAAAGCACAATTCAAAAAGGTTGGAGGAGGAGGCTGAGGATGCGCTATGCCAGGGCTGTCAGTCAGGCACCCTATTATCAAGGACCTGGGTACCCCAGCGCTCCTTCCTGTCCTCACCTTCAGACACAAGACATCCAGGGGACGGATCTGGGGATCAAGGGCTCTTCCCTTACATGCTGCTTTCCTTCACATCTCATATACCAGATGGTTTAAGCCTGTTCGGCCCAAGCTAATCACCAGCCAAGGGAATCGCATTCCAGATAGGCTGGTCAACTGATTCGGGGATCATGAAGACCATCATTCAGGTACCTGACATCTGTGTTAGACACTACAGAAGCGGTGGCACTTCCTACAAAGCGCAAGAATCCACTTAAGGGGCAATAAGAGTGCAAGTATGCTAGATGTGATGGCACACAGCCATAATCCCAGCTTTCGCAAATCTGAGGCAGGAGGAAGAAGATCACTTCGGGCCAGTCTGTGCTACCAAGTGAGTACAAGACCAGCCTGAACTGTGAAATCCTGTGTTAAAAAGAAAAAGAAAAGTGCAGATGCTTGAGAAGTATAGATGCAGCCCCACTGCTCTCTGACACAGTGGAGAAATGCACTGTTGGCACCAATAATCTCAGCCTGAACAGGAAGCACAGAGCCACCTGCCACCAGGAGGACCAAATGGACTCATTCCTTTCCTTTAGACTCCGAGTGTAATGAAACAGGGCTGAACTTTCTCTCTCTCTCTCTCTCTCTCTCTCTCTCTCTCTCTCTCTCTCTCTTTCTTTTTTTTTTTTCAGAACCGGGGATTGAACTCAGGCCCTTGCGCTTGCCAGGGAAGCGCTTATTCCACTGAGCTATCTCCCTGGTCTCTCTCTCTCTCTCTCTCTCTCTCTCTCTCTCTGTCTTCTTTCTTTCTTTCGTCAGCATCTTCCTATGTAGTTTAGGCTGGTCTTGAACTCACTATGTAGCCCAAGCCGGACTCAAGCTTGAAGTGATGCTCCTGCCTCAGCTGCCCCAATGTTGGAATTACAGTTGTGCATTACTACACCTGGCAAAACCTGGATGTTTATGTGCATAAATGTAACAAAATAACCAGGTGTGATGGTGCACACCTGTAATCCCAGCACTTGGGAGGCTGAGGCAGGAGGGCCTTTGGGAGTTCAAGACCAGCCAGGACTACAGAGTGAGCTCAAAGCCACCTGAACTATATGAGACCCTGCCTCAAAAAGTAAAAAAAAAAAAGGGGGGGCGCTGGTGAGACGGCTCAGTGGTCTAAAGCACCTACTTAGAACAAGCTTAGCAAAGCACAGGGACCGCGGTTCAATCCCCCAGCACCACATGCCAGCCAGCCCCGCCCCCATGTGGGCTGAGCTGGCCACACACACACACACACACACACACACACACACAAACAAATAAATAAAATTTTTTAAAAAGTAAGAAAAAAAAAGGTAACAAAATGTGATAAGGACAGACAAAACACCACATTTCAAAGGAGATATGATAAAAATTATGGTTTTTGCTAAGGAAAAATCTAAAGACCCCCTTCCCTCTAGCTTCATCTCCTCTTTTTTCCGTGCAACACTAGGAATTGAACCCAGGGCCTCCTCTACATTAGGTAAACACTGCGACTAAACTACATCATTGGCCCTTTTTGTTACTTTATTTTGAGTCAGGGTCTCACTTAGTTACTCAGGCTGACCTCAGGCTTACAATCTTCCTGTCTCAGCCTGCTGAGTAGCTAGGATTAGAGGTGTGTGCCACCATGCCCAGGTTTTACTTGTTCCTGATTAACTTAAAACTCGGTCATTTTGGCTGTGCATGGTGGTGTGTGCCACCATACCTGTAGTCCCAAATGTGAGAGGCTGAGGCAGGAGGGTCACCTTGAGTTCGAGGCCAGCCTGAGTTACCTGGTGAGTGTAAGACCAGTCTGAACTACATAGAGACCCTGTCTCAAACTAAACTAAAGTTTAAAAGCAAACAACCAAACAGGAACACCAGACATGAAAGAAGAAAAAAGAAGTAGCACCAGAGTTCCAAGAAAACCTCAGCCTATTCTGAGAAAAGGCCTGACTAGTCCTCCCTTCCTTAGCCCACTTTCGCCCTCAGCACTCTACCCTACAGCGGTAGTCACTGTCCTGCTGAGCAAGCTTGCTTCCTCTCCATTCTGCCACGAATGGAGACCCAACGCTAACCTGTAAGACATGGATTTCCTTTGGGCTCAGCCTCCAGACCTGGGTTCAGTGACATAATTACAGTAATTAAGCTGTGGAGAAAAATCAAAGCTTTTATGTTACAGTAAACTTTTCAAAGAATTTTGTGGAGTCCAAGTCCGTTGGAGCTACACTACGAATTCATAGCTCTAGAAACACCCCTTCCCAGATCTTGCCCTGGATATGGAATGTGTTCATGTTTGTCACCAGCACCCAGGGGGACTGTTCCGCATGCACACCCCGGCATGCACATTGTGGTCTTCCTCTCTAGTCCCCATTCAGAGTAGCGAGTTCCACAAATTGGGTCAAGATATTATTTGCTGGGGGATGGGGTCAAAATATAGATGCTTTTTTTTTTTTTTTTTTTCTGCTTTTATGGTGCTAAAGAGTGAACCCAGCTCCTTTTTCTTTCCTTTTTTTTTTTCCTATTTTTTCAGTAAATGACAACATTTTAGCTGTGAAATACATACAGTATACAGTTATAGGAGTGTACATTTTTTTTAGGAGTGTACATTTTTGTAAGGTGTTTACCATCCTCAGACAGCAACCAGAACCAGGCATACAAATAATAGGACACAACTGTAAATTTCTACGAATGAAAATTACAACTATTCTAAAGAATATAAAAGCATAGAGCATTGTTTACTTGATTTTAATAATACGAAATAAAGCCCCTGGACTTGACATAACCATTGTACAAAATACATCGATGAATACAGCTTTCTTTTAAAAATATAAAATGAAGGGCCGTCCAAATAGCTCAGAGGATTAAAGCGCCTGCTTAGGCAGACACGGGGCCAAGTGCAATCCCCTGGCTGGCAGGGCTGGCCCTGCCCACGGGGCTCGCTGAGAAGGCGGATTGAAACTGGGTGTGGTGGCGCAGGCCTGTAATCCCAGCACGTGGGATCTACGCAGTGAGACCCTGTACACCCTGTCCTACATATTGTTATTATTGTTGTTGTTATATAAAAATTATAATAATAAATAAAAATAAAATATGAAATAATCAAAGACACAAAAATAGGCAAGTTTCCATCAAATAAATGAAAATTTCTAAAAAAGAAACTTTTCCCTCCATGTCATTTGAAGAAGGGAAATTGTCATTTTAAACAATATTCAAGTTTATTAAACACATTTAAAAAGGAGTTATGTTTAATTTTTATCAGCTTCACGGGGCCGGGAGATGGCTCAGTGGAATAAGTGCTTCCCTGTCAAGTGGAAGGACCTGAGTTCAATCCCCAGTTCCACCAAAAGAAGAATTTACATGGAATAATTTTCATTAGCTTCAAGGTTTATGTTGCTGCCGAATTTTGCAAACTTTCAAATCTGCTAACAACCGCTGAATTGATTCTACTCTAGATTGTAAGGCATCAATTTCCTCTTGAAAATTTTTCTTTGCTTCTTCTCACACTTCTTGTGTTTCTTCTTGGGAGTGGCTAATGAAAACGTCACCGATTTGGTAAGGTAGCATTAAGCAGTCACCCCCTCAGAGCACAATGCCATCACAAGCATCTTCCAAATACTGAGGTTGTTTTGGTTTTACTTCTATTTCTTCCTTTAATTCTGTGATTCCACTCATATTCTACACGCATTTGTTTATCTTTTGTTGGTCTTCAAAAATGATCTTGACATCTTCTGCAAGGCATCTGTAATCCTAGTTCTTGAGAGGCTGAGGCAGGAGGATTGCTGCAAGTTTGAGACCAGCCTGGGCTACAGAGTGAGCTCGAGGCCAACCTGAGCCGCATACTGAGACCTTACCTCAAAAAGATAAAAAGAGTGCCGGGGAGATAGCTCAGCAGAATAAGCACTTGCTTGGCAAGCGCAGGGTCCTGAGTTCAATCCCCGCTACCGAAAAAAAAAAAAAAGAAAGAAAGAAAACAGTGAGTCTTCTGCAGCTGCCATCTTCATGGTGGTCACCATCTTGGACTCCTTTTTATTTTGAAACAGGATCTCACTAAGTCACTAGTGCACGGCCAAGGCTTGAGTTTGTAGTGCTCCTGCCTCAGCCTCCTGAGCAACTGGGCTTACAAGTGTGCCTGGTGCCCAGCAAGATGCTCTGCAATACATGTTATGGGCACAGAATGACAAAGATCTCCACCAACCAGTTTGTAAACATTAAAAGAGCAAGAATAATCATAAATACTTGAAATAAGTTGAGCCGACAGAGATCTCCTCTATGGAATCTGTCGAGCTGATTTAATTGCCTGTATCGAAAAGCAGAACTCCAGAAGTAGCAAATACGTGGGGCAGCGGACACTGCCCGAACAGACAGGAAAACATATGTGAAGCTATCGTGTTAACACCACAGAAACAGATAGGATCATCCCCGAAGCTAGATTTATGACAGAGCTGGAGGGCAGGTTAGTGCCAGACAATCAGACAGTCCAATATGTCAGGCTGAGCCTGGCGTGTTAACTCTAGTTAGATGCAGAGAAAACATTACCCAGGCGTCAGACAGCAAAAGCCAGAAGTGCCCAGTGAACTCTAAGAGAATTCCTAACACTTGCTGCAAATTCCATGAGAGAAAAATTAAAAATTCAATCAGTTGTAAACTATAGAGGACAATCAATTTCCCACATGGGTAAAAATTAGCTACTTAAATTATTCCAAAAAAATTTAAATGTAGAAAACAAAAATATTAGAAAAAAATATAAGAGAATATTACGATAAATTCATGATTAGCCAAGTTTTTAAAACATAACTCAAAATGACAAAGCATGAATGAAAAAGAAAATGATAATTCAACTAAACTAAAACTAAGGGGAAATAAGTAAATAAATAAATAAAACTAAGGGATTGTAATCCAAGCACTTTGGAGGCTGAGGCAAGAGGATCACCGTGAGTTTGAGGCTAGCCGAGGCTAGACAGTGAATGCAAGGCTAGCCTGACCTCCACAGCAAGACCCTGTTTAAAAAAAAAGGAAAAAACTAAGATCTTCTGTTCATTGAAAGAAATTGTGAATGAAACAAGGAACTACAAGGACAATATTATGTGAGATGAATAGTGGATAAAAAATTATTGTTCTTTATCAAATAGAAGACAAATACAAAAAACTTTTCTAAATTGTCCAGGCTGGGCTTGAACTTGCCTCAGCTTCCTAGTCCTGAGATTACAACCCTACGCCACCATGGCCGGCACTTATAACCACAAAAACATGGAAACAACTCAAATGTCCATTGACAGAAGATTGGCGTGGCAAAGTTGCAAGCTGCCCCTCCCCCCGGGGTCTACCTCGCCTCCATCTAGAACTTCTGATTTTTAACTGGCTGCATAGCCATTGCAAATAAAAACTATGTTTGCCAAACCTGTTTTTAGCTACATGGGGCCATGTGACTAACTTCTTCCCAATGAGTTATAAGCACAAGTGTGATTGAGTTGGAGATGTGTTTTGTAAGTTGAAGTTGAGGGCAATATGGTGGGGTTTTTAAAAAAAATTTTTTTTGCGGAACCGGGGATTGAACTCAGGCCCTTGCGCTTGCCAGGGAAGCACTTATTCCACTGAGCCACCTCCCTGCCCCCACCCCCAGCAATATGGTTTATATCGAGATGTCCCCCAGAGCCTCATAGAATCACAGGGGTGCTAGCCTCATCAGTGGATTGGTCCAGTGTGAGTTTATAGCTCAGGGAGTGGGAGGAGGTGGGTCACAGGCCTGGCGCAGGAGGGTGTATCTGCATCTGTTCTTTTCTTCTCCGTCTGTTCCTGGCTGCCTGACAGGAGCAGCTCGCCTCCACCAGGCCCCTCTATCACTGTTTCTTGTCCCAACCTATTGATCATGGACTTCAACAAGAGCCAATACAAGCCTGTTCTGCTTGAAGTTGTGGGTGTTGGGCGCTGTGCTCCAGCAGTGAGAAAGTGACGAAGACAGAGGGCAGTGGGGGTTTCTTTGCAAGGGACCCTGGGCCTCCTGGAGTGACACAGCGGCTTCCCTAAGCCACCAGATCCCGAGGTGAGCTTGACGGAGAAGGCTCATTGCACAGCGATGGCTCCTGGCTCAAGTTCTCCACCAGGCCTACAGCCAAGGAAGCCAATGTCTGCCACACAAGGAGCCACTTGATCCTTGTTCTTGGCAAAATGTTCTAAAATACTGAAGCCCTGGATCAGAGGATCGAAGAGTGACTTTCACGATGTGCTGTTCTACTGGCCCCCAACATCCTTGCTGAGGTCCAGGGCTGGGAGAGGACCGGGCCTGGCCAGCAGGTGTGTTACCTGCATAGCCCTGTCCAGCCCCAGTGCCTATGGGTGCCGAGAGGGCAGCTTTTCTGCCTGCTGGAGCACAGCTTAACAGCTTAACAGGAGAGCACAGCTTCCGCATAGCTGTGGAACTATGCGGAAGTGGGTGGCTTGGAGTGTGGCTTCTGGAGCCGAGAGGGTGCTTGTGGGTCTAGAAGGCACAGGTGTGTATGTGGATGTGTAAAAGGGATGATAGATGTGTTACAACTATCTGTGCACATCAAAACAACTAGAAAAATAGGGTTGGGCTTGCCAGGCTACTTGGCATTCTTGCCCAGTACTTAAGATGCACACAATCTCACCCAGCATGTCACAACACCATGGTTACCAATTACAGTTGACCCATCCATACCATCACATGTGTACATGAGACTTTTTACTCGTTGTGCTGAGGATGGAACCCAGGTTTTGCACATGCTAAGCACACTCACTATCACTGAGCCACATCTCCAGCCCTACACAAGACGTTTTAGATAAAGATATTTATGATAGTACTGCAGCAAAATGATTGGGAACAATCTAAATGTCCCTCATTAGAGAGCTTGTTAAATAAAACATGGTGTAACCACATTGTGAAATTACCATTAGAAAGAGCAGTTGGTTTATGATCCCTGTCCAAAGGATGGTGTGTGTGTGTGTGTGTGTGTGTGTGTGTGTACTGAGAATTGAACCCAGGACCTTCACACTGAGCTACATCCTCAGCCCTTTTTACTTCTTTGACACAGGGGCTCACTAAATCATCCAGGCTGGGCTTGAACTTCTGATCTCCCTGCTTCAAGCTCCCAGAGTGCTAAGATTACAAGCATGTACTCCTGTGCCCAAATAAGTATTGTTTTTTGTTTGGTTGGTTGGAGGTTTTTTACAGCACCAGGGATTGAACTCAGGACCTTGCACTTGCCAAGCAAGCGCTTATTCTACTGAGCTATCTCCCAGGCCCTACGAAGAAGTATTGTTAAGTAAGCAGAGCAGGTGGGCACACAAGCCCACACACCAAGGTGAGCAGATATGCAAGCACTTGCACGCACACAGCCTGTAACCACATATATACGCAAGAGACTGACCACACCACAGTTGTTCTTACAAAGGCAAACTGGAGAAATTACAGAGGAAAACACACTTTACAATGTTTGCATTTTTAAATTATGTTTATGCATCTCCTAGAGTTACCAAGTATTAGCATTTCCAAAAAAAGGACTTGCAATGAATAGCAGTTGTGGAGGCTGTATTTAGGGTCTAGAGAACAGAGACTATTGGGTGAAGTTACCTTTGTCATCTTCCAGCATCTGGGGGCACCAGCATTCAGAAGTGACCATGTAAGTGGAAATATGGCTGCCAACCACAAGGTGGCGCCGCAGAGGACAAGCCTGAGGTCAGCCTGCACAGGGTAGCAGGTACTGAGAGTGGTGCTAACACTACATAAATGTACAAGCGCATTTGCACCTGGTGATCCCTTCGGAGCGGTCTGCTGAGAACCTAGGTCGCCAGAGGCCTCTGCACTCAAGGATAAAAGTGTCATTTGGGCACAATTTGGTTAAAGAAGTGAAAGATCACGTTGAGCAACAATTCCGGGGGAGGGAGCGCATTCTATCAGAGCAAGCCGCTGAGCAAAAGAGCCCCCAGAGATGCTTCAGAAAGTCGTGTGTCTGCGCAGCATGGTGACCATGAGGCTCGAATTCCCAAGGGACCCCTCAGGAGCTAGCTTGGAAGCGTGGGCTCTCGCTTGGGGAGCCCGGCCCGGGCTTGAGTAGCGCACGGCTCAGCTCTTCTTGCGCAACTGGTTGTACTGCGCACGGCCCAGGATGGGCTCCATGACGCTAGGCCGGAAGAAGCTGTCGCTGACCCTGCGCAACGGCTTCTCCCGGGGCGTGGCCAGGAAGCCTGGGCGCGCAGAGGGCATCTCTCCGGAGTCGCCCTGGTCAGAGGAGCGCAAACCGCGCAGGCTTCCGCGGTGCTGCGCGGGGTGCGGCCCGGACTCGGGGCAGGCTGGCTGCGGCTCGGACCACTTGCGCTCTGTCTCCCGGCGCTGGGCTTCAACTGGGGGGTTATCGATGTCCTGGAATTCGCTCTCGGGCTCCATCAACGACAGCCTGGGGAGCTAGGGACCCGGCAGGCGCGTTAGAGCCCCTACTTGGTCTTGTCACTACGCCTGGGACCAGACCCCCTTCTGGGACTCTTTGCCTCCATCCCCCAGTAGTGGCCACGCGGGAGCACAGGCCAAAGTGTGAGACAGCGGGAAGGACGGCCAGAGAGACCATCTGACAACTGATAGCCTGCAGGGTGACCCCACGGGGGAGGCAAGACCTCTGCCAGGGGCGTCCAGTGACTCTTCTAACCCTTTCTTGGGCTACAGCTGTAGGCTGTGCAAGGTCACCCATTGACTTGTCCACGGTTAAGGTACCTCTTCTTGGGCATGACTTGAGCCCAAACTTGCTGCCAAGGCCCGGGGCCCGGCGGGGGTGGCTCTTGGTAGGAGTAATTGAGAAGCCACCCCTAGCCAGCTCTGGGGTGCCCCATATTCTGACCCTCTATGAGCCTGGTCAACCTGAAACTTGCCCTGGGAAGGTGCCTAGGAACCTTAAAGGGGTGCACTGTGTCCCTTGGCTTTCTCCTGATGGTGACAGGTGATAGAACTGGGACTCAGCCAGTTGCTTTCCTAGATCCTCCTCACCATGCGCACGGAGACAAGGCACAAACACCTGCCAAGTCCTTCAGAAGGGGGTGAGGAGGGGTGATGGGTGAGCCACTGTGGTCCCCAGTGTCCCCCACCAGCAAGGGGTCCCCTGCCTCTGTGCTCGTAGAGCTGGGGAGACCCCCGTATGTCCAAATGTTTCTGGGGCACAGAGGTTGGAAAAGGGTCTCCAGGGATGAGGAGCTGCAGCCTCTCAGTCTGCTTTAGGGCCCAGGGGAGGAGGCTGCCAGGTGGGACTCACCGGCACGTAATGCACCACTGTGTCCACCACGTTGTCAGTGACACCCTTCAGAGCATCCGACAGAGACATGGCCCGCCCCTTGATCGGGGAGACAGCTGGGGCCGCTGTGAGGTGAAGCACCCTTCCCACTGTGCCCAGCACAGCCTTGGGCGCCCACGTCACAGCTGAAATGGTGCCCTGGAGCGTCTTCTGCAGGGTGTGCACCACACTGCCCAGGAGGCCTTGGGGGCCGGGCAGGGCCGCCACCTGAGGGCCAGAGCAAGGTCAGCACCCGTGGTGACTCTCCTCACCCTGCCTTCCTCCCCCCAGCCCCAGAGCTACAAGGCAGGAGGCATGGACACCCAACTAACAGAACTTCAGCCCTGACTCCGCCACTAGGCCTTGGGCAAGTCAGGTTGTCTCTGAAACCAGTTTTTTGGTCTGCAAAATGGGATGATCATCTCTGCCATATAT
>NW_004524578.1:19091148-19097398 GCF_000260255.1 Octodon degus
ACTGAGCCATCTCCCCGGCCCCTTGCCCTGCTTATCTTATGGAGTCTTGTGAGGGTCAGTGGGGAATGACATGGAAATACTTCGGGCTGGGGGCAGAGACCTTCCTTTGCCTTTGTTGTCACCCACCATGGGCCATGGGGGCCTTGACTTCCCACATTGCCCCTCACCTCACTGAGTGTGTTCTCCTCAGCCTCTGATTTCTCCTCCTCTTCCTCTTCCTCCTCTGACTCCTCACCCTCTGTGTCCGTCTGGTCATCATGGTCTTCACCCTGGGCAGCAGCAAGGTTGTGCAGCCAGGGCACCCGCACCTCACTCTGTCGCCGGGACACTACCTGCATGGCAGCTGTAGCACCCCACTGGGCCAGGCTGTTCTGAGGGAGGGACAGAGCAGCCACCACTGAGCAGCCCTGTTGAAGGTGGGGGCCCGAGCAGCTGGAGCCCCTCGTCCCCAGAGATGGGGCAGAGCTGGCCCCAGCATAATTTTCCTGAAACTCTGTATGACAGCTAAAACTCTTGAGTGACAGCTTAGGATGTGAGAGGGTGAACAGGGGCTGTGAATTTGCACAAGCATACCACTGTAACAAATCAAGCACACACCAGAGGAGCCCTGGGCCCCACTCAGTCCCGGCTCCCCCAGCCAAGAGTGACTATGAGTCAGACCTCTATGACTGTGCATTCATTGGTGTTTTCTTTGAGAAGCTTTGTTTGTTTTTGGTGCTGGGAAGGAACCCTCAGTTTCATCTTGACCAAGCTGAGCACTCTGTCCCCCAGCTCACCCCAGTGCTGGGCTATTTTGGAGCTTCCTATAAATGGGTCACCCATGTATTTGCTCATGAATGGCTCCTTTCATTCAGTAGTACATGTGACAGGGTCTGTTGCGGTTGCACATGGAAATTCTGCTTTTCACCCATGTGACACTTTTGTGTGCATCCACCCCCCACTACCCCTTCTACACAGAATGCTGTCCCCTGTGCTGTCCCCAGTTTTTTACTAAGAATAAAGTGGGCATGAACATTTTTCACATGTCTTTTGAGAGACACAAGGGTCACAGGGAGGCAGGGAAGAAAGGAAGGGAAGAAGGGAGGGAGGGAATGACAGAGGGAGAGAGGAAAGAATGGAGGGAGGGAGGAAAGAAAGAAAAAGAAAAAAGGAAAACCTGGAGTTAGCCAGGTTTAGGGGTTTATGCCTGTAGTCCCGATCCCGGAGACTGAGGCACAAGGTGCTGGGAAGGAACCCTCAGCTTCATGATGATCAAGCTGAACACTGTCCCCCACCTTACCCCAGGCCTGGGCTATTTTGGTGCTTCCTATACATGGGTCACCCATGTTTTTGCTCATGAATGGCTCCTTTCATTCAGTAGTACATGTGACAGGGTCTGTTGTGGCTGCACATGGGTGAAAATCTAAGGCCAACCTGGGCTACACAGACCCTAATTTTAAACAACAATATCCTATAAAACAAAACCCAGGGGCAGTGAGGGACAGGGCTGCCTGGAGTTTCTCCCAGCGGAGGGCCTTGTGCTTTGTTTAAGGATGACACTTCCTGGGGCCTGGATAGCAGGCATCATCCCTTCTACAGAACAGCCCAGGGCCAGAGGCCTAATTGGGGGGATGAGTGTGAGGGAGTGAGCAGTGGGGCAGGACCACCCAGCATACCAGAGGACTAGCCCACCACTCTTCTTAAGGCTCTGTCCTCAGAGCTGAAGTCCCAGCCCAGGTTACAATGCTCCAGGGTGGGAGGGGCCAGTGCATAGGTGGGCTCAGGCAGAGCCCAGGCTCTCACCAGGGGTGCCACGCCCGGAATCCACATGGCCAGGGAGTGGCCCTGCTTCAGCGCCCAGGCAGTGGTCTGCATGGCGTGTCGGGAAAGGGTGTTGGCCAGGATCCCCACCCTGCGTGGGAGGCTTGGCTTGGCCTTGGGAGGCTTCTGAATCTGCTGGCGTCCAGGAGCAGTGGCTGGATGGGGGTTTGGGGAAAAGCAGATCAGAGTGGGTAAGCCACAAGGCATGGTGACAGGTGCCACATACTTTCCCTCTTCTGAAACAGAGAAGGGTCTCAGTGATGATGGGTCCCTTTGCAAATCCCACTAAGCTGTCCCTACACTGGAGGCTGGGGGAGACCTTGCCCAGCGTGGGGCAGGGATGCTGGCGTTGGTGCACATACCCAGTTCCTCCTTGGCTGGAGGGAGGAGGAACTCCACCACCTTCTCAATGCCGCTCAGGGCCAGGTCAGCCCCTCCAGAGGCCAGCCGGCCTGCTCGGGTGTTGGTGGCATACTCTGCAGTCTCCCTGGCCACTCCCCAGGCCAGCTCACAGCCAGCCAGGGTGGCTCCCAGGACCTTGTCCGAAGTGCTTGCAATAGGCACGCTGATACTATTGCGGGCACTGCGAAGGCGGTTGGAGATGGTGCCCTTCAGCTCTGAGGCAATCTGGGGATGGTGGGGGTTAGGAGTCAGCTGCAGGGGTCTCCTTGCAGGCAGCTCTGCGAGGCCCAAGGCCTCACTGGAAAGGTCCAAGGGAGGGCTTTAGTGTGTGGACACCTGAATTAATCCAGGCTTTGGAGGGAAAGGACTTTGCCAATGCCCATGCCAACCACCTGGGTCTCCTGGATTCTTCATACCACACTGCCTATCAAGATGCTGTCTCGTAGTGAGGACAGCCCCAAAGTTGTCCTGGGGCACACTGGTCCTGCTCCTCTGGTGCCACCTCCCCAGAGTCCTGTCGTGTGTCCTGTATCCTCTCAGAACAAGAGGTGGGCTCCACCCGCTCTTATACCGATGTACAGGTGTCCTTCTGCTTCCTACCAGGTCTACTTCAAAATAATCAGCTTTCCACCTGGATAGCTGGGAGCTCCTCTGTGACAAAGACATTCTTGCCTTTATTCCAGAAAACCAGGCATCTTTTGGCTTTGAGGCCAAAACACTCATTTGAGCCCACACTGACCTGGAGCCCCCAGATCTACTTGAGGCTGTGTGGCTGATGGGAATCACCAGGTTTTTCTTCTGTAAAATAGGGCAAGGTGTCCTCTTGAAGGGAGGTTAAAGGATTAAGTGAGCAGGCTATAGGGAGCATGCATCATGGTCCCTAGCAAGTGTGGGGCTCAGGGAAGACTTCTAGGATGGGCAGGGAGGCAGTCAATGAAATGGATAATGCCAGAGACTCAAAGTGCCTAACTTGGGCTTATACCTTAGTCAAAACCCAATAAAGATGTAGCCAGCGGAAGTGACCTATTTGATGTCCTTGCCTATAAGCATTGGATCTTGAGGACACAGGATATAATCCTGGGACCCCAGTGAATGCACCCTATGATCTTAGGTGCCTTAGATCTAGTGCAGACCCACAGAGTCCCAGGGACTGGTGTCAGGTGGCTGTTGACCCATCCCAGGATCCCAATGGGTCTGCCCTGGATCTGTGCCTGCTCTCCTGGAAACCCTGCCTTTCTGAGGTGTCAACAGTTGCCCCATGCTAAGACAGTATTCTCATGCAGTGGTGAAGGGGGGTGGCCAATACAGCAGCCCATGCCCATTTTCTGGGGAGGTGGTGGCCACGCAGCACAGGGCTTCAGAGAAGGGGAAGGGACTCACCTTTTCAGGAGGGTACTGGAGGGCTGGGATCTTTTCCTCCAGGTGGTCCAGGCCTCGGCAGGCCAGCTCATTGGCAGCTGTGACTGGAGAGAAGAGTTATACTGGGGGAAGCCCTGCCCCTACCACAAGGACCCAGCAGTGGCCTCTGTGCCTGGAAAAGCACCGTGAAGCCTCGGAAGCCCAACCCTGCTGCTTCACAGGCATCCTGAACCCGAGGCCCTCTGCCACTTTTAGCCCTGGTCCACTGGTGACTCCTTGAGGCCAGGGTCCTTCCTGCATCACCCGGCTGTGGCTTCAGGCAGGTCACAGGCTTCCTGACTGAGAAGGAAGCGATGGGACCATGTGAATCACCAATGACTCTGAGTTCCCTCCCTCCAAGTAGGGCTCTAAGTGAGCACTGGGAAGAGGGGGTGTGGGTAGGAGCTGGGTGGCCCTGGAGTCTGACAAAGTAGGGCCAGGCCTAGTCCTGCTTAGTCCTGGGGGTGACAAACTTCCAGCCACAAGCTGTGTGGGCTCCAGACTATCCGTGGCTCATGCTCCCCACCTCCACTAAGGGTTGAACCCAGACCTTTCACTCTGAGCTACATCCTCAGCCCCTTTATTTTTTATTTTTATTTTTATTTTTATTTTTATTTTTTTTTTGAGATAGTGTCTCGCTAAGTCACCAAGTTGACCAGACTGGGCTAGAACTCACATCCTCCTGGTCAGCCTCCTAGAGTCCTAGAATTATAAGTGTGTACTACTATGCACAGTGGCCTTTGCTTTTAACCACTCAGTGTGGAGATAAGCTTGACAGTACCAAGGAGGCCATAGGAAAGGCAAAAGAGTTGTCTGTTGCCCCCTCCCCCAGGATCCAAACGCTTTCGAGGATGCTGCTGGGTGCCGCAGAGCACAGAAGTTCTGAGGTCTTCGAGCTGTCTTCAGGTCAGGACCAGGGGAATGTAAGAAGCGGGACCTGGGTCTTCTGCCTGCCTATCTGTGCTTCCCCACCACACCCCCGCCCTACTGAGGAGGTTGGGTACAGGACTTCTCAGCACTTCTGGGACGTCTCATAGTCCTGTCAAGAACCAGGCCTTAGGACTGTATTCCCAGATGGGACAGAACAATTTGCTGGGGCCACATCTAGCAAAACTTACGGAGCCGTTGGTTTCTGACCTCTAGCCCCTGGCTGGCAGCTCTCTGCTGCCCTCACTTGTCACAAGCTGGTACCATC
Organism: Octodon degus; assembly: GCF_000260255.1. Lineage (NCBI taxonomy): Eukaryota > Metazoa > Chordata > Mammalia > Rodentia > Octodontidae > Octodon > Octodon degus. Next base: position 19,095,944 of record NW_004524578.1, read on the forward strand.
AGCAGTTGAGCCAGCTCTAGGGCCCACAGCCACAGGCCCCGCCCACTCCCATCCCTGCCCACGTAGCCCCACCTATCTGTCCTCCTGCAACTTCTTTGGCTGCTCATTGTCATCCTAGGAAACCACCCCTGGGCTCTAACTGAGGCCTGTATCTAATAGTGATAGGTAAGATGACCAGATGATGGGATGCAGCAGCCAGGCCGACCAGCAAGCAAGTGACTGGATAATTGGATAGACAGACAGACAGACAGACAGACAGACAGACAGACAGACAGACAGAGACAGACAGACAGACAGACAGACAGACAGAGCAGGCAGAGCAGGCAGAGCAGGCAGACCCTGGCAGGTGGGCAGGACAGGACTCACATTGGGTGGACAGCCTGCGGACTACGGGCTCCATGCCCCAGGCGGCCAGGCTGCTGGCGCCCTGCACGCCCTTCTCGTAGGCGTTGCACATGGAGGCCACCAGGGGGTGGGCTTCCTTGGTGCTGGCATAGGTCTTCTGGAAGCACTCGCATGTGCCGCTCACCACAGGCAGCTGCATGACGCGCTGCAGCACATTCTCCTGCTCCTGGCCGGGAAGGAGCACACGGTGGTCAGCCTCTCCACACCCTCCCAGGAAGGGAGCCCAGCCTCCCCTCAGAGGCCAGCTGAGTCCGAGGGGTCTGGGAGGAACCTGGGCCAAAGATGGCTCTGAATCCTCGAGTCACAGGCCCCACTGGGCACAACCAGGCTCTGCTGCCATGGTCTCTGCCTTACCCGGACCAGGCCAAACCCCAGCCTCCTCCTGGCCCCCACCCCAGACTTACTGGGAGACAGCGAGCATTATGAACACACCTGTGGGGAGTTTTAATGGTGGATTCCTCTAAACATTCTCCCACCTTTTCTAAACCACAGCCTCCTGCCTGAGGACGCCAGTGTGGAGCCCAGCACACGCACTGCCCTCCACCTCCCATCGCTTCCTCCAAGAAGCTTCCTGCCTTTCCTCCTTCACATCAACAGCTGCCAGGTCCTTCCCTGGGCCATCTATAATCTGTCACACCACCTTTCTCTCCCAGGAGACTGTCATCTCTACATCCCCAGGACCTTTCCAGGCCCAGGAAGGTTAGTTGGAGAAATAAATGACAGTGAGGGCTGCCTTGGAGAACATAGTTCAGACCTGCGCCCTGCGCCCAGCACAGAATCCGAGCATCGTGGCCTACAGGGGGCTCTGTGGCAAGAATCCTTTGCAGAATTTCTCTGTTAGACTCATGTTTGGACACATCATTTCCCCTGAGCTGGAGCTACCCTCTCCCAGAGTAGCCTGTGCCCCTGTTGGACAGCTCTGCAGAGCTGAAGCCTGCCTCCTCCCCCTGCCCTACCCTCTCTGCACCAGAACATCTGCAGGCAAATTTATTTCATCACTCATGGGTTAGCCCTTCACATACTTAAAGTTAAACCTCTCTCTCTCTCTCT
>NW_004524578.1:19097498-19110254 GCF_000260255.1 Octodon degus
TTTTTGGAACCAAGGATTGAACTCAGGCCCTTGTACTTGCCAGGCAAGTGACTATTCTACTGAGCCATCTCCCCAGCCTCTTTGAAGGACTCTTCTCCATAGTGAAGAGGTCTCAGTCCTAATTCAGTTTACGAATAATCCACACCATGGTCTGGTGATCCCCTCCCCTGGATATGCTGCAGTTTGACATTGTTTTTTTTAAAAAAAATACACACTCAGGTTTGAAGACAATGTTCCAGGTATGGCCTGAACTTATGATCCTCCTGCATCCCCACACAAAGGAGTGGTAGGACCGTTGTTTCTCCTTTTTGAGGTGCAGTACTCTTGTCAGAGCATTTAACTGTGGCAGTTGTCAACATAATTAAACCTCATATTGCTTAGGATCTTTGGTGGGAAAAGACTGGTCTTTGAAAGAACAGATTCCAGGCACGCAGAAGGTACCACTATGGGTGCCTTGGTGACCTGCCTTCATCTCATTCCAACAGTGAGCCCGTGTCAGCATTACCACTGCCACTCTGCTGATGTGGAGACAGATTCAGAGATTTTCGAACCAAGGTCTTGCCAAATCACCAAGTTGCAATATTGGGCTCAAACTTATGATCCTCCTGCACCACCACACCTGGCTAAAAACCCTTTTCTTTAACATTCTGGGCAGTTTTCAGGATTGTTTTGGACAAACTCAAAGGGAGAAAGAAATGTGGGAAAAGAAGAATCTATCACCCCATGTGCTGGTGAGATGGCTCAGTGGTCTAAACACCTACTTAGAACAAGCTTAGCAAAGCACTGGGACCCGGGTTCAATCCCCCAACACCACATGCCAGTCAGCCCCGCCCCCTGGTGGGCTGAGCTGGCCACACACACACACACACACACACACTAAATAAATAAATAAAAATTTACAAAAAAAAATCTATCACCCATTAAAAAGGCTTAACTATGCACATGACCGTTCTCTGCCTATTTGTATTCTATGATTCAATATAAAATTTAGCCTACTGATCTAGTGCAAAGGTTAAAACCTCATTTGCAATGAAATGAGAACCATATGGATTCATAACTTTCAAGTTTCACTATCTGAACTTTTCCCAAATCAGAGAGGCCTTGACAAGACGGATCAAGCACATCTAAAAGTATCAAAACAACTCCAATGTGTGGTGAAAAACAGGTCAAAGATAAATGCTAGATGCACTACATGTTTACCTCATTCCCATGGACAGTGGCAAAGGCTGAGCCCTGGGAGGCGCTGTGCACAGCCGCAAGGGTCCCAGGGCCACAGGAGGCTCCAGAACCCAGCTTTCTCCAACATGGCTCATTCTCTCCCCCCCCCCCCGGAACCGAGGATTGAACTCAGGCCCTTGTTCTTGACAGGGAAGCGCTTACTCCACTGAGCCATCTCACCAGCCTCATGTGGTTCATTTTTTTTTTCATGTGGTTCATTTTTAATAGGCTTCTTATCTTTTCTCCAGACCCTCCCACAGCTGTCTACAAAGGGTGGTGAAGCCACAAGTAACTGAGACATGGTCGGTTAACTGGGACCATAATTTGGACACATCTCGCTTGAAGTCCTTGAATCCCCCTCCATGTCCACCTCCTCAGCCACAGTCTATCCTGAGCCTTGGCCTGGTACTCACAGGAATGTCTCCATCCAGCAGCATCGGATCTTTGTTCACTGCCATCCTCACTTTTCCTGCTGCAGAGCAGAAAGTACCAGGCTGTGAGGAGCCCTCAGGCTGCAGTCTGAAGGGTCAGGGCCCCACTGCTCCTGGTCACCCACTGGGCTCAAACTGCCAGCAAGCTTAGTAGCCCTAGAAGAAGATGTTAGGTTGGAGAATGGATGTCACACAGGAGGCCATTCCTGAGGGTCCCACAGCTGCGAGTTACTCCGGCGCCTACTGGTCAAAACAGATCTATGTATCTATCTCCCCTTCCCCCAGTTTTTTGAGACAGGGTCTCACTCTGCAGTCCAGGCTGGCCTTGAACTCACTATGTAGCCCAGGCTAGCCTTGAACTCACAGTGATCCTCTTGCTTTAGCCTGCCAAGTGCCAGGATTACAGGTGTGTGCCACCATGCTTGGCAAGACACACGTTTCTTATAGGGGTCCAGGAGAAGAAACAAAGACTGCAAGCTGTGCTAAGGGATGGGTTTTCTATGAGAAGCCTCAGGGCTCTTAAATGAGTGTCCAAAAGAGACTAGAAGGATGAGTTGCAGGATTGCTTTTTGGTTTTTGAAAAAGCCCTGAGTTAATTCCTCTGTTTCTAAGCAAGTGCCTCACCCCTCTATGTTCAGCCATGTGAGACCGCAGTCACTCACTTGCTATCTCAGCTGCATTCTGGAAAGGCCAATGACCTCCACACTGCTCTGTCCTACAGGTCCTTCACATTGAAGCTTCCCCTTGGTGCTTTCCCCACAGGGCTCTTCAACCCCTAGAAAAATTCCCAAGAGCCCTTCCCCTCAACTCCTTCCCTTTAGCACCCATAAACAAGCCAGGTCCAGCCATGCTGGGCCCCCACTCACAGCTGCGGACAGCCTCACAGTTGGTTGTAGAGCCGGGCAGCAGAGCGTCTCCGAGCAGAACTCTTCCAACCACTCAGGGAGTCTTAGGCAATGCTTCTCAGGCCTCTAGCTAGAGGAGGGCAGAGAGGAAGAGCAAGCTGAGACAGCCAGTTGCCATGGTTATGTGACTCACAGTCCCCTGGACTCACCCTAACGGCTACAAGGACATTTGGCCAATGGGGAGGTAAACTGCAAAGCTGATGGTAGTCCAGGCTCAGAGGTCTGATTATTCCAGCGTCCTTAAGCATCAGTTTGCAATATTCCTGTACCTCAAAGGCTAAAAATTTCCTCCCATAAAGAAGATATGGGGATATACATCATTAAACATATGAGCTCTATGGGGCTGTAGAAATAGCTTAGTGGTCTAAAAGCTGGCCTAGCAAGCCCAAGGACTGCAATGGATCTCTGGCACTGCACACTGTGCCAGCCCTGCCTCTGAGCTGGAGAGTGAGACACTGTAACAAATAAATAAATATTAATTTAATATAAAAATAAACTCAGGAGCTCTGAAGTTCCATCTAATTCCATAGTGTGGTCTCTTTCCCCCTTTTTCCACCTCTTTCTCCCATCCTTTCCTATGTAGTAGCAAAACCATGACTGAAACCCACATGGGGACAGGGTCCCTCTGAAAGCACGAACGAGTCTTTGACTATGGAGATAAATTGACCTTAAAGATGAAAAGATGGAGATGGGGGGTGGGTCCAGTCCTTGGAGCAATTTCAACCTCTGTAAATTCCCAGAGTTGAAAAAAAGTACTGAATTGTCCTTGGCCTAAAATGCCACAGAAGGAAAATGGGACAGCCAACGGGGTTTTGTTCTTGGGAGTCAGGAGAAGCGGGAGGAATATCAAGATTCCATAACGGACCAACAGCAGCCAGACAACACCTGTCATCTCATCCTTAGCAAGGACTCAAGCCTGGCTTCCAAGATGACTGAGGACTGTGACAAAGCTGCCAGGTTCGCATTGCTGTCTCTCTGCTAGAATGGGGAACAGAAGCACATTGGTTTCCCTTCCTGCTGGCAGAAACACAAGGACTGTAGTGGCGAGTTTCTTCTAAGCTGTGAGGCATGGGCAACAGGAGAAAGAGGCCTGGCATGGGGAGGGGCAATCAAGATGACATTTGGTTGTAAAATCTACATCTGTGATATAGTAAGGAGAGGCATGGGAAGTCGAGCAGGGAGGAATACTATAGTAGTCCAAACGGAATACTATACACGTGACACATCGGCACCTAGTGATCCAACCCGGGCTTTTCAGATAGCAGCATTAGGAACAGAGGAGACAGGCAGTATCTAATGAGGTGGCCTCTGCCCTCACTTAAAGGTCCAGGAGAATTCTCTGGGTAGCTGTGCCTGGATTGCGCCCTGGGCCAAAGGGCAGTTTGCAGCCTTGGGATCAGAGAGCTCTGTGCCTGAAAGCTCTGTTGACAAAGCAGATCCTTTGGCCATTTCAGCTGGATTCTGGAATATGGGTGAGAGGTGAGACATGGTAAAGGGCCCTGGGAAATCTCCAGGGAAATGGGAGGCGCCCCTTTGCCAGCAGCTATTGCAGGGCATGGAGTTGTACTTTCCCTTACCATCACCCTCTTCCCCAGCCTCCACCACGTGAGCGCAGGGGTCTCCATCCTGGGCTCACAGGTAGATTCCCAAGCTGAGTGTGGCACACAATACGTTCTCAGCCAACAGCACTGGCTACAAGTGTGTGGTCTGTACCTCTAGCAAGGACTTGTTTGGATTGGGGACTCCTCGTGAATATGGAGGCTGGAGGGGGGGGGTTAGCTGGGGAAAGAGAAAGATGCACAGGGATGGGCATTCCAGGACAACATTAAGGTACACATCAAGGTTCAGAACTTCCCAAACTCGGCCGTCCACCCTACTTGCAGAGGACAAAGTAGAAGACAGCTGCCACCAAAAGACGCTCAACCCAAGGCGACTTCTCCAGGCAGCAGATAGCCACTGTCCAGTCTGCTTTGGGCAGCTCCTCAAGAGCTTCAGAGAGAAGACCAATCCAGAACCCCAAGACCTAAGTCTCTTGTATGCTGCAGCCAGAGCTCCCTCTACCAAGGTCAGGCTGCAAAGAGACTGTCGGTGGCATGGCCTTCCTGTTGTAACTCTGCTCCAAACCCAGAACACATTCACAGATGCACAAATCAGTTTTGACTAAAAATTTATTAAACATAATTAATATCTTACATAGAGGATCTGAACAAGGGCTAACAATAAAAGTTATGTGCCCTGCTCCAGGAACTTTCATTTTTCTTTAAAATCCCCACAACATCCTCTTTTAATTTGCACATTGATTACTTCAAAAACAGAACACCAAGAACCTGAGTCTACTTTTCAAGAATCTCAGTCACATTTATGGGAAACTTAGTCAGTGCATGTTTCTTTCCTCATTTCCTTTAGGGTAAGTATGATTATGGCTTTCTTGGTGGCGTTGATGTCAGCTTCCACTGCAGGTACCCCATGTCCATCTCACATCATTCAAGCAAAAGAACCTGAAATCATAAAGACCCAGCGTACACCCCAGATGGTAGTCAGGAGCACAGGCAAATGTCACTGACTCAGTGCCCCAGTGTTCCTACCTGGCCCTTGTCTGCCCTTTCCCACCTTCCCCAGTAAGCCTAAGGACCAGAGGTCTGATTTATCACAGAAAATTAACCTTCCACCACTCACAAACACTCATGAATTTTTTTGAACACTCATGAAATTTTTTTTAATGTATTTATTATAGGGTCTACAGGGTCTCACTACACAGATGCAACTTGTAGTGAACCTCCTGTTTTAAGCCTTCCAAGTGCTGGGATTAGAGGCGCACCACCATGTCTGTCTCAGTTGCCATCTCAGCACACCCCTGGAGTGGGGGTGGCAAGGCACACCACGGATTGAATCCCGGTCCCCATGCCTTCCTAAGTAGTGCTTTAGTCTGCTGAGCTATCTGGCTGGCCATCATGACATTTTTAACTGCATAAACTTTCTTAAAACTGTAGATTTACCCAAATTTTATTTTTTTATTTTATACAGTACCAGGCCATTTTAGTTGGATTCTGGAATATGGGTGAGAAGTGAGATGTGGCAAAGGGCCCTGGGAAATCTCCAGGGAAATGGGAGGCGCCCCTTTGCCAGCAGCTATTGCGGGGCATGGAGTTGTACTTTCCCTCTCCATCACCTTCTTCCCCAGCCTCCACCATGTGAGCACAGAGGCCTCCATCATCGGCTCACAGGTAGATCCCCAAGCCTTTAAAAAAAAAAAATATGGAATGCTTCATGAATTTGCGTGTCATCCTTGCGCAGGGGCCATGCTAATTTTCTCTGTATTGTTCCAATTATAGTATATGTGCTGTCAAAGTGAGCACCCAAATTTTTAAATGGCTTTAAATAAAAACAATCTTGGGGCTTGGGAGATAGCTCAGTAGAATAAGTGCTTGCCTGGCCTAAGTGCAAGGGCCTGAGTTCAATCCCTGGTTCCACCAAAAAAACCCCAAGCAAACAAAAAACAACCTGAACAAATCTAGATGGCTTAAAATTTTGTGCATTGGACTATAAACCCTTAACAAGAGTTCTAAAGTCAGGGAGGCAAAAGGTCAGGATTCTGAAGCTCCATTGTTGAGGGAGTCAGGAAAGGTGTTGATCTCAGTTTTGTTTGTCTTCCAGGGTCAATTTCCTTATTTGTCACAAGTTAAACAGGCACCGTCCTGACCTTCCACCTACTTTCACTTCAAATCCCTTTCACCTACGTCTGATCCTTGCCTGCTGCATCTGAGGGACTTCTGCCCAGACACCTCTACATCACGAAGGTCCCTGACTAGGTTCAGATTGTACTTCTGGACACAGCAATGACAACGTGCAGGGATGGTTGGGGCCAGTGCGAAGGGCTCCAACCCAGCTCACCCCCACCCTCCTCCAACATCTATGAGGGAAGAGGGAGGGATAATAATGGGAAGGAAAGGGGTCACTACTGGTTGGATCCCAGTGCCAGGTGCACAAGAAACCAGTGATCTATATCACCCAACCCATACTACACATTAGTGTCCACTTATTAGCTTGATTAGGTCTTTTTTGATTTTATTCATTCCTTAGACACTAAGCTCCTACTATGTGAGAGATGCTCAGGAAATGTTACAGGAAGGGAAGACATTCAGAAGTAGCACTTGCTAAACACTTTGTGCTCTGTTCTTGGCTTCACCTCTGCTCACATTATAGGCTGCTAAACGTTCATGTGTGCAAAAACTTTATCATAGTATGACATGGTTTGTGACTAATGCCAATGCCCATTCCACTGAGACATCATCTTCACAACAGGCCCTGGAGCTCAGCCTGCAGCCGTCCTAGTGGATCTTGAGCTTCATGTGAGGATATGCGACAGTGATGATGCCTGCAACCGAGGAAACGAGACCTCCAAGCCCAATGATGCCAGCATTGGACTTGTAGATCCCCAGCTGGTCCAAAGGGATCAGGATGTCACAGAAGTTCTTCACTGTATCCAGGAACAAAGGAGGATGTCGCTTCAGGGATCGGAATAAGAGAAGAAGAAAGGACTGGAGCCATTCTGTCTCCTCATCAAGCACACTGTGCCCGAGAGGATCCTCAGATGTTGATTTCGCTCCCTTTGCCCTTTCCTGCGTCACCCGGACCATCTGTAGGGAAATTTCATACAGGTCCCTGAGCAGGCTCAGCAGGAGGAAGTAGTAGTAGTGGCGGGCAGCCCACATCTGCCACTTCTCTTTGTTGATGCCAGAGGCGAGACCAACATTCTTCACCCAGAGGACGGTGTCGCAGATGAAATAAACCACACGGTTCAGGTTAGCTAACGTCAGACATAACCGGGGCACCAGGTCAGTGGCATGGGTGCTTTGCTCGGTCGCCTGGACAGCATGGACCACATTGCCTAACCGGAACCCTGCAGAAAGACAGGGCACTGTTATCACTGTCTTGTTACTACCCAGAGGGAGGGAGAGGCAGCAGGAGGGCCAGCACTGGCTTCTAACAACAGGCGGGGATCTGAGGCTCAGACGGGACTCGGGGAGAAACCTTTACACTATGGTAAGGACACCTAGAATGATCCTGCAGGGCTTACAAGACATTTGACTTTTAAAAGGTCCCTTCTCCATTCCAGTGAACACCAACACTGATGTATAGCACATCCTGGCCAAGGTTAATCACAAGCAGGGGTTGTGACATGAGTGCGTCACCGGCTACACTTTTCAGAACTACCACGATGTGAACTCAAGGGGCAATATTCTCTTGGTGTCTGATGCCTTACTCTATATTTTCTAGACAAAAAATTGCCTTAAGAAAATCATCAGTGCTATTTCTCTGGTCCAAATCCCACCTGGCTATGTACTGTCAAGAAGACAGAACGGAGATGGAGATGACGGGGTTTAGTGGATGGGACATGTAATATTGTTGTATGCACCCCTAGTGGGATTAATCACCACTGCAACAGCATGTTCTCATCGAAGTGTGTAATTCAGTTAGTCAGGGATGCGTACTTACTGAGTGCCTGGAGAATGAGCTCTAGTCCTAAACATCATGAAAGTTACAGAGGGTGTTTCCTTAGAGGGTTATGCTGTAGATTCAGCAAGGGCTTGGAAGTGGCTACTCCCAGAACACTTATTCATAAGAGTACTTGATAGTATTTTATCAAAAACAACACAAAAGAGTTTATGTGATGACTCTTCCAGTACAATAAATGGACTCCAGGTTCTGGTTCCAGCTCTTGTACTAACTGGTTAGAGGAGCGTGGGTAAACCCCCTCTGGATGTTCAGGGTCCAGTAACCTCTGCAGGACCTTAGAGTTTCACCATTCTAAAAAAAAAATAAAAGGTCAAAGTTCTCATCTTGGCCTTCAAGGCCATCCAGAAAAACACTTATTTGACATCTAAGTCTTCTCTTTCTGCCAAACTAGTTTAAGTTTTGCAGAATCATAGGGCTCGGTCTTTTTTTTCACGGAACTGGCCCTTGAGCTTGCCAGGCAAGCGCTTATTCTACTGAGCCATCTCCCTGGCCCCAGGGTTTGGTCTTAACAGTTCTGAATCCCTTACCAGTGTTCTTTCCTCCCGGCATGGTATCACCACCTACAATCCCAGCACTCTGGAAGCTGAGGCAGAAGGATCATGAGCCCAAGGCTAGTCTGGGCTACAGAGCTAGTTTAAGGCCAGTCTGCACTGACTTTATCTCAATTCCTCGCACCTCCAAAAAACACTCTTTCCATCTCTCCAGCCACATTTCAAGTTCCACTTTCTCCAAATCTATCCTCCATCCACCCATCCACCCATGCACCCATCTTTTTCTCTCTCTCTTTTAGGACTAGGGGTTGAACCTAGGGTTCTGCACTGAGCCACACCCCCTGGCCATTTTTATTTGTTTTTAGACAGGGTCTTGCTAAGTTGCTAAGCTGAAATTCTCCTGCCTCAGCCTGCCAGAGTGATGGGATAATAGGTTTGTGCCACCATGTCCAGCTCAAAATATCTTTCTTTTCCTCTACCCCAGCCACCAGACTTGGCATTAAATCTTGTATCATTATTTATAACATCTGTTCATAACATGTGGTCTTTTTTCTCCTATAAAACTGAAGACTGCTCCTTTAGGAAGCAGGTAATCAACAACAACTGATTAAGATGTGATGTTCTCCATCTGTGTTAACGTTTCTGTTGGCTGACGAGCCACATATGACCCTTATCAAACAGTCAGACATGAAACTGCCCAGAGATGCTTGGATTTCCCAGGAGGATCTGTTATGAAAGTAAAGTAAATGATGGCAAATCACTGTCTTTGCCTTCTGCCTTTGATACAGAACTACCCGGTGTTCTAGAGAAGGAAAAAGGGAAGACAATCTAGGGCAGAGGTATTCTGTGTGTCCTTAGTACAGCGGGTTCATGAGACCTAGAAGCTCATGTCAGGGATGGCCAGGACGCTGTCTGATCCTCACAACAGAGGTGAAGCCACATAGTGACACAACACTTTGCTTCGGGATGAAGCAAAGGACCTGGTGTAGCACCAACTGTGAACACACAGGGGTTTGTGAACAGTTTGTAGCAAAACAGTCAACCTCAGGGGCCTGTAGTCCCATCAGAAAGCCTCACTGATTAACTCCATCATACACTTAGTTCAAGAGAAATTATGGCCTCAAAAGCCAATTGTGAATTATAGGGTCTGAGGTCTCTAAACCAGGAGCCACTGTCCCTCAAGAGACAGGGTACTTACATTTACGGCCAGTGCTCACACTGGACTCCAGTTTCTTGAGCTTCATTAACACGTCTTTGTCAGCTTTGTGCTCTAACAAATATCTAAGCAACATGCATGCATATTGAGTGGCTCTGTAATGGAAAAAAAATGAGGAAAATGATTTATGAACCAAATAAAGCTTGATTCATGAAGCAAGGCAAAAGGAAACATATCTTGCAAAGATTCCAATACTATTTCTCATGTGGCAGCTCTTACAAGAGCAACATTCTGCAATATTCACTCTGCAGGAGGGCCGAAGGGTAGAACACGCAATGGGAATGCAACACAAAGGTTATGAAAGGGAATTCTGCAATAAAGTGGCATACAGCCTGCCAAGGTACAGAAAAATGGATGGAGTCAAAGTGGAAAAGCACACAAAAATTTTCCTTGTGTTGAGTCTGTGAAGATCCATATTTGTTCTTTTCACAGTACAGAATAAGATTTGGATTTTTAAAATGAACTTTTTTGCCATATAGCCTACTATTCATGTGACAGGATATAACTTCAAACCAGGGGCTGGTGAGATGGCTCAGTGGTCTAAAGCACCGACTTAGAACAAGCTTAGCAAAGCCCAGGGACCACGGTTCAATCCCCCAGCACCACATGCCAGCCAGCCCGCCCCCTGGTGGGCTGAGCTGGCCACACACACACAAATAAATAAATAAAATTAAAAAAAAAAAACTTCAAACCAGGGCCAGGTGAAAAGTGTACAGTCTGGGGCCTGGGAGATGGCTCGGTGGAATAAGCGCTTCCCTGGCAAGCGCAAGGGCCTGAGTTCAATCCCCGGTTCTGCCAAAAAAAGAAAAGTATACAGTCTGAATGTTAATTTTGTAAAACTAAGGGATCAGACACATACTACACAAATCGCAACAGATTTATTTTATTTTAATTTTAGTACAGCGTCTACAGGGTCTCACTATGTAGACTGGACTCGTAGTGATTCTGTTTTCAGCCTCCCAAGCGCTGGGATTACAGGTGCGCGCCACCACACCCAGTCTCAGCGCACCCTGGAGGCAGGGCCGGCACTGCATGCTGGCCAACTGAACCCCGGCCGCTGCGCTCTGGCTAAGCAGGCATTTTAGTCCGCTGAGCTAACTGGTCAGCCCTCAGAACAGATATATTTTGTCTTTTGAAATTATTTGATATAAAACACAGCATTTTGCTTAATATAGTATTATTCAATGAAGTGACTACTGTCATAGCTATGAACAGCAATGACGTTATTGATGAATATGAGAAACCTGGTATCACATGAACATCCAAATGGATCTGGCAGTCTAATAACAGTAGGTTTAGCTCCTAATATCCTGCACCATATGAATATTACTCTCAAAAAAAAAAAATGTGGCACACAGGGCCGGCCAAATAGCTTAGCAGATTAAAGCACCTGCAAGCAGGGGCAGGGGCAGGGGCCGGGGGTTCGATTCTGGGGCCTTCCATGCCAGCCCCGCCCCGGGGCCCACTCAGATGGCAAGTGAGACTGGGTGTGGTGGCATGTGCCTATAATCCCAGCTCTTGGGAGGCTATAAACAGGCAGATCACTATGAGTCTGATCTAGTAGTGAGACCCTGAACACCCTGTAGGCCCTTCCTTAAAATACAAAAAAAAAAAAAAAGTGGCACATTTTCCAAAATGGTTGAACTTGTTTTGGGAGGAATGAAATAAAAAGATAGGATTAGGAGAGCTACCTCAAGGGTTGCCTAGCACATCCAGGACCTATGCTGGATCCCCAGCATAGAGAGATGGTGAGGGGAAGTACACAATTTATCTGGCTCTCCCCTTTTAGCAGTACAGGAGATTGAACCCCAGGCCTGCAAACTGAGCTACATTCCCAGCTGGGGATATAATTTTTTTTTTTTTTTTAATTTTGAGACAGTCTCGCTAAGCAGAGTTACCCAGAGTGCTAGGATTATAGCTGGGTGCCACTGCACCTAGATCTCAGTCCCGTTTTAAGGTGTGCTGTCTGACCAGAGAAGGCTTGAGCTGCTCATGTCAGTGCACCTCTCCTTCGCAAATGTGGTCTGCCAATAGGAACAGAGCCTCAAATAAGGTGTTTTGTTTTTGTTTTGGAATGCCAGTTTGTTCATGGAAGTTACAGAGATCATTAAGAGGGTTGGGAAATGATGATAAGAGACCTTGGCTCGTACTGAGTAAGTATCTCCTAAGTGATTATTAACCAATCTCCTCAATAAACCTTGCAGGCTACGATCTGGGTACACTGAAATTACAGGGCTTTAGTTGTTTTCATTTTTCCAGTGCTAGAGATTGAACCCAGGGCCATTCCATTGAGCAACATCCTCAATCCTCTAAAAAAATGAAAATAAAAATAAAAAATAAAAATAAAAAAATCTGGGGGCCAGGGAGATGGCTCAGTGGAATAAGCACTTCCCTGGCAAGCGCAAGGGCCTGAGTTCAATCCCCGGTTCCACCAAAAAAATTAAAATTAAAATTAAAAAATCTGAAGTAGGGTAAGTCTCTAAATTCCCCAGGCTGTACTTAAAGTTGCCATCTTCCTGCCTCAGACTCCTGGAGATTTAAGATTACACATTTCTGCCATCAAACCTAGGTTTCTATTTTATTTTATTTTATTTTTTATTTTTATTTTTATTTTTTTGAGGAACCAGGGATTGAACTCAGGCCCTTGAGCTTGTGAGGGAGGTGCTTATTCCACTGAGCCATCTCCCCAGACCTATAGGTTTCTATTTTAATGAAGCTTGTGATTATTCTGACAATCTAAAGGATCTTTAGAAAGGTGGCATGGCTTACAGTTAGGAAGCTGCCGCTAGAATGAAATGCGTGGACTTCTGTATCTCAGCTCTCGGGCTGTGCTACCTAACAGCCTTGTTTCAGATTCCCTGTCAATGAAATGGGAGTTTTCAACACTGTTTATGTCGTGGGGTTGTGATGAGAGCTAAATAAATTAACAGTTGCAGAACACAACAAAACTGACACAAGGCTGGCTTCCCAGAGTCTCT
>NW_004524578.1:19110377-19116581 GCF_000260255.1 Octodon degus
ATCTGAGCAAAAATCATCCACATAGCTGACAAAAACACTACGGCCAAGGATAAGTACTACAGTACTAAAGACTGTCGGACAGTCTTACGGGCAAGGCACGTGTTCAGGGCAGTTCTCTTTCCACTATTTTCACATCTTACAACTTTCACCCACAGTATTTCCAAGACTCGGATTGGGTAACGATAATGGAAGACAAAGAAGACGAAACTTCTGTTTCTTCATAATTATTTCAAGGGGGAGTGTGAGGATACAACTAGTGCAAACGCCAACCCCCACGTTCGTCTTTAAAAGAAATGCCCCTGGAAGAACGTGGTGTGGCGAAAACTCAGTTTTCCAAGGGAAGCTGGCAAAGGGACGGCCGCCCGGCTCCGCCGCACTGGGACTGCGGGGCTCGGGGACCAGGTCCCTGCCGGGCCGGCTGCGCCCTCCGCGCGCCGCTGCCCCCGACCGCTACTTGTCGGGCGAGGAAAGGAAGGGGTGGAGGCACCGGCACCGGACTCACCTGAAGACTCGGTCCCGGCCCTGGGTCTGGTTAGAGAAGCGGATGAAGGTGTCCATGGCCCCTGACCCAAGGCCACGCGGGGCAGGCTCGATCGCTGGTCCTCTGGGACGCCGCGGGTCCCGGGAGAGGATCAGAGCCCGGCTAACTAGGTGGGGTGGGCGTGGCCGCGCTTCCGCCCACGTGGGGGTGGACACGCCCCCTGAAGTCCCTCTTCTAGGGCTTCCGGTCGGAGCCGGAAGTGGCGGTTACTAAGGCGACTCAGGACGCCCAGCGGATGAGCAGTACTTCGACTTTCTAAATTCCGGGGCCGTGGCTCCCCTGGTGTCGGAGGACTCCGGTTGCGAGCTGGGTGTCCGAGTGGAGGCTGAGGGGGCGCGTTATCGCCTCCATAGGTGTTCCTGAGCCCCCGCAGAGACCCCGGGTGAGAATTCAAGGTAGAATCTTGAACCCGCTCAGCCCAAGACCTCTCACGAACCTTTGCTTGGCTTGGGGCCTCGGGGGTGGGGGTGGTGGGAGGTCATCGCGTCCCAGAGCGGTGCCTCTCTTCCCTCAGAGGTGCACCAGCTCAGCTCAGAATTAGGGTGAGCCAATTTCTGGAATGTATTCCTAGCTTGAGAGCCGGATAAAGTGAGACTATTCAATTAGGATTATTGGAGGATTACTACTACCACAGGAGATCCTAAAAGGGTCAACTTGAACAAAATAGAGTCAAAGTGGGGCTGGAGAGATGGCTCAGTGGTCTAAAGCACCTACTTGAAACAAGCTTGGCAAAGCACAGGGACCGCGGTTCGATCCCCAGCACCACATGCCAGCCAGACCCGCCCCCTGGTGGGCTGAGCTGGCCACACACACACACAATAAATAAATGTAATAAATAAAAATAAATAAATATTTAAAAAAAATAGAGTCAAAGAAGATTTCAGTGAAATTGCACCAATGAGCATTTTTCTGTGAGGCTTCAAAATACAGCCCTACTCATTTCATAACCAATTTTATAAGATGTACCCTCTATAGCCACAAATAAAGTCATTGTCTTCATTTGTTTTTGTGGTACTGGGGATTGAACCCAGGGTCTTTGTAGGGTCCCCGGCAGCTTTTTAATTTTTTTTTTTAAATACCATGATGTGCTGCTGAGCTCAAAGTTGCAACCCTCTGCCTCAGCCTCCCAGAGTGCTAGGATTACAGGCGTGCACTACTGTATTCTACTAGTTTACCTGTTTTTGTAATCTTCATTTCCCCAGTTTTTTCACACTCCACCTTTTCCTCGGGTTTCTGGTTCTTCCTATCTGGCTGAAAGAGACCCTGCTGACTCGGCAAACAACCCTACCTTGAGCACATTTCAGGTCCAAAAGTGTTCATCTTGGGGCTGGTGAGATGGCTCAGTGGTCTAAAGCACCTACTTGAACAAGCTTGGCAGAGCACAGGGACCGCAGTTCAATCCCCCAGCGCCACATGCCAGCCAGCCCCGCCCCTTGGTGGGCTGAGCTGGTCACACACACACTAAATAAACAAATAAATAAACAAAAAACCCCAAAAGTGTTCGCCTTAGTGACTGAGTCTGCATGTGGGAGAAAGCCGGAAAAGCTCCTTCAGAACCTGGCATGGTTTAGGCAGTTATTTCCGGAATATAGGTATGCACAACAAGGTCTGAATCAGTGAAGGCAAACATTTTAGAGCTTTCTGCAATAACAAACAGCCGGCTGCAGTGCCACCACTGATCCAGACTCCACTAAAAAATCCTCCACTAGGCTATGGGCAAATATTTATCTTTTTTGCTGTGTGAATTACTCACCCTTTGCAGAGGGAAACACCCTTCAGAGAGCCAGAAGTATTCTTTAGCCACAAGGCCCAGGACTGAGCAGAATGGTGCACAATAAGAATTTTGTGTTTTGGGCATGTACCAATTACTGTGCTGATCGGTAGGCTTAGGGTAATAGATTATTAAGAGACACAGTAAATTGAGCAGTGCAGTGTATTGATATGTTAGATGATAGAGACAAACTGCTAAGCATAGATTTATATCCTCTGTTTAATTGAGAGCTTGTTTGGAGGTTCTAGCAGGGAGTCCAGCTACTCATATACCCTTCACCAAGGAACGATCCTCCTCTGTCCAGGATGGTCGTCCTCTTTGACCAAGCACACAGCTTGGGGAGGGACTACATGGAGCATTGAGGGAGGAAGGGGACATCCTCCTAGCCAGCCAGATCAACTGAATCAACCCTGGTGACAGATGTCACAGCCCAATCACCCTCACATCCTACCCTTTGTTTTCTATGCCTAATTCTGCCTTTTCCACAATACTGTGTAAATTGCATCATGTAGTATGTGACTTTTCCAATTCGACCTCTCACTTAGTATAATGCATTTGAGCTTCATTTCTGTTGTATGTATTAGTATTTGCTATTTGGATGAATCATGGCTCCTTTTCTTTTTTTCTTTTCTTTCTTTCTTTCTTTCTTTCTTTCTTTCTTTCTTTCTTTCTTTCTTTCTTTTTTTTTTTTTTTTGTCGGAACCGGGGATTGAACTCAGGCCCTTGCGCTTGCCAGGGAAGCACTTACTCCACTGAGCCATCTCCCTGGCCCATGGCTCATTTTTCATTCACCCACTGAACTATATTTGTATGATCTTCAGTTTGGGACAGTTACAAATAAAGCTATTAAAAATATTTCAGTACAGATTTTTCTATGAAAAGTTTTTATTTTTCTCTCATAAACACATGAGTTTGATTACTGAATCTTATATGTTTAATCTTGTAAGAAACTGCCAGACTGTTTTCCAAAGTGATTGCACTATTTTGCATTCCCAGAGCTGGCCAAATAGCTCAGCAGAGTAAAGCGCCTGCAAGCAGGTGCAGGGGCTGGGGGTTCGATCCCCTGGCCTGCTGTGCTGGCCCTGCCCCCAGGGCACACTGAGACAGCAATTGAGACTGGGCATGGTATGCATGTAATCCCAGCTCTTGGGAGGCTGTAAACAGGCAGATCACTAGAGTCCATCTAGTAGTGAGACCTGAACACCCTGTAGACCCTTCCCTAAAATACAAAAACAAAAACAAAAACAAAAACAAAAACAAAAAAACAGGCACTGACTGTTTTGCATTCCCACTGACAATGTGTGGAAGTTTATCTGCTTGCTGATTGGTAAACACTTGACTTTTGTATTTTACTGCTACCTCAAACAATGGATATACTTTGTCATTTCACTCCCAGTACTCCTGGAATGCAGTGTTGGGACATTATAATAGGTACATGTTTAACTTTTTAAGAAACTACCAACCTCTTTTCCAAACTGGTTATTACAGTGTACTTTTCCAACAGCATTGAATGAGTGTTCTAGCTCCTCCATACCTTTGTGAATACTTGGTAGAGTCTACCTTTGTAACTTTGAAGCATTTCAAGTGTATCCCATGATTTTAATTTGTATCATATGATACAGAACATTTTATATGTACCTATTTGCCATTTATACATATCCTTTAGTTAAGTGTTTGTTCAAGTCTTTTGCCCATTTAAAATATTTTATTTATTTATTTTTTTAATGTATTTGGTTGTTGTAGGGACTCACTATGCAGCAGCTCGGACTCACAGTGATCCTCCTGCTTTCAGCCTCCCCAGCACTGGGATTGCAGGTGTGTGCCACCACACCCAGACTCTGATTGGCTCAGCCCACCTTGGGGGAGGGGCTAGCACGGCATTTGGTGCCAGGGATTGAACTGTGGTCCCTACGCTTGCCTAACCTTGCCCAAGCAGGCACTTTAGTCTACTGAGCTACCTCGCTGGCCCCTATTTCTTTTCTTTTTTTCTTAATTATTACCTATTTCTTTTATAGAACTGAGTTTTGAGAGTTTTTTAAATGGTCTGGCCAAAGGTGGTGGCTCATGTAATCCCAACACTGTCAGAGACTGAGGCAGGAGGATTGCAACTTTGAGCTGAATTTATGAAACTCCCTAACCGTGTCCTTGTTGAATAACATGTATATGTAATTCATTTCAACCACTGATCTGTTCCCCATTGCTCATTTTGTATTTCAGGAATATGTATTTCAAAAATGGAATCATAACCGCATGTAGACTCTGAGACCGGGTTTTTCCATTCAGCATAATGTCTTTGGAACTAATCTGTGTTGTATGTGTCAATACTTTCGCCCATTACTAAGTCGTGTTCATTCTATGTACGTGCCACAGTTTGCTTAGCTGTTCACCTATTGAATACATTTAGATTATTTTCTGTCTTTGGCAGTTACAAATGGAGCTGCTATACATACTTAGGTACAGGTTTCTGTGTGAATGTCAGTTTTCATACTCTTGAGGTGGATACTAAGGAGTAGGATTGTTGCATCATATGGTAGGTGTCACCTTGCCAGATCTTTTCCTGGGTGACTGTACTATTTTTCATTCTCAACAGCAGATCCTGAAAATCCTGTTGCTCCCAGTCATCATGATGCTTAGTATTATCAGCTTTAAAAAAATTAGCCATTATAATATGTAGTAGTGATATATCAGTCATTTAGAAGTATTTTTGTTTCCTAATATTTTGAGGTTTCCTTTCTTTTTGTTTTTTCTTTTCTTTCTGGGTTAGTTTGTTTTGAGACGGGGTTCCACTATGCAGTTCAGGCTAACCTTGAATTTACTTTATAGCCCAGGCTGGCCTTCAAGTCACAGCAATCCTACCTTGGCTTCCCGAGTGCTGGGATTACAGGCATGCACCACCATGCCTGGCCTTAACATCTTCTTTTGATTTCCAAAATAATTCTTTTGTGCTCAAAGAACAAGTATTTATTTATGTGGACAGATTCTTGCTGGTTAGTTCGGGATGACCTTAAACTCACTATGCAGCCCAGACTGACCTCAAACTTGTGGCATTTCTCCTGCCTCAGCTTCTCAAGTGCTAGGATTACAAGTGTATGCCACCACATCCATCTTAATTTGTTAAGATTTGTGGCCCGGTATATGATTTGTCTTCGAGGCCAAGGAGATGGCTCAGTAGAATAAGAGCTTGTCTGGCAAGCGCAAGGGCCTGAGTTCAATCCCGGTTTTGCCAAACAATAAAATAAAATAAAAATTGTTTTCATAAATGCTTGATACATACTTAAAAAGAATTTTACTCTGCTGTCATTGAGGGTTTGTGTTCTGTAACTGTCAATGATCAGATCAAATTAAATCAGTTAATAGTATTGTTCAAATTTGCTGTATCCTTATTAATTTTTATCTGTGTTTTCTATAAATTGAGAGTAGATTATTGAAATCTCTTGACTGTGATTAAAAATTTGCTTATTTTTTCAATAAAATTCTCTCCATTTTTGCTTCAAGTATTTTCAAACTTGTTATTAGGTGCGTAAATGTTTAGGAATGTTACTCCCTTTTAATGAATGAATCACTTTATCAGGGAACTTTTATTTCAGCTAATAGTATTATCTGTGAATATCCTATGTCTAATATTTATATAGTAATAGTACTGTTCACTCCAACTTTCTTTTAAGTTAGTATGATGCATATATATATGCATATATATCTCCACCCTTTTAGGTTTTTTTTGTTTTGTTTTTTAGTTTTAATCTATAGGAACCTTTAAAAGTGAAGGGTTTTTTTGTTTGTTTGTTTGTTTGTTTTTGGGGTTTTTTTGGTGGAACCGGGGATTGAACTCAGGCCCTTGTGCTTGCCAGGCAAGTGCTTATTCACTGAGCTATCTCCCCGGCCCTCTAGGGTT
>NW_004524578.1:19117171-19131027 GCF_000260255.1 Octodon degus
ATATTTTCTTCGCATACAGTATTCATTCCCCGTGAAGCCCTCCCCCGCCTTCTTTTATTTTTTGGTACCAGGGATCAAACTCAGGACCTTGTGCCTGTCGGGCAGGTACTTATGCCCCTGAGCTGTATCCCCAGCCCTCTCCCACCTTTTCTTAACATTGTGTATAATGTTTCTAGTATGCTGCTGATGAATTCTTTCAGTTTGGATATTTTAAAAGTTTTGGACGGCCAGATAGCTCAACGGATTAAAGTGCCTGCTCAGGCAGACACAGGGGCCAGGGGTTTGATCCCCAGCCTGCTGTGCTGGCCCCGCCCCCAGGGCTCGCTGAATCAGTGAATGAGATTGGGTGTGGTGGCGCATGCCTGTAATCCCAACGCTTGAGAGGCAGAAAACAGGAGGATCACTAAGTACATTTTTTATTTTTTTAAGTAATTTTTAAAAAATCTTTTATTTATTTGGTACAGGGTCTTGCTACACAGCTCGGACTCATAGTGACCTTCCTGTTTTAGCCTCCTCAGTGCCAGGCACAGCATGTGGTAGTGGGGATTGAACCCTGGTCCTTGTGCTTGCCAGGCAGGCACTTAGACCACCAAGCTATCTGTCCAGCCCATTTTTTTTACTTCAACCACTGCTATTCTTTGCTTTGTTGCTCTGTGTACAATACGTCCTTTTTTCTTTGGTTGGTTTTGAAATTTTTGCCTTTATCACTGTTTATCACTTGGGTTTGGTTGCTATGTGTTGAAGTTCACTATGGTGATTAATCTAGATTGTCAACTTGATTGGCTTGAGAGACACCTAACCAATTAGTAAAGCATACCTCTGGGTATGTTGGGGTGGGTCATGGGAGTGTAACCTTTGCTGTCATATCTGGCTGTCTCCCTGTATCTCTGCAGCCTGGCTTCTGTGAGGAAGTCAGCTTTCTTCCACCGTGTTTTCACCTTGGAGCCAGATAACCAGGGGCTGAAATCTCTGAAACCATGAACTAAAAACAGGGCAAAGGTTTGAAAAACTTGCAGTTTGCCCAGAAAGGAAATGTGTATAAAGTTAGGGACAAAGAAAGTGGGACAGCTGAAGAGATTAGCACCATTAAAGATAAATAATTTGTGCTTGAGCCAAGATCAACCTTTCCTCTTTTCATTGTAGATGTCATTTGTTTTATTCTACCAAAGAGGGAAGCTGACTAATATAAAAGATTGATACTACTAGTAGGGTCATTGCTGTGGTGTCATCTGACCATGTGGTTCAGAAGGCTTTAGAACTGGTTTGTAGGAAGAATCTAGAAGAGTTTGAAGGTGAGTGCTGGAGAAGCGCTAGAATGTCGCATGCAGCGATTGAAGGGAAGTTTTGTGGGAGCCAGAAGTTTGGGATGCTGACTGGAATGTGGAGAGTGGTGACTGTTTATGAGATTTTAGGGGGATCCAGGATGCTGCCAGGAATTGAACCGGAGGCTGGTCGTGTTGCATTCCAGTAAAGAACTTGTCTACATTTTTTCTGTGCCTTCACACTTTTCAGGAGTCTCAGTTTAAAGGTGGTAATTTATCTGGTGGAAGTAATTTCAAGGTGGCCAGCAATGAGAATTGTGAGCTAAAAACAGAGCAGAGAGATTTGGAAAATTTGTAGTTTGACCAGAAAACATGTGTGTATAAAGGTGGAGGCAAAGATGATGCAATTATCAAAGAGATTAACATCATTAAGAAGAAGCCAGGTACTGGCCTTGCGCTTGCCAGGCAGGCACTTACTCCTGGGAGCTATCCTCCCCGCCCTTGCGCTGAAATCTTGTTGTTAATGTAATCTGGTATATTTTTCATCTCAGAAATTATACTTTTCAGGGCCAAGGAGATGGCTCAATAGAATAAGGGCCAGAGTTCGATCCCCGGTTCTGCCAAAAAAAAAAAAAAAAAAAGAAATTATGCTTTTCATCCCTAAAAATTACATTTTTATATTTTCCATGCCACTAGTTAACAATGTTCAGCATTTCCCCTTGCTTTGTAAACATGTGGAATACAGTTAAAACTTTTTAATTTATTTAAAATTATAACTTAAAAATCTGGATTGACTTCAGTTGATTGATTTTATTCTTCATTATAACTTTTTTTTCTTGTCTCTCTCTCTCTAGGTCAGGTAATTTTTTTATTTTATACCAGACATTGTCAACTTTCATCAGATTTCTTTCTCTTTTCTTTTTTTGGCAGAACCGAGGATTGAACTCAGACCTTTGTGCTTGCCAGGCAAGCACTTGTTATACGGAGCCATCCCCCTGGCTCATCAGATTTCTGTAAATATTCTAGGATGCAGTTCAATTTCTTAGAAGTGGTTTGATCTTACCGATTCTAAGATTTGATGAGTAATACCAGTGAAGCATTTTTTCTGGGGCTAATTTTTCCCACTACCGAGATAACAATCTTCTGAGGAGTCTACCCAAAGTTAGGAATGATGCGACTTTTCTGTATGGCTGGTTGAAACAGAATTATTCCTGGTCCTGTGTGAACTCAGGCTACCGTTCCATTAATCACTTCAGGTGCTTCTTTCTCCAGTAACACAGCGAGTCTTCTCACTCAGGAACTGGAAGTGTCATAGGTGTGCCCCAGTACGAGAAAAGGTAACAGTGGCAGCAGGGCCTTTACCAGACTCCCATGGGCCTCAGACACTCGGCCAACATGAGACCTTACTCCACTCCTCTGTCCTTCCCAAGTTCTACATTCAGTGCTTTTTATTTTTATTTTTATTTATTTATTGCAGTGCCAGGGATTGAACGCAGGGCCTTGTGCTGGCCAGGCAAGTGCTTATTCTGCTGAGCTATCGCCCCAGCCCACTCAATGCTTTTTAAATTATGATACTTAAAATGCTTTTCAGACACAATTTTGAGTTTTCTGAGGCACTGATTACTTGTATTCTGATTGTAAACTTGAACTTTGTATTAGTGGAGCTAATAAGCTATTGTTGTTTTTTCCAAGTTTTTAATTATTTTGATTTTATTAGGATTTATTTATTTATTTATTTATTTTGGCTGAACCGGGGATTGAACTCAGTCCCTTGCACTTGCCAGGGAAGCACTTATTCCACTGAGCCATTTCCCCAGCCTGTTAGGTTTTTTAATAAGCCATTTTTTTCATGCCTCAGGCATTTGTGTGGACTCTGGCAGAACTGCCTACGCTCAAGGCATGGCACCTACAGAGCTCAGGGATAGCAGCAGTCGGAGTGGAAGAGGGGCAGGTTGGACAGCAGGCATGGGGGGTGCTTGAGCTGCTTTTGATTGGGGGTGAGAGAGAAGAAAGCAGGAAGCTCATAGCAAGTAGGAGCATCATCGCCCAGCTCCTGGCTGCCGTGAGCACAGTCATTTTGCAGGGATGGGCAGCCAGGAGAAGGTATTCATTGTAGGAAAGATAGTGAATTCCATTTGGGACAAAAGACCACCTCTGATCGCAGCACACATCATCTGGTTTGGCCAGAAGTCAGCTGTCTCTCCTGATGGCGTTCCTGTTACAAAGGCCATATCCAAGGAACATGGTAACAATCCTGTGATAAACAAGGAAAGTGTCAGTCTATGGAATAAACAGTGCCCAGAGGATATTATACCAGAGAAGCAGGGTGTGCTGGGTTCTTGCTTCCTTTTTTTTTTTAATCTTTTTTTTTTTCATTTTAATGAGAAAAAAGATAAAATAACAATGAAACAGTTTCAAGACAGGTTAGTATGACAGTTACAATAATTAATACATTGCATACTGTTGTCTTCCTGTGCTTCCTTTTCTTCTCTAAGTCCCTGTGCCTCCCTTCTCAGTTTTTCATACTGGTTGCCAGTGTCATCTTTGGTGATGTTCTCCTCCAAAGGAGGCTGGATTCAGAAGAAGAGGCCACCTGTTTCTACACGACAGGGCCCACCAAAGGCGCTGTGCCCCGTAAAGAAGGACTGGTGTGAGGATGATGATAAAGGGGAAGAGGAGAGGGACTATGTCCTCCATGATCCAGCCCAAGGCCTGGATTCTCTGCCTCAGCCATATCGAATGATCAACAAGATGGTGAACCTTCTGTTTGACCGCTCATGGGAACTTATTGAAGAGAGGGCTGCTCTGAGAGAAGCTGATAGGACCCGGATCCAGCCCACCACCTATGCTCCACTCACAGAAATTCAGGTAGGGAGCAGACATTCCACTTTCTCAGTGCAGTGTTAATAAGCAAAAACACCTGCATGTGCCAGAGAAAGAATCATCCCGAACACCTTCACTGGTCAAGACAGGTGCTTTGGGGAAAATTATAAGCACACTGATGCTCGTCAAAACAAATCTGGTAACCGCTTGGGGAAACAGGGCATGTGGCTGATTAAAGCTTATGCAGAGACATTTTACATTCAGCTGCTGGTTCTGGAGAATCTTCCTGAAAGTATTAATCTGCTCTCTTGCTTGATGGTTAAGAGTCCATCCATGCCTCTGCTTCTGTTCTTCCCACTGTGCACTGGATGACTAACACACAGCGCTTGTGGCCATGCTCAGTGGTGTGAATGTGCCTCTGTCCTCAGCCTCTCTGTTTCCTTTGGCTTCCTTTCCCTAAATGTGAAATGCTGCAAATGCCTCAACACCTGGGCAAGAGCTGTCGATGCAGAGCTCTGGAGGCGACATATCTAGGAAAAGTCCTCGACCCTCTTTGAAAAGTGACCTCATGTCCCTTGAAGACAGCTGAGATGAGGTTCTTTTCTCTTTGCTTTTGTCTTCACAGCTCAGCCAAAGGCCCAGCTGTATGGCTATGTCACAGGACTATATATTTATTGGAGGAGCCAAGGGATTCTCGATCTATAACCTGTACAATGCTGAACAAGTATATGTTTGGGAGAAACTTAAGGTTGATGTCACTTCCATCTGGGTCACAGATTTAGGGAATGAAATACTTATTGCTCCTGTGGATGAAATGGGTATTTGTTTTTCATCTTACTTTTTAACCTAATGTATAGCTACCAACTAGACCATTCAATTTAATTTCCTTTGCAGGTCTGAGTGGGGTCAGGCATAGAGTATTCTCCCCAGTCACGTAACTAATAGCTACAGAAGGCATATGGCATACCAGGCACTGTTTAATACTTACAGCATTTAGGGCTGGGGAGATAGCTCAGTAGAATAAGCACTTGCAAGGTCCTGAGTTCAATCCCCAGTACTGCAAAAACAAAAACAAACAAATGAAAAAAAGCAGCATTTAATCCAGCCAGCAGCCCTAGGAGAAAAGTGCCATGTACCAGCCCTGTTCATAAGAGGCCAGCCAGATAGCTCAGCAGATTAAAGCACCTGCTTAGGTAGATGCAGGGGGCAGGGTTTAATCCCTGGCCTGTAGTGCCAGCCCTGCCCCTGGGGTGCACTGAGACAGCAGATGAGACTGGACGTGGTGGCATGAACCTATAATCCTGGTGCTTGGGAGTCTGAAAAACAGGAGGATCACTACAAGTCCGGTCTGTGTAGTGAGACCCTGTAGACCCTGTACTAAATACATTTAAAAAAAAAAAAAAAGCACACAAGGTCTGGAGGTAATATAATACCCTTGAGATAACCTGGAAAGTGGGTACCACAAGCCAGCTTCAAACCAGGCAGGAGGCCCCACACTGTCCAGCACCCACTAGTCCTGCCGCCCATGTAAAGCAGACCTTGCTTTTTCTCCTTCAGCCTTCCTGAGGAGTACGGCATAGAACCATGGTCACAGCCTGGGTCGGTGAGCTGTTCCTACTGTTTACCCCCTCAAAGGCTGGCCTCCCTTAGCCTGCCCCTTAGGTATGGGCACCCCATGCTGCTGCCCTGGCTTTGGAGGCTTCCCTACTCTGGAGGAATGAGAAGACAGTGTCAGTGCTGGCCAGGGAGAGAGGTGGACATGCTGAGCAAGAAGGAAGAGCTGTCGCTGATCTGGATCATGTGAAAGCAAGCCTCTCTGCAAGCAACAGCCGGCATAGGCCAGCACCCCGAAGCACCCCCAGGCAGGAGTCTGAAGTAGTCGAAGCGAGAGGCAAACAGAACAGGAGGGGCTGCTGCCTTCATTTAGGAGAGGTCATCGAGGTCTGGGCCAACGCAGGGGCTGCTAAAGTGAAAAGTGAAAAAGGCACTGTGGCTATGTCCGGTGTTGAACGAGTGGGTGTGTGATGAAGGGTATACAGGAACTTGTGGTACTATTTTATTGCAACTTTCCTACTAACATGAGATTAGTACAAAATAAAAAGTTTAAAAAGAAAAAGGAAAAAATGGAAAAGAGAAGATGATAGAAAAACAGTAGGGGCCGGGGAACAGTAGGGGCTCAGTAGAATAAGTGCTTGCCTGGCAAGCATAAGGGCCTGAGTTCAATCCCTGGTTCCACCAAAAAAAAAAAAAAAAGAAAGAAAGAAAAAAAAAAAAAAAAAAAAAAAGAAAGAAAGAAAGAAAGAAAGAAAGAAAGAAAGAAAGAAAGAGGGGCCAGAGAGATGATGGCTCAGTAGAATAAGTGCTTGCCTGGCAAGTGCAAGGGCATGAGTTCAATCCCCAGTTCTGCCAGAAAGAAAGAAAGAAAGAAAGAAAGAAAGAAAGAAAGAAAGAAAGAAAGAAAGAAAGAAAGAAAGAGAGACAGTACTGAAATATGTGAACAGGGTGGGTGGTGAAGAGCTCTCCGCAGTGAGGGTAAAGAGTCCTACTCCCTGCCTTAGGCCACTGGGCAGATGACAATGCCATTCCTTGACAGCAGCGACAGGAGATAGGTTTCAAGGAGCTGTGAGTCCCACATGAGCACGCACAGATTCAAGGTACCCGCAGCACCCCTGTGGAGGACGCCACTGCTCAGGAGCGCATCCCTCAGTTTGATGGGCTGGAAGGCCGACAGCCTTGTGTCCCTGGCGCACTCACGTGCACAGAAGAGGCAGCTGTGCATCTCCATCAGGCTGAGCCAGGCTGTCATCCCCTATGGCAAGCCGCCTCCAGGAGGCCTCCATCAGGGGTGGCAAGGCAGGTTCTGGGTATCTGGGAGACAACTAGAGAAAGGGGAGATGTCACGGTGGCTGATGATCATATCCTGGAGCCCTTGTTAGATGGGAACCAGAGCGAAGGAATCCATCATTCATTCAGCTGAATGAACTGTGTGAGAGTGATTGGAGCAGAGGCATGTGGGCTGGTGAGGTGACCCTTGCTCTCAGAGACTATGAGCTCATGAAAGGGTGATAGTGGATAACGTGGAGCAGAAAGGAAGACATACCACACCGGTGGCTGGGACTCAAGGGATGGGTTTGTGCCCCTTGTGCTTACAGAGACCTTGGGGAGAGGCAGGCAGGGCTGGGTGGCTGTCCAAGGGAGCCTGGGCAGCACAGGCGCAGGGGTGGAGAGGAAGTTCCCAAGGGTAATTCAGGGAGTCTGATAGCAGATCCCATGCTTCTGGGGCTCCTGTGTCTTACATTCTCGCTGGGTCTTCTGTTTCAGGTATCATTAGACTGTTCTACTTGTATAAGGATGGCCTCTTCCTAATCAAAAGCATCAATGAAGTGGTGAGTTCTCACACACTTGCCTTTATCTGGGAAGCAGAACAAATTTACTTGATGAGAAGCCAGCGCAAACTCTCCTGGGTCAGAAAGAAGTAGACACCTCCCTGGTCAGAGCCTCTTCCAAAATACCCAGTTGGAAGAGCTCATCCCTCAGGTTTGCAAGCTGCAAGGAAAGAAGGTTGTTGTCAAGGGAAGAAGGCTGCTGAAGAACTTCAGTCCAAATTTTTCTCTGGAGCATCAGACTAGTACGTGCATGAAGTACTACAAAGTCCCTACGTTGTCCAGACTGTTTTGTGCTCCTGTTCCTAAGCCCGTGCTGTTCTCTTGTTTGGAATACTTCCCTGTCTTCCTACCGCATGTGCTGCTTAAGTCTCTTCTATTCTTCAAGACCAGCACAAATCACAAGTTCTCCTTTTGTGAGAACTTTTTCCGCATATGGCTGGGAAGAGCTGCCCTCTCTTTCCTTTGTGCTGCCCTAGTCAGAACACAAATTCTCTTACCTGGGCCATACTTTATTTTTTAAGTACTTAGGATGAAACTAGAGCCAGGCTACATCCTCAGCCCTTCTTCAATTTTGAGTCAGGGTCTCACTAAGTCTCCCAAGCGGGGCTCAAACTTGCAGTCCTCTTGCCTCAGCCTCCAAGAGTGCTAAGACTAGGGCGTGTTCTCATAATAACGCATTAAGAAAAACAAAACCTTCCTTTCCCCTTTGGAGTTTGCTGGATCAGAAAACAAACTTAATGTTCTGAAAACTAACAAGAGAAAGAATCAAGCATTTATCCTCACTTCCCCAAATGGGATGTATTTCGGGGAAACCCACCAGTGGATGGTGGAGAGATCTTTGCAGACTTCTGACAAATGCAGAACAGATGACAGATTCAAGTTGTGCCCATGCTGTACCTGTTGGCACTGCACTGGTCTAGCTCAGCAGTGACCATCAGTGGCTGCTGGGGAACTCCAAGGGTAATAAGTCAGAGTCACAAGCTGGTTCTCAGTTACCAGCCTTTTGATGTCATTGGACGAGAGATGGCCTCAGAAAATGATACAAGAAGAGCACAGCGCCAGCCCTGGGGACACTGCAAGGCAACGAAATATAAATTTAATCAGCCTCAGATCCAGTCAACAATTTACAGGAGACACAAGTGTTCCCAGAAAGTTGTTAAGTAATTATTATATAATATTAACTACTTCTTAAACAAGAGAGAGCTTATCAACCTAATACCATTGGGACTCTCAATGTGCCTAAAACTTGGGTGTGTTCATAGCAGGGTCACCTCTAGGCTCTGTTAGATGGAGCCCTGTACGTGGCAACCACCGACCAGTTCAGTGTCACACAGACTGATTCAGTTGAACGTTTGCCAGCATAGACTTTAGGTTTGCAGACCTGACCACTAGGAGGCTACGAAACACCAGAAATGAGTCTAAAAAGCTTTTGCCAGAAAAGCGAGTCCCACAGAGGGGGAATGGGAAGCAGTAGGGGGGCAGTTTTCCCCTTCCTAGGCTTGCTGAGGATTGTGCCTGGTGTGAGCCACAGCAAGCCCTGAAGCATGTTCTTCAGGTGGCGCCTTCTCTGTCATACCACTTTTCTTTTCAGGATGATAGCAGCAAGCAGCCCACTTGTGTGAAGATGGAGACCTCCCAAGGCGGGGACTTCGCAGCCTTCCTGCTGCAAGGCAAGGTCTCCCCAGGGCAGTGGAGAGTGTTCACATGTGCCCCCTTGGGATCATGCTAGTTACAGAAAAGCTGCAGATAAGACAGAGGTCCCCATTCACCAACATTTATACCAGACTAAGTCAACAACCTTGACAGTACTGTCAACCAATGCATTATTTTTTTATTTTTTAGTTTATTAGTATATAGCATACACTCCTGTTGGGGGTTAGCGCATCATGTACCTTTTTGGTGGAACCGGGGATTGAACTCAGGCCCTTGAGCTTGCCAGGGAAGCACTTATTCTACTGAGCCATCTTTCTAGCCCCACCTAACACATCTTAATCCCTCCTTTTGTCCCCTGCCCTCCCCCTGCTCCACTAATGCTGTCATTAACTATGAACTATTGACCACAGTTTTTTTTTTCCTAACTTTATGAGTTTTTTCTCTGCTCCAGGCTCAAACCAGGATGCCCCCTCACACACAGTTCTGTCACTTTACTCTTTGTGTATCTGTGGTCTTTCTTAGTCTTTTGGTCATTCCTGGATTTTTGTGGCCGGGACACTTTGGAAGCACACCCGTCAAAGGTCTTGTGGAACGTCCCTCAGCTTCGGTGCATCTGAAGTGTTCCTGTGCCCCAGCGTGGGCCATGGATGTGGGGGGATAGCAGGAGGCGGTGTCTTCTCAGCGTCTCTCATCGAGGGCCACTGCTCCGCAGCGTGACCACTTCTTAGGTTAAACCTCCATCACTCAGGTCAGATGGCACCTAAGGTTCCTCCACTGCAGAGCCCCTACTTTCCCTTTCTTTTTTCTTTTTCTTTTTTTTTGGGGGGGGGTTGTTTTGCTGTGAAGTGTAAGGTCTTATAGTGTTGACCTCAAGCTCCTGGGCTCAAGCAATCTTTCTGCATCAGCCTCCTGAGTAGTTGACAAAATAGTTATTTTTTCCTTTCTACACTCTGTAAGGAACACTAAATACAGCCCACTCTCAGGGGGAGATGACTTAGGCACCTGCTGGAAGCAAGGGCATTGAAGAATCATGGGACATATATTAAAGCCGCTACAGTGACTAGTAAATATTTTGGGGGAGAGAGTTTGAGATGGTGTATTCTTGCTTTTGTTGTTGTTTTGCTTTATTTTATTTTGAGACAGGGTCTTGCTGTGTGATTCAGGCTGGCCGTGAACTCACTGTATAGCCCAAGCTGTCCTCAAACTGGTAGTGTTCCTGCTGCCTCAGCCTCCCAAGTAGAGATTACAGCCATTCCTCATCAAATTACAACGCCAAGCTAAGCATTCATGATCCAGTCTTGCCTGTGTTAACAGAACATATTTTATTCAAATGTTTATTGTCTTGGTTTTCAACTTCTAAATATTTAGACTATATGGTCCTCTATTTTATACTTTCTCAAAGCAATGGATATTCATTCTCTTGTGGTTCAGGGGGCCGGGAGCCTGAGAGTAGGCTGGCCTGATGACCATGCTTTAGGGGGATGCGGAAGGGTTCTTACACCTTGCACGGTAGCCTTTCCCAGCTTGGCAGGCATTTACTCTGGAAGCAGAGCCTGTTTCTAAAACAAAGTAAGTCCCACATCCACCCTGGACCTTGTCTTCTCTTCAAATGTGGGGCAGCAAATTCCTTGGAGCATGTTTCTTGATTCTGCCCCTGCCCCTGCCCCTGCCCCCGACCCCGACCCCGCCTCTGCCCCACACTTGCTCACTGCTCATCCATGTGCTACCTCCAGGCAGGCAGGGAAATGTCCCTAGGATTTACTATTTGCAGCAGAGCCCAAGGTGGGCCGAGCAGATGGGTCCACAGCTGTGAGCAGCCCGTGGCCGTTACAGTGCGGTGGCAGGAAGTGACAACTCTCCAAAGTTACTTGACAGATGAGACTCGAAATCACCCTGGCAAAATGATGTGCACTTCCACCTGACCAAGTCACCTTCCCGTGTGCCACGACTAAGGGCCTGTGATCTGAGCCAGCAGTTCTGAGCGGGCAGGCAGGCTCGGGCCGAGACTTGTCACCTGCTTGCTTTTGCTCAGGGACTCTTTAATTCCCAGTGCAGGAGCTGGTGACACGTGGTTGGACGTGTATAAGCTGCCCAGGGAGGCTTGGCTGAAGGAGGCGGAGCACCTGCCACTTACCCTGAACCCGAAGAAAAAGGTGAAGCCGCTGGTAGGAAGCACCCTGCAGCCCTGGCACGTTCTTCCTGCTGGGTCAGCACCCCGCGTCCTCCAGAATTGTAAGACGAGTGAGGACCTGAGGGCACTGAGGAAAACAGGAGCTGTGGTTCATGTCCCCAAAGTTGATTTGCATTTGATAATGGTTTGGTTTGGTTTTGGTTTTTGTAGTTATTACGGGTCTCACTATGTAGATCGGACTTGTGGTGATTCTTCTGTTTTCAGCATCCCAAGTGCTAGGATGACAGGCACATGCCACCATGCCCAATCTCAACTGCCAGCTCAGTGTGCCCCCAAGGGTGGGACCAGCACGGCAGGCCAGGGATCGACCCCGGCCACTGCGCCCTGCCTAAACAGGCGCTTTAGTCTGCTGAGCTATCTGGCCGGCCCTTGATAATGTTTTTAAAAGTAGAGACAAGTCTAATATCAGAAGCCTGGGTTCTCCATCTGAGAGCCCATCTGAAATTTCGCTAGAAGGAGGATCTTTCTCCTGACCCATGCAAAACAACAACAAAAGGTAATATTTCCTTTCCTAGGTTGAAGTAATCTGTTAATCCTGAAGTAATCCTGAATTCCACTAAATTTCCCACACTATACTATAAAGGGAATTTTTTTTTTTTTTGGTGTTTTTCTTTTTTTTAGACAGGGTTTTGCTGTTTAGCTTAGGCTGGCTTTGCACTCCTAGCAATCCTTCTGCCTCAGCCTCCCAAATGATGGGATTACAGATGTGTGCCACCACAAAGGGAATTTATTTATTTTTTATTTTTTATTTTTGGTCTTTTTGAGACAGGGTCTTGCTTTGCAGTTCATGCTGGCCTTGAGCTCACAAAGATCCTCCCACCTCAGCCTCCCAAGTGTTGGGATTACAGGCCAACATCACCCCACCTGTATATTCTTTTTTTTTTTTTTTTTTTTTTTTTTTTTTTTTTGTATTTCCAGGGATTGAAGTCAGGCCCTTGCACTTACCAGACAAGTACTTAGTCTACTGAGCCATCTCTCTGGCCCACAATATTCTTAAGAATAAGTATCATTTCAACTTGGTTACACGGTGCCCCAACCTCCTGCCGTGTCTGCAAGATAGAGCCCCCTCAGTAAAGAGTAAGACTTAATTTGCCTATTTATGCAATGTGCACTTACTATTTTTCTTTCCTTTTAACTGCCAACAACTAATGAGCACCCTTTAAATATGTTGTATTGGCCGGGGAGATAGCTCAGTAGTATAAGCGCTTGCCGGGCAAGTGCGAGTGCCTGAGTTCAATCCCCAGTTCCAAAAATAAATAAATAAACAAATATGTTGCATCATGCCAGACATGATGGCACATGCCTGAAATCCCAGTACTCTAGGAGACTAAGGGGGGAGGATTGCAAATTTGAGGCCAACTAGGGCAGTTTAGCAACTTAGCAAGACTGTTTCGAAAAGCACAAAAAGGACTGGGGCGGGTGGTGGCTGTGTGAAGGGCCCGAGTGCAGACCCCGGAACCCAAAGCCAAACCCAACCACGTAGTACCAGGCGTGAAGATGCCGTGGTGCCATTAGCACCAGCAGTAGAGGGAGGCCCTGCCACCCCTGCGGACTCCCTGGGCACCTTGGACACAGGCCTCCCCAACGTGGGTGTACAGAGTGGGGACCAGGCCTGTGTCCCCACAGCCTTCTCCTTCAAACATTCACAGAATTTACCCTTTGCCCCTCACTTCTGACACTTGTCACACATTCCTGTAGTCCTTAACATGCTTGATACATGAAAGTCCCTTTGTCTTTACTGGACGGCAAATTTTCTGGACTAAGGTCAGACTTTCAGCAGCTTTCTCACCAACCAATCCCATAGGAGCGTGCGTCCTCGTGCCCCACTGAAAGGTTTTTTGATAGACTATAATCCAAATAGGAAAAGCACCTTGGACTGGGGGTGTTACCCCACCATAATTCGTTTTTCTCCCCACACTCTGTGCAGTAACCAATTAATGCCTGTTACAACAGTGCAACGGTAGTGCTTTTACTATAAATTACATTTACCAAGGCATGGGGATATGTGTGTATAATCCCAGCATTCTGTGAGACTGAGGCAGGAGGATCTCAAGTATGAGCCCAGTCGGGACAATTTAGTGACTTAGTGAGACCTTGTCTGATAGATAGATAGATAGATAGATAGATAGATAGATAGATAGATAGATGACAATGTAGCTGAGGGAGGGCAAAGACCCTGGGCTCAATCCCCAGAACAACAACCACATATGTATGTAATAAAATTATCCACATAATGATTATATTTTGCCAATCATAAGTAGTCACCTCCCAAATATTACTGTGTATGCAAGCATGGAGACATCATATGATACCCTAGAAATATGTCAAAACCAAGAAAAGAAACACTGTAAAAACTAAATAATTTTTTAAATTGATGAAAACAGGGCTGGCCAAATAGCTCAGCAGATTAAAGCACCTGCAAGCAGACGCAGGGACCGGGGTTCAATCGCTGGGCCTGCCATGCCGGCCCCTCCCCTGGGGTGCGATGAGACAGCAATTGAGACTAAGCGTGGTGGCGCACGCCTGTAATCCCAGCTCTTG
>NW_004524578.1:19133422-19139004 GCF_000260255.1 Octodon degus
CCAGCCCCTCAAAATTTGAATGTCCTGTGAGTCCCACTGTTGATGGTGGTGTGCCAGTTTACTGTTATTGGAAGAAAGTGGAGACCTTAAAAGGGGGATCCAGTGGAGAGTCTTTGGTCATTAGGGACACCCCTGGGAAAGAGACCTTGAGTCCTGGCCCCTTTCTCTTCTATATTTTTTATACCTAACTGTGAAGCAGGCAGTTTATTCTACCTGATGCTCCTGGCTTGATGTGTGGCCACAGGTCCAAAGCCACAGCAACAGCCAGTCACAGCTGGACCCCCGCCCCAACACTGTAAGCCATGGCAAAGCTTTTCTCTCTGTAAGCTGGTGGTTACTTTGGGTATTTGTTACAGTAGTGGAAAACTGACACAGACAAAAAGATGCCAAATGTCCACTACACTGATCCACAGGATATGTGTTGATTTGGTGTGTTGGTCTTGTATCTGGCCCCCAGGGCCAAGATTAGAGCCCTAGGGTCAAGAGAGTCCTAGGGTCCTGCAGCTGCAGGGTTGGCACTTGGGGATGAGTTCCTTCTTCAGTTATGCTTCTTTCATTCTCGTGCCCTAGTCCTAGCCCTACTGACTCAGTTTTCTTCCTGGTCCTGAGGATTGGGCCAGGGCCTTCACACTGAGCTGCACTCCCAGGCCTTTCTATTAATTCTTCATTTTCAGACAGGCTCTCACTAGGTCACCAAGTTGCCCAGGCTGAGCTTGAATTTATGATCCTCCTGCCTGAGCCTCCTCTCCAACTGGGATTGCAGCTGTCAGTGGGATGTGCAGTCCAGTGCCCTCTTTATTTACTGAATTTTATTATTAGTTCTGATGGCTTTCCAGTTAATAATCTTGGACTTTCTAGAGAAATAATTGTAACTTTAAGGGCCAGCAAATAGTTCAGCAGATTAAAGAGCCTGCAAGCAGGCACGGGGACCTGGGGTTTAATCCCTGGGCCTGCTGTGCTGGCCCCGTCCTGGTGCCAGCCCCACCCTCGGAAGGTGCTGAGACAGCAATTGAGATGGGCCGTGGTGGCATTTGCCTATAATCCCAGCTCTTGGGAGGCTGTAAACAGGCAGATCACTACAAGACCAATCTAGTAGTGAGACCCTGAGCACCTTGTAAGCCCTTCCCTAAAATAAAAATAATAATAATAAAATAAAAAAATTGTAACATTAAATACTGATAACTTTTTCCCTTTCAGGTATTTATCCCTTCTACCTGTTCTTGCCTTCTTTCATTTTATAGAATACCTAATAAAATGTTGAAAAGTAGCAGAGTAATGGGACATCTGTGACTTATTCATAACAATGACAATGCTTCAAGTGTTTCACTGGTGTGTGAAGCTTGCGTTAGGTTTTTGGTGAAGCTCCTTTATCAAGTTCAGTATGTGACACTGTGGATTTGATTTGCTAAGAGTCTTGTTTTGGTTTCGTTAAATCAAGAGTGGATATTGACTTTTATTAAATTCTTCCTAATCTTTTTACAAGGTACATTTTGGATCTATGATGTTGTAGATAGTTAAAAAAAAAAAAAGTTAGTAGATACTGAAGGTTGCTTTCTTAGAGAGTATTGCAAGGGTTAAAGAAAAAGAGAAATTTGCAAGCTGGGGGACCAGGAGGTCAGTGCCTCAGATGGGCCAAGACAAAGACCTCATCAGCTGGCCCCCTTTATCAGCCAGTAAGAAGCCAGGGGAGTGGTAGTGTCCTTTTCCTGGAACAGCAACTGCAGGAACAGGTGGTGGTGGAGTGAGGAACATGTTCGGCATCACCAAGGAAAGGAGCTTAGATCCCTTCCCACAGTGGGGTGCTTGCTTTCTTTGTGCTCTCCTCCACAGAGGTTGTCTTGCCTCAGGAGCTGGGGTTATGGGATTTGAGCCGGTAGCCTTCTGTACAGACTCCCTATTCCTGAAACCAGACAACATGGCCTCGAGACTGAGGGGCCTGTAGTTTGGCCCCCACCGATCTATCCACAGCCTGGTCCCCAACAAGTCGAATGAAGCAAATGAACACATCCACAGTCTCACAGTTATACCCTTGTTTGGTTTTGTACTAAGAGTAGTAAAATCTCCTTTAGCATGACTTCCGTATGCAGTAGTTTTTTGTTTGGTTGGTTTCCTTTTTTAAATATATTTGGTTGTTACAGGATCTCACTACACAGTTTGGACTCATAGTGATCCTCCTGTTTTCAGCCTCCCCAGTGCTGGGATTACAGACATACGCCACTACACCTGGACTCAGTGGACGGCTCAGCCAGCCCGCCCTGGGGGTGGGGCTGGTGCTACATGTGGTCCCAGGGATTGAACCTGCGCCTTCCTAAGCTTGCTTAAGCAGGTGCTTTAGTCCACTGAGCTATCTCCCTGGTCCCTGTTGGGTTTTTTGTTTGTTTATTTGTTTTTTTCTGCTATTGGTCTTTAGTCTGACTATGAAGTTCAGGCTGGCTTGCTTGAGCTCACTTTGCAGCCCAGGCTGGTCTTGAGCTTGCAGTCCTGCCAAAGCCTCCCAAGGGCTGGGTTTCATTACTAAATCCTCGTGTGCATGAGGTCTCTAGGCTTGCTCGTCCTGAGAATCTGCTGCATCGCTCGGCTCCCTACTTCATACGGCAGCACTGCGGTGGTGCGTGCCAGGCAGGGATTCTGTCCTTGGGCTTTGTTGTCCTATCACTAGCTGTAAAGACCACTGTGACAGTATCTCTCTCATTCCAGAAACTGGTAATCACATCTTCTCTTACTCAGCTTGGCTAGTGGCTTGTCAATTTGGGGATTGTTTCTCTCTCTCTCTCTCTCTCTCTCTCTCTCTCTCTCTCTCTCTCTCTGTTGTTTTGTTTTGTTTGTTTGTTTGTTTGTTTGTTTGTTTTGAGGTAGAGTCTTGCTATGTAGTTCAGGTTGATTCCAAACACACTATCTACTATGCAGCCCAGGCTGGCCTGGAATACACAGAGATCTTCCTGCCTCAGCCTCTCAAGTGCTGGGATGACAGGCATGTACCACCACACAGCTGCCAATTTTACTAGTCTTCTCAAAGAACAGACTTTTGTTTCTATAAATTTTTGCCTATTGTTTTCTATTTTCTGTCTAACAGATTTCCAATTTGATTCTTATTTTCTTTATTTTGAGTCCAGCCTTTTCTATTTCCTAAGTTCTTAGGGTAGAAGTTGAGACCACTCATTTGAGGTATTCTTTTCTGATATAAACGTTTAGTCTGTGAACTTATTATATCCTCGTATGGCCAGCCTTTGTATCTACAGTTTACACACCTGAAAACTGAACTAAAGGCAGGTCAAAATCTGAAGAAAATTGCATCTCAGGGGCTGGGGAGATGGCTCAGTAGAATAAACACTTGCCTGGCAAGCGCAAGAGCCTGAATTCGGGGCTGGTGAGATGGCTCAGTGGTCTAAAGCACCTACTTAGAACAAGCTTAGCAAAGCATCAGGGACTGCGGTTCAATCCCCCAGCACCACATGCCAGCCAGCCCTGCCCCCTGGTGGGCTGAGTTGACCACACACACACATACATACACACACACACAAATAAATAAGTAAATAAATTTTAAAAAGAGCCTGAATTCAATCCCTGGTTCCGAAAACAAAAAAAGAAAGAAAATTGCATCTCTGCTGAATATGTAGGCTTTTTTCCTGCCATTTACATTGTATTAGATATGATAAGTAATTCAGAGATAATTTACAGTACAGGGGAGGATCTGTGTCAGTTATATGTAATTACTACGCCTTTTCATATAAGGGACTTGAGCACCCACAGAGTTTGATACCAAAGCGGTCCTGGAACTGACATCCCACAAACACTGAGGCACAACCACAATGTCTAGCTATGTCCTTTAAATCTGGAAATCTCATTTTCATTCAATTTCTTTTTCTTTCTTTTTTTTTTTTTTTTTGTACCGGGAATCAAACTCATGACGCCAGGCAGGCACTGTGCTGCTGAGCTACATCCCCAGCCCTTAACTTCTTAATTTGCTTTTTTATTTCTCCTTTGGCCAAATGATTATTTAGTATACATTTATTGGAGATGTTACAGATACCTTTTTTATTGGCCTCTCACTCAGAGAACATACTTCATGTGATTTGAACCTTTACGTTTATTGAAACTTGTTTTATGCCCAGAATATAGTTTAGCGTGGTGAGCCCACTTGAATAAGTATTCTGCTGTTACTGACCAAGTCATTCAAGTATGTGTCCTTACTGTCTTCTCACTTTCTACTTATCCTATCAAAAGAGGACTAAGATTGTAGATTTATCTATTTCCTTTTTCATTTGTATGAGTTTTGCTTCACGTATTGTGAAGGTGCTATTTGAAACCTAGTAACTTGGAATGTTATATTTTTATATCATCAGTTTGTTCTTATACAGTTTTATCCCCAGTAATATTCTTTGTTCAGGTTGACATTGTTTTCTTGGGCCAGGGAGATAGCTCAGTGGAATAAGTGCTTGCCTGGCAAGCACAATGTCCTGAGTTCAATCCCTGGTACCACCAAAAAAAAAAAAGAAAGAAAGAAATTGTTTTCTTTTTATTAGTTTTAGTGATTTTTTTTGCACTTTTACATTTAACATATTTATGTCTTTTTTTTGAAACTGAGTTTCTTATTGACAGCATATGGTTGAACTTTGTCTTTCTATGCAGTCTGATAATCTCTGCCTTTTAATTGCAGGGTTCAAGCCCTATACAGTTAGTGTAACTATTGAAATGTCTGAGTTTTAATCAACTTTCTTACTATTCATCTTTTTTTTTTCTTTGAGATAGGGATTCAGTTTATAGTCCAGACTGGTCTCAAAATCATGGTGATCCTCCTGCCTCAGCCTTCCAAGTGCTGGGATTATAGGTGTGCACTCCCATACCTGTTTCTGTTTACTTTCTATTTGTCCTCTCTGCCTTTCTTTTCTTTTTCTTTCTTTTTTTTTTTTGTTTTCTTTTCGAGGGAGTGTTCTGAGTGATACTGTGTTATCTTCTTTGTTGGCTTATTGGCTGTACTTTTTCTTATTTTAGGATGTGAATTTTACTTTTAAAAGTGACATTAAATTGAGCCCTCCAGTTCATATAATGAAAATTAAACCACCTAAACCAATCACTGGTAAGTATGATTCAGTTAATGTCTCTGCCATCGATTTCTCCATTTCGTCCTTCTTAACCTTCCTCCACAATTTCCTGTTTGTCTATTTATTAGCAGCAGTATTGAATTAAATGCATAGCTTTGAAGAAGACTTTTTTTAAGACTCATAACCTCTGGGATCTAAAAACAAATAAAAAAGCAAATATTACAGCGATGAATCAGAAGGTACATGCTATTTTCTGCTAGTCTTTTGAAAGGAGCAGTTAATGCTTAATTTTTTCCTTATTATTTTTTTAAATTTCTTATTACTTTTTTGGTGTTTTTTTTTTTTGTTTGTTTGTTTTTTTTGTTTTGTGTTCTGCAACCATTAAAATACAAGGAGCGAAGCCAGACAAGGTAGCACATGGCTGTAATCCCAGTTACTTGAGTGGCTGAAGCAGGAAGACCACAAATTTGAGCTCAGCTAGTGTCACTTAGTGAGACCCTGTCTCAAAACAAAAATATACTGAGTTCAATCCCCGGTTCC
>NW_004524578.1:19139104-19139715 GCF_000260255.1 Octodon degus
AAAAAAAAGCAGATTGAATATAGAAATACAGATAGGTGGAAGTGGCAGAGAGAATAGATGCATGAAGGCAGATGGAAAGGTCAGATATAAATAAACAGACCCTGGCATAAATGGACACTTGCAGTGTAACCCTGGTGGCACTACAGAAGGGGAGAAAAGCTGATCCCTACAATCAGTGACCCCATATCCTCACCAACACTTGGTGTGGTCAGTCTCTTAAATCTTAGCCACCCTAGGGGTGTGTCGTGGTATCTCACTGTGAGTTTAATTTGCATTTCCCTTGATGACTAATGATACTGAACCCCTCTCTGCGTGTTTATTGGCCATTTGTAGTGTCTCTCCTTGTGAACAGCCTGTGTAATGCTTTCGCCTGCTTTGTACTAGATTACTTAGGGAATAAAAAATTTTTAAGAATTTATAGGAATTCTTTATATATTCTGGATATGGATCATTAGTAAGTTTTTATATTTTGCAAACATCTTTCCTCACTGTATGGCTTGGTCTTTCATGTTTTCAGCGATGAGTCTGGTGATTAGAAGTTTTTAATTTAGGCTTGCCACATAGCTCAGTGGATTAAAGTACCTGCTTGGACTGGCACAGGGACCTGGGCT
>NW_004524578.1:19140300-19173168 GCF_000260255.1 Octodon degus
CCTGATTTTTCTTTTATTGGAAGTTATTTTTGTGTTTTGCAAAAAGTCTTTCCATATCTAGAGGTCGTGAAGATACTGCTTGTATTACTTTTAAGAGCTTTATAGGGACTGGGGAGATAGCTCAGTAGAATAAGCACTTGCCTGGCAAGCACAAGGGCCTGAGTTCAATCCTTGGTTTTGCCCAAAAATAAATAAATAAATAAATAAATAAATAAAGTGCTTTATTGTTTTATCTTTTATATTTGCCTCTAAAACTCATCTGGAATTTAGTCTTGTATTCAACGTGAGGTAGGGATGATGTTGGTTGCTTTGAAGGTGTGGGAGGAGGGTGGATGGCTGCTGTCACCCAGGCTGCTGAGCGGGAGCCTGGGGACTGGACATCCGGGATCCCAGACCAACTGCAGAATAAGAGTTGAAGAGGAGGCTTCTGCAGGGACGCTAGAAGCATGGAGGGGAGTGGGAGAAATCAAGGAGTGGGGAGGGGAGAGCAGGTGTGCTGACTAATTCTGGAATGCTCTCAATTAAGGTACCACGTTTAAAAGCCCCCTGGAAGTCTTTGCAAAGGTGGAAGACTACTCCGGGCTGGGCTCCGGGCAGAACCACTTCATCAGGGACAGCCAGTGGGAGCAGCACGCAGAGCGCGTCCATGCCTGCTACAAGAAGAACCTGGACAGGGAGTTGGGGGAGGAGCCCCTCAGGTGAGCCCCCGCACACACGGGGAGGAACTCCAAGACCAGGGTCAGGCCCAATCTGGAAGGTTTTTCTGGGTTGGGGAAATTTTTAGAGAACTTCAGCAGAGATTTTTGAGATGTTGTGTGAAGATTGTGTAAGTACAGAAGCTGAAAACATGGGGCTGGGGAGGTAGCTTGGCAGTCTAAGCACCTGCCTAGCAAGTGCAAAGACCTGTTTGATCCCCAGTACTGCATCCCATGCTGGCCCTGGAGTCCCAGGCACACCCAGCTGGCCCGAAACTGGGCATGGTGGCACACACCTGCAGTCCCAGCACAGGGGAGGCGGAGGCAGGAGGGCCACTATGAGTCTGAACTGCATAGTGAGACCCTGTATCAAATAAATAAATAAATAAATAAATAAATAAATAAATAAATGCTGAGAACATGGATTGAAAAGGAATAGCTGAGGGTACAGCTCAGTGACAAAGCACTTGCCTGGAATGCATGAGGTCATATATTTGATACCTACCACTGGGGAGAAAATATATAGCTATGGAAATGAGAAATAGAGTTTATTTTATAGTTTATGTAGGACATCTCTTTAAAATTTTTCCCTGATTTTCTAAAAAACAGAACATTCTAAAAGTGGAAATAAAAGTCATCACTATTAATATTTCTATTTCCTTTCTGCCTTTCTAAATGTAATATAGATATATATTATAATACATTACTGCTTACTTTTTTTTTCCAGTATTGAGATCAAACACAGGGCCTCGTGCCTGCTAGGCAAGCGCTGTATCACAGAGCCACGTTTCTGCCTCCTTTGTTTTATTCTGAGACAGAATCATGCTGAGTTGCCCAGGCTGGCCTTGAGCTTGCACTCCTGGTGCCCCAGACTCTCAGCTGGGATTACAGACATAACTTCTTCTATTATAATAAACACATCAGCCTGATAGCTCCGCAGGCTAAAGCACCTGCTTCAGGAGAGCACAGTGGCCAGGGTTCGATCCCCAACGTGCTGTGCGGGCCCCGCCCCCAGGGCACGCTGAGAGGGTGATTGAGCCTGAGCGTGGTGGCACGCACCTATAATCCCAGCTGTTGGGAAGCTGAGAACAGGAGAATCACTACAAGTCTGATCTGTGTAGTGAGACCCTGTAGGCCCTGTAGGCCCTGTCCTAAATACAGAAAATAAATAAATAAATACACATCAATCATCAGCTGGGCCTCAGTAACCCATGCTGTGATGGCAAAAACTATGCCCAATCTTGGGAATATCTGTGGTGGACATGGTTTTCTGAAGAAATTCTCCTGTCTCTTTCTGGTCCAAAACCAAGGCCCACCCCCTAGACCCTAGCCGAGGCCCCTCCTGGCGAGGAGCCTGACCACAGCTCTTTGCTTCCCAGCACCGCCACGTTCCACTTCCTCCTTCCTAGCTGCATCACCACGACGCCAGTGGAAGCCAGGAGCCCCGCAGGTAAGCGCGCCTGCCCAGACAGTTGTCCTGGGCAGGGAGTCACCTCAGGGAGAAAGACCCCAAGCTGCCTTCCTGAGAGATGACTCTGGCCAGCCCCGCTGGAAGGAGGGGGTGGGTGTGGACATGAGGTCACCAGCAGTGGCTTAACCGTCACCATTTGGATCTGTGCCTGAGCCAGAGTCCCTGATAGTAAAACCTGGCATCATCTTTGGGGCGCAGCCCTGGGGGTGCCTG
The DNA here is from genome assembly GCF_000260255.1 of Octodon degus. NCBI lineage: Eukaryota > Metazoa > Chordata > Mammalia > Rodentia > Octodontidae > Octodon > Octodon degus. The sequence continues at coordinate 19,142,680 of NW_004524578.1, forward strand.
CTCCCCGTGCCAGAAATGCACTGGCTCAATGGGCAGCTTTCAGCTTCTAGCTGCTGCTGCTTGAGCCCATTCCTTCCATGTGGCCTGAAGGCTACCCAGATGTGTCATATCACACTACTCTTCTCTTCTCCAGGGGTGGCCTATGTCCTGGGCATCCACTGGACCGGAAGCCACAACTTCTTCTTCTATTTGCTGAACCGAACTCTGAAGGACAAAGCCGGTACTTTTCCCTGCGGCGAGAGGTGCCTGAGCTCAGGGCTGAGGACAGGGTCTCCCAGCTGCACTGAGGGCGTGACTGAGATGTAGCACTGTCCCTTCCAGCAGCTAGAGCTGGGCAGGCAGCAGTGGGCGCTCCACAGCTGGGCGTGGCCTCACAATCTGTCCTGAACTAACATGACAGGCCAAGGACAAAGCCTCGTCAGGTCCTCAGGGCCATGAAGCAGCTAAGGTGACGGTAGTGGGAGGAGGGCCCTACCTGACTGGCTGTGCAGGGGCCACAGCTGTGCTTCTCACCAGCCTGGCTCCTTGCCTGGAACACAGAGCTAAATAGTTGGCCACACTCCGCTGTGAAGTGGAGAGAGCAGGGTTTCCCTGTGTGAAGCCCTTTGTATGGAGGGGGACCAAGAAATGTGGGTGCTTTGCTTTCCTCTGTTCACTCAACAGACACATACCATGTCAAGGCCTGGCACTGTGCACTTAGTGAACTTCAGTGTTGTACCCCAAAAGTCATGGTACATATTTGCAAAGAAAGAATTTCCTTTCTTCTGCCCATTCCAGACAGCCTGGCTCCTACTCTCCACTGTTCCACTGACTGGCCTTGTGGCCTTGGGCAAGTGGCTTCCTGCCCTGCCTCAGTCTCCCCATCTGTAAAATGGGGCGAGGAGTACTAACTTAATAGAAACCTTTCAGGAACTAAACTGAATGGGACCTGCAGAGCACCTGGCACTGTGTCTTGAGCCTGGAAAATGGTTTGCCCCGTCCTGAGGAGGGCAGGCGGCACTCCGGGAGATCCCCGAGGTGGCCAGCACATGCAGACAGGACTCCTGGCGCCTGCTGGGTTACAGGTCATTGGTGGTAGGCAGGTCTTGGAGCAGCTGGTAAGCAGCATCTTCCCCGCAGAACCTGAGGGCGTGTGGCCCTGTGCTGCCCCCATCACTGCCTCGTGGCTCAGCTGCTCCTCTTCCTACCTGGTGCTGGCCTGCGAGGACGGCGTGCTCACACTGTGGGACGTGGCCGAAGGTGAGCCTTCTCCCTCTCCAGCCCCTGCTGGTCTCTGGCTGTGGCACTGGAGCAGGCCTTGGGAATTGATCTCTCAAAGCCCCACCCAGGAGCACATGAGGCTTTGGGGGTCACCCCGATATAAACCATAACAAACACTTTCTGAACATAATAACAAGTGCTGGTGCTCGCCACTGCCAAGTCCTAGCGTGTGTGTGCCGTGTGCGCGGTGCTGTACCAGCTGCGGAGAGCCAGCACTGCCCTTCCGATGACGCCCCTGCCCTCTGCCTCCGGCCCTCGGCTTGCAAGCCGAGCGAGTTTTCTTCCTCTTTCTACCCGCTCAGTCAGTGGCAGGAGTTCCCTGGCGCAGAGCAGCCAGCCGACAGCAGCTGGAGTTGGTGGCGCCCTTTGCAGGTGTCAGAGTCGGTGGCATTTCATTCCCTGAAGCGGTGGGGTCCCGCCCACCAGGCCTGCAAAGGCCCCTTCCCCCTGGTTTGCTTTCCTGCCGCCCACGCCCCTCACACAGCTTCCTTTCGTCTTTCTGGGAGCCGGCGAATCTTGTTTGCCAGCATTCGTGTACACCTCCTCCTCTAAAAGCCGCAGCGGCCGCACCCCTTCACTGGCCCAGCCCGGCCGCACCCCTTCACTGGCCCAGCCCGCCCCCACCACCCACGGGCTCGGCGCCCTCTCAGCCCCTGCCCAGCTCCTCCTTAGAGCTCGCTGGGGGCTGAGACTGGGTTTCGTGGCACACGCCCCCGTCGCTTGGCTCAGCCCTCTCCCGGCTCCTCACCACTCCCCGACCACAGAGCCACCAGCCTGACCAGCCCATGTGATTTCTTCCTGCAGGCTTCCCCCTAGGGGTCATCGCCCTTCCTGAGGGGTGTTTCTGCCAAAGCATTCACTTTCTAAAGTACTTCTTGGTCCACAAGGGCCAGAACCTGTATCCAGAGGGCCCAGTCAAGTCCCAGGTGCAATGCGTGGTGCTGTGCACCAATGCGTCCCTCCATCTGGTGACAGCCAGCGGCACAAGGGGACCCACCAGCCAGGTGCTTGTGACCAGGTAGGTGGCCTGTGGAGGAGACATACGATGCTACTCCACTGCAAAGACGAGCAGCCCCCGTGGTCCCCACTGTCCTGCGGGCTGCTGCCATCACTGCGTCATGTGTGGATGACACATTTTCTAACACTGTATCCTCCATGTGCCATGGGACAGAGAGACGCACGCCTACAAACATAACCTTTAATCATTCTCCCAAGATCGCTCCCTTTTTAATATTTAAAAAGACTTTATGGGGCCGGGGAGATATCTCAGCGGCATAAGTTCCTGCCTGGCAAGCACAAGGTCTGAGTTTGATCTCTGGTACCGCAGGGGGGGAAAAAAAAGACTTTATGCTTGCAGTCAGTCTATATCATGTGCGTGTGTGAAAGGAATAATCGGCTGAACGAAACGCCCTTGCCCACTGGAAACCGATCCTCTCTAGTTCCATCGAGGCCCTCCATGTCCCTCCCCTCGCCTCAGCCTCCTCGCTCCTCCCACATGGTGCTAATCTATCACTACAGAACCCAAGCACCCCAAAACTCGGTGGGTTAAGAAAGCAGGAACCCAGCCGCGATTCCACAAGTCCACAGCTCTGCTCTCCCCTCCACCTGCAGGGCTGTCAGGCTGTGCTCACCCATGCACCAGCAGGGGGCGCCAGAGCGCTGTTCCTCTGGCCTCACCACCCCTGGACTTACACTGCCAGGCTAGGTGTGCCCTGCAGCAAAGGAGGGGCAGCCCCCCACCCCTAGCGCAGGTGCTTTTCCAGCCTTTGTTCAGGTGACAACTGCTATGGTCCCACGTGGCCAGGAGTCACCAGTGTCCCCACAAGCAATGGCGAAGTGGACTGCTCCTGTAGATGGAAGTCACTGACCAGTATGGCCAATGTTTTTTCAATCTATCACATCATTTTCCTAAATGCATCATCTCTTTTTATTTCCTTTTAAGAATGAATCCCATATATGCGCCTGTGTCTCGAAACAGCATATTATTGAGCCCTGCATACTTAGGCAACTTGTAAATGAAAGCTTGCTCTCCCTACATAGCCTCCAGCTTGCCAGCATGGCTATTGTAACTTGCTTTGCAACACGGTACGAGAGTCATAGGTATTGCTGCTTGAGAGGGTCTTTCATTTTCATTGCATCATATGCCACAGCCACTAGGAGGAAGGTGCTGAAGTGGTCACTAGCTTTTGCCACATATCTCCTGAGGTACCTGCCCGGACTTTCCCTAGGTTGCATCCCAGGAGAGAAGGGTAAAATTTTGAAAATTCAGACGAGCAAATGTGTGTTTTGTGTCCTGCAGGCCCGTGAAGCATCTGGATGAAGCCATCTGTGCAGTGGCCCCAGTCCCCACCTTGCCCGGCATGGTAGGTGCCACAAGCCTCTCGTTCCTCTTCTGCAGATGTGTTCCCATTTTTCCTTCAAAATATACTCATGCATTGGTCCCGGATGTAGCTCAGTGGTAAAGCACTTGCCTAGCACACACAAGGGGTGGATTTGGCCCTAGCACTGTAAAGAAAAAAAAAGATCCGTTGGCAGCCCGCTGTGCACTGGGTACAGGAGAGACTATGGGAGCAGACTGAAAGGACGAGGCCCCAGGCAGGGTGCAGCTCATGGGAGGAGCCTCGGTTCAATCCCCAGCTACAAAAACCAACTGAAAGATCAAGTCCCCCGTGCATGGAGCTCATTGCAGAGAGACAGACCTGGCAGTCGGGAGCTACCCTAGGACCCAGGAAAGTCTGCATCCAGGTTCTGAAACAGAGATGTGGGCCAGAGAAGGTCCCCAGAGGTTGGCATGGGAGGAAAATGTGACAGGAAGTGACAGCTGGGCTTCACCAGGGAGCCTAAGAGCTTGAAGAAGGCAGGGACACAGAGGGACGTTCAGGCTGCTCAGCATCAGGCCTCTAGGGTGTGGAGCTCAAGGGGCAACGCAGGGGTACAGGGGGTGCAGAAGGACCAGCTTCAGAAGGTGTGTGAACAGGGCTGGAGAGTGGGGTGATGGGCACTGTGGGGAGACAGACCCATGAGAGGGAGGTGCGGTGCTGATCCCTAGATGACTGTGGAGGCTGTGGTCCTGGTGTGGTCCTGTAGGCAGCCAGGCCTGGAGGACACCAGGGGCAGGTCCAAGGCAGCCTGGGATGAGACTGTCCATCAGACCTCACCAGCCAGTTAGCTAGGGGGATGTGGGAGAGTCGGGTGCCTGGGGGTCTCCTAGTCATGAGGTGAGTAGAGAGGGCAGAGGTTCTCTGCCATCACTTACGGGACAAGAACATGGGCTCACAGAGGAGCTGAGAGGGACCCCAGGACAGTCCCGAGGGTCCCATGTAGAACCGCGTACCTTCTTGGACCCTCAAGTGTCCCTTCCTGAGGTGACAGGAGCTGGGAGTTCTGGAGAGTGACATGGCTGGCTGTGTGAGGGACAGGAAGTGCTATGGCAGCAGCAGAGTCCCAGGGTCCCAGAAAGGACAGAGCCTGGCAGGAGAAACCACTCAGGTCCTAGGCAGGGGACACAGGCTAAGGGGTGTCAGGTGCCCAGGCGCCCAACACAAGGAGCAGGGGAGACCTGGGGGAGAAGCCAGCCCTGCACCAGGCAGGAAGGTCAGCACGGTTGTGTCCCCAGTGTCTGGGAGGGACCCCAGGTCTGGCCATGTAAGAGCCCAGACATTCCCTGCACCTGTGTTGTATGTCCAGCTGCTTCTGTCACTCTGGCTGGGATGGCCTCTGTGCCCTGCCGTCCATGGGACACCAAGACGAGGAGGGTCCCCACTCCCTACTGCTCCGTGTCCCAGGTGCTGATCTTTGCCAGGAATGGCTCTGTGAGCCTCATGGACGTGACCAAGGCCGAAATCATCTGTGCCTTCGCTCTGCCTGCAGGCCCGCAGCTGGCCGTGCCCGGGAAGCCCCTGTTTGTTGTGTCTTTACAGCACCCTTGCTTCCTGCTCCTCGGTGAGGAGGGAGAGTGGGGCCCGCCCAGCCCAAGGACAGCCCTCTGTGAAGCAAGTGACCACAGGTCCCCTTCCCCACGCCCTCTCCCCAAGTGCCACAGGATGCCCACCCAGACCTAATCTGGCTGACCCTGGCCAGGAGTCTCTGAAGGAAGGCTGGCATGGTCTCCCTGGAGTCGCCCCAGCCCACTGCCCTCCCCACCCCTGCCCGCAGCCCTCAGCCCTTGGGCCTCAGATGCTCAGTGACAGATGGGGCTCTTGTTCCTCACAGGTGACTGTTCAGGTAAAGAGAAGCCCACCAGCAATGCCAAGAACACTTGGAATTCTGTTTTCTGTTTTAATTTTGAGGCCTACCCACTGCTGGAAAATATCTCCAAAAATCCCACCATTCCCCAAGAGGACTCAAGGGAGAACATGGTGTTGCCGTTGGAGAAAAGATGTGAGCTTGTGCTCCAGAAGAGGTAAGGGCTTCGGGGTCTGGCTCCTCATAGGACCTGGGCTTGCGTCTGGGGTGAAGACAGAGGAGTTTGCCATACGGTCCCTTGGGCATTTCGCTGCCCACCCCCAGGCACCACAGTTGGTACACAGGGGAGAGAAAAGAGTAATTCAGGATGGCAGGAAGGGAAGGCTTCGGCTGAAGCCAGATGTCTTTTCCTGTGAGCATCTTTTCTTTATTTTCTCAACTTGTTTTTTTCAAAAGCACATTTGGATTTTTAGGCAGGGGTTAGGACAGGGTAAACTAGGATCATATATGAGCCACTGCCGCTTTTTTGGTGTGTGTGTGTGTGTTGTGTGTGTGTGTGTGTGTGTGTGTGTGTGTGTGTAGTACCGGGGATCGAGCTCATGACCTTGCACTTGCCAGGCAGATGCTTATGCCACTGAGCTATCTCCCTGGCCCAACTGTCCAGTTTTGAAAATAAGGTTGTTTGGGGTTGGTTTTAGTTCTGGGGAGAGACTTACCACACTGGATGCATACTGGGAAGGTTAATTTGAATCCTTAATCTCCCAAGATAAACTAACACAGAGCTATTGATTTTCACTCCTGCTTCCACTGCCTGCTAGGTGTGTCAGTGCTGTCCTGTAAGCCCAGCACTCACGAGGCTGAGGCAGGGGAACTGCTGTGAGTTCAAGGCCAGCTTGGGCTACAGAATGAGTTTAAGATCCCCCTAAATTACAGAGGAAGACCTTGTCTCAAAAAAGCAAAAAACCACTTGGGAGGCTGAGGCAGGACTGCCATGAGCAGGCCAGCCTGGGCTGCATAAGTGAGTTCAAAGCCAGTCTGCACCACATAGCAAAACCTCATCTCTAGCCACCCCCAACAAAAGAAATCAAAACAAGCCTGGGGGAATTCTGGACACTACCACTAGGCGGCACCACAGTGTATTCTTGCTTCTCAGCTCTGGCGTTTAACCTGTCACCTATCCCTTTATTCCTTCCTCCTTTCCTCTGCCCTTTCTTTTCCTTCAGGTGGGGAGGGGTGCTGGGGATGGAAGCCAGGCTCTGAGCACACTAAGAAAGCGCTCATCCCCTGAGCTGCACCCAGCTCCCAGCCACTACAGTTATGCCCTTCCTACGTGGTGCCAGGCAGAGGGCAGAACATCAGAAGTCTGGTGGCAGAGGGATGGTGAAAGAGACCCTTGACGTGGCCCCTGCTGGAGCTTTATGGACAAAGCTGGCTATTCTTCACATGGGGACTTGTGATTCTAGCCCCTGATGATTTGCTCTTAGGAGACACAGCTGAAGAATTTAGGGGGAAAGTGTCATAACATCTACCACTTCCTTTCAAGTGGCCTGGGAAAATGTTTATAGACAGACACTGTTAAAACTTTAGCAGGGCCAGGGATATAGCTCGGTGGCCCAGTGCCTGCCTGGCAAGTACAAGGTCCTGAGTTCAACTCCTAGTACCAATAAATAATAAATAAAATGTTACTAGATGGTAAAATTTAGGAAAATGTTTATGCAGTGAGAAAGACAGGGAGATGAAACATAAACAACTGGAAATCTAGGTGAAGGTTCATTTTTATAGGTTTGAAACTATGCCGGCTGGGGGCCGGGGAGATGGCTCAATGGAATAACCGCTTGCTTTGCAAGAACAAGGGCCTGAGTTCAATCCCTGGTTCCAACAAAAAAGTTTTTTAAAAAAAAATCCCCAAAATATGCCAGCTGTGGTGGCTCACACCTGTAATCCTAGCACTCAGGAAGGATTATAGCACTTGAGGCAGGAGGATCCTTGGGAGTTCAGAGCCATCCTGGGCTACAAAGTGAGCTCAATGCCAGCCTGAAACTCATAGTGAGACCCTGTCTCAAAAAAAAAAAAAAGAAAGGAAACTTAAGTAACCCATAATCCTACCATTAGAAACCACCAGCAGGGCTGGCCAGATAGCTCAGTGGACTAAAGTGCCTGCTTAGGCAAAGTGCAGGGGCTGGGGTTCGATCCCCTGCACCACAAGCTGTGCTGACCCCATACCTGGGGCACCCTGAGGAGGCAATTGAGACTGGGCGTGGCAGCACACACCTGTAATCCCAGCGCTTGAAAGGCTGAAAACAGGAAGATCACTACGAGTCCAGTCTATGTAGTGAGACCCTGTAGATCCTGTACTAAATACATAAAAAGAAAAAAATAAACCACCAGCAATCTGACTTTATATCACTCTAGAATATAATTTCATGGGGTTTTTTTTTTTTAGAAAATCACCTTTGTTGTTTGTCAGCTCCCTGTCCCTCTAAGGAAATACCTGAGATAATAAATGTATAACCTGAAAGGTTGGCTGGAGATTTCCGTGGGGTGGACAGGGCCATTGCTTCAGGCTTTCGGGGGGAGCACACTGCCCTGGGGAACTTGTGGCATTCAGAGACCATTCTCCGCAAGACCTGGATGGGCCTGAGCAGTGACCTCAGGACCTCCCTCTGGGCCACTGTCTCAGTTACTGTTCTCTTGTTGCTGGGACAAAATACCCAACACCCAAAATGAAGGAAGGAAAGGTTTATTTAGCTCACAGTCAGTAGAGGTCTCAGTCCATACCCAGCTGGCTCCAAGGCAGAGTGGCACATGGCATAGGGCAACCTTTCACAGTGGTGGCAAAGAGCAGAGAGAAAGGGAGTGGCAGCAGCTCAGGCAGCTGGCCAGCCTCTGTTCCCTCCTTACATTGTAAAGCAGAGTATCTGCCCCAAGGCACTTACGCCCTTAATCCCAGCATTGGATCATGAATCAATTACAAACTCCAGAAGCCACCCCAGGACTACATAAGGCCTTCAGGGGACATGTAGAGGCAAGCCGTAACAGCCACATGTTCAGAAGTTCCCATGGCTCTCCAGTTTCAGCATTCAAAAGCCAGCCTTTATAAATACTGGCTTGGGTTTGGGTCTCCGGTGGTACTAGGGGTTGAGCCCAGGGCCTTTGGGTTCAGCTACCTCCCCAGCCTCTACCACTTTTTTTTTTTTTTGAGACATGGTCTCCCCTAGTTGCCCAGGCTGGGCTCAAACTTGCAACCCTTCTGCCTCAGCCTCCCAGCATGCTGGGACACCAGTTGTGCACCACGCCCCTCAGTGAGTGTTATGTTATATATCGTGTATAACCTGCATCACTCCCCGACTGGGCTGTCCCAGTAAGGAGACTGCCTTCTCAGACTCCCACTCTCTGACCCACCAAGGCCCATCCTGGCCCCCACAGGGAATGGAAGGGACTCTTCCAGCTCACCTGTCCCAGAAGAGGTCACTGTAGCTGGGCAGGCTGGAGCAGATGGACATGGGGCCCATGGCACATGGGCAAGCTGAGGGCTGGCAGGGATCTGCCTGGTTAGGGTCAGGTCCGGCTTCCTGCTCACCGGAGACATCACATTTTCTTGGTCGCCAGGAAATGTTTGAATGACACTTTCTAGTTTGGGTCCTACAAATAAATCAGGAAAGAATGGATTCTAAGAGGGCCTCTCCTATCCGGCTTGCTCTGAGGCCTGGTGTCTGTGGTCTTCCCAGGTATTACTAACAGGACATGATAAATGGTCCTGCCAGGCAGCAGTTCTGAGAACCACTGTGTTAACTTTTGATCCCCCCATACCTGTCCAAAGCCTTTAATTCTTGGCTCTTACTTTATTTTTTCCTGTTTACCCGTGTCTGAAATTAGTTGTAGCAACAGAGTCAAAGTTTCAAGCTTGCAATAGCCTGTCCACACTGTCTACACAAATCTGCACCAGAACTTCGGTGACCAGCCCGTGAGAAGCACAGCTGCCTCCCCGGAGGCCCCAAGTGCCAGCTGTCACCCCACACTCCTGCTAACCCCAGCCCCGTGGGCCTGGACTCCTTGGCCTCTGACTCGGTCAATGTTTTTTCTGTATTGGAGATTGAGTCCAGGGCCTTTGCACTGAGCTACACCCCCCTTTTGTAAATTTTGAGACAGGGTCTTCCTAAGTCACTAAGTTTCCCAGGCTGGGCTGGCATTGCAGATCCCCTGCCTCACCTTCCCAGCTTCACCACAGTGCCCAGCCCTGGTGAGACTTCTGACACAGCGAGACAGAGCAGAAAGGAGAACAGGGAGCTGGCAGAAGCAAAGCGCCTCCTCATATTCTGTGTGGAATATAATAAGCCCAGCAAGATGCAGGGTCTCCCACCTCACTTCCTGCCAGCAGGGGATCCAGGGTGACGCAGCAATCCCCACCACACAGCACACAGCTCCCTTGTCGAAGGCAGCAAGCCCTGCGTGACAACAGGTGACATCTTCATCCACGGGGAAGAGGGAAGAGTAGGTAGGGTTGAGACACTCTCCTGACCAACCCATGGAGCTAAACTTGGGCCCTGTCCCGACTGCTCTGTGGCTCTTGAGACCCAAGGCATGACCCTCTCCCAGAGTGGCCACAGCAGGCAGACCTGGAGGGCTCTAGGGAGACTACAGGTGTGCCCCTCCCTCCCACCAGCCCAGGGTCACGATCTACGGAATCTGCACACACTTTGCACCACCGTCCCAGCACAAGAGAAGGCACTGGAAGGGTGCTGGACCCTGGGGCCCAAAGACCTTGAGGACGGACAGTGGGGAGGTGTTGCTTCCCTAACCCCCTTGTCATCCCCCACCATCCAGGGCCTCCCTACACAGGCTGTGGAAGCAGGCATGAAAATCAGTAGCTCTGTGTTAGTTTGGCTTGGAGATGAGGGATTCAAATTAATCTTTTTTTTTTCTTGGAAATGAATTATAAGTTGAACTAAATTCAGAAATTTTAAATCTTTTTAAAAAATGCTTGAAATTATTGTTTGAAGCAAAGTACAATTCCCCTATGATGAATGCTATCACTATGTATATATAAAATGTACCAATAAAAAAATTCAAGGAAAAAAAATTAACCTTTTGAAGGACTGGCCAGATAGCTCAGCAGACTGAAGCGCCTGTTTAGGCAGATGTAGGGACCAGGGTTCCATCCCCTGCGTGCTGTGCAGGCCCCTTTCCCGGGTCACGCTGAGATGGTGACTGAGACTGGGCGTGGTGGCCCGCGCCTATAATCCCAGCTATTGAGAGGCTGAAAACAGGCAGATCACCAGGAGTCCGAGTCAGATCCGTGTATAGACCCCGTACTAAATACATTAGAAAACAAACAAACCAACGAACAAATTAACCTTTCAGGTATGCATCCAGCTTGGTAAATCTCTCTTCTGCGACTGGCCCAGGGTTTTCTTCTGCAACGTCCTCCTCTTCCGAAAGTTTTTTCAGTGCTGTAGAGAGTATTATTCTGCTTGGGCTTTGCATTGAAATCATTTGGAATGTTTGTTTAGCCAGACAGAAGTGTTCAGTGTCTCCTAGCTGGACCTCCGCAGCGGCTGGGCTGAGCGTCGGAGCAGGAACAGGAGCGTAGCTGGCTCCGCAAAGGGCTCCGGGAGGCAGGTGGAGGGCCTGGCTCTAGCGCCCTCTAGCGGTGCCTCGGGCGAAGACCGCTGCCTTTTGCTAAGGATACCCTGTCAGGGGCAGCGGCCCTTTATTGCTGGAGCCACAGGGAAAGCCCTCCTGGCCTCGAGCATCCAGCTTCAGGAATCACCGTGTCTTCCATGAGCTGTCCACGGTTGTTTTTAGTCTCTAGTTTCTTCTATCCAGCTGCCTCGAGCAGGGTCATTCACGGATGGGACGTTGTCCTGACCCCCTGGTCCAAGTTCCACTTCCATGTATTTGTCAGCACCGGCACGGTGCTACTATAATTAGTTAGGCTGTGCTGTGCACTTACTGTGCGCCGGGTGCCATGTTACGTGCTCTGCAGGATCGTGGTGAGGACCGACGGAACAGGATCAGATTCACTTTGAACTCCCTCTAGCCCCTGCTGACTTCAAGCTCACGGTCCTCCTGCCTTAGCCTCCCAAATGCTACGATTTTAGGTATACGGCGGCAGCTGCAGAAAGCTGAGGCTTACAGGATCCATCCCAGGAGGCCAGCTACTATGTTTGTGCCCAGGCTGGTCTCCTCCTGCCTCAGCCTCTCAGGTGCTGAGGTCACAGGTGTGCGCCACCATGCCCAGCCTAGATTACTTTCCAAGTTAGAATTTCCTTGTGTCCCTGAACATGTCCCACATGCAGTCTCAAAAAGCATCCAAAACACAACCTCTGCCTTTCTCCTCAAAGTGTCCCTCTTGCTGCTTGGCCTGATCTATACTGTCACCCAGGGTGGAGCCAGGGCAGTGAACCCCAGCCCTCTCTCCACACCCCTCACACCCTCAGCCCCCACTGACCATGCCCATCCACATACACAGTGAGATGCAATCCTGGTTTAGTCTGTGCCAAACATGCTTTTATTTGGTATCTTTAAGCTCCTGTTTATAAAAGATAGAACCCAAAGATTTCAGATAAGTGGTCTGTGGTCCTTGTCCCTCACCACTGGCCTTATAATGCCCTTGGGATCTGTTCTGTGCTAGCGAAGGAGGGTCAGAATCTCCTTTTTGAAGGCTAAGTAATACTCTACCACCTGTTCGCACACAGGCCTTTCTTCCCAGTCCCAGCCCCCCATCCATTCACACATTCCGGTGTGTTGTTCCCAGCAAAGGGTGCTGGGTGCCACTGTGCCTGACTGGTCCTGAGACACACATTGTCACTTCACTTTCTTTCTGAGCACAGTGTGGCCCAGGTCTGCCCCAGGTTGGGGAGCAGGAGATGGGGAGGCATCTCTCATCTCTGGTTTTGTGGCCCTCAGCTTCCAGAAGCTGAAGAGACCCCAGGTGACAAAAGACCAGGAGTGGACCAGGCTTCGCAGGTACTCCCTGCTGCTTCAGAGAGATAACTTCAGGAAGTGACAGCGACATGGCCACCATGGGACTCTGGAGAGCCTCTGCCTGGGTAGCCACTCCCAGAATGAGGGACACAGCGACAAACAGCCCCAGCCCCAAGGCCGTGGGTTTGCAGTCCCTGGAGCCAGCGAAAGGAACCGTACCTCGGGGACTCTCTGACACCAAGCGTCTTGTCAGTGCGGGCAGAGGGCAATGTGCCACCCCAATAAATAGCCACTGTCTTTAGACTGCGAGTTACTGTGCCCAGACCCAGCAGGGAGGACCCCTGGCCTCGGAGGCCGTGGACAACCCCACCAGCCCAGCCCCTTCTTCTCCTCCTGCTTCTCCCCCGCCCCGCCAGCTCCTGCCGTTGGCAGCCATCAGCGCGGGCTGGGGTGTGGCTCCCGGCTGAGCCTGCACCAGGTCCTGGGTTTCATCTCCAGCACCACCAAGGAAGAGAGAGCAGCTGGGAAGCGAAGAATCACTGGTGAGAGGACAGCTTTGGGCCACCTGGGTGCTGTGGCCTGTAGGACTTGGATGTTGCCCACTGGCCCAGAAACCTAGAGGAGGCTGGGGTTCTGGAGACCCTCACTTCTAGAAACTGCCCCTCCCAATGAAACCTGTCATCCCAGCACTCAGGAGGCTGAGGCAGGAGGATCATTGCAAATTGGGGGCCAGCCTGGGCTACACAGAGAGTTCAAGGCCAGTCTAGACTTACATAAGGAGACCTGTCTCGAAGGAGAAGGAGAAGAAAGGGACAGGGAGAAGCAGCATAATCACCTGCCTGGCAAGAGCAAGGTCCTAAGTTAGATCCCCAGTACAAAAAAAAAAAAAAAAAAGGAAGAAGAGGAAAAAGAAAAAAACAACAAAACAAACAAAAAACCAGGGAAACTGGGCAGAGGGCCTCCAGCCCCTGAAGGACAGGCCCGCCTCTCTGAGGACACCTCGTGGTTCCCTTGAGAACTGCAGACGGTTGTGGCTCAGCTTCCCACCTGTCCCATGCTACCCCCCCCCCAGCCGGCTGTGTCATTTCTCCCCTGCTGGCTGCATACTGTGCCCCTCACTGGCCTGACACCTCACTTGAGGCAGTGATAGTGTCTGGCTAAATGTCCCCAGATGAAGAGATCCCCACCTACGACCCTTTCCCCTTGGAGTCCCAGGATATGGATATAGGGCCAAGACAGCTCTTTCCTTCGTGTGGCAGGATCCTGGCAGCCCCTTTTGCAAGATGAGGCAGGCGACCTTGGGAAGGTGGCCTTGGCCTCACCTGGTGTCTGAAGGCCATGGGGACCAAAGTTCACATAGTGCAGGAGCCTCATGCAGTAGAGACGTTATTATCCCTGTTTCACAGAGAGATGGAGACTCGGTTACACAACTTGGAGCAGACTAAGAACTATCTTGATGGGCTAGCTCAATGGGAGGGGGAAGATGGCTCAGTGGAATAAGTGCTTTCCTGGCAAGCGCAAGGGCCTAAGTTCAATCCCTGGTTCAGCAGGGCTAGAATGTCCCCTTGTGTCTCAGTTTGTCTGCCAGGCCCCTGTGACCACCTGGCACCGCAGAGCACACAGCACCTCTCACTGGCTGCAGGCTCATGGCTCATCTGTCCCTGGAGGAGGAAGGGAAAGTCGTGTCTCCACTCTAAGATCATAGGGAGGGGCTGGTGAGATGGCTCAGTGGTCTAAAGCACCTACTTAGAACAAGCTTAGCAAAGCACAGGGACTGCGGTTCAGTCCCCAGCACCACATGCCAGCCAGCCCTGCCCCCTGGTGGGCTGAGCTGGACATGAGCTGGACATACACACACATAAATAAATAAAATTAAAAAAAAAAAGATCATAGGGAAAAAATGAAGAAAGGGTGACGCAAGCTGTCAGGGAAGAAGGCCGGAGACCGCTAGGCTCTGCCGACCCTGCACTAGGCTGAGGATGCAGCCAGCCCTGACCGGGGAGGGTCTCTCGCTCCACGCCAGCCTTCTTCTGTAATCGCCTGGTTGGGAGACCCAGAAGGAGACACCTGCATTCCCAAGGAGCCTTGTGTGCCAGATCCAGAGAGGAAGGAGAAAAGGACCCAGGGCCTGGCAAAGCTCCTGTAGGCTGGCGATGCCCAGGTGGGGGGCTGGGGCTGTGCCATCCTCTGGGCCAGTGCCCTTGCCCCTCCTTGCCCTTTGGAAGGTTAGAAATCTTATGTCCCTGCCCAGGCCCCACCTGCTCCAGGGATGTTGCCATCTGCCGATGTGGACAGCTGTTGGCCGCCACCCCTCTGGCTTTGTCCCTCGCTCAGATGGGGACCTTGCTATGTGCTGGGAGAATCTGCCTGAGCACACTGCGGCCAAGCTGCGGATCCCTCCTCAGCATCCACAGTGCATGGCTACGCACACATGCCCCGTGCGCATGTGCACACACTTGCCTGGCAGGCCACGCCGGGATTAGCTGATCACCTGCCTAGCAGCTCCACCCCAGTGGCAACAAACTGCCTCTGTAGACAAGTACAGGGACACTGGCTGCACAACTTGACGGCAGCTGGGTTAGCAGCAGAGCACACAGCCAGGCCGGGGCAACTGCTCCTCCGCTGTCAGGGGTCTTTGTGGACCAGCTCAGACTAGGAGACCGGGCAGCTGCCGGCCCTGCCTGACAGCCAACTCATCCCGACCAGGCACACCGCCCTGTGCCCACATAATCATTGTGCCCGCCTTCCAGCAGACCTAACCCAGGTGGCTCCAGAGGGGGCACCCGCCCTGTGCCACCTACCACTCCGTGCTGACCCCAGCCCGCACTCAGCTGAGGCAGAGCACCCAGAGTAGAGCACACAGCTCTGGGGTTGCCTAGCTCTAGTGGAGGTGCTGTCACCCAGGGACTGAACCCTGGGCCTTCCTAGTGAGCTACATCCCCATCCCACCCCCTTTATAAAATTTTTTTTGAGACAAGTTCTCACTAAATTGCCCAGCCTGGGCTCCAATTTGCAGTCGTCCTGCCTCAACCTCCAGAGTGCTGGAATTACAGGTGTACACCACCACTTGCCCATCCATCCTAAACATGACCCTAGGGTACCTCACAAGTCGCCTGAGAATGGGGTGCAGCTTCTGTCATCCTCACTGGGGATGGTACACAGCGTCTCCTCCAGAGGCAGATGGGGGGGCCGGAAGAGGGCAGGGGCAGGAGCAGCAGGAGGGAGGCAAACCCTTCCTATCTAGTCCCGTCTCCGTCTCCAGCTATTAGCAGGGATGTGCTAATGAAACTTCACACCCAGGCGCCAGTACCCTGGGCACAGTGCAAGAGGAGCAGCCCTGGGGGAGGGGGCTGCCGACCAGCCCCACCTATCTGTGAAAAGACTTGCTAATAACTTTAATTCCCCATCCTGAGTGGTCAGGCCTTTGCTATGCAAATAGACTTTGTAAACAAGGTGGACTTCAGCAGGGTAGAAGACTTCAGGCTCTACCCTAGTTAGGGTTCTAGGAGGGGAAGTGTGGCAGAGGGGCATCACGAGTCTCCCGAGTTGCTGCAGGGCTCAGCTGTGGTTTCCACTCTTCAGCCAAAACCATCCAGGTGTGCTCAGCTCAGGCCTGAACCCCTGCCCCTGTCTGCATCACTGCCCCTCCTGGCTGGCCTGAGCCCTGGAAAAGCTTTCCGAAACAAAAACAAAGGCGCACGTCTGTAATCCCAGCACTTGGCTGAGGCAGGAGGAGCGCAGGCTGGCTACATAGTGAGTTCAAGGCCAGCTTGGACTGCATAAGAAGACTCTGTCTCCAGAAACAAAAACAAAAGCAAAACCTACTAATACTCCCAGTGGTGGGGAAGCGTACAACCAATGCCCTCAGACAACAAAAAGGACTGGTGAATGACACACAGGACACGCGGCTGAGCCTTATCGCGCTCAGAAGCCAGAGGCAACAGGCCACTTTATGTGACTCCTTTGTGTAATTCTGAACATGAAATGTTTGGAACAGGCAAATCCAGAGGCACAAAGTAGAGGAGTGGGTGCTGGGGTGGGGCTGGGATGGGAGGGCTTCTCGTCAGAGGTGATCAAAATGTTCTAAAATTGGTGGTGATAATTGTGCAATTCTGCCAAAACCATTACACTGCGCTTTAAAATTAAGGGTGAACAGCACTGCAGGAGGCTGAGGCAGGAGGATTGCCACAGTTTTGAGCCTAACCTGGGCTACGCAGTGAGTTCAAGATCAGCCTATACCATACAGTAAGAATGTCTCTAAACCAAAAGGTGAGGCCGGGAAGATGGCTCAGTGCAATAAGCGCTTCCCTGGCAAGCACAAGGGCCTGAGTTCAATCCCCGGTTCTGCCAAAAAAAAAAAAAAAAAAAAAAAAAGTGAATTTTGTAGTATGTAATTTATTCTCTCAATCAAGTATGTAACAAATGAAAGCCTGCTCTAAGGTCCACTGGATGGGGAAGAGGGGAGAACTGTGTGTCCCCAGAGGAAACCCTTGGCAGAGGCTGCTGAAAGCTTTCAAATTCTTGACCCATTGCTCTTGCAGGGAAG
Organism: Octodon degus; assembly: GCF_000260255.1. Taxonomy (NCBI): domain Eukaryota; kingdom Metazoa; phylum Chordata; class Mammalia; order Rodentia; family Octodontidae; genus Octodon; species Octodon degus. The sequence continues at coordinate 19,159,598 of NW_004524578.1, forward strand.
GGGGAGGCTATCAGCAATGGACTCAGAACCTTGTGCTTGCCAGGCTGATCCTCCCTCTGCCCGGTACTTCCTGATCTAATACCGCCAGTGGGGGCAGGGGTTCAGCAACCCCAATGAGACTGCAGGTGACCCAACAGGTCACCCCCACTCACCAGGGTAACTGTCAGGGTCATAGGACACAATTGTGGCCAGCCCACTGATGTCCTTTGTGGCCCTACATCATCAAAGTAGACACTTGGGCCCAAAGGGAGTCAGAACTCCAGGCACAACGACCCACTGGAAGTAGCAATAGCGCCCACTTGGGCCCCATAAGGAATGGAGCTGGCTAAGTCCTACCAGAGTGGAGAGCTCCAACTCCGAAGCCCTAGCTGGGCTTGAGTGCAGGTTTCAGTTTTGTAAAATGCCTAACCAGTTCCCCACCAGATTCGAAGAAAAAAGGAACAAATCACTCACTCCCTGACACTTTCTCATAGGAACCCCCATGCCACCCCTTCCAGGCTGCCCCATGCAGAAAGAGCCGGCAAGGAGGAAGAGGGCTGGGCCGTGTGCTTGGAGGCTGATGACGATGATCCCTCCCAACGGCCCTATGCTGTCCTTGGGAGCTTGTGTCCACGTCGAGGAAGAGCTGCCCACGGACACGAGTGTAAACAGTTTATTCATAAATCGACACATGGTGCAGAGCTTCCTAGCTTCACAGCGTCCACCCCACAGCGCCTTTTTCCAAGGAGGCCGACCTGAGAGAGGCTGGCGGCCACCCCCGGAAATGCCTGCACCAGGAGCCAAGGGGTCGGCTTCCAAGGTGCCGGGGCCAGAAGAGCTTTGGTGCTCAGACCGGGCGTCAGGCGTCCGCTGTCACCTGGACTCCTCGGGCCGGCGACCACCCCAGGGCGAGGGGGCATCCAGGTCTTGGGCAGAGCCGGCAAATCACCACGAAAGAGCTGCGCGGGGCAGAGGTGAGCGCGGGAAGTAGTGAGGACCAGGTCCGGTCGCTGTCCCCTGCGCGGGCAGGAGGGGGCGCCACCCCGACGACCGAACGGGTTCTACCAACCACTAACCGCTAAACCTCTAATCGGGGACCCCCCAGGATGCCCTGCCAGCGCCTCCGGGATGCCGCGTCCGCTCATTGTCGCCGAAGCCCAGCAGGTAAAGCCTGCACCTCAGGGCGAAGGGGCGGGAAGGGCGGGGACAGGAGGCCCCCAGGCGGGGCTCGGCCTCAGTGGGAGTGTGGCGGTGCCTGACGGCGCACGCGCATCTCAGGCTGCCAGGACTATCCAGGCCCAGGTGTGAAGTGGCCTCTTCCTGGCCGCTCAGCACATCAAAGCGGGGGCGGGGCCTGGCCCTCTGAGGGGGCTGCGAAGGTGGGGGATCCTTAGTTGCACACACACCCCATGTGGGCCTCTTGCCTGTGCCCTAGCCTGGCGTGCCTTTAGGATTGGAGCCACCTTCACTTAGTGGGGATCTGGTGCCAATTCTTAGTAGTCCTGCCCCTTCCTTTCCACTGTGTATAACAGGAGCTTCTGGGCACCAGCAACCGGAATAGGGTGAGGAACAGGAGTGGGACCTGCTTCCCACTACAGGTGGGGAGAGCCCTGATTCCAGAGCTGGGTAGGATAAAGAAGCTGTCCAAGAAGAATGAGAAGATGAGCTGGCCTCGTCTGAAGAACAGAGGAGGGGCAGCCTGCTGCCTCAACACGTGCACCCCAGCCTGGCAGGGCCCAAAGCTGGCCTGTGGCCCAGCGGCTACCACTCTCCTATCGCTGGCATGTTGCCACTTTGGGGCCGGTGTAACAGGTTTGTCAAATGCAGTGTGAATTGAAATGATGCAGAAAAAGCATTTGACAAAATTGGACACTTTTATAATAAAATCTTTTTATCAAACTAGGAACAAAGAAGACCTTCCTCAGTCTGATAAAAGAGCCTGCAGGCAAACATCACACTACATGATAACACGCTGAAACTTCATCCCTTAACCTAAGGAACAAGGGGAGGGTGCCGCTCTTTCCACACCTATTCATCGCAGTACTGGTTGGAAGGTCTGGGGTGTGGAGCAAGAAAGAAATACAGGTGGAGAGGGAGAAATAAACTCCACGCTTTCGGATGACACTCAGCAGATGACATTCTCAGGAATGTGAGCTTGTGCTGTCCCCAGTGGGCACTTCACACATGGCACCTACTCTTCCACTGGACTGTGGCATCAGGCATCACACCTTTGCCTATTTCTTCTACCAAAGCTTTTAGGCTCTCTTTCAGGGCCAGGCCCACAAAACTGATGGGTGAGCTGGATTGTGGCAGTGAAGGCCAAGCAGCTTGGTACCTGTTCCTGGGGCGTCAGCCCCCGCCACCCCCTACCTCGTCTCTTTATCACCTCCTGCCTTCACCTCCTCACATCTCTGTTGCACCCGCAGCTGCAGAATGCCCATGCCATGGTCCCATCCAGGAGAGGCAGGCCACCTCCCTTCTGCTTGTAGTAGGGTGCACGCTTTCTGGGTGAAGCCTTCCTGGGATCCAAGCTGAGAGCTTGACCAGGGAGCCCAGTGACTGGGCCTCTTCAGCAGTGCTAGACCTGAAGAATTTGTTAATTTGAAAACATAAGCATACATACTTTAAAAGTCGAGAGGATCCACAGATACAGAGTTGAACAAATCTTTCTCCCAGGCTGCCTCTGAGGAGCCCAGTTGCCTGCTCTAGAGGAAACCGCCACTCCTGGTTTCTCATCAGCAGTGCTCTGAAATGAATTTGTTTTTTGTTTTTTGTTTTTCAGAACTGGGGATTGAACTCAGGCCCTTGTGCTTGCCAGGCAAGCGCTTATTCTACTGAGCCATCTCCCCAGCCCCATGAATTTGTATTTTATTAGCTACAAAATCAACTAGACGTAAGTGGACGAGGGGCCATATGTGTGGGCAGCATTTTGTATGTGGAAAACATGCCTGAGAACTCTCACCTGAAACTTAATAGTATGCACTGAGCCAGTGGGAGCCACAGAGAGATTTACAGCAGGAGAGAGCATGGCGAGAACATCTCCAGTGTAGGGGCAGAGGGCAGATTAAAAAGGTGCAGGGTCCCAGAGTGGTGCACACTTGCAATACCAGCCCTCTGGGAGGTGGAGGCAGAGGATCAGAGATTTGCATCTAGCCTGGACAATTTAGCAATTTAGTGAGACCCTGTCTTAAATAAAAAGGGCCAGGGACATGGCTCGGCGCAAAGGCCCTGGGTTCTATTCTTGGTGCTGTAGGGGAGAGGGGAGGCAAAGAAGCATGAGGCAAAGGGTTGGGGAAAGATGGCACGAGCAGGGCGGGGCCGTGGTGAGGGAGGGGGCAGATGGGCCAGCCCCAGGCCCCGCCTGGGTCTTCTGTCCTCAAGGCTGACGCGTGGTGCCCTCCCTCCTGTTGCCCCAGGGGTCTCTGGGAACATCTTGGAGCCCAGCTGGGCCTGGCCCTCACGCTGTCTGTCCCCTTTGATCTCCTTATCATGACCACCCTCTCCCCTTTCCCTGGGAGCTGAGTTAACGAGTTCTCCAGGCACAGGGCCTATTTGACCTCCCACCAGGCAGAGGCCTTCACACTTGTGGGGCCTGTTTTGACAAGTGCCGGAGCCAGTGGCTGCTGCCCCCTACCCGAGCCTGCCCAGGCCTGCCAGGACAACGTGTAAGGCTGGGAAAGGAGGCTGGGGTGCAGCCCCACCAGAGCAGAGGTGGGAGTCTGCGCCAGGACAGGCTGGGGGAAACAGGACCACAAACCCTCAGGCCCCAACCCCAGCCATCCAGCTAGGCCAGGCTGCTTCCTCGGGCTAGGCCTGGTCCTGGCACTGTGCCCCTGTGCCAGTGCCCTCATTTCCCTGCCAGCCCGCCATATCAGAGTGCTAATCAGAGGTGCTAGGTAAATACCTCCCTTACGGCTCTAATCCCAACCCTGCCGGAGCCAGTGGCCCCAGGAGAACGAAGCAGCGCTGCCGCTAGCCTTCTTAGCATCAGAGAAGCCCCTAATATTGGTGTCCCAAATAACCAGGAACCTTCCAGCACCTCTGCAGCAGCCCTAGAAGAGGAGAGGGGGCCCACAAGAAGCACCCACTTGCAGACGGCCCCCATGTCCCCTGGAGTCAGGTCTGCCATTACAGCCCACGTCCTTTCATGTCTCCCTCAGGGCCAGGGCTTCTGCTTCTAGGCTGTGGGGACTGTCTGGACTCTGCTCACACTCAGCACAATGACGTAGGCACATGTGCTGCTCAGTAGAGGAGGAAACAGAGGCCTGGAGAGGGCCTTTCATGTCACACAGCTGGCAGGGCAGACCTGGGCACCAAAGCCCGTGTTCTGCCCTCCCTCCCAATCCCTGACTCCTCTGAAGGACGCAAGAGCTTGCTTTCATCCTGGGGATGCCCTGGGAGTGAGGAGGAACCCCAGAACCCTCAATGCCACACTAGGCCTTGCTTCACATCCTAGAGGGCCCACAGTTTTGCAGGTCCCACTGAACTGATGGACCAGAATCCTAGAGGGTAGAGCCCGGGCATCTCAGTACAAAATATAAAATCTCAGGCCAGGCATGGTGGCACATGCCCATAATGCTAGCACTTGGGAGGCTGAGGTAGGAGGATTATTGTGAGTCCAAGGCCAGCCTGAACTGCATAGTGACACTATATCTCCAAAAGATCAAAAAATAAATAATTAAAATAAAATTTCAGCAAAGCATGCTTGTCACCTCAGCACTCTAGGATCCTGAGCCAGGAAGATCCAAAATATAAACCTAATCTGGGGAATTTAGCATCTCAGCAAACCGTGTCTCAAACTAGGAAAAGGGTTAGGGATACAGCTCATTGTGAGAAGAGCTTGTACTCAACCAGAAAAATATAAATAATAAATGTCCCCCCAATTATGAAGAAATGCTACACCTCAACTCATAATTAAAAAGCCACTGGTGGGAGAACCCTGTCTCCCTCCCCTAGATCCTGTCCCCCTTGGTTCACAAGTAGATAAAGCAGGACCCAGAGCAGCGGATGGCCTAGCAACCCAGGCCCCAACACCCAGTCAGCTCCTGCAGCTCCCAGGGGAGCCTCACACCTCCAGACAGGGAGCGGTGCTGGCCAGCCATCTGGAGTAGATTACTCTGGATCCATAATCTGATTATCTAGCTGCGGACCTGCTGGGTGCTCAGCCAGTGGTGTCACAGGTAGCCCAGGGTGGAGGGGAGGAGGGGGTGGGAAGAGGAGAGATTTGGCTTCCGGGAAAGGATCAGGAGGAGGTGCCAGAGCCATGATGGGTCGGGCTGCTGATGCCCAGTAACTAGGTGGCACCACTCCTGGGGCACCTTACTTAGTTCCTTGTTTGGAGCAAAGGAGGATAAGTGAGTGTGGGCCAGAGCCTCAGAGTGAGAAGTGGAGAAACTGAGGCATAAAGGGATTAAGCCACTGACCCAGCCCAAAGCAAAGGGGCAGGCTGTGAAAGTGGGGGAAATGTGACACCTGTGCCTCAGTTTCTCCAACTGTGTAAAGGAGGCGGGGCTCCCAGAACTGCCCACCTTGGAGGAAGTCCTTCTCTGGCCAGAGCGTTGGAACCTGGCTTTCTAGCGTCCTTGCAGTCCCGGATGCTGCCAGCAGAGAGCGCCATACAGCCGCCTTCGTACCTGAATCAGGCTGACCTTCCTTCAACTTTAAGAGGAGTTTCAAAAATTTTTTTTCATTCTATTACTTTATTTTACAGTACAGAGGATTGAATTGAGCTACACTCTCAGCCCTTTATAGCTTTTTTTATTTTGAGACAAGGTCTTGCTAAATCATTAAGTTCCCCAGACTGGGCTTCAACTTGCAGTTTTCCTGGCTCAGCCTTCCACAGTGATCATCATGCCTGAGAGAGGACTTTTTGTGAGATTGGAGCCATGAAGCCAGGCTTGGGACCAGGGGCAGGGGTGGAGGTGTCAGGGATTCTGGGCTAGCTTAAGAAGAGGAGGGGACGCCTGGCTCATCACCCATGAGAGGGCTGTGTGACCCCAGACAGGTTGCTTGCCTTCTCTGAACCCCAGGCCCTCTCCGGCCATGCTGGGGCCTTACTGTGGCCCACTGCTCTTGTGAGGAGCCAGAGGAAAGGCTGGCCAGGCGGGAGGAGCAGGACACCAGGATCCCGCAGCCAGTGCAGAGTGCTTCTGTACCGGGGAAGCCCATTCAGTGCGGCCCTGTGGATCGGAGGAACAAAACCAAAAGAAACCCAGAAGCTGAAACACAACACAGAGCTGCTGGCCAGCTCGGCATGACTGACAGCGCCTGATATTTAGGCTTTGTGTTTTATGGCGATGAGGCCTGAACCCAGGCCTTTACATCGGGCTACATCCCATCCTTTTTATTTCTATTTTAAAACAGTGCACCTGAGGGCCTGTGAGATAGCTCAGAGGACTCAAATGTCTGCTTAGGCAAGCTTAGGAAAACACAGGGACCCCGGTTCGATCCCTGGCATCACAAGCCGCGCCAGACCTGCTCCCAGGGACGGCTGAGCCGGCCAGAGTCCTGGCGTAGTGGCCCACACCTGTAATCCCAGCACTGGGGAGGCTAAAAGCAGGAGGATCACCACCAGTCCAAGCTGTGTAATGAGACCCTACAACAACCAAATACATTTAAATAAATAAACAGGGGGCCAGGGAGATGGCTCAGTAGAATAAGCGCTGCCTGAATTCAATCCCTGGTTCTGCCAAAATAATTAATTAATTAATTAATTAAAAATACAAATAAAACAGTGCACCTGAAACAGGGTCTTGCCAAATTACTAAATTGCTTAGGCTGAGTTGGAACTTGTACTCCTCCGTCTCAGCCTCCCTGACTGCTGGAATTATAGGCCTGTGCACCCATTGCCTATTTTGTGGATGTATTTTATACATAAACATATATGTGGGGGCTGGTGAGATGGCTCAGTGGTCTAGAGCACCTACTTAGAACAAAGAACAAGCTTAGCAAAGCACAGGGACCCCGGTTCAATCCCCCAGCACCACATGCCAGCCAGCCCCGCCCCCTGGTGGGCTGAGCTGGCCACACACACACACACACACACACACACACATAAATAAATAAATTTTTTTAAAAATAAACATATATGTGTAAAAACCCGCACAGAAAGAGCCCTCAGGGGCTCACCAAGCAGTCATGGGTCACTTAGGGACAGGGATGCCTCCCCTAGGGATTTTGTCCCTGTGTGACCGTAATGGAATGAACCTGCACAGACTGAGATGGGCTCAGCTTGGCAGGTGCTGCATCTCAGGGGACCAGTCTGTCCACTGGTGCCGGCCACATTGTCACGCGGCATGTCGCCGCCGTGCGCAGTAGCATGCGGGGTGGGGCTGGCGCAGGTCTCAGCTCCAGCGGTGGTCAGAGAGACTGTAATCTTAGCAGCAGTACGCCTGTGTCTCACAAGTGGGCTGCACTTGTGTGCTACGTGTGCAATTGAAAAATGATTTTCAAAACACCTCATAAGGCTGTGCCTATGCGGCAAACCTTAAGGAACCTCAGCGTACATTATTTAACTAAATTGTTAGAACCAAGCTATGGACTACTAGGAAGCCTCAAAACTCATTAAAAAACAGCAACAAAAAACTCTTATTCCAAAGCCTGGAGGGGAAGTGGTGTGCAGTCCTGTAATCTCAGCTAGTCAGAAGACTGAAGAAGGAGGATTGAGAGTTTTTGATTTTATTGTATTTTTTTTGGTTGAATTGTGCTTTAGGGGAGGTTTTTATTTTTTGTTTTTGGTGCCGAGGACTGAAGCCAAGGCTGAGTCAAGTCCCCAGCCCCAGGATTGAGAGTTTGAGGCCAGCCTGGGCACCCTAGCTAGACCCTGTCCCAAAATAAAAGATTTTTTAAAGGGCCGGGATGAAGATGGCGGCGGAGTACTTGCCAGCTCGTGAGAGGCCTGGTCCCCCCCCTCCCCCCCGCCGCGCACTTCAATGTGGACGAGCCTCCAAGAATTATGAAGCAAGAGGAGCCAAATATCAAGGCCAAAGCCTGCATGATTCATAAATGAAATCCCTAGAACAGGCAGATCACAAAACAGGAAGTAGATTAGATTACCAAACGGAGGGTGTAGGGGTGGGGCAGGAGGGCCATGTTGCCCAATACCTAGAAAGTTTCTCCTGCAGTGAGGAGCCTGTTTTGGAAACAGGTGTGGTGATAGGAGAGGTGAGAGGTGCACGGGGTGGATTTGGGGCCACAGAAGACCTGCCCACCTGAAAGCAGTGAAGCTGCGCTGCGTGGTGCACACCTGCAACCCCAGCTACGCAGAAGCTGAGGCAGGAGGCTGAAAAATTCAAGGCCCTCTTGGATAATTTATCAAGACCTTGCCTTGGGGCCAGGGAGATGGCTCAGTGGAATAAGCAGCTCCCTGGCAAGCGCAAGGGCCTGAGTTCAATCCCCGGTTCTGCCAAAAAAAAAAAAAAAAAAAAAAATAGACGACCCTGCCACTGGACATGTAAACCGTGGGTGGCTACAGCACACACACACACACACACACACACACACACACACACACGGAGAAGAGCGGCAGCGTCACAGCCGCTTCTCTCTGGGCGGACAGAACCGGGGTGCTTTACATTTCCTTCGTCTTGTCTGTATTTACTGTGAGGAGCACAAGTTTGCATTTCTTTGGTGGAAAAAAAGATAAGGAGGGACAGAGGGCAAAAGCACTCTGCAACCCCCTCCTCGGCTAGTTTGTACCGCAAGAGTAGAGTCCAAGCCCCAAAGGCAGCACCCATTGGGAGCTGCAGGGCCTCAGGAGGCCACGCCGCCATGCAGGGCACAGACGTGGGTGCCCTCTCTGCTCCTCAGCAGACACCCACCTCAGGGATGTGGAGACTGAGTCCCAGGTCAGGAGTGGAGCCCCTGCTGGCCTGGGCCTGAGCCTTCTCATTGGAGGAAGGGCAGAGGGTGGCTTCTAAGTGCCCGGCCAAAGGCCAACCCGCCCCCCCCCCCCCCCCCCGTGCCTTCTCACTGGCTCCACGTCCCAGCTCTTCCCTTCCCACCCTCTCCTTCCTCAGACTGCCTCCCTGGGACTCTGACTCTCCACCCATTAGGCAGCCCAAGTGCACCTGCAGGTCCCTGTCATCCTCTACCTTCTACTTGGGATCTAGCCCCAGCACTGCCCCCCAGCCCATGACTTCCACCTGAAGTAAAATCCCACGATGAAAAGGGAAGCCTTGGGGCCAGGGAGATGGCTCAATAGGATAAGTGCTTGACTGGCAAACGCAAGGATCTGAGTTCAATCCCCGGTTCCATTAAAAAAAAGAAAAGAAAAGGGAAGCCTCATTCCAGGCTTGTCCTCTTGGGGCCCTCCTGGCTACCCAGCCAGGGCCGCATCTGGGGTCCGTAGTACCAGCTGCTCATTCCTCATGGGGCTGCAAAGAACCCACCCAGCCCTGCATGGGCACTGCATGGGCCTGCAGCTCTACGCCAGCGACCTGACTCAAGTCAGATTTCTGCTCCTGGGGACCTGAAGTCAGGGATGGGGCTTCTGCGAGCACCGTGTCCTCTGAGCTGGGGCAGTGGGGTTTAATCAGTACAGGCACATTCAGACCTATGTGCAAGCTGGCTGCTCTGTGACCTTGCCCTGGTGGCACCTACTCACAGTGACCACAGACCATGTCATCAGAGTTCCCTGGCTGTGCCTTTGTCATGGCTGTCTGGGGATGCTGAAGTGAGGGACCCTTCCAGATCTCACACACACACACACACACACACACACACACACACACACACGTGCCCTGGCCCCCACCCCCACCCCAGGACAACGCTCTGGGCTGTTTTGGCGGCCCCTACACGCTCGCTTTCCCAAGTTGACACCTTCTGTGTCAGTGGGCAGCCAGGAGGTGTGAAGGTGGCTGCGGGCTTACTGGTAATGAGAACACCACCCAGCGCTCGCCCTGCCTGCCATCCCGCCCTCGCTCCCACAGCCGACACCCCAGGTCCCAAGGGGCCATGGCCAGGCGCTCAGAGGCCCATCTCGTGGAGGCTTCGTCCTGCTCTCAGCCCTGTGCCACCTGCTCAGGGCAAAAATGGGGCCGATTCCTGGAGGGAGCTGTGGCAACAGGGTACTACTGGAGTGGGAAAGCCTGCGCTCGGCCAGAGCAGGCTGGACAGGGACAGCACCCACCCTCAGCCTCTGAGGGCTCAGGGCTGAGCTTGAGGGACAGCTTGGGACTCGGTTCCTACCTGACTGCAAGGACACTGACTGTGCCAGGTTGGCCAGGCCGGGCCAGCACTGCTTGGCGCAGCTGAGACACAGGCTCCAGGCACAGAGGAGACGGGGTGTGGTGGCCAAGCCTGAAGCTGCTGGGCAACCTTGCTCTGAGCTCCCTTGCCCTGGGAAGGCCAGTCCTGAGGCCATGCTTCCTGTCCCTCCTTCGTTCAGGGCTACAGCTCTGGAAGGACTTCTGTGGTCACCAGGACCAGCATCCTGTCACACAGCGCTTAACGTCCACCCATGCCAACCCCCAGATGTACTGGTGCATCATTTTCTGGCCTCTCAGTATTGTACCTTGAAGCAGCTGCTCTTGGCCTCACAGGACAGAGCCTCTGGTCCTAGAAAGCCCTTCAGACGGTCCCTGGAGGCCCTGCTAGCTCTGAGCCCTTGACAACTACTACTACATCCTGTTTTTCTTCTTGGGTCCAACACCCCAAGCCCCTCCCTCAGCTATTTTGCTGGGGACCTGGCTTCAAGCCCCTCCCCTGAGCTAGAGATTGTCCCTAAACCTTATCACTCATCCTCCCCCCCTTCAAACTGTGTATTGTATACGTGGGAGGAAGTGATCCTGGCTCACCCCACACATGCTACCCGTCACCCTAGGACTCTAGACCCCAAATTCGGAGGAAGGAGACACACATTTGGAGGGCTCTGTGGAGTTCGTCTTACCACACGGAGGGCTGCCCTTGGCACCTGTTGGGATCTCTAGATTCTGACTGGTAAGCAGTTTGTTTCTGGGCTCATGTCTGACCCCAAGGACAATCGGTTCACAGCTTCACACGAGACTACAGTGCTGTAGGGACAAGGCTGGGGGAGACTGATGAAAGCCCTTCATCAGGGTGGACATTCGTCTAGGCCTCTTGCGGCGCTCAGTCAGCTGGGAAGTCACTGAACAGCCACTGAGCCCCCTGCCCCTCCATGACAAGGAAGCCTGCGAACTTCCTCATGATGCGGAGAAGGATTATGATTGGCTGCTCATACCATTTGCTCAAAGTTCTCCTTCAACATTAAACCCAGGAGTTGTCAGTCCAGACTGATATGGCGCTTCTATTAATTCCATGAGGAAGTGAATACACTGTTGCCAATGCTTCGGGACTTCTTTTTGCTTCACTCTTTAGTGTGCTGCTTCTGTGCCTGCCACTGCTTCCCACTGAGCCAAAGTTCCGAGCATGCCACATTTCCCGGGTAGGAGGAAGGTATGAAGGAGAAGAGGCACAACCCTCCCTCCCCTGGCATTAAAGAGCTCACCCTCGCTGGGCCTGATGGCGCACGCCTGGGGTCCCAGCTACCTGGGAGGCAGAGGCAGGAGATTTACAGGTTCAGGGCCAACCTGGTCAATTGAGGAAGACTTGGTCTCCAAAATCAGCATGTGTGAGGCCTTCAGTCCAGTTCCCGGGATGGGGCAGGGAAGGGCACAGAGGATTTAGAGGGTTTGTTTAGGTTTATCCTGTGTAGCAACTAAGTTTGAGGCCAGCCTGGGCAGCACAGGGTGACTACTGTCTCAACAAGAGTAACTAATAAAGAGCCCTCCCAGAAACCACGGACACTGGCCATTCCATCTGCATGTGGCCAGCCACAATACAGTTCCTTCTATTTTATCAAGGGGAAAAGGTGAACAGAGGTTTTGTAATAGATGCTGTGTGGAAACTTACAGTGTGAGCCACATGCACGAGGGCCACACACTCATGACTGCATGGCCCTGCCCAGCGCCTCCTGTCTCAGGTGGGGTGAACTGGCTGCTTATCCAGGTCCAGACAGCCCCCAGCTGGAAGCCTCCTTCTGAACAGGTTGGTCAGGTGCCGGGAGAAGCAGGGAAAAGCCCTGCAGGCTGGGACCCAGGCCAGGCTTGTTAGCTCTGAACCTGCTGCAGGTTCCGACACAGAGAAAACCCAGGCTCCACACCCACTTGCAAGAGGGGTGCCCTGTGTCACAGTGCAGGCTGTGGCAGGTGGCTTGGGCACCTGGGCCCGGGCCCTGTCACATGAGCACCTGCCTCGAAAGCTGCCTCATAGCCTTGCCTAGGCTCACCTGTCAGCAGCAGCACTGGGCACCCTTTTCCTGCTTCCTCTGCCCTTCAGCTGTGGTGAGGAGCCGGTGACCTGCTGAGGATGGCTCTAGGCTGGGTCCTCGAGTGGAGAGGCTGGAGATGGCAGGGGAGGGGGACACCTAGGCCTGGGGTGAAGGAGCCAGTTGCATTCCTTCCACGAGTGCCAGCACTAAAGAAACAACCCCTTTGCAGTCAGCCTATTCCTGTACCTGTTCTGCTGCCCTGAGCTTGCTATATGCCTAACATCAGCTAAATACTATGCCAGGCACTACCTTATCCTACCCCAGTTACCCTAGTATCAGCATCACCACTTTATAGATGACAGAGTTAGGGGAAAGTTTCCCAAGCAGCACTGGGTCCCTAACCAAGCCCCTGAGACTCTGCAGATTTTTTTTTTTTTTAATTTTAGGGAAGAATCTATAGGGTGTTCAGGGTCTTCAGGGTCCCACTACTAGATTGGATTGGTAGTGATCTGACTGTTTACAGTCTCCCAAGAGCTGGGATTACAAGCAAGCACCACCACACCCAGTCTCATTTGCCATCTCAGTGCACCCTGGGGGCAGAGTCAGCATGGCAGGCCCAGGATCGAACCCAGGCCCCTGGGCCTGCTTGCAGGCTCTTTAAGCTGCTGAGCTATTTGGCCAGCCCTTGCAGTCAGCTCTAACCTCAGGGTACCCTGCCTCCCAGGACTAGCATGGGATCTTCTTTGGGCTCCATTGTGGCGATGAGGGTGCCACAGTGCACCTTGTGCTTCAGGAACCTGGCTAAGAGGCCAGGAGAGAGCCATGGCCACAGCAAGCCAGGTGCCATCTTCCAGAACTTAGGCTGTGACATGTCAGTCAGCCTAGGCCTCGGCTCCAAGTCAGGCCAAGCCAAGGCTGAAGCAGGCAAGGCTAGCCGAAGAAGGGAAGGGTAGCAGGCACCACGCAGAGGGCCTGTGCTTGGCGTGCGCTCATTCTTCATCAAAATTGTGAATGGGGCTTCACTGCAGATGGGTTCTACAGGTGTGTGGGTACTGGGGGGGGCATTCTGGATCTTTGGAGGTCATGACCTTAGCAGAGACCACAAAGCCATTCCACCACTGCATATGCAGCTGCTCAGCTCTTCAGAAAACTAGAATCACACTAGAGAGGCATCAGTAAGGGACAGACTATAGTAGGTGATTCACAACAGAGTATCTGAGGGGTTTTATTTTTTTTGTTTGTTTGGTTGGTTGGGTTTTTTCTTTTTGCAACAGAATATACTTTGGTTAAAATGTGTGAGTTAGGGCCAGGGATACTGCTCAACAGCACAGCACCTGCCTGACAAGCATGAGGTCCTGAGTTC
>NW_004524578.1:19174556-19177978 GCF_000260255.1 Octodon degus
GCCAGCCAGCCCCGCCCCCTGGTGGGCTGAGCTGGCCACACACACACACACACACACACACAAATAAATTTTTTAAAAATTTTAAAAATTAAAAATAAAAATAAATAAACCTTTCCTTCCTTAATTATTTTTCGGTACTAGGGATTGAACTCAGGACCTTACGCTTGCCAGGCAGGAGCTTATGCTGCTAAGCCATCTCCCTGGCCCTCCTTCCTTACTTTTGGGTATCAGGCATTTTGTCCCAGCAATGAGAAAGAAAGGTAACCACACCAAGCTAGTTACCCTGATGGGACCGCTACACACTGTATCTATGCCCTGGAATGTCGGCTGCACAGCAGCAGGATGTACAATTATTATTTGCCAGTTACAGTGACGCCTCTATTCATGAACTTACTTTTGGAAAAGACAGTCATCTTTGTGTTCATGATGGAAAGATGGCCACGGTCGTATCTGCCACCCAATGCAGTTTGCAAACCAAAACGAAATTTGCCAAATGCTTCTGTTTGTGAACCAAACTGTTTGCAAACAGAAGAGTTTGTGAACTTAAGTATCACTGTAGGTTGTTTTGAAAGCCATGTCTGTGAAACCGGATGGAGGTAGCGTCTAGCTGTCAGGTACGTGTGAGCTCATTCCTTGACAGGTGTGACGTTAGGAAATTTATAGCGCTATGTGGTCTTGGATGAATAAATGACATACTTACACTCTATCTGCCATTTTTGTAACTTAACAAGTCTAGGACTGAAGACTGGGCGTAGTGGTGCATGCCTGTAATCCCAGCTCATGGGAGGCTGTAAACAGGCAGATCACAAGTCTAATCTAGTAGTGAGACCCCAAACACCCTGTAGACCCTTTCCTAAAATTTAAAAAAAAAAAAGTCTAGGATTGAATGCTCTCTTTTCTGTTAGGTGATGTTATTTTTGAAATCTTGTTTTAAACCCTCTTATATCATTGGATTAGTATGTTTTCTATTCCTACAGCAAAATGTCAGAAGCTGGGTAACTTGTAAAGAAAAAATGTTTCAGATATAGCCCAATGACATAAGTACCTGCCCGGCCAGTGCAAGGTCTTGAGTTTGATCCCTGGTACAAAAAAAGAAAAAGGAAAAAAAGAAAACGTGGAAAGGTTTCACGAGCTCACAGTGCCGGGGGCCCCAGAACATGGCGCCAGCTTCTTCACATAGTGGTAAGGCCCTAATGGCCAGTGGCATCACTATTTTGGGAAGACGTGGATAAGAGATTATGTAGCAAGACAGACACGGGGAGGAGCCTGTCGTATTTTTTCTTTGTACTGAGAACAGAACTCAGGGCCTTGTGCTGGCCAGGCAGACACTGCTGCTGAGCTACGTTCCAGCCCAGTCTTATTTGTTTTTCAGACAGGGTCTCACTGTGTAGCCTAGGCTGGCTTAGAACTCACGGTGGTGAACCTCCCACCTCAGCCTCCTGAGTGTGGGCTTATAGGCATGCGCCACCACCCACAGCCTTGGTTTTGCTCTTTGTAATGACTCTCACACCAAGTAACCAGGCCCTATGAGAACTGCATTGACCCTCAAAGGCCACAGCCCCAGTAACCTACCCAACTCCCAGTGCTCCCTGTATCCCCTGAGGTACTTGGGAGTGAAGCCAGGACCTTTGCATAGAGCTACGTCCCCAGCCCCACCTTCTAAAATTTTTGTCTTCATCGGTACGTGATTCCAGTACATGACTACATTCCTGGTGGGGAGCTGGTGCGTGCACATAGCACCTTAGTTCTCTTCTTCATTCCCTTCCCTTCTCTCCGTTCTTCTCCTTCCATCTCTTAGTTCTCTTCCTTTTGGCAAAAGACCTATTTCCCTATTTCCTATTATGTTTTTTTAAAATTTTGTTCTTTAGGGCCAGGGAGATAGCTCAGTAGAGTAAGTGCTTGCCTGGCAAGCACAACGGCCTGAGTTCAATCCCCGGTTCCAGAAGAAAAAAAAAAATTTGTTGTTCTTTATTTATAGTTTGGTTTTCTCATCTACAAGAAACTGTGCTATTTAAGCTTGTGCATCTGATTTTCACTTAACATTGTGGTCTCAAAATAAATAAATATGGGGCCAGGGAGATGGCTCAGTGGAATAAGCGCTTCCCTAGCAAGTGCAAGGGTCTGAGTTCAATCCCCGGTTCCACTAAAATAAATACATCAATAAATAAAATTTTTTAAAAAACCACTGTGGTCTTGAGGTGCATCCACTGTCCTGCGCATGACTCAACCTAGCCCCTTGTAAAAATCTGAGACAGGTTCTAAATTGCCAGGCTGAACTAGGATTTGCAATCCTCTTGCCTCAGCCTCACAGAGTTTGGAGACAATATGTGTACACCACCATGGCCAGCCATTTGACCCACTACTAGAACAAAGAAGTGAGTCCTGACATAGAATGGTCTTTAATCATATGCCGTTTTGCCAGGTGTGGTGGCACACACCTGTAATCCCAGCATTCAGGAGGCTAAGGCAGGAGGATCACTGTGAGTTCCAGTCCAGCTTGAACTACATAGTGAGACCCTGTCTCAAAAAGACAAAAAAAAAAAAAAAAAGTACACTGTTTTTGTTTGTTTGTTTTTGGTATGCTGTTTTAAGAGGAAAAAAAAATCAAGGGCTGGGGAGATACCTCAGCAGGCAAGCGCAAGAACCTGGGTTCAATCCCCTGTACTGCACACTGTCATGCTGTGCCAGCCACCAAAACTGGGCATGGTGGTGCATACCTTTAATCCCAGAGCTGGGGAAGCTGAGACAGGAGGATCCCTATGAGCCCAAGCTGTGTAGGGAGTCCCTATACCAAATACAAAATTAATTTTTTTAAATCCAGCACATTAGCAGGGTGAGATTTACAACGCAGTGTAACAGATCTGCATGAGTAGTGCAAGGAGATGTGTTTCTGATGGTCTGGAATCTGGGAAGTCCAAGAGCTCGGCCCTGGCATCTGGTGGGGCAGGGACGCCGTACGCCAAGGCACAGCGAGCATGTTAGGGCACACCTGCTTTCCCAGCAAGGCCTCCTCCAGACAGCACATCAAGCTTGAAGGGAACAGTCCACTTAGAAACAAAAGGGCTCACCTCAGTCACCCCAAAGGTGTACCTCTCAACCCACTGCACTAGGAATAAGCTTCCAGCACGGGAAATCAGGGTGGAGGACAGACCCAAAGGACACTAAGCACTGGGTGCCTTTGGAGGATACTAAGTGAATGCAGATATACAACCTAGTAAGTGCTGCCATCTCTGGGGAGTCACAGGGATGGTTAAAGGGACCCTAGTCTCACCTAGTATATTACTGATTATATAACTTGGCTAATTAATTTGATTTTTAAAAAACAACCATGAGGGGGGAGATGGCTCAGTGGAATAAGAGCTTCCCTGGCAAGCGCAAGGGCCTGAGTTCAATCCCCAGTTCCGCAAAAAAAAAAAAAGGGG
>NW_004524578.1:19178448-19191231 GCF_000260255.1 Octodon degus
TGTTCTGGGGTCCACTGCCAGTCCTTTGCATATGCAGGTATTTCTGGATGTTCTCCCCACCCTCCTCTCCCTGCTCAAATCCTATTCATGACTCAGGACCCAGCTACAAGCCCTCCAACTCAGTGCCCAGTCTCTGGCTCTTTCAGACTCAGCCTCTTCCTGACATTACAAGGACTTGATGCCTCCTTCAAGGTGTAACTGTTACTGAGTTTACTTTGTCAATTTTGCTGTCCATCACATCAGTCCTGCTGAGTAGATGCTGCTTTGTTTTGTTTTGTTGTTTGTTTTTGGTATTTAGTGCAGGGTCTATAGGGACTACAGGGTCTTACTGCGTAGATCAGACTTGTAGTGATTCTCCTGTTTTCAGCTTCCCAAGCACTGGGATTACAGGCCTGTGCCACCGTGCCCAGTCTCAATCAGCTCAGTGTGTGCCGGGGGCAGGGCCGGCACAGCAGGCTGGGGATCGAACCACTGACCTCTGCCTAAGCAGATGCTTTAACCCACTGAGCTATCTGGCTGGCCCTGATGCTGTAACTATTACTCTTCCTTGACTGAGTTCTGATTAAGATCAGGTTAAAGACCCTGTCCAAGGGCACACCACTAATTAGTGGTGGAGTTACTAGTTATACAATGGGCTGTTCATGTGTCCTTCAAGACTGAAATCCCACACATGGGAAGACAGCGCAGGAGAATAAGCACTTGCCTGGCAAGTGCAGCGTCCTGAGTTCTAAACCCCAGTACCACAAAAAACAAAAACACCCCTGAAATCTTAGGAGAGCAGAGGTGGTGACTCGCTTGGTCACCCTGGTGTGGCAGGCATTTACAAGCTGCTCAATAAATATGAATTCAATAAATAATGTCCTTGAATGTCACTACCTTCTTTTTAAAATGATACCAGTTAAAGGCCCACGATTCCAAGTACTCTATAGGGACCATCCCAGGGACCAGGCATCCTCCCTTACTACCTGAAGACTACCTGGGCCACAGGTGGTCACTGGTCTGCCTGAGGCCCACAACAAACAGAGGCCAACCTGGGGCCCATCACCCATTCCCATGGCCCACCGTGCCAGGGACGTCTGCCTTCTCCAGAATACTGGGCTCCAAATCTCAGGTGTTGGAAGAAACATGGACAGTGTGATGATTTTCTCAAAGACATTCAGCCAATCGGCAAAGGTGTGTGCTGGGGACCTCAGAGAGAGGCCCCTTCCAAAGCGCATCCCTTCCCCATAGCCACGACAGGGCCCTGGGGTAAGTTCCTGGGCACAGCTCCCCAAGGCTGAGGGTGGCACAGGTGACCACTCCTAAAGAGGGTCCGTGAGACTCGCAGCCCCCTGGCACCACCTCCGGGGGGCTCCCGGGCACCCACTCTGCAGCGGGAAAGCGTGGAGTGCGGGTGGGAGCAGGCGCGAAGCTCGGCAGCTCCATCCAGATGTGAATTGTCCCTCCCACACTTCCCGGGCAGTGGGGGCCCCCATTAGAGCCCCCGAGGAGTCAGAATCCACACCTCCGCAAATGGGCCAGCTTTCCCAGGGCCCCCCTGCCCAGACCTTGCCTGGGCTCTGTGGGTTTTGACACCTCTCCGCAACCTGGTGGGAGGCCACCTAGCACCTTTGGTCGGGATAAAAGCTCAGGCCTGGAGGTGGCCCCAGCCTCCCGAGCCTGCAGCTCCGGCCATGGCCCGCTCCCCGCCGCCGCCGCCTCCGCACGGCCTCCTTGGCCTCGACCCCTGGGTCTTCTCCCCGGGCTGGGGCTGGGCCGGCCACGCGGACTCCACGTCGCCCGCCTCGTCCTCCTCGGACTCGTCGGGATCGTGCCCCTGCGACGGCTCCCTCACCTCCTCGCAACCTGTACCCGCGACCCGCAGTGCCCGCGCCGCGGAGCCGCCCGCGACTGCGCCCGGACGCGCGCGGCCCGGACCCGCAGGAGGACCGCGGCGCAGCGCCAGCGAGCGCGAGAAGCTGCGCATGCGCACGCTCGCCCGCGCCCTGCTCGAGCTGCGCCGCTTCCTGCCGCCGTCCGTGGCTCCAGCAGGCCAGAGCCTCACGAAGATCGAGACGCTCCGCCTGGCCATCCGCTACATCGGCCACCTGTCGGCCGTCCTGGGCCTGGGCGAGGACGGCCTGCGGCGGCGGCGGCGCCGGAGAGTGGACGCGGCGTCCCCGCGGGGCTGCCCTCTGTGCCCCGACGGCGACGGGGTGTCCTGGGGGTCCCCGAGAGCCTGCCCCGGGCGCAGCGCTGTGCCCGGGAGCCTGGGGAGCAGGGTCTCCGACGCAGATCCCTGGGAAACAACCCCTTACTGCCCCAAAATACAGTCGCTCCCGCACCAGCCCTTGGGGAGAGCCCCCGACACCGCTCTTTGGATGCCCTCCCAGGCCTGCACCGGGCCGCAGTCATCCCCAGAGCCCGCGAGCGTCGCCGTGCCCTGGACGCCGCCGCCTGCGCCCTCTGAGCTGGCAGCCGTGTACCAGGTACACACTGCAGCCCTGGCCCTTATTCCCGGGGTGATCCAGGACTCACTGGTAAATGAGTGGGTGGGTGGTTTCTGCAAAGGAGTCACACTTACGGGATCCCAGTTATCTTAATGGTGGTGGCAATGGCGGTGGCGGTTGTAGAAGGGACCATAACCTTGGGGGAGGAGGTAAGGGATGACCCTCGTCTTGCTCAGAGGCCAGGATGGAAGACTGGGGCAGGGGCTGCTGTGTTGGGGAATTGTAAGCACTTCTTTAAGGTGTTGGTGATGGTAAGTAAATACATGGGCTTGGAGTTGGAACCTTCACCATTTCTTCAGGCTTCATTCATTCATTCATTTGTGCGTGACTTGCAGTCTACAGAGGATCTATTAATAACCAAATTTTGCTCGATGTGGTGGCACACCACATCTCTGGGACACTGGGGCAGGAGGACTGCAGGTTTAAACTCAACCCAGGCAAATTAGGAATTGAAACTTTTAATTCTTTTTTTTTTGGTAAGGAATTTAGTTCACTGCAAAAGGCCTGGGTTTCATCCTCCATAGTGTAAAAAACAAGAACCAAAAGCAAATAACCAAGCTTTATTAAACACTTCCTGCCTGCCCCCTCTAGTTCTTGGCACTTGGTATGTCTTCATTCAGCCTTTCTAACAACTCTGCAAAGTGGGCATTAGCAGCCCCACTGTACAAATGAGAAAGCTGAGACAAAAAGAGGTTGCCTGCATCCACACAGCAATGAGGAGCAGTGCTGGGGTCTGAAGGTTGGCAGTGCGCTGAGGTGGTCACCTGAGGTGGTGACCACTTCGTTCACTGCACCCCACTAACAAGCTGTTTTCTCCTTCAGGGGATCTCTGCGCAGGACCCCTGTCTGTCACCGGGGAGTCCACCCCTCCTGGCCCGCCCTTCATGCCAGAGACTTCAGCCTCACACCCCATGGGGGTGTTGGGGCCACAGTGCAGAGGTGTTCCCCAGCTCAGAGCCCCAGGGACCTGGGCCTGCCCTCCAGCCCAGTGATGTGAACCCTGCCCAGAGCTCAGGCCTGCGGCTCAGCAGCTGCCCTGAACTTTGTCAAGATTTGGAGGGGACCCACCTGGATGTCTTCTACTAAGGACCGTGTGGATGCCCTTTGCAGCCTGAAGTCAGGCCCACCATGTGGACTGGTCATGTGCTTCTTTGGGACCTTTTTAAGTTTCCTTTTGCCAAGGAGCCCCTGTTCTATGCAACGCTTACCATCACAGTGCAGGAAAACGCAGATGGTGGGGGTCTTCCCTGGCCACAGCGGGGGCTGTAGCAGTGCCCTCCACTGTCTGGCACTGCCCTGCGGAGCCCTGTGCACCTCAGAGCATGGTCTAGGCTGCTCAGGCCAAGGCTCTGCTTGACCCCAAATGAGGCCAAGGTGGGACTGATGGGGAAGTGGGTGGAGCCAGGCCTGTGCCCTGCCTCTTGGTGACAGCTGGCTGGGATCCTGTGTGCTTAGAGATGCTATACTTCTTTTAAAAAGCAAAAATATACCTAGTAAAAACTTGGTTTGGTTTGTTTTCCTTTTATCCTTGTAGGTTTTGTAGGTTTTCTGGGAAAAAGGGATAGAATGGGGAACTTTGAGAAGCAATTCTGGCTGAACTTCTCCTTGAATCCAAAGCTGCCATGGTTGGCATGACCCATGCCCATCAGTGTTTCCTGGGCCAGGGCTGTGGGGTGGGGGCTGCAGCTGGCCTGCCGTGTGTGCAGAGCAGCACAGGTGGCTGAGGATTGTCACCTGCACACCACCTCTGCTCCCTTGCTTGCCTGCTGACCCATGGGGGTGCAGCATGCAGTTATAGACAGTTGGGGTCCCAGGCTGGGGACACCTGTGCTTTTGGGTGCCTTCACAGCTGTGTAATATTCTTTTAAAAGGATGCAGTGATTGTCTCCCATGTACTTGTATCTAGGCTGCTGTGGCAAAATGCCACCCAACAGGTGTTGTAGGAAACAAAGCCACTTTCTCGCTTCTGGAGACAAGATGGAACTGTGGGCAGGATTGTTCCTGAGGCCTCCTTAGCTTGTAGATGGCATCCTCCCTGTGTCGTTTGTGTCCTACTCTTTAGAAAGATACCAGTCGTACTGGGTTAGGGCCCACCCAGAGGATCTGATTTAATCTTAATTACCTCTTTAAAGGGCTGGGAAGATAGCTCAGTAGAATAAGCGCTTGCCTGGCAAGCGCAAGGGCCTGAGTTCAATCCCCAGTTCTGCAATAAATAAATAAATAAATAAATGGAGCCCTCCAAATTCAGCTCCATTCAGGAATACTAGAGGTTAAGCCTTGTATTATTACTATTATTATTATTATTATTATTTGTCTCTGTAACAAAATACTTGAGGCAAGTTACAGAGAAAAGGTTGGTTCTGGCTTGTGGCTCTGGCGGTCACAGGCTGAGTGGCCCCATTGCCATGGACCTCTGCCCAAGGAAGTGAATCATGACAGGAACGCCTGACTGAACAAGAGGCAAAGAGCCAGAGGAAGGGCCAATGCAGTCTCCTATGGTGACCACCACCACCGACCTCAGATCTCTCATGGGGCCCACCTGCCAAAAGTTGCACCACTTCCTGAGAGTACCACCCATGGAGTTTGGGGGACAGCCAACATCCAAGCGAGAGCAGGGCATACGCAGCAATTTTAGCGAGAAGAGGTTCAGCTTGTAACATCTGATGTTAAGCACTCTTAACTATGGGCAAGCTTTGAAGTCTCCCTGCCTCAGGCTCCTGAGGGCTGAGATTACAGGCACACACCACCACACCCAGCCAGCTTTTCTTTGGTATCAGGAGTCTTACATTTGGCACATAGTAGGTGCTCAATAACTAGTGGAGTAGAGACATTGCTTAAGAGATGACCTGGTTTCTGGGTGTGATGGTACACACCTGTAATCCCAGCACTTGGGAGGCTGAGGCAGGAGGGTAGTTGTGAGTTTGAGACCAGTCAGGGCTACAAAGTGAGCTCAAAGCTAGCCCAAACTGTATAGCAAGACCCTGTCTCAAAAAGAAAAAAAAAAAAAAAAAAAAAAGAGATGTGGTCAAGTGGCTCCTAAATCTGGCTAGAGCTTCGCGCAGAGGCAGTATTGTAGCCAGTGAGGCTTACCAAGGCAAGATCATTGCTGATTGAAACTAAGCCTGGCTGTGATCGAGTTCTTTGGGTCCAGAGCTGCACTCTGAGCAGTTTAGCATGCCAGGTCCTACGATCCTCTCTAGGGGTGCTGAGGCCCGGCCAGGTTAGGAAGCAATGGATCTTCCTTACCTCCTCAACTGATTGCTGGAGAAGCAGGCTCCAGCAAGGAAGCAACTTCCCATAGCCCCCGGGTGGTTGTAGGCATCAGGCCCCTGACTCCTCACCCCGTGCTCTCTCTTTCCCAAGGAGACGCAGGGTCTTGGCCCACGGGTGCACCGCAGGCAGAGCTTCCCTTCTGCAGTGCTCGCTGGTGGGCCTTCCCCAGCTCTGGGCCCTGCACATGCTTGGGTGGCATCCAGGACCAGAAGGGCCACAAGCTGTAGCCAGACGTGAGCATCTCATGCTTGCAGGCTGTGGCAGCCTTGCTCCCCAGCTTCCTCGGATGTTCCTGAGGAAACGGGTGGGGAAGGCCAGAAGCTCTGCCACTGGGGCAGGAGCTACTTGTGACAGCCAGCTGGAGAGGCCTGGGAGACACCCCAAATGCTCCAGTGAAGGGAGCCCCACCATGCACGCTTTGGGATGGACAGTCCCCCATGTAGTCTCTCCTCACCCCACCCCTTGTCTGTGGCTCTGACCTAGGATGCAGGACCCAGGCAGTGCCCATGCGCTGTGCTTCCCTGCTAAGCCCTACCAGGGGGAAAGAGGGGCTGATGTGGGCACCCTCCCTGGGATGAGTGGTGACCCAGATTTCCCTAGGGATCCCAGGCACCATCTGTAAGGGACAGGACATCTACTAAGTGTCTCGCCAACCTCCCAGTGACCAAGAAATGTACAAGACATGCTGGGCCCAGCATTGTAAAAGATGCGTTGATGCTGTACATGGCCCCCAAGGCTGCACTGCCCGGCTTGGGGGTGCTGCAAGGTCACCTCTGGTGGGCCCGTGCCCGCTGCTTTCTATAGCTCCCACTCTCCTGGAGTGCAGATGGTTCCCCTACTGGTCAGCAGGGCCCTGCTTGGGGAGTCAGCAGCCTGAGTTCTGTTAGTTTCTGCAGTTTTGACAAGGCTCTGCAGCAATGGGTCCTCAGAGACTAGTCTCTTCTGGCCACAAGGAGCATGATGCATGCCAGCATTGTCAGCCAACATCAGCAGTCTGTGGGTGTGGGCCGGGGAGATGGCTCAGTAGAGTAAGTGCTTGCCTGGCAAGTGCAAGAGTCTGAGTTCAATCACCGGTTCTGCCCTCCCCCCCCCAAAAAAAAAGAAGCAGCAGCATGCAGGTGTGAGGTCACAGACCCTTGCCCAGCTCCAAATGAACCCAGGCTTCTACTTCATGCAGTGCCTGGCCAGAGCCACTCCCTGTGCTCCAGTGTCCTTGACTGTAAGAGAAAGAAGGCTGACAGTTCTGGCAAGTGCAAGGATCCAAGTTCAATCTCCAGTACTGCGTGCCATGTCAGTCCAGTGCGCAGCTGGCTATCCAAAACCCAGTATGTGGGGAGGGTGAGACAGCAGGCTCACAAAGAGTTCAAGCTGTGCACCTGTGTAGCCAGACCCCGTACCAAATAAACGATTTTTTTTTTTTTTTTTTTTTTGCAGAACCGGGATTGAACTCAGGCCCTTGCACTTGCCAGGGAAGCGCTTGTTCTATTGAGCCATCTCCCCGGCCCAATATATGATTTTTTAAAAAGCCAAGATAAAGATAGTCTTCCCTTAGGGTCTGATAACGTACATCAAAACAGCTTTGGCCATGTGAACCACAGAGTAAGAGGATCAGCAGCTCTTCTCTGCCTGCCTCTAGCAGTGAGAGGCACCAGGCCTACCAGGAACCCAAGTGCTGAGGCTGCTCCTCCCAGATCTGGGTCCCAGAAGGTCAAGTGCCAGCCGTGGCTGCTGGGTGCTGGCGACAGGAAGGGTTAGCTCAGAGCCGAGGGACTGGGAATTTAATCTGGGACGACCCAGGGAGCTTCCTTGGATGGGGCCCCAACACTGGCTGCTGCCCACCCCCCACCCCACCCTGCCCTTTGATGTGCAAATGACAACGGGGGAGTCCGGAGCCTTCCAGGGCCCCTGGCCACTGCTTCTCACACCGGCGGGGATGGCTTGGAAGTAGGGGTGGGGGTGGATGGTGGGTTTCCAGCCCGGATCCTGGGCCAGGGACACAACAGTCAGCTCTCTGGGGAACGCCCCTGTGCTCAGAGGTCACACACAAACTTCAGCCCCCTCATGCTCTCATACCTATGGAGATAGCGACTCAGGGTTCAGATCCCTGATTCCAGAGAGAGTGGGTCCCCAAGATCCAGCTGAGACCCTTCTGTGGGGGGCAGCTGGAGGTGACCCAAGTTCTTGCAGCTGCCCACCATTCCCTTGTGTCCCTACCCCCAATCTAGATGTTCAACAGGGCGTCAGAGGGCTGGGGCCAGGGCCAGGGGAGTGCCCCACAGCCCAGCTCCAACCTTGCCCCAAGGAACACCTGGGGACCACCAAGGAGCCATCCATGCCTTCTCCTTGGCCCTGGCCACCTGCAAAGCATGGCCTCCTGAGATGGGAGAGAGACAGCCTAGCCTGGTTACAGGCCTCTCTGAGCACTCAGCCCAGCCCCCCCCCCCCCCCCCCCCCCCCCAGAAAATGCCCATCCCCTTCACCAGTTGCTATCAGGCTGCCTTGGAACCTGGAGAGGATTCCAAACAGACTTTCCGTCAGGAGTGGTAGCTGTAGGCCTGGGGACTCCCCTGCCCCCAGTGGTCACTGCATTGCAGGCTAGCTTGTAAGTTATTGCTTTTGGTTTCTGCTGTTTTGTTCTGTTTTTGCTGAACTGGGGATTGAATTTTGGCCCTTGAGCTTGCCAGGGAAGCGCTTATTCTACTGAGCCATCTCCCTGGCCCCTGGTCTGGTCTTGTCTTGTTTTGTAGAGACTGGGTGTGGTAGTACAAGCCTGTAATCCCAGCTCTTGGGAGGCTGTAACAGATGGATCACTACCTGTCCAGATCTAGTAGTGAGACCCTGAACACCCTATAGATCCCTCCCTAAAATAAAAAATAAAAAAAACTTACTTCGCTTTATTTTGGTTTTTGTTTTTTTGGTGCGCAGGGGGGTACCAGTAATTGAACTCAGGCCCTTGGGTTTGGCAGGCAGGTGCTGTGCCACTGAGCTATATGCCTGGCTGGGTTCTTGCTTTTAGAAACAATGAAAATTAAATCTATAGCACTATCGTAGAACTTGGAGGTTGAGGAAGGATTGCTGCAAGTTCAAGGTCAGCCTGGATAGATAGTAAGTTCGAGGCCAGCCTGTCAAAACAAACTAAAGCACAAATTAACTGGAAAAAAAAAAGTTTAATTGGAAAGTAAGAATGGTGAGTGACTTCAGGTTGACGAGCTAAGATCACAGTGGCCTGGGGAGATGGCTCAGTAGAATAAGCGCTTGCCTGGGCCTGAGTTCAATCCCTGGTTCCGCCAAAACCCCCCCTCCCCCCAAAAAAAGAAGAGCTAAGATCAGGGCACAGGCAAAGGCAGGTTGAAGGATCAGCAAGGCTGGGGTTCCCTAGATCATTCATCCTGGAATCCCCATGGCTGACATACATTCTGTTCTCATGAAAAAAGGGGCAGGGTTACAGCTCAGGGGCACAGTGCCTGCCTGGCAAGTACAAGGTCGTGAGTTCTATTCCAGGTACCAAAAAAATTTTTTAAAAATTAATGTTTCCATGAAAAGGGGTCTCCAGGGGCTGGGGAAATAGCTCAGTAGAATAGGCGCTTAAGAAAAGGGGTCTCGGGCTGGAGAGATGGCTCAGTGGTCTAAAGCACCTACTTGAAACAAGCTTGGCAAAGCACAGGGACCAGGGTTCGATCCCCCAGCACCACATGCCAGCCAGCCCCGCCCCCTGGTGGGCTGAGCTGGCCACACACACACACAATAAATAAATGTAATAAATAAAAATAAATAAATATATTAAAAAAAAAAAAAGAAAGGGGGTCTCTGTTCTTGCAGTTTTAGTCACATGGGCTGGGCTGGGGGGAAAGCTCAGCAGTCTAAGCGCCTGTGCAAGGACCCAGGTTTGATCACCAGTACCACATGCCATGCTGGTCCTGGAAGCCCGGGAGCGCCATGTTGACCACTGAAACTGGGCATGGTGGCACACACCTATAATCCCAGCACTGGGGAGGCTGAGACAGGAGGATCACTAACAGTCCAAGCTGCGTAGTGAGACACTGTAACAAATAAATAAATAAATAAATAAATAAATATTTAAAAAAATTTAAAAGGCCAGTCACATGGGACTTCTGCTTGTTGGGGAATCCACGTGATCAGATTTAGGACAATGGCTAGAGACTTCTGGACACAGCTGGATGTCCCTTGGAATCGAACTCAGGATCTTGTACTTCCCAGGCAGGTGCTGTGCTGCTGAGCTATATCCCTGTCCCTGTCCCTGTAAATCCCTTATCTCAGTGTTTCTGTCCCAGAGGGGACTGAGCTCATTCAACCTCGGCTCCCCACCCTTTAGACAGCCACACTCAATGACCAACATGGCCATAAGCACAGCCCAGAGGGAACTGGACTCAAAGATTCACAATAACAAAATGAAGGCAAGATTTGTTCTGCTTGTAGCTATCTATCTAGTGGGCATTTGTAGGCCTACCAAAGAGTTACAGTTTTTAGTAAAAACCGCTTTGAAGCGCCTGGCTACCTTTGGAGAAAACCCAAATCAAGCTCTTCAGGTGAAGAGCTCAGGATTCTCCATCCCTATAGTGGTCTCCTTGTCACCTCTACCGTCCCAAGTGTCCCTGGAGCTCCTGGGGCTCAGGAAGAGGGATCCTAGGCAGCACCTTCTTCCCTTGCCTTGCACTGGGGTAGTGCTTTCCTGCAAAGCACTCCGTCCCGCCTCCACCAGTTAGGATCCACTGCCTGGCATGGTGACAGCTGTGGGCTCACTGTCAGGCGGGTAGTTAGACATTAACAGACCTAAGAGACAAAGAAGGGGCAGGGTCCATAAGAGCCTTGCTGGTTAAGGTCAAGAAAGAGCATGACATGCTATGTGGTATGTTTATAGTTATCTGTCAGGTCTCAGACCCCGAGCGATCCCACAGAGACATGTTAGGTTACACACTGGTGCACATTCCTTCTGATATCTGGGTATCTTTTTCCAAAACAGGATATTCAGCGTTCCTGGGTGCCAGGGCTGTTGCCCAGTAGTGCTGCACAGGGGAGCATTCTTTCAAGATCCTTCCTCCTGCGGCTAAGACCTGATTCACAACAGAACTTATCTTCTAGAAATTTCTTAATGGCTAAGTCCCCTGAGGGAACATCAGCCATCTGAAAAGAGTAAGATACTTTAGAGATATGGACATTTCAAAGCAACCTCTAATAAAAATATTGATAAACATCACAATTACCACTGTCCCCTGAACTCCAGAGAAACTGTCGAGAAGGCATCGCTCTGGCTGTATTTGCTTTACAGTAAACTCTGTCTAGGCTTCCACATGGCTGCCTATGTGTCTGGACTGGAATCGTTCATCAGAGACACGAAAACCAAGGACGAAGGACCGACTTCCCAGTGAGATCACCCCACCTGTCAGAGCCTGGCTCCCCACTCCTGCTCCGGCTTAGGAAAGAGTCTTGAAGCTCATCTAGAAACATTTATTTACAATTTTTCTTAGAAAAAAATTTTTTTACAGATCTGGTTCTTTGTTAATTGCTCAGGTTTGAGTTTTTATGCAAGGTGAGAGGGAGTCAGGGTGGCCACTCTAGGCAGTCCACTGTCCATCGAGGACTTCTGCCCAGCTGGCTGTGGAGCTGGGCTTCCCTGAGATCAGTCCTAGGGCCCTGTGAGAGGTGCCAGGCTGGGCCTGGGGCAGTGTTGGCATGAGGGGCAGGGGCTGGTGGCCGCAGCCTGGAGACTTTGCCTTTGAGGGTTGGATATTATCCTCCAAGAATAGCTGGGCCATAGAGCCCTCGGCCTCCCCACTGGGCCGGGAACTATTGGCTGTTGGTGATGAACCACTGCAGCACGGCCTCCTGGTTCTCCTTCACCCAGTTTATGTTGGCTCGTGTCTTCTCCAGGGCCTGCTCCAGAGCCCGGGTGCCCGAGCCAAAGCCTATATCTTTGTTGTCCTCCTTGAACTCCTCCAGCTGCAGGGGAAACAAAGCTATCAGCCCCATGGGGGTCTCCACCACAGCCTTGAAGAGGGAAGGGGGTTCCCAGGGAGAGAGGCTGTACCCAGTGCCCTGGAGCCACGTCCTCCCCTGCCCAGAGCCTGCCAAATGACAGCCCCAAGGTTCAGGTGTTTAACTGAAGTATGATCTCAATCCAATCAAGAGAGGTGAGAAGGGCCAGGGAGATAGCTCAGTAGAATAAGCACTTGCCTGGCAAGTGCAAGGTCCTGAGTTCAATCCCTGGTAGCGCAAAAAAAAAAGGAAAGAGGCAAGAGGGACAAATCCGACATCTATAACTATAGCCAAATTGAAAAATCTTGGAAATTATTAAATCACCAATGAACCAGGTAACTGAATCAATAAGTAGCTTTTATAAAAGGGCAGAGGAGCCTGGGGAGCTCAGTGGCACAGTATTTGCCCTAGATTTGATCCCAGCACCACAACAAACAACCCCCTAAATCCTGCTACAGGTTAGAAGATGTATTGGCACTGGAGGTTCTGGCCAATTAGGCAAGAAAATGGAACAAAAGGCATCTAGAAAGGAAGAAGTAAAACTCTTTTGGGAGATAACTCGATTTTGTTTACATAAAATCTTAAGAACTAGGGCTAGGGGCTGGTGAGATAGCTCAGCAGACTAAGCGCCTGCTTAGGCAAGTGCAGGTACTAGGGTTTGATCCCTGGCACCACATGCTTCGCCAGCCATGGCCCTTCCCCCACCCTGGGCTGGCTGAGCCGGCAGCAGAGACTGAGCGTGCTGGCGTATGCCTGTAATCCCAGCGCTGGGAGGCTGAAAACAGGAGGATCACTACGAGTCCGAGTTGCACAGTGAGACTCTGTAGACCCTGTACTAAATACACGTTTTTTAAAAAGTGAAAGTAATAACACTCAGAAAATAAAAATAGGCTTGAATCTTTGTGAACTTGGTAAGGCAATGGTTTCTCAGACATGACACCTAAAGCACAAACAATGAAATTTCATTAAAATTAAAAGTTTGGAGCTAGGGATATAGATCAGCAGCATAAGCACCTGCCTGGCAAGC
>NW_004524578.1:19191931-19205959 GCF_000260255.1 Octodon degus
AGAGAGAGAGAGGGAGAGAGAGTTGGGTATGAGATGTAGTTCAGGGCAAAGACCTTTTCAAGGGAACTGCCCACATTTGCAAAGCCCAGCCACTCAGCCCATGCTCCCTGGTGCCACTTGGTGAGCGCTGAGTGACAAGCGCCACCTTAGACTGGGAAGGGCGCCTCTCACCTGCTGCAGCTCGTGCTCAGAGGAGAACCGCCGGGTCACTCCCTGGATGAGGTTGGCGAAGGAGAAGGAGCCACCACCAAAACTGCAGGGTGGGGAAAGAGACACAGTGAGGAGCCCGGGAGCCGAGGAGGATTAGCCCAACGCTGTTCTGTTGGTCAGCAGTGACACCGACCCTCACTCCCACTCTTTGAGAGTGCTCAGGCATGGAGGAAAGAGATGACACACCCAACAGGCACCATCAGGCTGTGGTGGAGTCAGGACTGAAACTCAGGACCAATGCCAGTGCATGGGCTCCCATCTTCCCAGAGGGTACCCCACCTTCTCCAAGCAGGACCAGGACACCCATGCCTCCCCCTACCTTCCTTAGCCACCCACTGGGACCCCAAGCTCAGTGAGCGGCTGTCCTGTCCCCTGCAGGGTCTTCATGCAGACCACCCCCTGCCTACTGTACACTCACTCCTGAAACAGCTTCCTCCAGTTACTGCGCACGAAGTCCCAGACCAGGGGCTGGCCCACCACGTTGTTGGCAATGCTGATGATGGTGGAGGTAGCATCCTGCCTCCGGATGAGTGTGGAGTTCAAGGTGTAGCTCAGATACCTGCGAGGCAGCAAGCCAAGCTGTTGGGCACCAAGGGCTATGGCCAGTGGCACAGGGGGCAACCGCAGACTGGAAGGGACAGGCCCCATGCTTCCTCTAGCATCCACGCAGGCCAAGAGCTGAGGGACCCCTTGCTCCTACCTCCCTTTGCAGATAGGAAACTCAGTCACCTAAGCAGGTTCCCAGGGTCTTTGCTAGGCCAAGCATGGCTCTGACATGGACATGCCCCAAGCTCTGGTGCCAGCTAGAGTGGCTGCTACATCTTTATTTTATTTTATTTTATTTTTATTTTATTTATGTGTGTGTGTGTGTGTGTGTGTGTGTGTGTGTGGCCAGCTCAGCCCACCAGGGGGCGGGGCTGGCTGGCATGTGGTGCTGGGGGATTGAACCGCGGTCCCTGTGCCTCGCTAAGCTTGTTCTAAGTAGGTGCTTCAGACCACTGAGCCATCTCACCAGCCCCTACATCTTTAAATTTACAATGAGAATGAATCCTTCTTTTTTTTAATTGTAGTACTGGGGATTGAACCTAGGGCCTTTGCATGCATCTCTAGTTCTTTTTTTTTTTTTTTTTTTTTATTCTTTGTTTTGAGACAAGGTCTTGCTAGGTTTCTTTAGTTGCCCAGACTGGGGTTGAACTTGGGATCCTCCTGTCTCAGCCTTTCAGGGTGCTGAGAGGACAGAAGTACATCACCATGCCTGGCTATCTTTGATGGCTTTCTCTTTTTTATATGTGTGGCCCTGAGGCTGGGGAGCTAGCTCAGCCATCTAAGTGCCTGCTTGTTAAGTGCAAAGATCCGAGTTTGATCCCCAGTATTACATGCCATGCCAGTCCTGGAAACCCCAAAACCAGGCACGGTGGTGCACTCCTGTAATCCCAGTGCTGGGGAGGCTGAGACAAGGAAGATCACCACAAGTCTAAACTGTGTAGTGAGACCCTGTATCAAATAAATACATGTGTGGTCCTGGGAATTGAACCCAGGCATTTCATGTGCTAGGCAAGCACTCTACCACTGAGTTACACCCCAATCCAAAAGAGCTCTTCTTTACTGGGATCTCACATCATGACACATGAGGCACAGATGGGGAGTAAGGAGCCATCACCCAAGGCCTGGGGGGCACCAGCGGGACATCCAGGACTGAAGCCCTTGATGGAGAGGGAAGTGCGCTGTCACACACTGGCTGAGGGGCCACAGCAGTTAAAGCTACCGGGCGTGGGCCAGGTGTGGTGGTGCATGCTGTGATCCAGCACTCTAGGATGCTGAGCTCAAAGACCACTTTTGAGCTCAGTCCAAGCCCAGCCTGGACAACTTAGTGAGACCCTATCTGAAAATAAAAAAGAGCTAGGGCACATAGCTCAATACAAAAGCCCTGGGTTTAATCCTTGGTACCGCAAGATAAATAAATAAGAAAGCACAGGATGTGGGCCTACACCTGGGTTCAAATCTTGGCTGTAGCCTTCAGGTGAATCCTTGGCTCCTCAGAGCCTCCATATCCTTCTCTGAGGTGAAATGGGTCCTGCAGGAGCTTCTCTGTAAGCCTGTGACACCCGCGAGGTTCTCAGAAGGGTCCTTACCTGTTCAAGATCCACACCTGGTTGCTGCAGGCCAGGGCCGACCGCAGCTTGTCGGCCTCGTTGACCAGGGTGGCGCTGAGGAACTGATTCCAGGCGAAGTTCCACTCAGCCTCGCCGCCTTGGGCGATGGCGTTGCAGTACACAGTGGAGCGCAGGTTGGGGTGAATCCTGCGTGGATGGGGGCATCAGGGTGTGTGCAGTGGGATTGCTGAGGGGCCTCCCAACCCCAACTGAGGGTCAGCAAGGACAGGGGGCCACTCACGTGTTGTTTTGGGGGTTTGCCATCCACTCCTGGAAAAGCTTTGTGACCAGCTGCTTACACTCCTGGACCCCGTTGGAGCAGGCAGTGCTGATGGCGTTGACCTCGTTGTACCTGCCCCGGGACGCACGCTTAGTACTCCCAGCTGACCCCCCGGGCGCTCTAGGTCAGCCCCATCTAAGGCCCGGATCTTCTGAGGCTCCCCACTTGTTTCATGTCTTGGCCCCCAAAGCAGTCTGGGGACCCAGAAGGTCTTGCGGAGGCTCCTGACGAAGCCCTCTGACCTTGAGCTGGTGGGGGGCTGGAGATGGAGCCCAGCCAGGGCAGGAGCTGGCACAGAGGGCCCCAGAGGAGGACAGTAGGGGAGCCCCTGCTGCCTGAGTCACCATCACCTCCCGACTCGCGGCTACTCACTGCTCCATCAGCGTTGGGGGCCGGTCCTTCCACTCGTTGGTAAGGGCTTTGAAGTGAGAGAAGAGGGGCTCAACCTGCTTCTTCAGGTAGTTCTGGGGAAAGAACACAGCTGCAGGTGACTAATGGACATCTCCCCGGCTGTGGTCAGTTCTAACCCTGTCCCTCGAGATCCTAAGGACTCTATGCTTACTATGGGGAAAGTAGAAAATGCAAAAATAAAAAGCAACCAGAACCTAACCAAAATTATGACTTCCAATTGTAATATTTTTTTCCTATACTGGGGCTTGAACCTAGGAACTTTACAATGAGCTACACTGCCAACCCTTTCTGTTTGTTTATTTATTTATTTATTTATAGACAGGATCTTGCCGTGTAGTTTAGACTGGCCTTAAACTCATTATATAGCACAGGGTGGCTTTGAACTTGTAGTGATCCTCCTGCCTCAGCCTCCCCAAGGTTACAGGCATGCACTACCATACCAAGCTTAATTTTTTATTTTGAAACAGGATCTCTATGTTGCTAAATTGGCCAGGCTAGGTTCAGCCTCCCAGAGTGCTAGGATCACAGGCAAACACCACCACGCCTAGCTATCCCTGTTTATTTCTGAACTTTCCTGTTTGACGCAGCACACCTACAGCTCTACACACATCCGTCTCACACCACGGCACTAGGAATCCTGAGGACTGTGGTTCAGTGCTGCAGGCTGACTTCTGCCCTGGGCAGAATCCACACTCAGAGGCTTTTGCCCCCAAGGGGCCCAAGAAGAGCTTCCAGCTGGGGTGTGCCAAGGAGTGATGAGGCTCTGGTAGGATGGAAAGAAAGGTCAGGGGCATGGCTGAGGCAGGGCATGCAGAGACAGAGTCAAAGTCTGAGGGAGAGGCAATTTCACCTCGAGCCCCACCTCGCTCCTCAGGGACAGCACTTTGTCCCCTGGGGGAGAGCCTAGACAAGGGGCTCAGGATGTGAGGATCCAGGTACTGCAGGAGCGGTGGCAACAAGAGTCAGCATGGATGTTTCTAGAAGAATGCTTGGAACCCAGTTCCTGTCCCCTCTCTGGCATTGCCAGTCTCATTGCTTAGAGACCCACTATGCAGCCCAAAGAAACTGCAATGTTTGGTTTTTGGTAGCACTAGGGATTGGACGCAGGGCCTTTGCACTGAACTATCTCCTGGCCCTTTTTGATCTTTTGGTTGCCTAGGCTGGGTTCCAACTTGTCGTCCTCCTGTCTCAGCCTCCCAACGCATGAGCCCTTCTCAGTTCTAGAAATGTATGCCCCCCATGCACAGCAGCCACCCCAGCCCTCCTCTGGTGTTCCTCTCCGTATGTGAGCTGCCAAAGCAAGCACTGGAATCCAGGGGGCAGCTCAGCCTTAGCTTGGAAAGAGACCAAGATAAACAGAAAACAAAGAGGAAGCAAAGGGGCCAGGGAGATAGCTCAGTAGAATAAGCATTTGCCTGGCAAGAGCAAGGGCCTAAGTTCAATCCCTGGTTAGAGGAAGCAAGTTCAGTGGAAGAAAAGGGAAACTTCAAAAAGCCTAGAACAAGCATCCACCAAGGCCAGGCTTGGCCATGAGTATGAGGCCAACCTAGTGGGATCCTGTCTCAAAACAAAACACAAACAAACAAACAAACAAAAAACCCTGAGCCAAAGGGGAGACAGCACAGAATGCTGGAACCAGAAAGGCCACTCAGAAATGTCAACATGCGATGGAGACAGACACACAGGCTTCAGGCAAGGAGGCCTCCCACAAGGCGAGGCGAAAAGTACACCAAGTGGAAACTAGAGTGACAGGAAAGGAGGCATGAGAACAATCAGGATTAATTGGTGTTCCAAGAAGAGGGAACTAGAAAACGAGGGAGAGAAGGAAGTTGAAAGAGCCAAGGCAAAAATGTTCTATTACTAAAGGACATGAATGTTCATACTGCAGAAAAAGGTGAAAATGATGCAAACCAAGGCCCATCAGGAGAGAAAGAAGAGTCCAGAAATTTCCAGGAGAGAAAAGAGGTCACATCCCAAGAGAAAAAGAGAAATGAGAAAAGGTCTGGGCTTTTCACCAGCAGCCTGGAAAGCCTGACATCAACAGACCAGGACCAGACCAGACATTTATTTATGAAAGGATTTCTAATCTTGAAGTTTTGTTTTTTTGTTTTTGTTTTTGTTTTTGTTTTTGTTTTTGTTTTTGTTTCTGGTACTGGAGATCCAAATTATGACCTTATATTTGCCAGGCAGGCACTGTGCCACTGAACTACATCCCTAACCCCTTTAAAGTTTCTAAAGGCCACTGAATGCAGCACGAGAGTGAAAGACAAATATTCCAGACACCCAGCCTCTCAGCTCCTTGAAAACGTGTTCCCCTACAAGACTTAATTCATTCCATAATTCTAGAAAAAAATGACAGTTATGTTCACGTGTGAAGACGGCCATGGTCACATTCGACAGCTGATGCAGAGTTCACAAGGAAAACAAAATTTGGCCAAAACAAAAGTGTTTGGAGGGGGGCTGGTGAGATGGCTCAGTGGTCTAAAGCACCTACTTAGAACAAGCTCAGCTAAAGCACAGGGACCACGGTTCAATCCCCCAGCACCACATGCCAGCCAGCCCCTGCCCCCTGGTGGGCTGAGCTAGCCACACACACACACACACACACACACATAAATAAATAATTTTTTTTTAAAAAAGTGTTCGGAGGGAAGGCGCCACTGTCTTGTCTGTATTTCCGATCAGCTGGAAGTCCCTGTGCCTCTACATCATGTGTGTTTCTCGTCCTCATATTTCTCACCAAGGCCAGGTCTGCCCTTAGAAGACACCAGGCCACACAGTCCTTCTATTCATTTCCTAGTGTAGGATTTCAGGCACTGGAGTGAACTGGTTCTTTTTGTTTTGGTTTGGTGTGTTTAGGACTGGGGTAGCGCCCAGGAGTTTGCACATGTGAGGCGAGGGCTCTAACACCAAGCTAAATCCCAGCCCTTTTTTATTATGATTTTTTTTGCAGGGGTACTAGGAATTGAATTCAAGGCCTCTGCAGTGAGCTATTTATCTCTAGCTGCAGGTCCCTCTTCTTTTTTTTTTTTTTTTAGTTGCAAGAAAGAGGCTTTCTAGGGCCAGCCAAATAGTTCAGTGGATTAAAGTGCCAGCAAGCAGGTGCAGGGGCCAGAGGTTCAATCCCTGGGCTTGCCATGCCAGCCCTGCCCCAGAGGCTGCTGAGAAGGCAATTGGGACTGGGCATGGTGGCACACACCTATAATCCCTGCACTTGGGAGGCTGTAAATAGGTGGATCACTTGAGTCCCATCTAGTAGTGAGACCCTGAACACCCTGAAACCCTTCCCTAAAATACAAAAAAAGGAGGCTTGCTAAATCATTAAGTTGCCCAGGCTGGACTGGAACTTGTAATCCTCTTGCCTCAGCCTCCCAAGTAGCTGAGATGACAGGCCCACTTTGCCCCATATGGATGACTTCCTGACCACAGTCTACACCCGTACCTTCATGGGGCCATAGACCTCAGAGCGGTCAAACATGAGCTTGAAGTAGTTGAGGCTGCTCAGCGCTGTCTCCCAGGGCAGGTACTCTGTCTCTCGGATCAAGAATAGGGTGTTGTCCAGAGCCAGCGTGACAGGGACCTTTTGGGCACTAGGGATAGACAGAAGGGCCCTGGTCAGCCACACCCAGCGCATCCACACCCCAGAAGCCTCAGTGGAAGTTCCCAGGGACACAGCTCAAGCCAGGTGCTGCCCCTCCCAGAGCCCCAGGCCCTGGTCCCAGCTGGATCAGCTCAAGATCTGCCATGAGGGATGAAGGGATATAATGTTAAGGGTGCCACAAACCGGGCCCTGTGGCCCTGTCTTAACTTCTGCTAGACACAGTTCCTTCCTTATTATACCCATTTTATAGAGGAAGAAACTGAGGCTCAGGGAAGTGAACTGACTTTCCCATGGCACACAGCTCATAGGAGGTAGGGTCGAGGCTCTGCTTCGCTCAGCCAACCTCTTCTGCCCAGCAGGGGCCTCACCACTTCCCAACCTCTCACCCTTAGACCAGTGTGCACATCTGGCCTATAGCTGTCCACATCTGGGGTTGATGTCACTCATGTCAAGAACTGAGGCTGAAGGAAGTGCTCAGTAACTCTGTCCAGCTGAGCTCTCTCCCTCCGGCCCTGTTCAGCCCAGCTTTTTTGAGCACCAGTCTGGTGGCCAGGCATGGAGTTTCTGGAGTAGGGTGTGGGCAGTGGGGAGGGCAAGCCAGCATCTGGTGGCTGCATGGCATCATGCAGCCTCAAGCATGGCGCCCCAACTCTGTGCCCAACTCCTTCTCATGGGCACTCACTTGGCCAGGTCGAAGGCATCGTGGATGACCTGTGCCCGATTGATGACAGGAATCACCTGGAAGAGAATAGCATGTGAGCTCCAGCTGCCTCGATGAACAGCCTTGTGGTCTAGAGGCCCATCCTGAGCCAGGGACAGGGTAGAGTAGCTGACACCTACCGTGTGGTCTGACTGCAGCTGATTCTGGATCTTCTTCCAGTTGTCCTCATCGTAGTTCACCTGGTAGTAGCCTGTCACATTGACATTCAGCAAGATCCACTCATTGGTCCCTGTCGCCCTGAACAGCTGGTCCTGGGCTGTAGAGAGAGACAGGGCAGGCAGGGGCTGCTTAAAAGAACACAGGGGGACTCAGAGCCTCCACTCTTCTTCCTCAGCTCACCTCCAGGCAGCTTCCCTGGCCTCTCCAGGAGCCTGAATTTCCCTTATTCCCAGCTCCTCATGGAGCAGGGAATGGCTACATACTCTATGGTACTCAGCAAGCACTAGAATGCTTTCTTTTTCTCCTCCCAGTACTGGGGATTGAACCCAAGGCTATGCACTGAGCTACATCCCTAGTCCTTTGATACATTTTTTTTTTTTAAATTTTGAGACGGGGTCTCACTAAGTTGCTAACTTGCCCAGGCTGGGCTCAAACTTGCCACCCTCCTGCCTCAGCCTCCCAGGGTACCAGGATTACACATGCACACTGGCTGGAATGCCCTGAGCCCTTGTCTTCCTTTCCCTAGAGCATTGGCCAAAGCTGAGCATGAACAGCTCGGACTGTTACTTCCTCGGAGCCAGCAAGGGCTGCTGAGACCAGGGGCGGGGCCAGACACTACTCTAAGGTTTTAGGTGACTTCTCTTCTTCAGTCCTCACACAACCCCCTGGAGTGGACACTGCTTAGCTATACTTCATGAGAAAGAAAGAGACCAGAGAAGGATGTAACTTGCTCAAGGTTACACAGATGGGCAGCAGCAAAGTGGACACAGAGCACAAGTGGGCTCTGTTCCTTGAATAACATGATGAAGGAAGCCCTTCCTAAGGCCCACCGCAACCCCAGAATTGGGGGGGAGATGAGCTGCATTACTGTTCCGGACGCCGTTCAGCCAGTAGTTGCTCTGCTGTGTGCCACTTCTGATGGACGAGATGGGCACAATCCACAGGTAACTGCAAACAGAGGCCCGGACGCCAGGGGTCAGGTTGGCAAGAAGCAGGCTGCCCAGGCTGTCACCGCACACCCCCAGCTCCTGGTGCTGGAGCGGAGCTGCTGCACCATGGGGACGACCCACTGTGCCAGGGCCCCAAGTGACTGCTCTCCATGCGGCCCAGCGCCTCCCTCCCTGGAGCTCGAGCCTCAGTGACTCCATCTGCTCACTTGTAGTCCGAAGGGCGGGTGACATTGGCCTGGGGGTCAAGAAGGAAGTGCTCCTGGGAGATTGCTCCTGTCCCGGTGTTCACAGTGATGACGGGAAAGCCCATTTGCAGGATCCAGCGGTCCATAATGGTGCTCACTGAGGCCGGGAGCGTGACTGCTGACTGCTGGTTCACAGCCTGTGGGGGGAAAGGAAAAGGGGGAGGACTGAACCCAGGGCCGTCACACTGAGCTATCCCCGGTCCTTTTAAAATTGTTTCCTGGGCTGGGGAGATAGCTCAGTAGAATAAGTGCTTCCCTGGCAAGCGCAAGGGCCTGAGTTCAATCCCTGGTTCCACCAAAAAAAAAAAAGTCACAGGCTAGGGTGAGGGACAGGGTGATGGGGCATGAGGAAATGCAGGCAGCATGGAGGGCCTGGGCAGGGCACTGTGCCTGGAGTCTGCCCATCCTTCTCCATGGGCACTGTGTCTTGCCTTTGTAGGCACAGCATCCATGGGAGAGGGAGGAAGGGGCTGGACTGAAGTAGCAGGAGGACTCGACTGTGCCTTGGTGGCACCATCTTGTCCCAGAGACTGAGGCAGGGGAGGCAGACCAGCGGGGGCTGGCGCCCATTTCCAGTGAGTGCCATGGCAACTGGAAGGGCTGTGATTTGCCCTCAGGAGCAGCACAGTGGTGGGGCTCAAGTGATAGGAAAATGGGGATCCTGGGTTCTGGATAGAGTGAGGGTGCGAGAGGTGAGGCCGTGAGCGAGGGCTTCTGGGAAGGTGTGGGAGTGAGTGAGGGCTTCTGGGAAGGGGTGGG
This sequence comes from Octodon degus, assembly GCF_000260255.1. Classification (NCBI taxonomy): domain Eukaryota; kingdom Metazoa; phylum Chordata; class Mammalia; order Rodentia; family Octodontidae; genus Octodon; species Octodon degus. The sequence goes on from NW_004524578.1 coordinate 19,201,421, forward strand.
CAGGGCAGGGCAGGGACCCTGGAGTACTCAGTCCACTCCAGCCCCAGAAGAGATAGGGTGTGGCAGCAGCCTCAGCCAGCTTTACCCTTGACGGGGACTACTGAGTGTGGAATGCAGGCGGGCAGGGGCAGAGGGCAGAGTTTGTGCCCAGGGTACTGGGGTGTGCAGACCTGCACCAGGAGAGGCTACAGGCCCTGCGCACAGGGTAGCCACAGGTGCAGAGTCATTGAAAGCCAGCTCCAAAGTCTCCAAAGGAGGGAGGCTCAAGGCCTTGCCCTCCCTACCACAGAGCCCTTGAGAGCTCTAGTGCAGGCTGCCAAGCAGGGTGTGACCCCCTTAGTTGCTCCTGCCTGCCCCCACGGGTGTTGTGAGTGACCCACTTCACAGACGAGCAGCTGGGGCTGAGGAAGAACTGAAGGGTCCCCTCCCTCCCACACATGGCACCCACCTCCTGAAGATGATACCACAGGTCCTGGTAGACAGTGTTCTGGTACTCAAAGGCGTGGAGATAAGACTGTAGAGATAGGCGAAGGGGTGAGTGCACGCCCCAGGGCTGGGGCATGGGGCCAGGCAGGGCGAGGGGCACTCATCCCGGGCTTCCTTGAGGGCGCCACACTCACCGCCAGGCCCTTCTTGAACAGGTCCTCTGTCAGAAAGCTGGAGAGCATCCTGAGGACTGAGGCACCCTGGGGTGGGGCGACAGGGGCTCAGCAGGCCATGCTGGCCAGCATGAGTCCCTATAGGGCAGGCGAGCCCCATGTTGGTGGGTGTGAAGGTGGGGGGATACCACGTCCTACCTTGCTATAGGAGATGGTGTCAAAGACCTCACTGATCTGGGCGGGAGTGTTGATCTCCTCAGCAGGGCTGGACAGGGGGTGGGAGGAGGCCAGCGCATCCACAGCCATTACACGGTATACCTCATTCGTCACAATGAGGTCCTTCTGCAAACCCGCAAGTGCCAGCCATTAGGAGCCTGGCCCGGGGTGTGGCCCAGCTGACCCATGCCCCACCTAGCCCCTGGACAGTTACTCACCAGATTCCAGGTGGGCTCAGCATAGTCAGCACCCAGATACTCCACGTAGGAGGCGAAGCCCTCGTTCAGCCACAGGTCATTCCACCAGTTCACTGTGACCAGGTTCCCGAACCACTGCGGGGATAGGGGGTCAGCCCAGCAGGCGTGCTAGCCTTTCTGTCATTAACTGATGCCAGGGATTTTACCAGGAACCCTGCCAGGTGGCTCCCTCTTCCTGCCCGTGACTCAAGCCAGACCCAATTCCTTCCTGCACCCCAGGACAAGGCTACCTGATGGGCCAGCTCATGAGCGACTACAGTGACCACCCGCTCCTTGTTGCTGATGGAGGAAGATTGTGGATCGAAAAGCAGTGAGTTCTCCCTGTAGGTCACCAGCCCCCAGTTCTCCATGGCACCAGCATTGAAATCAGGCAGCCCAATCTGGTCTGGAGAGGCCAGACCATTAGTGGGGGAGTCTCAGTTGGGACCCCAGCTGCCACTGCCCACCCAAGGCCCCCCGCTTACCAGATTTCTCCAGTGGGTAGGGTGTGTCATAATGCTTGGCAAAAAAGCTTAGGATGGGGCCTGTTACATTGAGTGCATAATCACCATGGCCCTCGGCGATGGCGCTAGGCCGGGCCCAGATTCGGATCTGCAAAGTAGGTGACCACACCTGAGGTCAGGACCCTCCTGGATCCTGGAGGAGATGAACTGTGTCCCAGGTCCCAGGGAGCTGTGACGTCCTTGGTGGGCCATGGCTGGGGGACCAACCCCATTCCACTGAGAGCTCTGGTTGGCAAAGGAGGGACCCAGGGGCCTCGGAGTTCTCTGGGCCTAGAAGCAACCCTCAAGGGATGGTATAGCCATGGCCACCATCTGCCTGCCACTTCTGGATCAGAAACTTCCTTTATGAAGAGGAACCATTATTCTTTTTTTTTTTTTTTTTTTTTTTTTTTTTTTTAGCTTTTTTAGACAAGGGTTTCACTATCTAGTTCAGGCTGGCCTCAAGCTCACTTTGTCACCCAGGCTGGACCCTCCTGCTTCAGCCTGCTGAGTGCTGGGATTACAAGCATATGCTACCACGCCTGACATTATTCCCATTTTTAAGATATATTAGGGATGAGGGTACAGGACTGTCCTACAGCCAGGGTCAGGGCAGGGTGAGGACATGTGTACCCAGCTTCATACCTTGACACTATCAGGGGACAGTGATTCCACGTAGCTGAACTCGCTGACAATGTAGGCCAGCAGGTACGTGGACATCTTGGGTGTGGTATTGAACTCAGTGACGTTCCAGGTGGGGTCTCCCGTATATGGGACACTGGGGCCTAGGTATGGGGTAGACAATAAACGTGTGGGGATGGACCCTGTCCTGTCCAGCACCCAGACCTATGTCCCTGCCTCCCAGGCCATGTGGCCTTAGGCCAGAGCCGCTCACCTTTGGGAAGCATGTTAGACAGGGCTATGCGGTCTCTCGGGTGGATGAGGGTGATGTTGAATGTGGCCTTCATACCTGGCTCATCAAAGCAGGGGAAGGACTTCCGGGCATCTGCAGCCTGCATCTGTGTTGTAGCCACCACTCTGCCCAAACCAGGGTGTCAGAGGGTGGGCTGGAGGTGGGGCTGGGGCCTTGAGGGTGCCTTTGGGTGTCCACAGGAAGGGACACACACAAAGCTGTGCAGCTCAGCCCCTGCCCTTCATCTCCCCCAGGAGCCAGGAAGTCCTGTCTGGTGGACTGACCAAGGCGCCTGCAGGTTCCGCCCCTGTACCACCTGGAGGCCTGGGCCTCCGAACCTGTATTCTGTCTGTCTGAGGGACTCCTCCGCCCCATCCCGACGCTCCCCCAGGATGGCAAGGAGCTAGCCTTCCCTGTCTATCATGAAGGTTACCATCCTGCAGCAGCTGTGCACCAACAACGTGCTACTGAGACCCCAGAGAGTTCAAAGGCCTCAATCTCAAACACCCCCACAGCCCCGGGCCAGTCCCAGCCAGGGTCCACGGACTCACTTCAGCACGCCGTTATCCCTGTACTCGCTGCGGTAGAAACCCGCCAGATCATCGGCCAGCTCCCCCTGGAACTCGCTGTCCATCTCGTACTGGCTATTGACCACCAGGGAGCCCTGCAAGTGCACCACCAGGTACTCGGTGCGCTCCACCAGCTCAGTCCTTTCGATGGCTGGAGGCTGGGAGCCGGCCACGCCTCGCAGGGCCACCCGGTGCCCAGTGGATTGCTGGTTTGTGTAGTTGAGTTTTTTGCTGTGGATGATGATGACATTGGTAGCCTCCTTGCAGGTGAAGCGGACGGTGCTCTTGCCCCAGAAGACGTACAGACCATGTTCATTGGGGCTGAAGTAGGGCCTCAGCATCACCTGGTACGAGTCGGGTACCAGAGAGCTGGGTAGGCGGTACTGGTTCCATGGCTTGCTTTGGTCCACAGTGGTGGCTGTGGAGGTGGTGGAGGGCAAGGTGGGATCTGGGGCAGAGTTCTCAGTGTTCCGGTTCTTCTCTTGGGCATACACCACAGACAGGGCGACGATGGTGCAGATGGCTGCCACACCCAGGAGGATGCCCAGGATGCCCAAGGGTTTAGAAATGTAGAAGCCCTTGGACATGGTGCAGGTGAGCAGAGAGCTCAGCTCCACAGAGGAAGAAGCAGCTGAGGAGCAGGCTTATATCCTGGAGGGGGACGGAGCCTCACAGCCGCTGGGCTGGGCAAAAATTAACCAGGGATCAGACAGGCGAAGGTCACTGGGATGGGCAGGGGTGCAATCTGCCCCTGGCTTCAAGAGGCAATGCAGGGACAGCGTGCGAGGCTCGCAGAACGATCTGCACAGGGCCACCTGCTGGGAGCAAATAGTCTGGTTACCGACTGCCAGCTGAGGAGGTGCCTGGGTGGCACCAATCTGCCCATGCCCAAAAGCAGAGGTGTTGGAAAGATCAGCAGCAGGACCAAGGTTGGACTCAGGAAAGGACTCTCAGGAGCCTGCGGTGGGACATGCGCAGAGTGTGGACGTCCCGGCTTGCCAGTCACCCTTGGGTTGGGCCCCCAGAGGGCAGCAGGGGCTCTTCCCACAAGGAAGTGCCAGCCTCCCCCGTACCCCCAGAGCAGGAGCCCTCTTGGCCAGCTGGGTTGCCCGCTCTTCCCCTGAGCTAGGCACCCCACCCCAGGGAGCTCCCAGTGCGGGGCCAGGAGCTGGCGTGCTCAGGGTCTAAAAGGCAGGTGGAGACTCTTGTTTCTTTCCAGTCATGACTCTGAGCAGGTAATTTTAGCTTTTGAGACCTCTCTTCCCATAAATAAGTAACATAGTCACCTCTCAGGCCTGCTCAACAGATTTAATGAGAAGACCCCACAGCAGAACCTAATGACCTTTCCATTCCTCCCCTCTCCTCTCTTCTCCCCTCCCCTCCTCTTCCCTCCTCCTCTTTCTGTCTCTGTCTCTCTCTCTGTTTCTGTCTCTGTCTCTCTTTGTCTCTCTGTCTCTGTTTCTGTGTTTCTCTCTGTCTCTCTCTGTCTGTCTCTCTCTCTGT